>NC_135575.1:110554469-111180454 GCF_965152235.1 Eretmochelys imbricata | reverse complement strand
TTCTCCTAAGCACCAATGCGTGAGACACACTTCTCTCTTCACTCATGAAGATGTGTCATATTAAGTGCTTAATTTGTGCCAGGGCTTGCCAGGGCTGAGCTCCGGCACCTGTAGGCCTGGCAGTTTATAACCCTGGCACCTCTGGGCTTGCTGTATCAGTTATGAATGTAAAAAAAAAATTGCTTGAACCCTGGCACCTGTTTTATTATAAATTAAGTGGTCATATTTCCCCAGGTAGTATAAGTTCTAAAATAGGAATTTGTGTAGTCCCGCCAAAACAATCCTTGGTTTTGAAGAGTTTTTGTTGTTGATGATTATTTTAGGGTTGGGGTTTTTTTTTGTTTTGTTTTGTTTTTTTGGTAGGGATTTCTATAGCATTCATCACCATAGTACCTACAGGAAGGGAAATTCTTTTTCATATGAACTCATATTATTCAACAGAAACCATCTTGCAGGGTGGAAGGAATTTTAAGGCTTTTGGACTGTTCCATAAACTCAGGATTAGAATGGATTGGAAATTTTTTTGTCAAAATGGTTTTGCAATGAAAAACGTGTCACATTCAGCAAAACCATTTGTTTAGAAAAAAAACAAAACCAAGCGTTTTGGTAATGTTGAAATGTTCCATTTTGACCTTTTCAGAATGAAAACTTTTGAATTTGTGTTTCAAAATGACTTTTTGAAATGGAATTCATTTTTTAATATAAAAACATTAAAAAAGTAAAGGTCAAAATCAAAACAAAATGTAACATTGAGTGACCTGCAACATTTTTTTTTATGTTGCAGAATTTCCCACAAAATGGATAATCCGCTTTCCACCATGCTCTACTCAGGACATTAATCCACTCATTAGTTAGCAAAGCTTTACTAGTCACTCACAGGACAGGTTGTAATAATGTATCTTAGTCAAATTTGTGAAAAATTGTGCCTCATAATCTCATTCCTTTGCTAGAACAAAATGTACATATAAACACATCTGAAAACATATGTATTTCCATCTGAAGGTTTCTATTTCTTAACTAGACATGGCTACATTCTACAATTACACTGTTGCAAAAACAAAAACAAACAAACAAACGAAAAAACAACCCTGGAGCAACTCCACTTAAATCAATGGAGGTACTCTATATTTACAAAAAGAAAAGGAGTACTTGTGGCACCTTAGAGACTAACCAATTTATTTGAGCATGAGCTTTCGTGAGCTACAGCTCACTTCATCAGATGCATACCGTGGAAACTGCAGCAGACTTTATATATACACAGAGAATATGAAACAATTGGATACTATTAATTTAGGCTTAAATAGAGACTGGGAGTGGCTAAGTCATTATGCAAGGTAGCCTATTTCCTCTTGTTTTTTCCTACCCCCACCCCCCCCCCCCCAGATGTTCTGGTTTAACTTGGATTTAAACTTGGAGAGTGGTCAGTTTGGATGAGCTATTACCAGCAGGAGAGTGAGTCTGTGTGTGTATGGGGGTGGGTTTTTGGAGGGGGGTGAGGGAGTGAGAGAACCTGGATTTGTGCAGGAAATGGCCTAACTTGATTATCATGCACATTGTGTAAAGAGTTGTCACTTTGGATGGGCTATCACCAGCAGGAGAGTGAATTTGTGTGGGGGGGTGGAGGGTGAGAAAACCTGGATTTGTGCTGGAAATGGCCTAACCTGATGATTACTTTAGATAAGCTATTACCAGCAGGACAGTGGGGTGGGAGGAGGTATTGTTTCATATTCTCTGTGTATATATAAAGTCTGCTGCAGTTTCCACGGTATGCATCTGATGAAGTGAGCTGTAGCTCACGAAAGCTCATGCTCAAATAAATTGGTTAGTCTCTAAGGTGCCACAAGTACTCCTTTTCTTTTTGCGAATACAGACTAACACGGCTGTTACTCTGAAATCTATATTTACAGCAGTGTAACTGAAAACAGAACATGGGCCACCCTGGACCCAATTTTTAGAGCCCTGCATGGATACAAAGTTTGTATCTACATCTGATCTGCGATCCATAAACATGGTCCACAGATTTGCAGGGCTCTACCAATTTTACAATGTGCTGAGTAACTTCAACTCAGCATCTTCAAGGATAGGGACTATAATTTGGACATAGCGAATGGTGGGCATTAAAATACCTGAACTGCAAAGGTATCTAGGTAATTTCATCCACCTACTACTCACAGAAATGTCAATATTTGCTATCTGAATAGAATACTATTCTTATCTATAATACAGGATCATAGGATTTGCTGAATGAGATCTGACTGTGTGCATCATGAAATCAATAAACTGACTATAATATAAACCATCCCCAAATGTCACAATATTATCTAGAGGTCCTAATCATGGATCAAGGCCCTAACGGCACCAGTCCTTTCTCTGAAGTGCTTATGAGCTTTTGCATATGATGAGCGATGGCAGGCTGAGACACCAAACAAGTGAGGGAGGAGACTGTGAAGTTGGGAGGAAGACCAGATAAGAGTTGAATGATCTTGTTTAGTATAATAAGCAACAATCAAAGCCCACACAGTAGTGAATGCTTCTTATTTTTAGCAATAGACTTGTATTATAGGAGAAATCTAGATACAAGAGGGGTTTTCCAAACAGTTTTGCCTTCAGTTAACATGCGGGGGAAAGCAAGCACACACGGAGAAGTAAAGAGAAAGAAAGAAAGAAATATGAATGTACGTGTGGGTCTTTAGAAGAGCTGGTTGGGAATTTTTTTGACAAAACAGTTTTTCATTGGAAAATGCCAAAACTGAAAACTTTTGTGGAAATGTATCAGTTTCAACCAAACTTTCTCAGATCCAGGATAAAATTTCTTGTCAAAACGACCCTGGAATAGCCAACATCCCAGTGATTGGGCACTCATCTGGGAGACTATGACATTAGGTACCCCTGTATTCACTCCCTACACACTACTGCGATAATATTTGTACAAAATATGCCTTGTGAGGTATCATATGAAAGCTAATAACATTCTGGTTATTAATATTAATATATTAATTGTAAAATGCATGTGATAAGGTTATATGTGGTCATGGATTCCTTCTGTATGATGTTACTAGAACATGTTTTAGATTAGATAGCCTACAATATGGGTTTACCTCATTTCACAAATGAGCAGTAAACAAAGCCTTTGAGCTAAACCAGTGGGAGTTATCCTGAGCCTGAACTCAAGAGACAGAGAATTATAATGGCTCCTGCACTCTAGGGAGACACAAGAAACTGAATCCCCAGGAGGCCTTCCTGACTTGTGAGACAACATTATCTCTTTAGGGCAGTCGTTCACAAACTTGTTCCACTGCTTAAGCAGGGAAAGCCCCTGGTGGGCCGGGCCAGTTTGTTTACCTGCCACTTCTGCAGGTTCGGCCAGTCGCGGCTCCCAGTGGCCGCGGTTCGCTGCTCCCAGCCAATTGGAGCTGCTGGAAGCAGCGCAGGCCAAGGGATGTACTGGCCACCGCTTTCCCTGCACAAGCGGCGGAACAAGTTTGGAAACCACTGTTTTAGGGACAAAAGGAACAGAGAGAGACTCCATCTTTATCTTTCACCTGAGAAGAACAAAAAACCAAGCAATTTGATCTCTGGGATGGGCCCTGGCCTACAAAAAGCTGGAAAGGAGACTGTGGGTAAAATAAACTGTTTTGCTAGATTTAGACTTTTAGATTCATGTTTTCACTATTATTTGCTTGTAACCATCTGTACCTTAATCTCTTTTATTTGGTATCACTTAATCCATTCTCTTTTGTCAATAACCTTTTTACTTGTACTATAAACCAATTCAGTGCTATGTCTGAAGGGAAGGGTGTATTTACCCCAGTTGAAGCAATAAGCTGTGATGTATTGACTCTTTAACAGAGCAGCGAATTTAATGTCTTCTGTGCATGCAAAGTGGTAGTGTCTGTACATTGCTGAGAAACATCTCTGATGAGCTCAGGGGCTGGAGTTCATTGATTGCTACTTGTCAGGCAAGGTTTGGGCTGAGAGAGCCTTAAGGAGTTTGCTGGTGAGGAAGACAGGCTGGTGTGACAGGGAGTTGGCGTATTGTCTAATCACCAGCACAACTCATTCTTACTTAGGCAGAGAGGTAACATAGTGATTCACAGCTCTGGGTATCCCCAGCAATGTCTTACAGAGACCCAGAGTCAAGTCCTTGCCTGAGTCAGAAAAGGAACTTGGACCTGCACATTCCAGGTGAGTACCCTAACCACCAGGGTATTTTCTATTCTGGGATGTGGGGGGTGGGAGTGGTCTCTCTCTGAGCAAATTTTCAGAGGGCTTGGTTTCATCCCAGTGTACAGCAGGGAGGCTTTTTTTAAAATCTCAAAAATTTACAAGGGATGAAAAAGCCACTTCCTGCTCATCTCTAGTCTTTAGCCAAACAGTCTCAGAGGATGATAGTCTATCCTTTTTCTACATGAGGAACTCTTTGATCTCAGAGGAACTGTGGGCCCCTGAGCACGTTATTTTCTCCTGTGTATTGCAGTTAGGGAAATCCTATGCTACTGACCACTGATTCACTGTGAAAATTCATTGTTGATTAGCTCTAAAAATGAGCATTTCTTGGCTGTGGTGAAGTAGTCTGGTAATTGCACATAGGCTCCAGTATAAACACATAAGGACTTAATTTCAAGGACTAAATTTGGGAAAATAATCTAGGTGATAACTTCGGGTCTGGAGGTAGCCAAACTGGCTTAGCTCACCTCTCTGGGGCCTGCTTCTACTGAAATCAGGATGAGGAGCTATGTTTCTGTTGATAGATAATTTGCAAAGTGTATTGTCAACACAACATTTAATCTGCTTCAAACAGCTCATAAGCAAATCTTTCATTAATTTTTCCAGTCTGTGTCTGCTGGATGGGATTTACAGTGCTCTACTTGTTTGGATGAAAAATAGAGAGACAAGTTGTCACCACTGAGAAAAGAGGAGTATTTGTTTCCTTCACTTTGTAGCTTACAAAGTGTTTTATCATGACTTTACTTTGTGAAAATGGCAGAAGCTTTGAATTCATGACTGATGGCAGAAAGTTGACAAACTTGATGGACTCAGGCTTGCACACACTGAACTGCTCCACACTGTACACTTTTTAGACCTGGAACATTCAGTCCACCATATAAGAGTGACTTGGAAGAGGATATTCCATTAGTGTGTGATCTATTCATGGGATGAGGTTAGCCAATGACTTCTGAAAGAGCTGCTCATTTGTAGTGAGTCTTCAGCATGTACTGTAAGAATGTTGCAAGATGGCTCGAAGGGAAAACGAGTAATTTCAAAGACACACAATTCAGAAGGGGCTCTGTTACATGGGGGGAAAGAGTTTAATATGTCTTGATACTGAATAGTATTATAACAAAGACCTAATGAAGTACGGCTTACTTTGCTGACCTTGTCTTTTGTTAACACGTTCCTATGTATTCACAGCTCACAAGACCTGTTTGGCAGAGTAGTTCATGTTAGTTTTGGCTTTGAAACATTTTTCCATTGAAGTGTGTCTTTGAATGAGCACACCACTACTTTTGCTGATTTAGTGCAGCCAAGATATATGTATAGTTCTAAAGCATTGTTTACATAAGATTCTTATATCACCGTCAAACATAGTTATCATCCAAAAATTTGGGCATAAAAATTTGAAGTTGAATGCCATTTGGATAAAGTTCCTATCGCAGTGATTATGACACAATGTGTACAAGCAGTTTGTGGCTGATATGGAAAGATTAAAGCAAATAGCTATCTAATAATTGCAGGAGTATCAGAAATGTAAATGGAAACCTGACACAACAATTCCTTTTTGAATTCTAGCTTGTGTCTGCTATTCTCCTCTCTCTTGGATAAAATACCATTTTACAATCTGCATTTCTGAGCATGCACATTTGTAGCTTTAAAGCCAAATTTGCTTTGGTTTATTTCTCTTTATTTTTCATGCCTGCACCTTTTGGTTTTAGAAAGCCAAATCAAGTAGAAGAAGATGGATTTTTAAAGCAGAAATGAAATTCCCATTTGGAACTGACATAAACGTTCACAATGTAAAACTGCAAAGTCCATTTTCAAGGAATGACAGTAATAAAATAAGAGTTGTACATGGTTTGTCTATGAGACCCAGGGTAATACTTACCCAAATATGGAAAGCTGATAATTACACTGACCTTAATAGGTGTCATCATTACCTTGCTTACAGCTCACAAAACCTGTTTAGTTGAGAAAGTCATCAAACCTTGGTTTTAGATCTATTTCCAGTAAGAAACTCCTTCTAATCATTACTTCAAGAATATTGCAATAGTAAGAATACAAAGGTATTGGTATATCTAATGGCAGTAATTGTTCTGAGAGAGAATTCAGATAAATCTCCTTCATAGACTTCATTCAGATTACTTTCTTGTGCTTCTTGCAATACAGAACTATTTCAAAGCACGGTATTATAACAGATTATGCAAGATTAACATTCCTGAAAGGGAAAGAGAAGAAAAAGTGATTTAGAGACTTGAAACACCTGAAGTGAACTTCATTATTTCATAGTGAAGATGGCATGAGTTGAAAAAACTCCCTGATGTTTCTTCACTTGTAGAAAGCATTACTGTTGTACAAGATACATGCTGACAGCATAGCTAAATGTAACACTAGCCCCTGAAAAATGAGACACCCACACACCCATACAAAGAGCATAATACTCAGTGATGTTCAATCTTCTGAAAACTGCAGTGGGCTACGGGGCTTATTTCATGATTATAAAAGCCTCATACTCCATGACTACTGCAGGAAAACTGATTTATTGGAGTACTCTCACATGTATGAGATAAACCCATAACTTGCTGGCAGCCATTTTTAAAAAAAATGTGTATTGGGGAAAAAGTCAACAGCTTGCTTACTTTGTAGCCTCAAAAAGTGATGGTTTGCGTCTGGCTCTGAAATATCAGTTCTGATGAATAGTTGTGGTGAAATTATAACTGTTGTTCTATGATGAGATAAACTTTCAGCTCCGTGAAGAAAATACAGATTACAAAAACTGATTGTAAACAATCAACCTTGTATATTCTTCTTCCCTAACTGAGCAATGTTTGAGTTTATGCCTTTCCGACAAATGCATTAGTAACATTTAGCCACTAGGTATTTGTGAAAGAAATTGGAAGTTGTTTTTAATTTGTTAGTTTGGTGAAGCGATAACACATGGAGTCAAGAGGGATGAAAAACTGTTAGTATGTGATTATTTGCATATGTAAATATATGAATATATGTATAAATATGTGACCCTGTGTACACACACACACACACACACAGAGGAAGATAAAGTATAGTAAATAGAGAACAAAAATATATAATCAATTTGTGAAAGATGTGGAAAGAACACATAACTCATGAATAGTAGAGCCTCTAGTGAGTTATGAAGCTTATTTCCTGAATATTACAGACAGTTTCCATATTCCATTTATACATGTTATGTAGTTTAAATTAATTTTATTTTATGTTCTTATGGAGTTTTGTGCAATACAGTATAAAATATACCATATATATATATATATGCATTGCTAAACCATAGTATGATGTTTGGAAGGGATATTTTTAAAAAAAACAACATAGTGAAATTATGTTTAAAACACTTCTCATTTCACTGAGTGATCACTTTGAATTCAAAGTCATACTGTTACTTTACTAGAGGAGCTACATGCTGTAGGCATAGGTCTAAGTATTAAAGGGAAGACAGGGAGATGTACCTACATACCTTGAACACAGCTGTCAATCTTACCAGGCCCAGATGGAAGAAGCAATGTGTTACAATAGTCAAATGAGGGACACAAAAATTATGCATGCAGAAAACTTAAAATACTCTGTTTTGTTGGTTAGTGTAAATAAGTCTATTGCCTCACTTTCATGAATCTGTATTACTAATCTACATCATTTCAGCAGTAAAAGTGAGGAGGATACCATATATGTATAGATTGTGGGTAATTTTGGAACTAAAATAAGAGATGTCCTTTGAAATTAGGGACATTTGAGAGGTAACTGCCTGAAGAAAGTTTTTTTGGTCTCCTGTTTGATGAAAAAAACAGTGATAGGTAGCAAAACAGAAAAGCTAAGAGTTAGATACTGAAAAAATTTATAACTGGGTATAGTGCCTACTAAGGGACGTCAATGGGATTAAGCGATGTTATGCCCAATAGTAAGTACTTGCAAAATCAGGCACTAAGATTATCTCCCCCCACTTGAGGCTCCCCAAAAAGAAACTTTTTTGCCATTATCTATAGAGCAATCAAGCTAGATTTTTGAGATACATCACACAAAAATGGCTTTAGGCCTTTCCAAAAGAAAGAACGTGTCAGTTTCTTGATGGGAGAAATAAGAATACAACAAAAATGCCCTGCCCATCTTAAGAGGGGTCTGGGAAAGGAGGTACCACCTGCATATATATCCATCGCCCCTCCTATCCTGTCTTTGTGGGAATGAGCAATGCATGTGGAGGAGAAGGAGCTAGGAGGGGCTATTAGCTAAACTGAGGCGGTGGGGTCATAGAAGGTCCCTCTCAAGAGTGGACCACTATTTGCCCCCGCACCCATCCACCCCACCCCACCCCACCTCACCTTTGCTGTGTAGTTGCCTGGTTGGACCTCCAGGTATGCTGTGAGCCAAGCCAAAATGTTTTTTTGGCAAGGGATTTTCCCACTGGAGAAGATTGGTTTGTGTCAAGTTGGATTTTTTTTTTTTACCTTCCTTTCTTTTTTTACCTTACTTTCAACCACACAGAGGTCTGGCTGGTTAGTTAGGATATTTAAAACATGAAAAGGAATAATTGTTTGTAATAAAAATACCCCCTCCCAACCCTCCTCCACCCCCATCCAACCCCCTTTGAAACAACTTGCTGCCGGACTCCAGGGTATCTAGATGGAATAAGTGGGTGACCAGATTCATAGATTCATAGATATTTAGGTCAGAAGGGACCATTATGATCATCTAGTCTGACCTCCTGCACAACGCAGGCCACAGAATTTCACCCACCACTCTTACAAAAAAACCTCACACCTATATCTGTGCTATTGAAGTCCTCAAATTGTAGTTTAAAGACCTCAAGGAGCAGAGAATCCTCCAGCAAGTGACCCGTGCCCCATGCTACAGAGGAAGGCGAAAAACCTCCAGGGCCTCTTCCAATCTGCCCTGGAGGAAAATTCCTTCCCGACCCCAAATATGGCGATCAGCTAAACCCTGAGCATATGGGCAAGATTCATCAGCCAGATACTACAGAAAATTCTTTCCCAGGTAACTTGGACCTTACCCCATCTAAAACCCATCACAGGCCATTGGGCCTATTTACCATGAATATTTAATTACCAAAACCATGTTATCCCATCATACCATCTCCTCCATAAACTTATCGAGTTTAATCTTAAAGCAAGATAGATCTTTTGCCCCCACTACTTCCCTCGGAAGGCTATTCCAAAACTTCACTCCTCTGATGGTTAGAAACCTTCGTCTAATTTCTAATCTAAATTTCCTAGTGGCCAGTTTATATCCATTTGTTCTTGTGTCCACATTGGTACTGAGTTTAAATAATTCCTCTCCCTCTCTGGTATTTATCCCTCTGATATATTTATAGAGAGCAATCATATCTCCCCTCAGCCTTCTTTTAGTTAGGCTAAACAAGCCAAGCTCCCTGAGTCTCCTTTCATAAGACAAGTTTTCCATTCCTCGGATCATCCTAGTAGCCCTTCTCTGTACCTGTTCCAGTTTGAATTCATCCTTCTTAAACATGGGAGACCAGAACTGCACACAGTACTCCAGGTGAGGTCTCACCAGTGCCTTATATAACGGTACTAAAACCTCCTTATCCCTACTGGAAATACCTCTCCTGATGCATCCCAAGACGACATTAGCTTTTTTCACAGCCATATCACATTGGCAGCTCATAGTCATCCTATGATCAACCAATACTCCAAGGTCCTTTTCCTCCTCCGTTACTTCTAGTTGATGCGTCCCTAGCTTATAACTAAAATTCTTGTTATTAATCCCTAAATGCATGACCTTACACTTCTCACTATTAAATTTCATCCTATTCCTATTACTCCAGTTTACAAGGTCATCCAGATCCTCCTGTAGGGTATCCCTGTCCTTCTCTAAATTAGCAATACCTCCCAGCTTTGTATCATCTGCAAACTTTATTAGCACACTCCCACTTTTTGTGCCCAGGTCAGTAATAAAAAGATTAAATAAGATTGGTCCCAAAACCGATCCCTGAGGAACTCCACTGGTAACCTCCCTCCAACTTGACAGTTCACCTTTCAGTAGGACCCGTTGTAGTCTCCCCTTTAACCAATTCCCTATCCACCTTTCAATATTCCTATTGATGCCCATCTTATCCAATTTAACTAATAATTCCCCATGTGGCACCGTATCAAACGCCTTACTAAAATCTAAGTAAATTAGATCCACTGCGTTTCCTTTATCTAAAAAATCTGTTACTTTCTCAAAGAAGGAGATCAGGTTGGTTTGGCACGATCTACCTTTTGTAAAACCATGTTGTATTTTGTCCCAATTACCATTGACTTCAATGTCCTTAACTACCTTCTCCTTCAAAATTTTTTCCAAGACCTTGCATACTACAGATGTTAAACTAACAGGCCTATAATTACTTGGATCACTTTTTTTCCCTTTCTTAAAAATAGGAACTATGTTAGCAATCCTCCAATCATACGGTACAACCCCTGAGTTTACAGATTCATTAAAAATTCTTGCTAATGGGTTTGCAATTTCTTGTGCCAATTCTTTTAATATTCTTGGATGAAGATTATCTGGGCCCCCCGATTTAGTCCCATTAAGCTGTTTGAGTTTCGCTTCTACCTCAGATATGGTGATGTCTACCTCCATATCCTCATTCCCATTTATCATGCTACCATTATCCCTAAGATCCTCTTTAGTCTTATTAAAGACTGAGGCAAAGTATTTGTTTAGATATTGGGCCATGCCTAGATTATCCTTGACCTCCACTCCATCCTCAGTTTTTAGCGGTCCCACTTCTTCTTTCTTTGTTTTCTTCCTATTTATATGACTATAGAACCTTTTACTATTGGTTTTAATTCCCTTTGCAAGGTCCAACTCTACTTGACTTTTAGCCTGTCTCACTTTATCCCTACATATTCTGACCTCAATAAGGTAGCTTGCCTTACTGATCCCTCCCTTCTTCCACTCCCTATATGCTTTCTGCTTTTTCTTAATTACCTCTCTAAGATGCTTGCTCATCCAGCTTGGTCTACAACTCCTGCCTATGAATTTTTTCCCCTTTCTTGGGATGCAGGCTTCCGATAGCTTCTGCAGCTTTAATTTAAAATAATCCCAGGCCTCCTCTACCTTTAAACCCATAAATTCTTCAGTCCAATCCACTTCCCTAACTAATTTCCTTAATTTTTGAAAGTCAGCCCTTTTGAAATCAAAAACCTTAGTTGCAGATTTATTTTTGTTAATCCTTCCATTCAGTTTGAACTGAATTAGCTCATGATCACTTGAGCCAAGATTATCCCCTACAACCATTTCCTCTATGAAGTCCTCATTACTCACCAAGACCAAATCTAAAATAGCATCCCCTCTAGTCGGTTCAGCAACTACTTGCTGAAGGAATCCATCAGCTATCGCATCTAGGAAAATCTGAGCCCTATTATTATTACTAGCACTCGTCCTCCAGTCTATATCTGGGAAGTTAAAGTCTCCCATGATCACACAGTTTCCATTAGTATTTACTTTATTAAAAACATTAAAAAGGGCTCTATCCATATCCAAATTAGATCCCGGCGGTCTATAGCACACCCCAAGCACTATCCCAGGGGAGGCTCTAATAGTTTTCTTCCCCAATTTAATTTTTGCCCAGACAGACTCAGTCATATCCATTTCATCGCTTCTTATTTCTTTACATTCTATCTCATCATTGATATACAGTGCTACTCCACCACCTTTACCTTTATTTCGGTCTTTCCTAAACAGCACATACCCTTCAATACCTGTAGCCCAGTCATGACTACTATTCCACCAGGTCTCTGTTATACCTATAATATCTGGTTTCACTTCCTGCACCAGTAACTCTAGTTCCTCCATTTTGTTACCTAGGCTCCTTGCATTAGTGTACAAACATCTTAATTTTTGCTGTTTAGCCTCACTCACATTCTGTACCCTATTAGGCACGGTTATTTTACTACCAGTATAACCTATTAGACTTGTATCTACACTGCCCTTCCTCCTACCTACAGCTGTATCCACTCTTACTTCATTTTCTTTCCACTCTATGCTTAATTCTGGCGTGGAGATTACCTGGACATCTCCCAACCATCTCCCCCAAATTCCTAGTTTAAAGCTCTCTTAATCAGTTGTGCCAGCCTCCATCCTAGAAGTCTATTTCCTTCCCTACTCAGATGAAGTCCATCCCGAGAGAACTGTCCCCTATCCATGAATGCCTCCCAGTGGCCATACATCCCAAAGCCCTCCTTATAGCACCACTGCCTAAGCCATCTATTGATAGTCATAATCTTGTCACACCTTTGTTGCCCTTCTCTAGGAACAGGCAGAATCCCACTAAAGATCACCTGAGCCTCAATTTCCTTAAGCGTCCTCCCCAGCCTAGCATAGTCTCCCTTAATACTTTCCAGCGAGAATCTAGCCGTATCATTTGTTCCCACATGAAGGATAATTAGGGGATTCTTTCCCGCTCCCTTTAGAATCCTTTTCAACCTCAGGTCTACATCCCGTATCTTAGCACCCGGAAGACAGCACACCCTCCTATTTTCTGGATCAGCTCTGGTTACAGGCCTATCTATTCTTCTCAGTAAAGAGTCCCCAATCACATAGACCTGCCTTTTCCTAGTGACTGTGCTATTCTCCAGTCTATCCCCTGTTCCCTCTGGCTGCAAGTTCTTTCCATTCCCATTCTCCCTTGTAATCCTTTTTAACCCATCCTGTATCCTCCTGGGGCTCATATTTGGTGTAATCTCCATTAACTCCTCCCCTTTTCCTATAGGACTAACCTCTCTTCTCTTCTTCCTTGCCCTGTCACCTTCAGTGACTACCTGCTGAGCCCCTTCCTCATTTTCCAACTCTGCAAACCTATTCTTAAGCTCTATTTCTCCTTCACTAGCCCGTCTTTTCCTCTGCCTAGTTCTTTTAGTCACATGCTTCCACTGACCACTTTCCTCACCCAGTCTCCCCTCAGAATTCCCTAGTCCTGCTTCCATCTGCAAGTCTGAGCTTTTCCCTTCAGATACCTCATGTCTTTGCTCCATAATCTGCTCAAACCCCTTCCTAAACTCTACCAGACTTTCCACCTGCATCTCCAAACCTCGGATCTTTTCCTCCATCAGCTCTATCAGACGGCACTTCATGCAGACAAAACTCTTACCAGGTGCCCCCTCCAGGATCATGTACATACCACAGCTTCCACATCCAGTCATCTTCATTGTGTCTTCTGCTACATGGGTCACTCCCACTGCCACCTCTGTATCTGTCATATCCTTCCCACCTTCTCCTCCAACAGAACTCCCACTCAAACTCCCCTGTTTACAGCTCTGTTTGCTGGCTCCTGTGCCGCTGCAGCTGTGGCAATCCCAAGTACAGGGCTCCGAAGGCTACTGGGACAAAACTGGTTTTAAGTCTGATGTCGACTGAATCACTCTGGGAACTCTTGTTCCCCACATGAGGGGTGGGAACAAAGGAGCCCAGCTCAGGCTGAATCCCTGACTGGGGGCTGTTGGGTAGGGCTCAGTGCCTCCCCCCCACCTTGGTTAAACTGGATAGTCTCACCACACTGGATCCAAATACTGAAGGGGGATTAGTTTAATAGAATCATAGAAACACAGAACCACAGATTTAGAAGGGACCACAAGGGTCATCTAGTCTAACCCCCTGCCAACATGCAGCATTTGTTGTGTCTAAACCATCCAAGACAGATGAATATCCAGCCGCCTTTTGAAAACCACCAGTGATTGAGCTTCCACAACATACCTAGGCAGTCTGTTCCGTTGTCCTACTGTTCGTACAGTTAGGAAGTTTTTCCTGGGATTTAGTCTAAATCTGCTATGCTGCAGTTTGCACCCATTGCCTCTGTCCTGCCTCTGTGGGAAAAGAGAACAACTTTTCACCATCTTTTCTATGGCAGTCTTTCAAGTATCTTTAGACCCCATAAAATGATGGGGTCTAAAATAGCTGTTACCACTCAAGAAAGAGATCATGGAGTCATCATGGTTAGTTCTCTGAAGACAGCCACTCAATGTGCAGCAGCAGTGAAAAAAGCTAACAGAATGTTGGGCTTCATTAAGAAAGGGATAGATAATAAAACAGAAAATGTCATATTGCCTCTATAAATCCATGGTACGCTCACACCTTGAATACTACCTGCAGATGTGGTCACCCCACCTCAGAAAAGATATATTGGAATTGGAAAAGGCTCAGAAAAGGGCAAAAAAATGATTAGGGGTATGGAACAGCTTCCATATAAGGAGAGATTAATAAGACTGAGGCTTTTCGGCTTGGAAAAGAGTTGACTAAGGTTTAGAGGTTTATAAAATCATGACGGGTATGGAGAAAGTAAATAAGGAACTGTTATTTACTCCTTCTCATAACACAAGAACTAGGGATCACCAAATGAAATTAATAGGCAACAGGTTTAAAACAAACAAAAAGGTAGTATTTCTTTGCACAATGCACAGTCAACCTGTGGAACTCTTTGCCAGAGGATGTTGTGAAGGCCAAGCTTTAACAAGGTTCAAATAAGAACTAGATACATTCATGGAGTATAGGTCCATCAATGGCTATTAGCCAGGATGGGCAGGGATGGTGTCTCTAGCCTCTGTTTGCCAGAAGCTGAGAATAGGCAACAGGGGATGGAACACTTGAGGATTACCTGTTCTGTTCATTCCCTCTGGGGCACCTGGCATTGGCCACTGTCAGAAGACAGGATGCTGGGCTAGATGGACCTTTGGTCTGACCCAGTATGGCTGTTCTTTTGTCCTTATCTGAAGACCTCTATCATATTAAATGTTCCCTCTAATTTTTTACATCCATGTGCGGAATGAATTTTGTTGTATGCACCAATATGGAGGTGATGTGTGGCAGGGGTGGGGCCGAGGGGTTCAGAGTGTGGCAGGGGGCTCAGGGCTGGGGCAGAGGGTTGGGGTGAATGGGGGTGAGGGCTCTGGCTGAGAATGCAGGCTCTGGGGTGGTGCTAGGGATGAGGGGTTTGGGGTGCAGGTTTTCCTGGGGCTGCCGCAGGGAGAGAAGACTCCCCCCAGCCCGCTCTTACCACAATAGCCCCGGGGTTGGGGCCAGGGGAGAGGCGCCTCTTCCTGCCGGCAGCAGCTCCAGGGCCAGGGGGAGAGGCACCTCTCCCTGCTGGCAGGAGCTCTGGGGCCGGGGTTGGGGGAGAGGCGCCTCTCGCTGTGGGAGCCCTGCATGCCCCAGTTTGCTCCTCCTCCATCCACCTCCCCATCCTCTCTCCGCTCCAAGCCCCGGTGGCTGCGCACCAAGCCCCATGCGGCTGCACAGCTTAGAGGGAATTGAGATCATATTCGCCCTTAATCTCCTCTTTTCCAAACTAAACATACCCAGTTCCTTCAGCCTTTGCTCGTATGGCTTGCATGCCATCCCTTTGATCATCTTTGTCGCTTGCCTCTGGATCCTATCCAGTTTCTTTACATCCTTTCTATACATTGGTGACCAAATTTACTGCCGGCTGCATTAAATCCATTTCTTTTATGTCTTATTTCCTTCATGACAGGATCAATTCTCTTATATTAGTTAGAACTGATCTGGTTCAGCTTTATCTTGGGCCTGATTCTAATTTTACTTTCTCAGGTTCAGATACGGAGTAATAGCATTGAAGTCACATCAGTATAAAATAGTGGGTAAGTGAGATCATGGTCAGGCCAAATCTCTAGATCTTCACTATACCTCAAGTCTAAGGCTTTTTGTTCTCTCTCTCTCATACACACACAAACCTTGTAGATGGGCCTCCTGACTTGTCTAGGCACAGACTTGTCCCAATTTAGACAATTGGATACACATTTCAATGGTGGTGTTATTAGTATGTGAAACTTAGTCTTTTACATATGTACAATCTTGGGCCTATACCACAGACTATTCTATGGATTACTCAACTGTAGAAGATTCGTAGGGAAAAGAGAAGATTGGAGCCTCACATAAGTTAAGTATAAAGGTGAGTGTGAGTAACTTTAAGCCCATTCATGTACTTTAGCATGTAAGCCAAAAGGAAACAGTGCACTTTACTAACAGTTCTGTTCTGGCAAGGGGGTTAATAGAAAAGAGGGGAAGGTAAAGCATGAATGAAAAATTAAGAGTGACTGGGTGGTTTAAAACTTTTTGAAAGATGTCATCACTTTTTATCAGCAATTTAACTTGCTATTTGATGTAAATTAAAATGGTCCATAACTTTGTTACTTATTGCAAATTGTACTCTTCTGTCATTTTTTTCAAGGCTTTTAAGGCTTCCAAATAAACTATTCTGGAATCACAGATGAGCTAAATAATACATTCATTTTATTCTTTCTTGTTTTGTTCTCAAACCCTTTGGCTAGATTTTTATCAAAGTGTAGACACATGTTCAGGGAAAGGACAATTCAGCATTAGCCGTCAAGTGCCCTGTCTTTGGTCAGGAGCCAAAAATAAGGTTAATTATGTAATCTTCCAAAGAGAGATTTCCAGTTGCACTTTAAATGAAATATCCCCAAAAAGTATTTAACTTAGATTTAATGAGAGAGTTATTATATGTTAATTAAATACACACTGGTTACTATGAATATTTATTGAAGTGCAACAATTTTTATGAAGATATATGTCAAACAATTGAATTTCAGTAAATATGCTCCTAATAATTATTTAATATGTACTAAATTATGCAACTAAATTAATTGGTTTAGCAAAGATATAAAGAATTTATTGTATATTGTGGGCCCAATTCTGTCATCAGCTACACAGGTATAACTCCCAATTACATCAGTTGGAGGCTGCTGTTACGGATACCAGTTAATTGTTAAGCATATTTAATGAGATTGAACAATAGTTGTCACACCTAAATAAACCACCATATTCAGTTGTTTCAAAGGCCCAACGAATTAGAGATGAAAAAGACCTATTGAATTATCCAGTCTCTCCTTTCCAATGCACTGTTTATACACCTGTGTACCATATTAAAAAATTCTAATCCTTAAGGTCAAATTCATTTCCTGTGCTATTCCATTGTTATGAGTGGAGTTATGACAGAGATAAATTTGGCTGTTGTTTCTTACATCTTTCAGATACTTGCAGACTGTCATCAGATTCCCTAGCTGTCTCTTAGACAAGATATGCATATTTAGCTTTTTAAAAATTGTGTTCTCATAAATCATCTCTTCCAGGTCCTTGATCATTTTTTGTTGCTCTTTAATCACTTTCCAATTGTTTTCAAAATCTTTCTGTTATAGGGGTTTGTAAAGCAGAGTAGGTCAGTTAGGTCAATTAAGCTTATATGTAGCACCTGGAGGAGAGCCAGGGCTTAGTGAAGCCTAACGGAATATGAAGTTCAGCTGGGAAGAAGCAGGTGGGGCCGATATAAAGGGATGAAGCCAAGACGGAGGCTTTAGGGAAGAGGTCTGTAGTTATTCCTAGAGGGAAAGGGAGCTGGCTAGGAACAAAGGTGAGAGTAAGCACTGTGGTCCTGTCTCTGGACTATGGAGTCTAGCAAGAGATTGAGAAGGGTGAAATAGCCATAGAGAAAGCTCTGATGGTAAACTAGAAACAAGCAAGGAGATAGAGAGGTGAGGTAGGAAAGAGCCCAAGGAAACAGCAACATGGTCTGAGATTGAGCAGATCTAGGTTGTTAGTCATAGGGTCCCTGGGCTGGAATCCAGAGGAGCAAGAGGTCCCTAATTCTCCTACTAGCTACTGAGAAAGTAGTACAGGACCTGGAGATGTGGAACAGAAGACTCTGAGGTAGCATCTGGATAGCTTGTTTGGTGGGACTTTGTTACCCTGGAAAGGGAGAACTACCTAGGGACCTGGCTAAAGGGACAAGCCCTGGAAAGCAAGGGGTGATGCAGTGCAAATAAGTGTTGGCAGGGGCGCCATCAGACCTGAATGAAGTTAATCCTCAAATATGCCCATAATTTAATTAATAATAAAAGTGCTAGCAAGCCAGCTGTTTCCAAAATAGCTATTAAAAAGTTACAGAAGTGACACCACAACTTTGATAGGTATTTGTTTTGACAGATGCAAACCCTTCTGCAAAAAGTCATGAATACTCATTCATTATAAATGACTACTGGATACAATATGAAATAGCCATTGATGCTGGTTACAGCCTTTTTGTACAAAATCTCTTAGATTGCCTTTGATTAATTGGAATAGTATTCTAAGGCAGCTAGAATAAACTGGTGAACATAGCATTGTTATTCATATACATTGCAAAATTACATTGTATTTTGTTAGTACTGTTCTGAAAGAGATCTCTCACTTCTATGATATGGTTTGGGTGGAGTGCAACTTTGTGCATACATTAAAACAAACAATTATTGAATCTGCACACAGAAATAGTCGTTCTCTAGTCACTTTCTGTTCCATAAATACTGAGTAAAATACTCCAGTAAAAAGCCTCATACTTTGACTTAGCCATAAAAGAGCTTTAGTGTTCATAATACTCTACTTTTATTGGGTCATATTTCTACCTAAGATATATTACTGGGTTGTGCCGAGATTTAGGGTGTACAGCTGCAGAAATGTAAAGAGTTGCATCTAGTGTATTAGAAACAAAACATGCTACCTTATATTTTGTAAACTAAAAAAACAATGAGGAGTCCGGTGGCACCTTAAAGACTAACAGATTTTATTTGGGTGTAAGCTTTTGTCGGTAAAAAACCCACTTCTTCAGATGCATGAAGAAGAGGGTGTTTTACCCACAAAAGCTTAGGCCCAAATAAATCTGTTAGTCTTTAAGGTGCCACCAGACTCCTCATTGTTTTTGTGGATACATTGTTACCCCTCTGATATTTTGTAAACTGTAACAATTAGCTAAGTGTGCGATGTCTGTTTAAGAAAGGAGTTCAAATGGGATTCCAGCTAGGGCCCAGTGAAGTTACTGTAGGATTTGCCCACAAAAGTACTGCAGCTTCAGGTACCTACTGGATACTGAAAAACAATTCTGTCACCTGGCAACAGCTCCTGGCTATCCCGAGAAGAAAAAGAGTGCCACAGAAAAGCTGTTCTCGATACATTGAGGGACATGGGAACTAAGGCCCAGATCCTTAGATGGATTTAAGTGCCTTAATGGACAATACCAGTTGCGTTCAGATCAAAGGGCCCTTTACACTTAAAGATGTATCTTTTTTGCAGCAGATTGATCTTTAAGAGTATGTCTACACAGCAGCAGAGAGATATGTTTCCCAGCTCAGGTAAACATGAACACACTAGCTCTCTTCAAGCTAGCATGCTAAAAATACCAGTCTGGCCCCAGCTGCATGGGTAGTAGTTTAGGCTAGCCACCTGAGTGCAATCCTGTCCAGCTCCTTGGGTATATTCTCTCGTGGCTAGCCTGAAAAGCCTTCCACACTTCTGTGCTCATACTGCTGTTTTGAGTGCTCGAGTTTGAACAGAGCTAACGGACTGTAAGTCTACCTGAGCTGGGAATCACACATACTTTTAAAAAATGTGTGTCAGTCTTCTGTTTTTCCTTCCTTTTCAAGTGCCCAGCTGGCGAGTGGGAATAAGGCACCTAGCTATCTTTGAGAACCTGGGCCTAAGTAAATAGAGACCTGATATGGTTCTAACTATAAGCTATTAATATCAGTTCTAGGCCATATAGTTGAAGGGGCTACTGAAAAAGTGGGGTCTTATTGGGCAATATAACAAAAGCTGCATTGGATCAATTTAACACCTTGAAATTTTGTTTCCACATCATTATGTCGCATTCCTGGCTACCAGTGGAAGCTAATGTAAGATTACAATAAAAGAATGTGCTATGACACTGAATTTAAAGTGCTTGTGTAGCTGGTGTGGCTATCAATTCTCAAAGTGAAAAAAGAGAGTTTAGCAATGACCTGGGCCTGTTACAAATAATGGTTTTATTTAGATCAAAAATTAGTTAATTCAATGCATTATTATTTTTCACAATAATTCTAGTTGGATGTTTGGCTCATACTAATTAAGGCTGGGGTTTTCATTTTCAAAGGAGCCTAAAGAAGTTAATGGGATTTGGCATCAAATTCCCTTAGGCTCCTTTGAAAATAACAGACTAGATTTTTATAGAAAAATACTGTATCATTTATTTGCAGTTTATTATTATATGTTCTGCAAAAAAAATGGTATTGGTACAACACACCTCTAATATTCTGGGGGGAAAGTGTTCTAATGAATGAGCCAAATTTTGTTTGCTTTACTCTATGCAAATTATCCAATGGAGCCAATGTGATTTTTGCCTAAAATTCCAGATCTTGAGTCTCCCTGTAACTCTTGTAGTTTGTATATCAATGTGGTTTAAGCCTGTATTGTTTAAGCACCTGCTTTTCACAGTTTTGCTAAATGTGATCTGTATAAATCCCTTTCAGGAAGCTGTGTGCTTGAAAAGAGAGGAAAAAAAATAAGACATGGAAAACAGGATACGCATTTTCTTAAAGGTCAATCAGCTTCCAAAAAGATACATTTTTAAGTGTAAAGGTCCCTTTGATTGGAATACAACCTGTATTGCTCATGCTCTGGAAAGTTTGTATTAAATTACTCGATCAAAAAGCCTGTCTGGAAAGGAAGATAAAGCTCTCTTTAAATGGTCAAGGAGATGAGTCTCCTTTTAAAAATGTTATTAAAAAACTGACATACTGTATAGTCCCAGCATGTTCCCAAGAGCAAGTTATCCTCAAATGTAGCCAAACACAGCAGCAGGACTGGTTACAACGAAGAGGAAAACATTTCAAATTTTCCAAGTCGGTTAAGGAACAAAGCACTCTTATTCCAGAATAAAAATAACTCCATGTGTGGACAATCAGGAACAAGTCCATGCATAGACAAGCCCTTAGGCTGGGATTTTCAAAGAAAGCTAAGGGAATTAAGATCCCAAAATCTGAATGAAATTCAATGGGAGTGGGGATCCCTGACTCCTTTTAGTCCCTTTGAAAATGCCAGGCTTAATTTTTGATTAAAGGTAGAACACCCACACAGTAAAATACATCTTTGACATGGTCTTGTACAAAGGAGTCTTCAATCTGTTTCCGAACACTTTGAATCCCCAGGGGCTTGATTTTCAGAGGGGTAACTGAAATCACCAGGTCAGTGCTCAGCACCACGAAAATCAGGCTCAAAGTGGGTGGTTACTATCTGCTTTTACCTATTGGATATCCACAAGGTTTTCCACAGACAACTATATAACCTTACCACTGTATTTACAGTATTCCCTACACATGCACTTTAATTACAAGATAACAAATTCCTGCTTAGGCATGGAATTGCTTGCCTGAAATGGTTACAGTGTTTCTCAGGGTATGTCTACACTACAGCAACGCTGCTATAGCACTGAAATGTAGACACTACAGCAGTGTAAGGGGCTTTTCCATCGCTGTAGTAAATCCACCTCTCTGAGGGGGATAGCGAGGTTGACAGAAGAAACCTAGTGGTGTTCACACCAGGGCTTAGGTTATCTTAACTTTGCACAGCCCTGACAGATGTAGGTAGATTCATCCACGTCTTAGGTGTAGATCAGGCTTCAGTTTGTTCCAACTTTACTCTCTTTTAGTCCCTCCTTTAGGGTGGTTTTTCTGTCTGAAAAGCTGTTTTCTGAGTGTTCCCTAGCCTCAGGAGCAATTCCAAGTGTGCTGTTTATTTTTTATGTGCATTGCTGGAACGTTATGGTCTGCACACTTCCTCTGTTTCACATTTCACCATATTTTCCTTTCTGTCTTCTTCACTTCTCTCATTTATCAGATATATGCTTTCCTATTCATAGTTAGCTATGGGACTTAAGAAATCTCAATACTATATATGGTCTTGGGGTTGAGTTTTCATTTCCCACTTCCTGACAAACTGTCTTCATTTCAAACATCCTGATTACTGGGCCTCGTTCTCCACTGCTTTGCACTTTGTATACCAAATCAGAAATGTTTACTCCCACTTGCCATGGTGTATATGAATACACAGTGTGTCAGGCCCTCTGGCTCTTAGCCTCTCTGTGTGTGCTTTTGCATACCACTGCAAGGAAAAAAACAGTTGTATTAAACAACACTCTTGGGGATGCAGCTGTATACTAATTACCTCTCCAGACTGCTAGCAAAAAAATTAAAGGAATATAGTGTAGTCCATTCATTTTACAAACCTTGGGTGAGATCCCCAGCTGATGAAAATGGAAGCTCTTTCAGTGACTTCATTTGACCCAATTTTTCCAGCTGAGGATTTGGCCTCTTTTACATAGACTTGTAAAGGCATTTCCATATTTTAGACCAGGCTTTACAGTACCCTTTGATTAACTGCTCATGTGGATCTTGTCTCTGTTTTTTGCCTTGCAGATTATGTTCCTCATACATCTGAAGTTTCAGGTTACTATTTTACTTTATTCTTCTGTGTTATATAAAGCTACTCATTGATTTTTAATCCATGGATCATTCTTATGCAGTGTTACAAGTAGATTTACAGGATCTTAATGCAATAACTCAGAAAACTGAACTGCTGTCAGCAGCATGATTTTCAGTCTAGCAGTGAAACAATTCTGCATTATTTTTGTATTTCAGCCAATACCTTAGGCTTTATCATGACAGAAAACACATTGTTGTTTTTAATATTAGTCTCAGTGCTACTTTTGGTAAAGTGGGAGAACATTCAACTATCATTGGCTAGATTCACACAATTGCTCTTCTGTTTCTCTTAACTGTAATGAGAATCTACCTACTCTCACAAGTGGGTGCTAAGTATGATGGTGTAGGGCCAGGGAGGAATAAGGCCATATATTTCAGTATTGGGGTTTGTTTATGTGGCAGATGGTGATATCCACATCCTAGATGCATGTTTAAAATAATATTAAGCTGAGTGTTTTGTTCAAAAGGAAAGTTAAAATTGAAGGTGTATTTCTAAACTGGACTATTAAGGAGAGCTATTTATTCTAGCTCTGTGATGGGGTGTTCACCCCACACTTGCCCTGAAGGAGTTAATGTATCTAAAAAGGAGGCCAATTAACCAGATGGGCCACAGCTGAGGGGAATTAGGTGGTTTAAGTAATCCTCTGATTGAAAACTGAGGGAGTCCAGTTGAGGAGGAATAAGCTGGGCTGGGTATATAAAGACAGGAAGTTAGTAGCAGAGAAGTATCCTGTGTATCTGAGGGTTACAGAGCCAAAGAAATATACTTTTCCTCTCTAGAAGAAGGGAGTTTTGGGACTAGTAAACCTAAAGAAGAGGAGCCAGAAGGTTAGCAAAGCCTCAGGGAAAAGGCAGTAAGGTCTGAAATGGAACAGAGTTTGGCTGCTGATTCGAGGGTCCCTGAGCTGGAACCCAGAGTAGAGGGTGAGTCTAGATTTTCCTACCAGCCACTGGGGAAGAGGTACTGGGTGGACAGTGAATGGGAAGACTGCCTGTTCCAGTGTGTAAGAATAGACTTTGATACCCAGAGGGGAGGATGCATGTGATTTGTCTGGAGGTCTAATTCACAAACTGAGCATCATGCACCACTGAGGGCCAGGAAGAAAAGGCAGGGTATGTGGCAAGACGCAGGAAGGAGGCATTGGTCCTGGAATCTGCTAATCCCCAGAGTGAATTAGAGGAGGTGCACTAGTGGAGAGCAGACCCTGTGACTGGGTCTCATCTAATAGACCAGCGACACCACAATGGGAAGTAAGACAGTATGTGGGAACAGATAATGCTGACCTGGGAAACAAAGAGAAGGAGTGAAGCACAAAAGTTAAGTGAGGGTGTTGGGAGATGACTTGAGCTTTCAACATGACTAGGGGACTCTTCCCCTTTGTTTGGATAGCTGTCTGACAGTAAGGGAAGCCCAATCTAAAGAGAGTTCATGGTAAATGAAGATGTGTAAGAGATCTGTACAGAAGAGAGAGCTCTGCCAAGGGAAGGTAGGACGCACCAGGAGAAGCTATAGTAAAGTGACTGTTTTAGTCTTAGTGCAATAACATTCTGTTCAGCGTCTCATCCAATGTCAGTAGCAAGGGAGAACATGTACATTTACTGTTTATCAATCAAAAGAGGGTTTGGATTTTTGCCTGGCTGGGAAGAATACTGGCTACCCCTTTGCAAAGGGCACTCCACCGGTACTGAGGAAGCATTGTGCATAATGGGTACTGGTGTAAAGACTTCTGGTACCACTACTCCTGTGGTTTCAGAGTAACAGCCATGTTAGTCTGTATTCGCAAAAAGAAAAGGAGGACTTGTGGCACCTTAGAGACTAACACATTTATTTGAGCATAAGCTTTCGTGAGCTACAGCTCACTTCATCGGATGCATAGATGAAGTGAGCTGTAGCTCACGAAAGCTTATGCTCAAATAAATTGGTTAGTCTCTAAGGTGCCACAAGTCCTCCTTTTCTTTTTACTCCTGTGGTATCGCTCCTCTTCTCACTGAATGTGGTTAAGCTCCAGGGAGTGCCATAGTAACCATAGTACTATGTATTAGTATATAGTCATGACAGACAAAAGGGAGAATTATTCATTTTTAAACAGATAACATTAATTAGATGTCCATGAAAATACAAAACAAATACATTGTCTAATAAAGATGAAAGCACAAGAATCCTTATGAAGTTTTAATCTGAAAAATAAACAGTTCAGTATGTTGATGGGGCTTAATTATGTCCTTAATTATTTAAATAACTTTCTGTATTAAAATGTTAGTAAATTATGCTAAAATACACTTCATTGTTTAAGATTTCTTTTGTAGTTGCAAAACTTTTGTGAGGTTAGAACATAAAGCAACATCAAGTGTTTAAATACAAAGGCCTTTAAGCAATCATCTTGATCAAAAATTTTAGCTCATTTATCTTTAAAAAAATATCAAGAACCTTTACACTTTATTATAATTTATGCTTTCTTCAGTCAGAGAAATAAGTAATAACTTATAGTATTAGAAATGTACCATATCCAAAATATTTACTAGGAAAACAACTCATTTTTTCACATTTCATTTCAGTACTGTTTAACTGTACACAAGTGTTACAGGTGTGAAAGAAAACAATGGCTGTTTATTACTGTTCATGCCTAGTCACTTTTATTTCGTAACGAGCCTTGGGCCCAACGCTGCTGCACACTAGTTCATTCTGACCAGTGTTCTCTGATCTACTTAAAATATAAAAAATGCCACATGACGCTGTTATGTTTGTTCATTTTGCCTAGTTTTGTCCTCTTCGACATCTTGTTGGGGGACAATGACATTCATAGGGTATGTCTAGACTGGGATAAAAAGGTGTTCTTTAGCTAGCAGAGAGTTCTCTCTGTAGCCTCTCTTCCTTTCCTCCAGTAGGGGCATACAAGTCATGGAGGGGGGGGGCACGTTGCCTTCCCCAAACTGAAATTTTCAGTGGGGATATACCTGTCGCTGTCCTTGCTAACTTATGCCCAGAGTTGTGCCTACAGATCTATTAGCTGACTGCCACAGCTAAAAATGTTCCCTTAGCCCTGGTATATCCCGTACCCACAGCTGCAAGCATCCTTTCCTTCCAGAAAAGCTTTCCCAGATTCTTCCATGAATCCTTGAATTTAGGCCCAGATTTTTAAAGGTATTTGGGCCTTGCTGAGCTCAGTGTTGAACACCTAATTGATTTAGGTCTAAACTGAACATAGCAACACCTAAACACCTTTAAAAATCTAGGCCTTAGTGACTATGCAGCGGCAACCCTTGAAGTATTTCAAGACGTTTCAGACAGATGAACTGCAGAGTAAGCTCCAAGCAGAGATTAGCATGTTTGGTGGAACATATCTTAGGACATGTGCTGAACTTTGAAAATTAGGCCTAAGCTGCTGGTGTGCTCTTATGCATTAAAGAATTGTTAAGCACACATTTGTATTTTCTTAACATAACCTTTCTATTATGAAACAACCTTGAAAGCTTTGAGAAGAAAACTGTGACCAGCATTCAGATAGCTCTTGCTCTGCTTGCTCAAAAGCAATCTTCAGACGTAGACATCTGTGCAGCCCAGCACGCTAGTTGTGACAGTGTCGTCGGTGGTCTGTTTGCAGACACTTAGTGTCACAGTCTCCAGGTTAACTGCACCTGTACTCTCCCTCTGCTGTCCCTTGATGACACCCACTTAAGGTTTCCAGTTCCCAGACATCACGTATTTTAGGTTGAGACACACACGTCTGTCCTTCCTGACTGGGGTTTCAAGGCTGCATAGCTCCCTTCCTTACACTCTGATATTCCCAGCAAGCCAATTTTGCCTAAAGGCCCGTGCATTGCTTTCTCTCCAAGGGCTACAAATAGTATAGTGGTAGCAGTTCCAAGTTACTACACAGTTCTTTCTAAGTAAAAGCATTAGTGAGAAAAACACGTAAAAACAATAAATGTTCCTATGTGCATGCAAAAGCTGACCAGAGGTCATCCATATATGGGTGGGGGAAGGGATAGCTCAGTGGTTTGAGCATTGGCCTGCTAAACCCAGGGTTGTGAGTACAATCCTTGAGGGGGCCATTTAGGGATCTGGGGCAAAAATTGGGGATTGGTCCTGCTTTGAGCAGGGGGTTG
The DNA here is from genome assembly GCF_965152235.1 of Eretmochelys imbricata. NCBI lineage: Eukaryota > Metazoa > Chordata > Testudines > Cheloniidae > Eretmochelys > Eretmochelys imbricata. Next base: position 111,153,797 of record NC_135575.1, on the reverse strand, counting down.
GACTAGATAATCTCCTGAGGTCCCTTCCAACCCTGATATTCTATGATTCTAGTGGGCAAAGCCTTTCTAACCCTTCCACAAGTGTTGAGGCTTATCTTGGAGCAAAGGTCCTGTCTGCCTGTTTTCTGGATCTGAAAGAAGGCTATAAGTCAGTTTAAATGCAGTCTTTTTATGCCCAAATCCATTTCTTTGTCTATTGGTTTCTGGAAAACCTAGTTTGAGCCTTCTCTAGGAGTGGGATGGTACCTCCATGCAGGTTTTTACAATTTATGGGATTCACCTTAATCTTTGCTCACTCTTTTTTCGTTCCTGCAGAAGCTATGGTAACCCTCCCCCTGGAGTTGCATGCAATCTGTGGCCCACAATGATACATAAATGGAATACAATATGGTGTCCCATCCTCCCCCCCCACCCCCCCGGCCAAAAGATACTGCATGGGGTTGGTGATATCTGTCACACTTACAAACAGGAACACTGCAACATGTTAGTTTATATTCTTACTTGCTAACCCAATTTTAACACTTTAGCTGCTGGGTTAAAATATCTCATAACACACACATTTTGAATACATGGTGACAGCACCACCCTTGCCTTCTATCATATATCAGCCTGGGGCATTCTGTTAGGAGTAAATCCACAATGTACAGGTTGCAGTTGGGTTCTCGCAGCCCTTGAGATGCTTTAAAAGCCAGTGCTGTACCTCAAATAAAGCTTTTAAAAACATGGTCCCCAAACTTCTGTGCCCCCCCCCAGGAGCTGTGGTGGGGAGCCAGGGCTTGGAGGGGGCCAAAGCTGCAGGTCAGGAGTAGAACTGGGGGTGGGAGCAGGGCCAAAGTCAGGGCTAGGGTCAGCACTGCAGCTGGGCTCATGGTCGGGGCCAGGGCCTGTGGCCAGAAGCGGGCCTGTGATCGGGACTGGGGCCAGAAGCTGAGTTGGGGGCAGAGTGGGGCTGGGTAGCACTCCCTCCCCACCCCATAGGGGCTGGCCTGGGCCCCACTGTGCCCCCCAAACATTCCTCTAAGACCCCTAGGGGGTGCACCCCACAGTTTGGGGGCCACTGTTTTAAAACATAAACTGCCAGCCTCCTCAGAGCAATCCATGATGGTGAAGGCAACATGAAAATAAAACAGTATGGAATCCTGCACACTTGGATTGTAATGCATGGACAGTGTATTTAGACAACTATGTGAAAAATGTTTGTGTTTTTTCCATATTGACTATCATGCTCTCACCAATGCTTCAGTGGCCAGTCATTTTCTAGAATTCTTGACAGCCCTTTTTAGATGCAGAAGCAGTCTAGATACAAAACACTGTCTTGCTTTTATCTGCTTAGTCATTTCCTTTGCATTGCATTTTACCTCACTGTATTTGTATTTTACCTCGTCAGTTTCCATGATGAAGAGAAGGGACTGGGAGTGTCTTTTTACAAAGAAAAAAAAATCTTGTCTAGGTTACAGAACAAGTCCACACATTTAGAGGGGGATTAGACTAAAGAGCATAGAAACTGGTATACCAAATCTTCTTAGCAGGAAGAAAGGTTAAGGTAAGACTTTATGTGCTGGACTCTGAAGAGAGTAGGTTAACAGCCTACTTACATCACATCTGGCTCTCATATAAACTTTAAGTAAGATTAACTACCAGATGAAACAATATAGCATAGTTACAACAGTCTCAGCTGGAAGAAGGCTTTCCATTAGTTCTCTAGGTAAAACTGCTGTCTAGAGACCATAAAGGTACCAGTTTCTCAGCCAGGGTGATATGCAGGTCAGACAAACACACGCAGGGAGTCCAGACACAAAACGGAAAACACTAACTGGGGACTGTGAGTGTCCGGCCAGCCTCTCCACAGAGACTTTATTTGAGAGAGCCAAATGAAGACTTCAGCCAACCATTGGCGGAGTAATTCAATCTGTCTGTGTGCAAGGATAGGAGAACAAACAAATTCTAAGGCTAGTTAATCCTAGGGGAAGCAGACTACACAGAACAATTAGGCAGAGATTTCTAATATTGACAAAGGAATGTAGCTGCCCAATTCCTTTACAATTAACAGTAATTGAGCATCCAAATCCTTTTGGTGGCATTGAAAACCTCAGCCTCTAGTTTCTGAGCCAGGAACATGAAACACAAATCAGAACTTGCCTTTCGTACTGGCCTGGAATGCACTGTCTCTTGAAATGTACAATAAGAACATAAGAATGGACATACTGGTTCAGACCAATGCTCCATCTAGCTCAGTATCCTGTCTTCCAACAATGGCCAATGCCAGGTGCTTCAGAGGAATTAACAGAACAGGGCAGTTATTGAGTGATCCATTCCCTATAGTCTACTCCCAGCTTCTGTCAGTTAGAGGCTTAGGGATACCCAGAGCGTGGGGTTGCGTCCCTGACCATCTTGGCTAATACCCATTGATGATTCTTTTTTGAAACCATTTACACTTTTGGCCTACACATTTTCTGGCAACAAGATCCACTGACTGTGTGTCATGTGAACAGGTACTTCCTTTTTGTTTGTTTTAAACCAGCCCCCTATTCATTTCATTGAGTGACCTCTGGTTCTTGTGTAATGTGAAGGGGTAAATAACACTTTTTCTCCATACCATTCATGATTTTTATAGACCTCTATCATAACCCCGCTTAGTTGTCCCTTTTCTAAACTGAATAGTCTGTCTTTTAAAATAAATAATAATAATAATAAATTGGTTAGTCTCTAAGGTGCCACAAGTACTCCTTTTCTTTTTGCGAATATAGACTAACACGGCTGCTACTCTGAAACCAGTCTTTTTAGTCTCTCCTCATATGGAGACAGTTCCATACCCCTAATGATTTCTGTTGCCCTTCTCTGTAATGTTCCAATTCTAATATACAATATGTAATAGTGGTATAATGTTGTTTGAAAGTATTTGTTTTCTTTCACAGTATCTTTTTATTGTGAGGGTAGTGAACTCCACTGATTTGAGTGGATTACTACCTTTTTTGAGCTTATCCCCCCAAGAATAAAGTGAGGTCTTGCTTTTGTGTGTTGTACTTGATGAATGATGTGTTTTTCTCCATGTTGTTATCTTTTTGCATTGAAAACATTTCCAGTAAAAAATCTTGTTTAGGAACCACATGAAACTGACACAAAGCATATGCATTCCCAGATTTATTTGTCTTACTACAAAGTGAGTCTCTAATACCATGTGTACCCTTTTTAAAGCTACTGAAGTATAAAAGCTTTTACCATTTGGCAGTTAGCTATTTTACGTTACTACTTTATGGAGTCACATCATAATCTGTCAAACTCCCCTTTATAATTATTAGTGAATCCTAAATGATAGTTCATTCCTTGACACCTTGTATGATGGTGAAAAATAAGACTTTTCGTGCAAGTTGCTTGCAATATAAACTAATTGGCATACTAATTGACTTTTACTATAATTTAAGTTTATTGTTTATTGCTTTTAGATTGCTGGTTGGCATTCATTTCTCTACTCGAACACAGTAGGTATTATGTTTTTGTAAAGACAAATTTGCTTTAATTGTATTATATCAATAATATGCCTGTGAGTTTGTATGAACAGCCTGCATGTCTAAGGTGTAAGACTGTTTTTCTGACTTTAGGTTCCAGGAAAGATCCAGGTACATCTAATATTGGTTAGTGTGGGCAAATAGGCATACCGTACTATTAATAGTAATGGAATATGTACAGTCCAGTGTACAGTGGTATATGAAGTAATACATTCTTAGCTTTAAATCTAAATTGTCTTGGTTTTGTAACAATCTGCGTTGCTATCTGAACGTATTTATTAAATCTGATTTCTGCATGTAGTATGTAGTAGGTAAATAGTCAATGTGCATGTTTTAAAAAAAGAATTCATGGAGTTTTGATTTGACATATTAAATTTCAGGATACAATGTTGGCAAATGGCTGGGGACCCAGTCAAATGTCTCACGAAGAGAGTGATACTATTCCTTCATACCTCCAAGAAAATTAGTCTAGTTCATTTAAAACATGTTTTTATTTTAAATGTCATCATTAATTTCTTAAATGTGCATTTGAATATGATGTTGGTGCCCATGGAAAGTTCTATGCTGACAGCCCTGGAAAATCAATTATGTTCACATGCATGGCAAATTGCAGTGCAGATTTCTTCATGCTGCAATGCAAACATATAGATAGCCACTAAAGTCTGTAGCATATTTATCTGTATGTTAATTTTGTTTGAGTAGATATTTGACATGAATCATGATGATTCTCATTATCTGTTGCAACAAGCTCTCATTAGAAATCACTGTTTCCACCCCTCTTATAACTTTGGCTTAGAAACCTGATTTGGGCTGAAAATTGCTTAGACATATGAGCACAGAATCATTTTCCATATTTGGTAATGGTGTGGAATTTAAGTGACTTGCCAAAACTTGCCCACCAAGTTTGGCAGAGCTGGGAACAGAACTTTAATCTCTGAGGTGACAAGAACCATCTCTTAACAAATAGATCACAATGCCTCTCATAACTAGCTTTACATCTGTATATTACAGGTTTCAGAGTAGCAGCCGTGTTAGTCTGTATTTGCAAAAAGAAAAGGAGGACTTGTGGCACCTTAGAGACTAACAATTTATTTGAGCATAAGCTTTCATGAGCTACAGTTCACTTCATCGGATGCATTCAGTGGAAAATACAGTGGGGAGATTTATATACACAGAGAACATGAAACAATGGGTGTTACCATACACACTGTAACAAGAGTGATCACTTAAGGTGAGCTATTACCAGCAGGAGAGCGGGGGGAGGGGAGGGGGAACCTTTTGTAGTGATAATCTGTATATTAGTTAGGCCAACTGTAAAACTGGGCTAATAATTCTTACCCATCTTGTAAAGTACTTTGAGAACTACAACTGAAAATCCACTATGTAAGTGCAAAGAAGCATTACTAGACACATCTTTTTCAGAGGGGATTCCTGAAGCTTAGAGAAATTCAGCACTGTGGCCTACTAGTTTAGGTGTTAGATGTGAACCCAAGAGATTTCTGTTACAGGTTTGGGTGACACTTTGCTCTGATTTTTTGGGCATTTCTCTTATCAACACTCAACATTTCTTCATGACAGAAATAGAACAAAGAGCAAAGGAGCACTTTCAAGAGTTGCCATGTAGACCAATACCACAAGGAACTATTGACTCGACAAAGAAATTCAACACCAAGAATGAGACATCATAATATCTCACATCACGAAGAAGCAAAAAGACTCAATAAAAAAAAAAAAACCTGGGAAAGCTGCAGGTGAAGAATAAGTTAGCTAGGAAATGTTGAAAGCTTGTGCTGATGAGACCATCGATTAAAATGAACACACTTTTCAACAAAATATTTGAAGCTGAATCCTTCCTGTGCCATCCGACATCACTTAGTACAGAAACAACACTTTGTCTTCCCAGACTATCCTGGGCCTCTCTTTGCGTGTCCTCTGTGTTGTTACGTTCCATAAGATTTTTCCCTCTATGAGTAGCATTTGACAGAAGAATTCTTTTGGCTGGCCCCTTTCGCATGTTCCTCTAGATCGTGGTCTCCAAAGTGGGGTGCGTGCAAGGCGGCAGCCATGCTGATTCTTCGGTGGCACACCAGCTCTCCCCGCTCCGTCTTTTTTTTTTGCTTCCCTAGAGCTGGCCCTGGGGGTGCGTGATTCAAAAAGTTTGGAGACCCTGCTCTAGATCCCCAGTGGCACATCAGCCAAAGCAGATGCTCTGGCTTCAATCTTAACATGTCTTAAATATTTCCATCTTTTTTTCTGGATAACTTTGTAGACAAGGAGTTGTTGAGCATCTGCCATGGCATGTGTTCCATAGAGCAGCTTGAGGAACATGCAAAAGGGGATGACCAAAAAAAATCCTTCTGTTGAAGGCTGCTCAGAGACATATGGGACTTAACAACATAGAGAATATGCAAAGAGTGGCCCAGGATAGACTGGTGAGGCAGAGCCTTGTTTGTGCCCTAATCAACATCTGACAATGCTGGAAGGATTCAGATCACTACTCAGAGTTAAGGTAAGCTGTGCTGTGTATGTGTGCAGGGACAAAGCCCTGATCCTATAAAGGTTTATCTATGTATGTAACATTAGGCACTATGAGTAATCCCATTGCAGGCAGATTTGGGGCTATGATGGGCTCTGTACACACCCTAGCTCTAGTTAACACTTTTAGTGCCAGAGTTCAATTAAGGCCCCTGGAAATGTGGGGTAGATCCAAATGAAAATGAAGCCCAGTTGGAGGAGGAGCTTCATGGTGAGTATAAAGAGAGGAAGCACAGATAAAAGGGAGGCTGCAGGGATAGAGGTGAAGATCTCTGTGGTTGTTAGAGAGTAGAAGGCCTGGAGCCCAGGGTCGATGTGGGCAACTCCTCTGGGTGATATTGGGTGTCCCATATCCAAAAGGGGCTCTCCGATGTCAGGAGCTCTCACTGGGCAATTTCTGGTGTCTGTAACAGGTGCTGGGATGGCCAATGAGTGGTGTATGTCCCCAATAAAGGTCAGTGCAGGCCACAAGTGAGTCTTTTCTTGCCTTGCCTTGTGCCATCTCAAAATGAAAAAACCCGTACCTTCATTTAATTACACCCATGCAAAGATATATATTTTTAAAAAATGGAAAATTCCCAAAACAAAAGTTGCAAAGTGAACCAAGATAGTTACCTATTGCAACATTTAGCAAAACAAAGCACTTAATAGTAAGGAAATGAATAGTCAAGTACAACATATAATCTTACACTGTCCACATCATAAATGAACTATTATTTTTAACCAGTATAAGCAAAGCATATTTCATCATAAGCACTTTAATTCTGATCCACAATGAATCTTTTCATCACTGATATTAAAAGAGGAACACAACAGAAAACCCTTTGAAAAAGAAACAAATATTATGTTTAACTCTAACTGATCGAATGAAAATTCACGTACATATATAATTTTATCATAAAATGATTGTTATACTCTTTTCTATTAAACTACAATGTTGTTCTCAAAATACAAAAATTAAGTACTTTACAAAATTCTACTTTCAGTTGATTAAATATTCTGATTCTCCCCTCCCATTTTACAGTAACCCTTAAGAAAACATCTAGACGCCAAGCTCACAATAACAAAAATACATCAGAATAAAATCGAACAATCCATGGATCAAAGTTAAGGTCATGTATTGTGATGAAATATACTTTTTTTTTTACATGGGAGTCTAAGGTTTAGGCTGTCCTTAAATAATTTCTTTGCTTTTGAGTGTTTTGTAAATGCTATAAAAGGTATCTACATTTTGAATAAATTATGGTCATACGCATAATGATAGGGCAGATGTTCCCCCCAGCTTTCCGTCCTTGGTTGGAGGAGAGGGACCCAGGTGGGAAGTATGGGAGAGACTGAGCTTATACTGATATAACTTTCCTGCGTAGGCAAGCTGTGAGGCTGCTTTATGCGGCCAGATCAATCGACTCAACCCTTATCCTGGATGCTGGACTCAAACAACTGATATGTTCAGCAGATAGATGCAGCTGCCTTTCAGCCTCCAGCCAGTAGGGGATGCTTGGAACTTCTGCCTCCAGGCAGGCAGGAGGTTGCAATGAACATTTCATCTGCAACTGATCCACCTCACTCCCTACCTGCCTGACACTCTCCCTCACCCTCTGCTCTTTCCCCAGCCTGAATGCAGAGTGGCAACAGTCTGGCTCAGCAGGCAGGGAGCTGAGCTGGCTTGGGAGTAGACATAGGTGTTGCACAGAAGCAACATTCCTAATGCACTTCCTAATGTAGACACAGGTGTTGCACAGAAGCACTTCCTAATTTCCCACCTTAGATGACAATTACAAGTGGACAGGTACTGGTGTGGAACATGTGCAGAGCTGACTGTGGATGAAAGAGGCTTGGGCAGGGGGCCTGCTGAGGCAGACTGATGGGAGGAGAGCTAGTTGGATGGTATATCCTGGGTGGGGGTGAGACTCTGGTTGTGGACAGAATCAATGCTTGGGACACCTTTGAGTAGGGGAGCTGCAAGTGGGGCAGTCTCATTGGAGAGACTTGGAAGAGGTGGTCTGGCATGGGGAGGCAGAGAGCGGAGGTGGGGAGAAGGGATGTAGAGGTCCTTGGGGAGGGGAGCTGGAGAGGAAGAGATGAGGGAGGTATGGCATGTGTTTCAGTGCAGAGGGGGGATTGTTACAGAGATTAAGAGAGAAGATTGGGGACCTTAAGATGCAGAAGGTATAAGATTAAGAAAGAGCTTGAGTGCAGTATAGGGAGTGAGGAAGACCTCGTGCAGGATCAAATAGAAGGAGGATTTGCGGGGAGGTAGAAAAGACTAGGAATTTTGTGAGATGGAGGAGAGAAGAGGCTTGGGGAAGAGTAGGGGACACAGATGAAGGAAGAGAGCGAGGATATTTGTGGAGCGAGGGAGTGGTGAATGATAGTTGTTTGGAAGAGGGAGAGAGAAGAAAGAGCCGATAAAGAGCCTGGAGGAGAATGAAAAGTGTTTGGGGGATAGGAGAATGAGGCTTTGGTGTTATTTCTTTAGAGTGAGGGCTTGAGGGGGGTGGGGGAGGGCAAAGGTATAAGAAGAAGGAGGATGTTTGACAATAGTGGGGTTTTCTCTCCCCAGGTGTTATGGACAACATTACTCCATTGAGGACCAGGGGTGCTGGAGCAATATGTATAGTGGAGGTGCTGAGCACCATTGAAGCAAACTGCAAATCCTGTATATGATGGAAACCACTTCAAGCAGGGGGTCAGGCAGCACCCCCTGCACCACTAGTTCCAGCACCTATGTTGACGATATAAGAGGTGCATTTAAATAAATGGAAAAATTCCCATTGACTCCCATGGGAGCAGGATCAGTCCAGCTATATAGGGAGGTACTTTTTCAGTAAGTTGTCAAAATTGGTCTTAGTATTTTTTTTCAAGTTTCTGCGACAATTTTTGTGTCTTTCTCCACCAATGATTGTCCCCTCATTGATCTCACCACTACACAGACCTGACCTTACAATTTTTCTGGTGAAAAGAAAATATGTTTTGGAAAACCCACAAATTTAATGGACGTATTTTACATTAGGTATGTCTTTCTCTTTGAACCATTCCTGCTTCCTGCTGCACAGTTGGAACCCAGTGGCTACTTCCTTCTAATCCTGGTAACCATTTTACATCACTTGCTTATTTTACATGAAAGCTGAGATTGTTTTTTACATTTCTAGTTTCCCCAAGTCTGCAGCCCTGGGACTGTACATGGATTTAACAACATGACTCTTGTTCATATTAATACGAGTCGTGTATCTGCATCCCAGAAAATGACTTAAGGTGAGGGGTATGTTTACAAGTCTGCATCCTGATATATCTTGAAACTTGCAGTGAAAGTAGTAAGGCATGTTGTCCACCCAATAATGTTTCTAAATAATATTCTTCTAAAAAATTCAGTTTCCTTAAATAGGCAAAGGCCCAGGTTAGTGTAATATCCCAGCCATCTTTCTACATAGGGATATACAAATCATTGAGACTGAGGTTCAGAATAACTCCACACAGAGGTGGCATTCATGAGCAATCTGTGTGTCAACTAACTTTTTATTATTCTTTCATTAACCTATTAACCCTCAGTTTCCTATTTCCTGTGTGTCTACTCAGAATCATGCAGCAGATGTCAGCTCTGTGGAGTAGATGGTAGTGCTTTCTGCCATGTGATGTTAATCTAAAACAAGAGGATATTATATCCTTTCTTCCTTTTCAATCACACACTGTCTCACTGTAAACAATTGAAATTCTTTGAGAACTGCTACATATTTCAACATTTCCCCCCCAAATATTATATATGAATACTTCATAAAACAATATATCTGCTAATGTCATTTTCCTTAGGCAGGAGAGATCTGCATATAGTCTTCCAGCATCTGTCTAATCAGTCCTTTCGGCTTGCAACATTTCAAAATCCTCATGGCTTTTTTTTTTAATTGTTTGGTCTAGCTGAAACAATTTTCTTCTCATTACTCTGACTAGTAAAGCCACCAGTCTCATCTTTGTTACCTCCTATTTCAGATTTATTATAGTCCCCTTCACTCTTACTTTGTACTGGATGAATTTCTCATATACATGGCTATCCTTCAGAGGACAGTATTCTCAGTTAGAGACTTTTCTGAATCACTTGATATGGATCATTCTCAAAAATAGTTTTAATCTTATCTTTGCATTTCTGCTGCAATAGTATTTGGTCTCCCGGGTTGTAGCTCAGAATTTTCAAGTCCTCGCCTTTGATCTGCATATCTCTTTTCCTTCTTCTGTTCTCTGTTTCTGACTTCTAAATCATTGCTGTTGATCTCAATTATTTCTGGCAATTTTGTCCTAATCATTCATCTCAAGAGTTATTTAGTTGGGCTAAACTCCTGTTTTAGACTGTAATATGCTTCTATAATGTATTAGAAATAGTCTCAAATCACCTTTCCAACAGAGTATTTTGTCGCTTGTGCTGTTCTGATAGCATTTATTAACCCTGTAGATGCTGAAGGCACATATGCATGTCCTAAGCTTTCATTTGGCAGACAGTCTGGAAGATGCAAGCATTCTTTAATGTTCTATTTTGGTGCCAGCCACAATGGGGTCAGGGTTTTATATTGTGTCCCATTTTGCTCAAGATGCTCATTGAGTTGAACTGATGTAAATGTAACTAGCAGTAAATGTGGTAATCCATGAGTTATAAATTCTTAATCCAAGCAGTCAGTGATCTTATCAGATGATGTAGTTTGTAAAACAAGAATTTCATATACCTGCTATATGGAGTCTAAAAGTATGAGTACACTGGCTAATGAAGGTAATTTTCCTAAGACATCAGTTGTAAACTTCCTTTCCCAGGTTATGCTATCAGTCTTACCAGTCGATACTCATGGCAATATTTTGCCAAATATTTTTTCTTCTTTATTGCTGCCAGACCACCACACTTTTGATTCACCACTGTCCTTAGTATACCAGATTCAAAATTTCAGTTGCTGTCATGGGGCTGCTATTCCCTATACAAAGAAGTAATCTGTACACTCAGTTCGCCCTACTGATCTGTATGTTTCCAGTTTCATTTGCAGTCACTCTTCTGTCTGAATGCATCTCAGTTCCACCAGCTCTTCATTTTTCTTATTCTCTTCCCACTTCATTTGTGTTCATTTTATGAGGCAAAGAATATTCTGTAACACACTATCATATTCTTCTGCCATAGTCTGCCTTGTTTCATGGATAACCATGTCAATGTACTGTTCCCAATTTTTGTGCCTAGTTGGCACCTTTTCTGAAGTTTGATTGTAGTCATAACTCCAATTGTCCTGTTCTCATAAAAACTTTAAATGTTAAAGAATACACAGTTTAGAGTCATTTTGTGATCAACTCAGAGTCAATGTATGTGAACATGAAATTGCTTCACACCCACACTAGAGAAAAACTTCCTATCCAGTCTTCAAGCAGTTCCATTTTGTGTCCATTACATTTCTGATAGTATACACTTTGCTATATATCGGCATAACCATTCTGTACATGTACAAGGACAGCTCCTAACACTACCGGATTAGTGTTTGTAATTACCCTGGTTTTAACATTGGTCAAAATACATTAAAGTTTTATTTTGGCAACTTGTGATTTAAATTTCCCCATGCTTTCTGTTCTGTTCTCCATGTAAGGTCTCTTCTGCCACAGCTATGATCAACAGAGACCCTTGAGTCTGATATTCCTCATTATAAAAGGGCGGGGACTGCTGGCAGAATGTGATTCCTTGCCTTTGGAATGTCTTCCCCACAAAGGTCCAAAATAGCCCAAATTTGTTGACCTGGGCATGCTGCAAAGCCTGTCTGATTGAGTAGGCATTGGTGATGGTTGTGGCTGTTGAGGAAGGATTTCTCTCTCTTGTCGGAGTGGGGAATGGGGATTTTAAACTGTGTTGATCACATGACTGGTGATCAACTGATGTGGCAGGGTGGGGAGAAGAAGTAGTGTGACTGCTTTGGATGATCTAAAGCTTTGGATAGGCTTCCTTTGGAATGGAGTTCTTTGTAGTACATTGGGCTAAAATTCTCATTATTTGTGTATGGTGAGTGTGAATTTTGTCAGTCTTAAGAATCCAAGTCCTTCAGAGTCCTGCTGGTGTGATTTAGGCTTACACAGGCTCAGATATTAGATATCCGATTAAGTCAGTATGTTTGACTAGGGTAGAATATGTGCACTACGCAGTCCACAAGCTTTGGTCATATAGCATCTCCTCCATCCCACAGCTTCCGTCTATTTTTTTAAAAAGCTTGTATATGTTTATAGTGCCAATTATAGTACACCGAAGCGTATTGCACTTTCTCACTGTCACCCCATATTCTTGCTTGATTTTCTTGACCTCTTCTGTAAACCTGTTGCCAATTTTCCCACAACATCTGGAGGTTTACATGTCCCATGGGAAAATAGCTTTCACTTTGTTTTATCTGATAAACATTTAACACCTTGTTGCTTCAGTTCCATCCATAATGTCAGGTCAGTTATACTGTAGTCATTCATGAGTAAATTGACATCCTTACTAAGAGCCCTTAGCATTCTGAGTCACAGTGTTCCTTCCCCATGTAACCCTTGAATTTTAAAAGCCTATACTTGCTATTCTTTCCTCTCTTTCCATGTTGTTGTTGTTATTTTACATATCCTTGACAAGTGAGCCTTATATGATGCAACTTCATTATTTTCATTTTTTTGGAAACCATTTTGTGAGTAGGCTGGTATATCATTTACTTTAACATTATTAAAAAAACGAGGAGTACTTGTGGCACCTTAGAGACTAACAAATTTATTTGGGCATAATCTTTCATGGGCTAAAACCCACTTCATCGGATGCATGCAGTGGAAAATAGAGTAGGAAGATATATATACACAGAGAACATGAAAAAATGGGTGTTCCCATACCAACTGTAACGAGATCCACTTCCTGGACACTACAGTGCTAATAAGCGATGGTCACATAAATTCCACCCTATACCGGAAACCTACTGATGGCTATACTTACCTAAATGCCTCCAGCTTTCATCCAGACCACATCACACGATCCATTGTCTACAGCCAAGCTCTAGGATACAACTGCATTTGCTCCAATCCCTCAGACAGAGACAAACACCTACAAGATCTCTATCAAGCGTTCTTAAAACTACAATATCCACCTGCTGAAGTGAAGAAATAGATTGACAGAGCCAGAAGAATACCCAGAAGTCATTTACTCCAGGACAGGCTCAACAAAGAAAGTAACAAAATGCCACTAGCCATCACCTCTAGCCCCCAACTAAAACCTCTCCAGCACATCACCAAGGATATACAACCTATCCTGAAGGACGATCCCTCACTCTCACAGATCTTGGGAGACAGGCCAGTCCTCGCTTACAGACAGGCCCCCAACCTGAAGCAAATACTCACCAGCAACTACACACCACACAACAAAAACACTAACCCAGGAACCTATCCTTGCAACAAAGCCCGTTGCCAACTCTGTCCACATATCTATTCAAGGGACACCATCATAGAACCTAATCATAGCAGTCACACTGTCAGGGGCTTGTTCACCTGCACATCTACCAATGTGATATATGCCATCATGTGCCAGCAATGCCCCTCTGCCATATACATTGGCCAAACAGGACAATCTCTACACAAAAGAATAAATGGACACAAATGAGATGTCAATAATTATAACATTCAAAAACGAGTCAGAGAACACTTCAACCTCCCTGGTCACTCAATTTCAGACCTAAAAGTCATAATTCTCCAACAAAAAAACTTCAAAAGCAGACTCCAATGAGAAACTGCAGAATTGGAATTAATTTGCAAACTGGACACCATTAAATTAGACTTGAATAAAGACTGGGAGTGGATGGGTCATTACACAAAGTAAAAACTATTTCCCATGCTAATTTCCCCCCTACCATTACTCACACCTTCTTGTCAACTGTTTGAAATGGGCCATCCTGATTATCACTACAAAAGTTTTTTTTCTCCAGCTGATAATAGCCCACCTTTATTGATTAGTCTCATTACAGTTGGTTTGGCAACACGCATTTTTTCATGTTCTCTGTGTATAAATATTTTCCTACTCTATTTTCCACTGCATACATCTGATGAAGTGGGTTTTAGCCCACGAAAGCTTATGCTCAGATAAACTGGTTAGTCTCTAAAGTGCCACAAGTATTCCTCGGTTTTTTTGCTGATACAGACTAACACGGCTACCACTCTGAAACCTTAACATTATTATTAATCATTATTTGTACTACAGTAATGCCCAGAGGCCCTAATTAGGATAAGTCCCTGCTAAATTATGCTGAGTGCTGTACAAACACCCCAATCCTGACCAGAGGTTCAATAGGCTTAAAGTTAAGCACATCTGTAAGTGTATACAGGAACAGGGCCTAAATTCAGACAAGATGTAACAAGTGGGTGTAACATGGAGATGAAGAGGAGGGAGGATATAATGGTGATGGGAACACTTAGTTACAGCATATCAACTACATGGTGTGTAGTGGGGTTTAACTGAAGATTTTTTTTTATATTTTTAACATAAACAAACCAGTAATCCCTGCTGGTTAACGGAGTATGCTGCTTCTCATCATCCACCAATCTTTGCACTCATTGAAATAGCTGGAATTCATGTGTCTATCTTTTATATCCGGATGTGAGACATCTTGGTTTCTCAGTACAATCTAATATTGGTGCTGCACCAACATCTGTATTTGCTTGCAACGTCTAGACCTCAGCACCATTTGTGATATTTATCTTTCTTGGTAAGGATATAGTAATGTTTGGCTTGAGCATAACGCAAACCCACACACACAGCACTTGCATGCTTAGAATTAGGAGCTAGGAAAGATCTTAGGTCATCCATTCCATCTCCCTTCCAATTCAGGATTGTACCTTATGATCCATTTATATTATTTTTTTCCAGTTTAGTTTTGAATACCCCAAATAATGGGTCTTCTACCATTTCCCTTGGGGGACTAGGGCCTATGCTATTAGATGTTGTTGAAAGGAAGATTTGCATGATATTCAGATGAAATTTTGCCTTTTATACATTCCTCTGTTCTCCAGAGACAACTTTAAACAAATCCTCACCCTGTAGCATTTACGGCCTTCAAATATTTGCACACTGTCATCATAATCCATCTTCTCTTTGCCAAACTATACTGCAGCCTCAAAGGTATATGAAGGAATGATATGAGACCACAGTGTCAGAACATCTAGCAAACTTTAATAGAGCCACAGCCCTCACACACAGTAGCTGCTTCTGTTAGAATGGGCAACAGGCTGCCCCACTTCCTTGTAAAAGAACACTGTGGGCCTGACTACAGTACAAAATTAGGTTGATTTAAGTTTGGTCAACCTATAGTCACCACAGCAATTAAATCGGCTGTTGGTGTCCACACTGCCCTCCTTCTGCCAGTGGCTCATGTCCTCACTAGGAGTGCTTGCACCGACTGAAGTGTGATACTGTGGGGCACTGACTGTCTCGCAGGGCTCACACATTTTGTCTCCCCTGTCATCCCCATGTGGGCTCACAGCTGGAGCCCCTCACCCCAGGTCTGACAGTTGGAGTTGGAAAGGAAAAGTGAAATAGCAGCCCTGAAAACAACAAGAATGTCAATTTCACCGCTGGTAGGCTATTTACTGTGAAATTGAGCCCTGTGCCAGGCTGACAGCTTGAGCTCTCAGCCCTGAGGTGGGGAGAGGGACTCCCACCGTAAGCCAACTGGTGATGTAATTAACACAGCGTCTAAACGGATACTGTGTCGCCCTAACTACATTGACATAAATGCTATGCCTCTCATGGAGGTGACATTATTAAGTTGATGTAGTAGGCAACTTACATCAGTGGGGGCACCATTGTAACTCTGTAGTGTAGACCAGGCCTCAGTTTCAATTCCCACTTCCCCAGCATCTCATAAGCTACACCAGCTCCCCCTAATGGGTAACGCACTGGCCTAGGACTCAGGAAAACTGGGTTCTAGTCCCAGGTCTGCCCCTGGCCTATCTGGAGACTTTGGGCAACTCACCTTTCTCTCTGTGCTGCACTTTCCCCATCTGTAACATGCAAGTAGTAATACTGAACCTCCGTTGCAGAATGCTTTGAGATCTGTGGATAAAAAGCACTATATAAGATGTGGTTGTGGTGGTAGTGATTATAGTGGTATAGCTTATTCCCATTCCAGTATGGGAATAGCTACCGGTATGAAGTACCTTTTGGTATTAATATTAACTGTCCACTCACTGGGAGGGCTGTACAGCTTTAACTATACCCATATGGTTAAAGCGGAAGAACATTCTAGTGTAGGCAAGCCCTTTCTGCTCTCCTCATTGGTAGGACTCTTTCAACCTTCACAGTTTCCAAGTTTTCCCCTCTAATTTAACTATTTGAGCTTCAGATCTTTTTTTGTAAGATATGCTAGCTTGAATATTTCCATATTAAATCTCATGGGTTGGTAGCCAGCTTCTTTATTACTCTCTCAATCTTTTAACCTTCTAATTTCTGTGCATTTACCCCAGAATCATAGAAATTATCTCTATGGAGAGTTCTCTATAAAATTGCTAGCACCCTCTCCTGTATTTTTTGAAAACAGCTAAACTTTCAGTCTCTGAATGCTGTGGGCTGATTCTGTGTTCATTCCACATTTACATGGGTGTGATTACATTGACTTCAGTAGAATTATTTCTGAAGTGGGTTAGTATGAATGAGAGAGGATTAAGGCACTATAAGTCAGATGCAAAGACCAATGAATTAATTGCTCATTGACCCAATACATTTTAGATTATTTGGTATAAAGTTAAATATTAGAAACAATGGGCTTGTGGCCTACACATTTTCATTTTAAAAATGAATGCAAAAAGTTGAGCCAAAAAAATTTCCCCTTAAATTTGTTTTAAAGGTTGGTTAAATTAATAGAGATACAACATAGGAAAGGATAGACCCTTTAAAATCAGTGCTAAAACTGCACAGCTGAAGACTATGTCTTTTAAACCCTTTAAAGATATGATTAATGTCTGAAATAGTAATTTTTTTGTGTAGCATAAACACAGAATTCTGAGGTTTTTTCTTTTATCTTAAATTGGTTTAAAAAAAAACACATCACCACAACTGCAAAACCACTCTGTGGATGAGACTCTCATGAAAAACTTCAACCCTGTGTGATTATAATATTAAAAATATCAGCATTATAGATCTCTGAAACGCAGGTTTTATAATGGTCCTGCTGACAGTGTTAACAGGGCTATGGTAATGCAGAGCCTGCAGAGGGCATATGGGCTTTCTTCAAAAGGATAAGACTAGACATTGATGTATCCCACAAAGCTGACAGGTCGTCACTATCCATTGTCTCATAGAACAGATTAATAGATTCATTGGTTCTTACGAGACAAAACTGTTCACAGCAGATAGAATTTATCCTGAAAAGTTGCTGCATTCTGCTTGCTGGTACAAAATGCTCTCCAGCTTTCTGTCTTTCAATTGTTGGCAGGTACTTAAATAAGGAACACAGAGAACCAGTTTACAGTTATGGGTCCCCATCCTCACTCATAATTATAGTTCTTAGATATATTTAAAAGATCTTTTTGTCCAAAATAGAATATTACATAGACCCCCAAGGGCACAATTAATCACTCTCCAGATAGGTCACCAGCATGGTACAAGACTTCGGAAATTTAATACTATCTTTTTTTCTTGGATGAAAACCAAATAGGAACTATTTGACCGTGTGCCCCGGATCATTACAAAGTTGTCTAGTGTGGCACTCCAACCCCAACAATCACAGATCAGCTCCAGAGGAAGCTTGAGAAGTCAAAGGGCACCTGTGAAACCCATCTGATCACCACTTCTTTAGAACTGTATCGTTCCAGATATTCCCACCCAGAAGAAAATGAACATTCATTTATAACACATAGCCAAAAAGGAGGACATTTATCTAGTCTGTTATTTAAAGATAACCAGACCCTGTGACCCGGCCCCCAGCACACACCTTACTCATATTGGAGAACAGTTGAGTAGTCCCACTAAAATCAGTGGGATTCATCATTTGAGTAGCTGCTCCTCAATATGAGTAAAGGGTACATAACCTGGCCCTGTGTGAACGCAGGGACAAGCTACCAACTATGCACCATATGCATTATGCCCAACCTGTGCCAATGCCTTCGGAATGACATACAAAAATTAAAAGATCTAAAGAGATAATGGCGAAGATTTCTAGTTTATAGTCCACCATTATAGCACAAATGTAAGTTAGATATATGTGGGTTCACAATGTGGTGCTCTTACAACTGCAATTTTATACAGCATCACTCATTCCAGGGCATTTTGCAACAATTCTCATATGGTGGTAGCAGTTTTATTGTGTTTGAGATAATGGCACTGGTAGGCCTGTGATTGCTACTTGTTTTGCTCTACATACTATCTCTGTCTTTATTATTTTATTTGCAAACAATGGGTTTACAAGATAAAGCCTTAAACTGCTTCATCATGAGAATTTTCTAATCCTTGACTGGTAGGGTACTAGCATAGCATGCATCTCCTCCTTCCCTTGGCATAAAGCATTTCTAATGTGTCCCATGGATAACTTCCTTATCTGGACAGAACTAAAAAAATATGTCAGGGTGGACTTTGTTTTTCTTTCTCAGACTAAATGAGCAAACACACCAAAATATGTGCAAAAGGAATGGTCAAACCTGTTACTGGATCTTGTTACCTACAGTGCCCAGAATAGTCTGGGAGGTTTTGTATGGTTTGCAAGGTTTTGTATGGATTATATCAAATGGAATGACATTGTGACGAAAGAGTCCTATTTCTTCAAAAACTGAGGATGCTGTAGACATTTGAAAAAAAGAGTATTCATCTTAAATTCTCCTGTGGCTTTTGGCAAGTGGCTAACTACAGTTACAAAGCATGGTGAAAATTTTTTTCTCTGCAGGTAGAACCTCCTTTTATTATATCTTGTCTCTCCTATATGGTTCCATCTTGATGCTGAGAAATGACCCAGCAATTTTAAAATGGTCTTTCTACATGTCATTGAAAGATCAAGGTCAAAGCAAGACCATGCATTGATAAATTGGTCTCTAGTTTCCTGAATGTATGTTAGTAGGGTGGGACATTTTTAGAGTCTGACTCTTAGTTTTATTCTTCTTGGTAATAAGTAAGAAAAAGGTGAAATGTTTCTGTGGTTATGGTACTAGGCTATATTCAGTGTGAGTCTTGATTTGGGAGATTGATTTGTGTCCTTGTGCCCTAATTTCCATCTATACAATGGGGATAATACTTCTCCCACCTCACAGGAGTACTGTGAGCATAAACTAATGTTTGTGAAGCACTCTATGGTTATGGGGGGAGGGGGTCAAATAAGAACCCAAATGTCCCCCTGGGGAGGGAGTGGAGGGAGAGTTTTAATGCTCAATTAAAGTCTAAGTTCAGAAAATTCCCAATAAACAGGCTCTTCCAAATAAACACCAGTTTAGGGCTGATTGTTTGCATTTTTCTCTTCAAGACAGGTAGCAACCCCAATAGCAGAGTTTTGGGTGCCTTCCTTACGCTCCAACACCATTTCTTCCTCTCAGCACCTCAATTTTCACACTGCCTTTAGGAATTTAATATGGTATGATGCACTTTGTCAGGATTATGGTAAAAATGAAAAGAGGGACAATACCTTGGGGCTGCTTTTACTACTTCTGCTCATCTACAGAATTACCTCATCTTTTAAAGAAATACAATTTTACAACTACATCAGTAGCTGCTCTCAAAAGTTCTTATCTACACCAAACAGCCATGCATTTGTTCTCCCACCGAGTGATTGTAAAATGCCTGACCTCCAAGCACAGAAGCATTCAGGATAGTTTACAGGGGCCTAAATATGGTTTGGAGAAGACAGTGCACCAGCAGGGCTAAGCACCATTTCAGCCTCAATCACTCCAGCTACCCAGAAGGTATGATGCAAAGTGATTCAGAGCAGTGTCTGTTTGGATTCAGGGTAAATTTGCAAGGGCTCTTTAACATGGTTCAGCCTGGCTAGTGCAGTGGCACTGACCCATTTATTCCTAAATTGGTTCACTGCAACTGACTCAGGTATAAATAGTTCAGTTCTTAGGTATGGACAAAACCAAACTAATCTTCAGCATTCTTTCTTATGCACTTCAAAATAAAATATGTTGATAACAAGCAGAAGGGACGCCGGACAGGACAGTTATCCATCCTTGTGAGAACTGCTCTCTTCCAGAGGGCACTGTAAAATGAAAGCTACTGTGTAAGGAACTTTCCTCCTCAGTCTTTGTTTGCCTTCATTGACAGAAGGTCTATAGACCGACAGTAAACCCTTGTATGGCTCAAGTCCTGGGGAATCTCCAGTCAATAAGGGAGCTCTCAGCTTTATTCTCAATGTTCTTCAGTCACAAAAAGCCTGTTAGTGACTTTGCTCTTCTGCCTATCTTGTGAAATTGGCCACTGAGGCTATTGTTAGAGAATTCCATCCTTTCTTCCTCTATTCAGTTGAAATGTAATCTGTTTCACTCTCAGGATTTTTAAAAAAGAGAGAGAGATTGCAGGGGAAAGTATGAGGTGACAACATTCATATTTTTACTCGTTTACTCTTTCTTCTTTCATTTTTCTCTCTGACTAATGCACCCTTTTCTTCATATTTTAGATTTTAAAGAACCTAACTTTCTTAATCTCCCTCCGTTGCTCTTTTCTGAGAGACACTTATGGCTCTTCCTCCCCCTTTGTAAAATTATTTCTCATTTTACAGGGACAGTATCTAAATGCAAATACCCAAAGAAAATCACATGGAGGTAAAGTAAAATACTTCAGCGTTAAGAACAATGTGTATTCAATTGGCTTACATATAAAATCAGTGGTCGCTAAACAAACACCTAATAATAATCCTTGGTAAAAAGAGGTTAGTATATTTTTAATCCAAAGGCAAGCCTTCCCTTCATATATCTTTTCCTGACCTTCTGATTCTTATTAGTTTATTTATAAGAAAATTACAAGTAATAGTATATGTATTTTTAAGAGTCCAGTGAGACAACAGTAACATGCAAACAACGTATTGGCAAAGGTCTCAAATGATCAATACATTTAAGGTACCAAAACTCTCTCATCTAGCGTCTCATTTAGCAATATATTCATATAATCTGTTTTAGAGACTGTCAAAACAAGAAATTCATAACTGAATCTCTCCCATGCCTGAATTGGAGGGGAATTCTGATTCAGATCCTCAGACCCAGATGCACTCTTATAATTTTGGTTCTGACTTGGGAGAGTTTTTTTTCTGAATCCAATTTGGATGAGCCCCATAATAGCAGGTATCATGTGAAAACAGGTGGTAGAGAGAGACTTCCACCACATAGAGCTGCTGCTGATGGGCACTTGGAATTGACTATGAAAGATGGACTGACAGGTAGGATAAGCAGTTTTAAATGAATTTTCTTAGTTTACCTTAAGAAGCAATCTCCTACTCTTAACATCTCCAGAATACTTTACAATAGTTTCCACTGGGCAACTCATCTGTAACACCATTCTTTATTCATGCAACTTATGCAGCCAGCACTTCATAGGCAAGGAGACTCCCTCACAATTTGTGTTTGCAAGATCCTGACATCCCATTTGGCTGTGCCTCTCTTTGCTCCCATCCTGTTCTGTCTCTTGTGGTCATGACTTTTGCAGCAACCCTACCCAGCAGCCCAAAAATAATGCTGACACGGTGAGCCACAGCTTGTCCCCCGTGTTGCTGCTACATCAGATCACAAACTGTAAGACTTCTCTTCAGGAAGCAGTCATTCCTTAAAACTATTGGCTGGTGCTGGTGAACAGATTCTATGTGTAGTGGGACAAGAAGAGCACATGTGTAAGTACAAGTGTCATACTCTGTCTTAGAACTATACCAAGATTCGTCTGCTATTTAAAAACACTATCTGGGTTTTGAAACATGCACAAGTAAATTGGAAGTGGGCTCTACGATCAGAGTGGACAAATCCCACATCTTTCCTGGGGAATCTATCTAATGTACTTATATGGCTCATGTCACTCTAGTATCTGAGCACCTCATAACATTTAATATCCTATTCTCATTACACATCCCTGGGAGGTAGGGAAGTGCTATTGTCCCTATTTTACAGATAGGAAGCTGAGGCACAGAGACTATGGGCCATATTTTAAAGGTATTTAATTGCCTGGCTCCCATTGATTTTAATGGGAGTTGGGCATCTAGATAACAAATCTGGCCATAAGTAACTTACTTGTCCAAGGAAGGAAGTCTGTGGTGGAGCAGGGAATTAGACTCAGGTCTTCCCTGTACCAGACTAGTGCCCTAACCAGTGGAAATTCCTTCATTTCAGCTGAAGGGGTGTTGGAGAGAAAAATTGAAATTTTCTGTGTGGAATGACACCAGGTGAACTTGAGTCAGTCCTTGCTTTGCAAGATTTTGAAAAGCCATTATAGGGATACATTTTAAAAATATGTGCTTGAATTCTAGTAGTAAAACTTTCAGTTATGGGCATGTAACAGGGCTCCTGCTTACTGAGCAATACCTCGTGGCCAGTTCCTTTGCAGCATCCTCTCTTTGTTCTCCCTCTTCAAGGCCCCTTACAGACCCCACTCCCCCACCCACAGCCTCTACCACCTTCCTCTTGGGGCTAGTTTAATGATCACAAACAGTCCCACCTATAAAGTCCATCACTGAAATCCAAACATTCACACTTATCTCTGTCTCTTCAGCCATTCACACACAAACTGCTCTCCACAGAGTCACCTCTCATAGCTGTCTCTCCCTGGAGTTTAAGACTCTGGCTTCCTTCTTTTGCCAGTGTCTCCCCTGTTTGAGGGAGAAGGCAGTCTATATACTACCCTGATCCAGAGAGTTCCTCCTAATTGGCTGAAAGAAAGGAGCACTCTGCCCCCACCCTACAGCCTCTCTTCCAGCCCTTAAAGGAACAGTTCCCCTGGGATCCCCTCATCCAACCCCTGATTCCCCAGGACTGCTTCCTCTCCTATGGACCTGGCCATTTCCTGGGACTGTGTTCATTCCAGCTCCCTGGAACAGGGGTCTTCTGCTCCCCTGTACTCTTAAAGTACCAGTATACTTCCTTACAGAGCACAAAACAAGAAACTACAAGAAAATCTGTATTTTCAGCACATTCCACAGCAATACAAAACACCAAACTCCATGCTTAAATGAGAAAGTGAAGGTAAGGGGCTGCCTAAAGATATGACCATCTATTGAAGCTATTTTTTCTTATTTCTTCTAGAAACAAAAGTTGCAAACAGTCAGTTTGCTCAAGTTACTGAAAATACACAATGTGCAGGACTATTGCAAACCACACGATTGACTCCTACTGGGTGAATAATTGATAATTTCAAATAAATAAATTTGAGATTCATGATCTGGTCACAGAAAGCTCATGTGCAGAAAAGTTATTTATTGAGTAAATTATTAGTTATTCGTTGTCTCTAGCTCCTATCAGTTTGTTTCAAGAACTTGGTATCTATACAGGCTGTATCACTGATTGCCCTTGCCACATGCTATGTTTTTCTTCTCCCGTAGAATGAATGTAACGCTAAGAATTAGGTTTCCAATACTCACTTAAAATTAGCTGTTTCTGAAATCATTCCTGCCAATAAACTTGTTTGCTGGAATGTTGAAGTAAATGTTTTATGGAATCATAGATTTTAAGCACTGAAGGGAACATTGTGATCATCTAGTCACATTTCATGAATAACACAGACCATAAATCCACACATAGTAACTTCTGCATGAAGCTTGTAACTTCTGTTTGAGCTACAGTATATCTTTTAGAAAGAGATTCAGTCTTTAAAGACTTCAAGTGTAGGGAATCCAGCACATCCCTAGATAAATTGTTCCAATGGCTAATTATCCTCTCTGTTAAAAGCTTGCTTCTTATTTCTAGTCTGAATTTGTCTAGCTTCAACTTCCAACCACTGGATCTCATTGTATTTTTCTGACAAATTAAAGACCCATCTGCTATTATAAATTTCTTTCGCATGTAGCTATTTGTGGATCGTGATGAAATGGTGGCGTCCCTGTAACTTGAAGTCTTTAAATCTTGATTTAAGGAC
Organism: Eretmochelys imbricata; assembly: GCF_965152235.1. Taxonomy (NCBI): domain Eukaryota; kingdom Metazoa; phylum Chordata; order Testudines; family Cheloniidae; genus Eretmochelys; species Eretmochelys imbricata. The sequence goes on along the minus strand of NC_135575.1, from coordinate 111,129,722 downwards.
TTCTATAATAGATCCATAACCGCTGACTGATTTACTGGAATGGGTAGGTGAGGTTCTGTGGCCTGCAATATGCAGGAGGCCAGACTAGATGATCACAATGGTCCCTTCTGTTCAGTTGTGGTGTCCACACTTTAAAAAAGACGGACCATTTGGAAGAGCTATAGGAATGATGTTAGACCTGGAAAACATACTTAATATGAGAGACTGAAGAAGCTCACTTTAGTTTATCGAAGAGACAGTGGCCAATGCCAGGTGCATCAGAGGGAATGAACAGAATAGGTAATCAGCAAGTGATCCATCCATAACTCTTCACATATTTTCCATACATACATCTCTCAATGTTTGATTACCAGTGTGACACAGGTTTCATTAGAGATCTATGACATTCTTTTGGTGGACCCAGGAGATCTGTGTACTCCTGTGAACTCTGTGAGTTGGCATCAAGAGGCCCTTGGGTCACAATGTGTCACTAAAGTAGTGGATAAAGGAGAACTGACTGACATAATTTATTCAGGTTTCCAAAAGGCCTTTGAGGAGGGTCTGCACAAGAAGCTAATAAAGAAGCTAAGTAGACACAGATCATAAACTGGCTATGAGACAAAGTGAAGAGTAGGATTAAATGATCAATTTGCTTCATAACTGAAGGTTAACAGCAGAGTGCTTTAAAGTTCTATGCTAAGTTCTGCGTAGTTTAATACATTAATGATATGGGAAGGGCCGGTGAGCAATGAGGTAGCAAAATTTGCAAATGTCACAAAGTTATTTAGGTTAGTCAAGACCAGAGAGGTCTGTGCAGAACTTTACAGAGTCCTAAACAACTTAGGTGCCATGATATGGCAAATGATATTAACTGTTGATAAAAACAAAAGTAATGCACATTGGAGGGAAAACTACTCATACACCTTACAGGTCTCTAAATTAGCAGTATCAATTTAATAAAGGGGCCTCAGCATCATTGTTGATGGCTCTAATGAAGTCCTCTGCTCAACCTGCAGATGGGGTAAAAAAAACCCAAGGTGTCGGGATGCATAAGGAATAGGATGATGAATAATACAGAGAATATTATAATGCTGTAATACAAATCAAAGGTGCAGCCTCATGTAGAATACAGTGTGCAGTTCTAGCCACCCTGATCTCAAAAGAATATTGAAAATCTAGAGGGGTTTCTGAGAAAGGCAATGAGAATGAGGAAGGGAGTGAAAACTCTCATAACCAGAGATTGAAAAGACTGGAGTCCCTGACATTAGAATAATGTAGAATAAGATGGATAAAAGAGGACATGACAGAAGTATATAAAATTAATGGCATGGCACTTAATTAAATCCATTTTTTCAGAAAGTGCTTTAGTTGACAATAAGAGGTAACTAGAAATATGAAAGTATGAGTATTTTTCTTTTTTGGTATGAAGGGGATCAAAATCAGACTAGCAGGGTACTAGCACTATACTAGCATTATAATCCATACACACGTGCAGAACTGGAACTAGATCAGATAGTGTAGTCAGATCATTTGATGATAACACAAATGGAAAGAGTATCAGAGGGGTTGCCATATAAGGGTAGCCGAGTAGCAGTGCTGCTGACTTGAAGGTATAAGTTATCCCCAAATCTGAAATGGTTGTGGGTGAAGACAAAGTCACAAACGTCAGCGGCACTGCTATGGGTACCTGCATGGCCCCACAGTATGCCAACATTTTTATGGCTGACTTAGAACAACGCTTCCTCAACTCTTGTCCATAGCGCCCCTGCTCTACTTGCGCTACATTGATGACATCTTCATCGTATGGACCCACAGGAAGGTGGCCCTCGAAAAATACCACCTGGATTTCAACAATTTCCACCCCACCATCAACCTCAGCCTGGACCAGACCACACAAGAGATCCACTTCCTTGCAAATAAGTGATGGTCACATAAACACCACCCTATACCAGAAACCTACTGACCATTATACTTACCTACATGCCTCCAGCTTCCATCCAGGACACATCACACGATCCATTGTCTAAAGCCAAGCCCTAAGATACAACCAAATTTGCTCCTATCCCTCAGACAGAGACAAACACCTGCACGATCTTTATCAAGCATTCTTAAAACTACAATACCCACCTGGGGAAGCGAGGAAACAGATTGACAGAGCGAGACAGGTACCTAAAATTCAGAAGCCTACTACAGGACAGGCCCAACAAGGAAAATAACAGAACACCACTGGCCATCGTACAGCCCCCAGCTAAAACCTCTCCAGCACATCATCAACGATCTACAACCTAGCCTGGAAAATGATCCCTCACTCTCCCAGATCTTGGGAGGCAGGCCTGTCCTCACTTACAGACAGCCTCCCAACCTGAAGCAAATACTCACCAGCAACTACACACCACACCACAGAAACACCAACCCAGGATCCAATCTCTGTAACAATCCCTGTTGCCTACTCTGTCCCCATATCTACTCTAGCGACACCATCAGAAGACCCAACCACATGAGCCACACCATCAGGGACTCATTCACCTGCACTAATGTGATATATGCCATGTGCCAGCAATGCCTCTCTGCCACGTACATTGGCCAAACCGAACAGTCTCTATGTAAGAGAATAAATGGACACAAATCAGACATCAGGAACGGTAACATACAAAAGTCAGTAGGAGAATACGTCAATCTCCCTGGACATTCTATAACAGACTTAAAAGTACCCATACTTCAACAAAAAAACCTTCAAAAACAGACTTCAAAGATTTCAGAGTAACAGCCGTGTTAGTCTGTATTCGCAAAAAGAAAAGGAGTACTTGTGGCACCTTAGAGACTAACCCAATTTATTTGAGCATAAGCTTTCGTGAGCTTTTTGCAAATACAGACTAACACGGCTGTTACTCTGAAACCTGTCATTATGCAAGGCACTGCATTTAGCTGTATGGAGTGGAAATCTAGACTTCAAAGAGAAACTGCAGAACTAAAATTCATTTGCAAATTTAACACCATTAATTTGGGCTTGAATAGGGACTCGGAGTGGCTGGCTCACTACGAAAGCAACTTTCCCTCTCTTGGTATTGACACCTCCTCAGCAGTTATTGGGAGTGGACCACATCCAACCTGATTGTATTGGCCCTGTCAACACTGGTTCTCCACTTGTAAGGTAATTCCCGTCTCTTCATGTGTCAGTGCCTGCCATAATGCCTGCACCTGTAATTTTCACTCCATGCATCTGAAGAAGTGGGTTTTTTACCCACAAAAGCTTATGCCCAAACAAATGGAAAGAGTATCTCAGGAGAATTTAAATAACAGCTACTAAAGTTAGACATGTTTAAAACCATCAGATCTAAGTAACTTGCATCCAAAAGTTTTAAAAGAGCTGGCTGAGGAGCTCTCTGGACTAATAGTGATTTTTAATAAGATTTGGAACACTGGAAAAATTCCAAAAGAGTGGAAGAAAGCTAATGCTCTGCCAATATTTAAAAGGAGTAAACAGGATGACCTGTGTAAGTAAAGACCTGTCATACTGACATCAATCCCGGGCAAGATAATGGAGTGGCTGATACAGGACTCAATTACTAAAGAATTAAAGGAAGATAATATAATTAATTCCAATTAACATGGGTTTATGGAAAATAAATCCTGTCAAACTAACTTGATGTCTTTTTTGATGAGATTACAAGTTTGATTGATAAAAGTAATAGTGTTCATGTAATAGACTTAGACTTCTGTAAGGCATTTGACTTGGTACCGCATGACATTTTGATTAAAAAAACTAGAAAGATTATGAAATTAACATAGCACACGTTAAATGGATTAGAACTGGGTTAACTGATAGGTCTCAAAATGTAACTGTAAATAGGGAATCATTATCGAGCAGTTGTGTTTCTAGTGGGGTCCCACAGGGATCAGTTCCTGGCTCTGTGATATTTAATATTTTTATGAATGACCTGAAAGAAAACATAAAATCCTCACTGATAGTTTGCAAATGACACAAAAATTGGGGGATTGTTAAATGAGGAAAAGGACAGGTAATTGATTCAGAATGATCTGGATAGTTTGGTAAACTGATTGCAAGCAAACAATAAGAGTTTAATATGGCTAAATGTAAATGTGTACATCTAGGAACATAGAAGGTTGGCCATGCTTACAGGATGGGGGCACTCTATCCTGGGGAGCATTGACTCTGAAAAAGATTTGGTGGTTGTGGTGGATAATCAGCTGAACATGAGAGCCCAATGTGACACTGTGGCCAAATGGGCTGATGCAGTCCTTGGATGCATAAATTTGAATCTTGAGTCTGAGTAGAGTGGTTATTTTACCTCTGTATTTGGCACTGCTGTTACTGCTGCTGGAATATTGTGTCCAGTTCTGGTGTCAATTCAAGAAGGATGTTGATAAGTTGGAGAAGGTTCAGAGAAGATCCATGAGAATGATTAGAGGATTAGAAAACATGGCTTATAGTGACTGAGCTCTTTGAGTCTATCTATTTAGTTTAAGAAAGAGATGATTAATAAGTGATTTGATTACAGTCTGTAAGTACCTACTGTGACAGGGTCGGGCCAGATGGCTACAGGAGAGTAATAGAAGGCAGATGCATTAGCCCCAGGTTAAGGAGGTCCCTTTTCCCTGGGTAAGGTAACAGGGAAGGTTCCAGAACAATCAGGAACTTTCTGGAGACAATTAAGACAGACAGGCTGATTAGAACACCTGTAGCCAATCAAGAAGCTGCTAGAATCAATTAAGGCAGGCTAATCAGGGCACCTGGGTTTAAAAAGAAGCTCATTTCAGTTTGTGGTGCCCGTGTAAGGAGCTGGGAGCAAGAGGCGCTAGGAGCTGAGAGTGAGAACGCATACTGTTGGAGGACTGAGGAGTACAACCATTATCAGACACCAGGAGAGGTGAGGATAAAGAAGGTGTTGGGAGGAGGCCATGGGGAAGTAGCCCAGGGAGTTGTAGCTGTCGCACAGCTGTTCCAGGAGGCACTCTAGACAGCTGCATTCCACAGGGCCCTGGGCTGGAACCTGGAGTAGAGGGCGGGCCCGGGTTTTCCCCCCAAACTTCCCAACTCCTGGTCAGACACAGGAGGAGTTGACTGGACTGTGGGTTCATGAAAATGGCCAAACTGAGGGCTACTGTGAAGCTCCAAGGCAAGCAAATCCACCAATAAGCGCAAGATCCACCAAGGTAGAGGAGGAACTTTGTCACACTACACAGGGAACAAATGTTTGATAATGCACTCCTCAATCTAGCAGAAAAAGGTATAGCATGATCCAATGGCTAGTAATTGAAGCTAGACAAATTCAGATTGAAAATAAGGCATAAAATTTTAAGTGAGGATAATTAACCATTGGAGCAATTTACTCAGGGCCGTGTTGGATTCTCAATTGCTGGAGATTTTTAAATCAAGACTGAATGTTTTTCTAAAAAATATGCTCTGGAATTATTTTGGGGAAGTTCTTGCCTGTGTTATGAAGGAGAAGTAGATGATGAGAATGGTATCTTCTTGTCTTGGACTCTAGGAATTTATGAATTTGTATAGCTCCAAAGACACAGGCCTCGATGTCTTGAGCTAAAGGAAGATCTCAGTTACCTGTTAAGCTATGGAAAAACCTATATGTTGTTTTACAGTAGCAAACTGTTAATAAAGAGCAACATGCCCACAAACATATTGTATTTTATCCTGTTTCCACTCAATTAAATGAGGAAAGGATGGGGCTCAAAACTATCCACAACAAAAATCACTATTTTTTCTTAATTGTTATGTATTTTTTCTATAATATAGCTGCTGCATGAGGTTTCAAGTAAATATAACTTTATGGAAAGTTGAAAGAGGTATTAACAAGCTGCTTTTGAGATAAAGGGAGACAGAGATACATTAGAGAAGTAAATTTCCAGTCAGGGTAATTTTTAAATGACCTCTAAATTAAAAACAGTTTGATTATGCAGTGTTTGAAGAAAATTAATCATTCTTCGTTTCTTTCAAAGTATGGAAATTTTCAGGTAAAACCAATTTTCCAAGCCAAAGTTAAAGAAGGACAAAAATTGGACTTCAGAAGGTGGCTGCAGTTGCAACAATAGAGGGGATGTTTCTTCCCCATAATAAAGACAAGGTGGGCATGACAAAACTATTAGAGAGGATTAGAGTCTGCATAATAAGAGGGTTTGAACCAAAACTAAGCAAAATCCAGCATTAATTTCTTTCGCAAATGATGGTTATTGATGTTCCGAATGGTGTTCCAAAGATAGCTGCCAATCTGCATCAGTCAGTTACTTAGAAGATGGAAACTTTGAAATATGCAAGCCCTGGCTAGGAAGGCGGACAGTTCTGGCTTTCCACCTCTCAGAAATGTTATGCACTAAACTTCATCAAAAAATTTTTGTTCTAAAATTTAGCAATGGAAATGTTGTCCTAAAACATGTTTCAGACAGGCAGCCACTACCTGTTATTCTTGGGCCTTAACTTCTTCTGTCAGTTGTTTGGTGGTCCTGTAGGATAAAAATAAGACGAAGATTTAGCCAAGGTGAAATGGTGTGTTGCATGTTAACTCAAACTCCTATGATATCATCAGAATTGCTGCCCTTTGCTTTCTGGATCTAGTGATGAAATCCAGCCACTGAATTACCTTGAGTCATCCATTTGCTGGGCAGTTGAGATTTTTTTTAAAAAGCTTGATTTAATAACTGAGATATTGGGTCAAGGTGGGTGAGGTACCATTTTTTCTTGGACCAACTTCTGTCGGCGAGGCAGACAAGCTTTTGCGCTTACACAGAGCTCTTCTTCAGCTCTGGGAAACTTACTCAGTGTCACAGATAAATACAAGATGGAACAAATGGTTTAGCATAAGTAGTTAATACATATTTCAAGGGATCATTCAAGGTCAAGTGGCCTGTTAATACCCCACCCAATCATAGGGAGGAAAAGAAGGGGGAGAGGAAAGCAAATGAGAGGAGGGGTTGTTAGTGGGTTATATAGATTGTTCTAATAAGCCATAAATCTAGTGTCTCTCTTAATTTCCTCACCTACCTTATCTCTCTCATATCCTGGGACCGATACAGGTACACACCACTGCATATTGGAGCAAGTCATATATCAGGAATAGAACTGGATAAATGATTCATAATTCATTTGTAAAGAGTTTTTTGCTTCATTTTCTGTTTGTGAATCTCTAATTTAATTATCTGAATTAATTTAATTTCTACAAATAGTCTTGGTATGCAGTTTATTTACAAGCACTTCAATCCACATATTTGATATTGGAAATTCAAAACTGGCTGTCTTGATTGGACACGTCACATGTGTTTTTCCTGATTGGATGAGCATAGTTCTTAGAATCTGTTTTCTAGTAAAAATAATAATTATAAATGGAAAGTCACTGCTGAAGTGAATATTCCTGCCAATAAACTGATATACTGGAATATTTGTGGAAAATGAACACAATAAGGATGTGAATAGTTAATTGCAGCTCATTCATCTGAGTGAATATTTGCAGAAAATGTGTGAGAAGATTCACCCAACGCAACTCACTAATATCACACTCTCTTTCCTGAACTTGAGCCGAACTCTTTGTTAAAAGACAGGCTATAAACCAGTTGCTTTTCAGGACTTTTAATAAATTGTGACACAGAATTTAAATCCTGAATTTTAAATTCTATTAATAGGCAGCAGTTACCTTCAAATCAAATAGAGAGTACTGTTTCATTGTTTAGAATGCACAAATATATAGTTATTATTTACAAACAAGCACTTTAAACATTATCTAAAATATTAACTAAAAAAGAAATCTATGAATAGTTAAGCTCCGGGAAGCCTTTCTCTATATACTTTCCCAGTGACTTTTCCTAGTGATTTATGACAACTGCATCACAACTTGGAGTCCTCAGCATAATACTTATCCTCCTTTATGTTTGTGTATGCACACACACACACATCCCTCTGATGTTCTACAGAGATGACTTCCAGTCTAATGCAAGGCCTAAAATGTAGAGATATTCACTTTCCTTCAGTTGTTGAAGTAGAACTGGAATGAACACAAGTATGTCTCAGTCCATACCGGAAAGCTTCTGCCGTTCTAACAAGTCATTATTGAATCTTTCTGAATAGCTGCATTTCAGACCTGACTACATTGGGCCATCGAAAAACTGGAGATAAAAATTTGCATATGGTTTGCCTACACTTGCCTGCTCACAGCTTTCCAGAAAACACAGCACTTTACACTTTCACATCTTCATGTGACAAATGGTATCTTCAAGGGCCATTCCTTCTGCTCTTCTGAGGAGAACTTTTTCTGAGGCTCTTGGCCTATATATGCACCTCCCAATTGCTGAATAATTCCATGTCTGCCTCTCCCCCACTATCTCTATTTTTTCTCCCTTCCCAAGGTCTGAGCCACCCTCCAGCTTGTCCTTCCTTCAGCTCTCCCCACTAGGCAGCTTTCTCTTCCAGTCTGTGTTCCCTCAATCAAGTCTCTCCCCTCCTGCCTGGATCACCTCCTCCAGCTCTGCAACATCCCCATCATCAACTTGGACTCTCTTCAGCCTGAATATTCTGCCACCCACCTCTGCCTCCTCAGTATCTTACTTTCATGATGGAGAGAAGAGGATGGGGGCTGAGCAGGCTAGTGCTGCATCTCTCCATGCTGGATGCTCAGCAATCTGCCCCTTTGCTACACTCCAGTCATCCTAATCCTAATGTAACTAATCCTAGTTACAGTCCACTCAGGTCAGGAAGTCAAGAGTTGCAGGCACTGCAACCCAGCACATAAAACAATCAATGCCCTGGGTTTCTGACTTGGAAAAGCCACTATCCTTCCACAGAAAGACCCAGCTAAATCAGCTGAGGAATGTAAACACCCTTTTCCTGTTGAGGTCTGCCTCTGTTCTGTTCCTCATTGGCTAAGACAAAATCCAAATGTAATTTAACTAGTTAATAGCTAACAGACTTTCTAGAGTCTACAACCTCTCTGTGGCAAAAGTATCCCTATGGGTACTATGTGATGGATCTGCAAAACAGGGGACTACAGTACTCATTGGTCTGCTTTCCACTGCACATCCCCTAAGGTCCTGAACCAGTAAGTGGTTAGGCCCTGTTTGGGGGCGATGGCCAAATGGAAACCAGGAGCAGCAGCAAAGCTGAAGCAGTGGCCACATGACAAAAAGCTGCAGAAAGGCTGGAGGCAGGAATGGATGCAGAACTGCACGTGGAACAGCTTGTAAGTGCCAGACATCACAGCTGGGTACAGGTCTCTGTGGAACTTATGGGAAGCAGCAGCAGCTTGGCTGGGAGCCAGTGCACAGGGGCCCAAATTAAAGACACTAACTGAACCTGTCCTGAAAACCTGCAAGCTCCTCTTTGCTTCAAATAGAGATTGGCCTGGAGAGGGCACCTCAGGCATTAGGCCTGAAGAGTTCTGTTTCTCAGTTGGACTGTCCAGGCACCGAAACAGGAATTGCTATTGCTCACTTTGAAGTGTAACTGTTTCAGCCTCTGTACCTAGGGTATGTGCAACCATTCCTTTTCCCACCATCCCTCGTAAGATAACATTTCCCTGAGCCATGTATCTGAGTAGCTATTGGGAGCCACCAGGGCTAGCCCCTACAAGGCCTACCTGCTGAAACACCTGCAATGCTTGCCTGTCAGTCACTGTACACGTGCTTTGCTACTGGGATGCTCAGGACTTGGGGTACAGAGTTGCCCCAATAATTCCAACTACCTCTAGGTCTCCAAAGCATAATGGAAAAAGATCAGATTGTTTTTGTTTCTACAAGGACGTCCATCCTCTTGTTGGGGTGATGCTGTGGCTCAGATCAACAGCAGCAATGTCCTGTCAGGTCCTCTTCCTTTCAGAACACCAGTTCTCTTATTAAGGCTTTCAGCTGAGCCTGGCTGGCAAGTCTGGTCATCTTTGACTGTCCCCTTGAGCTCTGATTTGGTGAGTTCCAGAAGATTCTGGGATGTATAAAATTGTTCATCCTAATGGAGGCTTCTACACACTGGCTCCAAGTGTGGCTACTGAGCATGTTGAGGAATTACAAACATTTCCTCTCCTGGATGTTTTGGGTTCTTTGTAGCTCTGCCCCCTGCTTTCTGAGCATGTATAGAACCACTAAGATGTATTACAAACCCATTCCTGATCTTCACTGCTACTCTCCCTTTATTTGGACTTCAGGTATGAAGATAAAAAACAATAGTATAAAAGGGGTTGATCGGAACTGTTTTTGGCATTAAGCTGATTGGTCTGGAATGGGGGATTTGTGCATTTGAAGCAGGTTTCTACCACTCTTACCACACTGCTTGCACTTACAAACAAGCCGATGAGGCGGTTGAGTGCCTTGTGGCAACTTTACTACTCAAGGTAATATGACTGAATGCGACCCTGTATTACACAACATTGTAATAACCTTTGTACAAAATATGCCTTGTGAGGTATCAATGGAAAATTAATAATTCACAGGTCAATAATATGATGATGAAATGTATATAGCAATATTATATGTGAAGTTATAAACGTAAGCTGAAATTATGACTGAAATGTGTTGACCAGACAAGTCTAGAGAGGGGGTAAACCTATTCCTCAAAGAGAAAAGACAAGCTGATGCCTCTAGTCAAGTGTCATCAAAGTTGAATGACAATCACTGGTCAAGTGGCCATTCTTTAGCAACAAAGGGGAGCAGGAGCAGATTGATTTGTATTTTAACAAGCAACAGCTTGGAACCTCTTTCACCACTTGACTCCATACCTCCATCCTCACAGCCAGAAGGAACTTTATCTAGGGGTAACCTTCAGGAAAATGCATTTCAAATGGGTAACTGGACTATAAAAGTAAGGGGCAAAACACCCCCCAAGTTCACACACTTTCTTTCTCCCTCTCTTTCACCCAAGAAGACAAAGGAACCAGCCTTTGGATTCTGTGAGAGATCCTGACTTGAAAATTTGATCAGCAGTGTTGCTAGGAACCTGTCACAAAGATTTTACCTCAAACTAAGTCTAATTCTTAGCTACTAGGAAGTGTCTTATCTTTATTTCTCTTTGTAACCATTTCTGACTTTAATAACTTGTACTCACTTAAGATAAGTTTATTTAACTACAAAGAGATAGATTTTATTCTTTAATCAAAACTAATCCAGTGTTCGTGTTTAAACTGAATTGTTTGGTAACTCCATTTAAAGTAGAAAACTGTTGTTACCTGGGCAATGGACCTCTAATATCTGGACTTATCCAGGAGAGGGCTGGGCAGAGCAGAACACACATTTTTTTTGTGGGGGTGGCGGGGGGGGGAGGAATTCAGGACTGCGAGAGTGTTGGGGTCACACAGCAAGTAGTAACCAAGGCTGCTGGAAGCCAGAATCCAGCTGATGTGTAGCTGGCAGGCTGCACCTATACTCAAACACTTAGGGTGTGACCTGCATGCAGTCAGGCTGTTTGTGAGCAGCCCAGGTTGAGAGCTACAGCAGCAAAGCATTGTGAGGCACCCAAAGTTGTAGGGCAGGTGGTGACTAAACCCCTCGCTGGTCTAGATTGCACCCTGGAAGGTGACAGGGAGGTTTATGCATTCGGTTTCTCTTGCTCTCAACATACATTGTTACATTAACCTCTTTTAAGGTGGATTGAAATTGTTCTGTAACAGAGTCAAGGTTCCTTCCCCACTCTGAACTCTAGGGTATAGATGTGGGGACCTGCATGAAAAACCCCTGAAGCTTATTTTTACCAACTTAGGTTAAAACTTCCCCAAGGTACAAACTATTTTACCTTTTGCCCTTGGACTTTATTGCTGCCACCACCAAGCATCTAACAAATATATAACAGGGAAAGAGCCTGCTTGGAAATGTCTTTTCCCCCAGAAGTCCTCCCAAACCCTACACCCCCTTTCCTGGGGAAGGCTTGATAAAAATCCTCACCAATTTGCATAGGTGAACACAGACCCAAACCCTTGGATCTTAAGAACAAGGAAAAAGCAATCAGGTTCTTAAAAGAAGAATTTTAATTGAAGAAAAAAAAGTAAAAGAATCACCTCTGTAAAATCAGGATGGTAAATACCTTACAGGGTAATCAGATTCAAAACATAGAGAATCCCTCTAGGCAAAATCTTAAGTTACAAAAAGACACAAAAACAGGAATCTACATTCCATTCAGCACAACTTATTTTATCAGCCATTTAAACAAAACAGAATCTAATGCATATCTTTCTAGATTGCTTATTAACCCTTTACAGGAGTTCTAACCTGCATTCCTGCTCTGGTCTGGGCAAAAAAAACAAAACACCCAGACAGACAGAACCCTTTGTCCCCCCCCCCAGCTTTGAAAGTATCTTGTCTCCTCATTGGTCATTTTGGTCACATGCCAGCAAGGTTATCTTTAGCTTCTTGACCCTTTACAGGTGAAAGGGTTTTTTCCTCTGGCCAGGAGGGATTTAAAGGTGGTTAGCCTTCCCTTTATATTTATGACAGAAACTGTTACCAAAGTTACAGATGAATAGTTCTGTGTGTCTAGATATGGCACCCAGCTATCTCAGTTCAAGCTATAGTGTTTATAGCTTTTTGTTACAAAATATCTATTACTAAATTAAGAATATGTTCAAGACTGATCTGAGGAAATCTAACAAAGGGAATGTAAAGTCCTGCACAGAGACTACATATACTAAAAAGGTGTTAGAGCATTTAAAATCCAACCTTAATGTATTGGAACAGAATCTCTGGAAAAAAATTATTAAACTGTGTAGTGTGTGAAGGGTTTACCAGATCAGTAGAAGCAGAGAATGAGTATATGAGGTGTGATGGGGTGTACCAGACCCACACTGGGCCGCCGGGGTGGACCAATCATTGTGGGCCCAGGAGGCCATGCTCTCTCTTCCCTGCTGCACATGCTCCAGATGGAGAACTCAGATAAAAGGAGGCGGCCCAGGCCAGTTGGCAGATGGGGGGTGGGTGGGGGAATGGAGGAGGAAGGGAGTATGCTGCTGGCTCCTGCAGAGGTACCTGCAGCGCCCCTCGCGGTAAAGCCCGGGGACCTAGACTACCTGCCAGGTGATCCACTGGCTATTGAGACCACCATGGAAGCCGGGCTCTCACCCATTAAGGAAGCTGCCTAAACTATGCCCCAGCCCAGAGAGATGTGAGGCCTGTAGACTGATCATTTGCTTGCCTTGCCTGGCCCAGGGGCTGCAGCCTGCTTGCTGCTTCGCCCTGACCAGGGAACTAATTCCACAGACTGTTTGATTGTTTTGCCACTCAGAATCCACGGATTACCCATTTAGGTGACCCGTCTGGGGGCCGGGCCACACTTGGCAGAAATCACCTGCTTAACAGAGAAACCTACGACCAAGTGGTGGAGCAGGCCACCCCCATACTAGACTGACGGGGGCGCCCCAACTTGACCGGCAAGGCTCCACCCATCACATGGGGTCTATATAATTTGGTGTTCTTCTAGAGGGCCTATCGCTATAATATGTAAGTACCTAGAACAAGATTAAAAGATGTATCGTAACTATCCAAATATAGACCATCCTTTCTGCTCCTCCTTCAGCAGGATTGACTTTCCAAGGATCATGGTATGGTATGTGAAGAAAGTCCGTAATATGATCCTTCTCACAGGTTCAGGCTTTTTCCTTTGCCTGGTGGTGCTCAACCGCTGCTCAGCCTTAGACCTGCCACCACTCCACCTCTTCCCACAGGGCCCCACACCTGCCCCGCATCTTCCCACTCCATCCCCACTGTGACCTCTCCCTCCCAGCGCCGCCTGCACACCGCGGAACAGCTGATTGCAGCAGCCGGGAGGCTCTGGGAAGGAGAGGGAGGAGTTGCTTGGCAGGGCTGCCAGCAGTCGGGAGGCACTGGGAGGCAGGAGGGAGCTGGCTGCCAGTGGGTGCTAAGCATCAGCTAATTTTTTGCAAAAGATGTGTCTTGCACTGAGCAGCTAACAAGGTGAAACATGCTGAGTGTGATCTAGACCATTGTTTCTCAACCTTTTTAATCCAGGGACTGTCTTGCTGCCTTCCTAAACTGTGTCAGGGAGATCTTGGGGACCAGCTTCGGTCCACAGACCAGTCATTGAGAAACACTGATCTAGACAAGCAGCAAGTACAGCTATTATCAAAACACACACTGGGATCTAGCTAACAGGAATAAGCAGAGAGATAAGATGTGTGAGGTAATATCTTTTCCTGCAGGGAGTCCCAAACTGTAGGCTGTGGCCTAAAGGTGGGCTACGGCACAGTCCCAGGTGGTCCACCAATACAACTGCATTCTCCAGTCAAGCTCTTAGTAAATCATTAACTCCACATGACTTGTGTAATCTAAGTAAAAGCTATATAAATGTACTGTTTTGAGCTGTATATGTTGGACAGAGTATAGAAAGAAAATTATTTATTTATTTATTAAAAAAATGAGCTGCACTATATCAAGTTTAATTTTTGTGAGTACAACGATGCAGCTCACTGCAAGATAACCTAGCAATGTGCACACAGTCCACCATTTACAACCGCAAAAAATGGCAAGGAGTATTTCAATCTGACATGGATCCATTCATTTTTTTAAAACAAGAAGGGTGCACTGGTGAAGAAGAAAATGAAAGTCCTGGACCATCTACACCTACATGAAATGAGTCAGCAAAAAAAATTAAGAGAATGGTAAGAAAATATGATGACACATACTTGAAGTTTGGATTCTCCTTTACCAAATAGGATGAATACCTGTTGCCTCCGTGTGTTATAATACAGGTTCTCCATGCCCTCCCCGCCCCCGAGAGGTGGTAGCTATGTCAATGGGACCCCTCCCGTTGACATAGTGGTGTCTACACTGGGAGTTAGGTTGATATAACTACATCACTCACGGGTGTGGGTTTTCCATACCTATGAGTGACATAGTTATATAGACATAAGTTGGTAATGTAGACCAAACTTAAGGATTTGATGCAGACCTTAGATCTAAGAGCATATATTGCTATATATCTTGCACAATCAGCTCTTAGGTATACACAATATATGCATAAACTTTAGATCTATTAAAAAGAAATAGATAGTATGCTTAAGTGTGGGCTATGCATTCCTCGGGCTATGTTTGAAGTACTGCTTTAACTTCTGTAACTCTTCAATGAGAAGAGCAACTCTCCTTTCTCTTTGTGCTTATGTTTCTATTTTTCCCCTCTGCCTCAGCAGATGTAAATTGAAATAGCTTCATTGACTTTGTGGATCTATTCAGAGTTACACCAGCTAAGGCTCTGTCCACCAGTCTCCAAATTCTAACCTCTTCCTTAAGGGGGTATCGTTTTATGCACAGCATTACGTAGGGGGCCATTAACCTGTGGTGTAATTCCGTGGATTGCAGTGGCGTTACTGCAGGGATGGATTTAGTCCACACCATTTGCTGTACAGCAATCATAGAAGGAACATTCACACCAATAGTTATACTGCTACATTTAAGCCACAAAAGTTTTTGAAGTTACTTTTGGCTAGTTAAGAGCTGAAGGCCTGCAAATATCAGGGCTTTAATATATCATTAGTAATATCCTTGGCTTTTAATAAATGACAGATTTTTAGAATTTAGACTCCCTTTACTCATTCCTCAGAATTACAAGCTTAATGGGTATAAGGTGACCTATACCATGCTTATGCTGGAAAACTAACAGTTCTTCAAGCAAAACTGGGTTAGGACATTATCGGATGATATTTATAATAAAAGGCTAACAGTTACATATAGTGCCTTCCTAGCATTAGTCAGAAATAACCCCTTTCCCCCCTGAATGAACAGTGCCTAGGTAGTAGGGTGAGTGCTTCTCTATAAACACTTTAGATAGACAGGAAAAGATTCCTTTATTATACTAAAGTGTGACAAATCATTCCCATTTTACTGGGGGGAAATGATTATTTTCCCATAATGGATCCCCGGATAGGAGCACTGAGTTCCAGGGACTAGGTATGTAGCATTCCACTCTTTGTGTCACCTCGTCCTTCCAGGCTTTGCAGAGTTCTTCTAAACTGAAAAAGCAGCTTTATTTTTTCCAACATCGGTCCTTCAGGCACAAATGGTTCATTAGGATATCAGCGTTTACCTTCGTCACATATCTATGGTGCCTGCCTCACTCTCACAGCAGGACCCTTGCATTTCTCCCACCCTGCCAGGATTTCAATCTGTTAGAGGCTAACAAAACTGATTTATTTTTGTTCACGTTGCAGGCTTCTGTCTTATTGGCTTCTCTAACACACTGGTCCCATACATAGATGATTTTGCTGCTTCTAAACATACAAGTGACACTGTTGCAGACACATGTCAAGAATTTACAGCTACATGTAATGTCTAACATTGACTTTGATGGGTCCACTAACAGATGGATTTCCAGATTCACTTTCACAAACATGATTTACGATAACACCTTTCCTTTCTACTTCACCTTTTTATATTTTTACTATTGTGAGTCTGATTTAGTATTATGCTTGAATTTCCTCTTGTTTTTCTTTTTTTTAATACTCAGCTTTTTGAATTGAGTCAAATTACACATTGAGTCAAATATTTTTGCTTTAATGTTTCACATGCAGGTTATGATATATATAATACTTTCCTGGTATACAAAGCCTTAAATTTTAGCTCTTGCTCTTGAATGCCTTCTTTCATTCTCTAAGTCTTACAGGGTTTTGGCTTATCCAATTTACACCTGCCCTTCAAGGATTTGTATTTCTTTTATTTCCTGATACAGATTATCTCTCATTTGATCTTGGACTGATGTCAGATCTTTTCTCACCAGCTGGAAGATATATATATATGTGGTCGTTACAGCTCAGAGCTCTCTCTCTTTAAGATAAGACTTTGAATTCTTGAACTATGTGTTTTGACTGGACTCAGGAGTATTTCAAGAACTGCTAATATTGAGCTCTGCTGTGATTTCTTGAAACAAAAACTTTCCTCAGAGTCTATCTCCTTTATGTGTATAAATCCAGAATGCAGTGTGTTCATATATTTGGTATACTAGTTCTGGGAATTACAGAATCAAAAAATGGAGATAATGAATCATCTGGCTGAAGTCCACAGTGCAGCCAATATGGCTCAAACACATATTCTCAAATCCTGTTTTTGTTTAACTAACACTAATCCAAAGTGTGTATTAAAAACAATTACAAGGACTCTCTACTAACTTACCATATTACACTAAATGTTAACATCTTGTTGAAGTTACTGCTCATTCAGATTCTTCTGTAAACCCAATGCAGAATGGCTCTTTTCAAAAGTGGGAATAAGTAATTATCATATTGCTCAATGCAAATGCAAGCGTAATTATTAAAGGCCAAATAATACTTACTAAGCAGAACTTGGCTATAACAAATGCCTCTAAAGTACATGTTAGCACATAAGGTCTCTGCTAGGGAGAAAGTTTTTATTTTTCATATTTTGAAAATAAAATGAGTTACCCTACATTTATATATGTATCTTTGTTTTAAGGTTTCCTTCACTATGATCTTGATCCTACAATTGGATTCACCTGTGGGGACTCCGTCGGGGTATAAGGCTCTGCCTGTTCAGATCCCACTGTAAGGTTGAGGTCTATATTAGAAAACCCCTCACCCATAGCCTTAATGACTGGGCAGTTGAAATCCTCCATAAGAACAAATTGAAATGATGCTTGCAAATAGTTTTAGAAGATGCTATTCTGATCTGAAGTATCTCACCAATGATCCTATGATTTAGGCTTCCCTAAATACTCAATAACATAACAGACCATGACATTTTAAAAGGGGTCACTATAGTCCTCATATCATGATTTGTAGATAGTAAGAATGTAACATACATTTCTGTTGAGATTGTTATGATCTCAATGTCAATGGGATAAATTATAGACTTTTCTAGTATGTTTTCATGTTTAACACTACTGTTGACTTAGACAAAACAAGATACATAAAATATAAATTAGTTGGCTGATTTTAAACTCACAAAATTCATTGCATTCAGCACTAAGGAGTTTTCATAAATATCTTTAACTCTTACTGTTCTGAGTGGGGCCATGTAAGTATGTAGGGAGGGAAGAGAGGGAATTTCAGCACATGTGCTAAGTATAATTTCAGACTTCCGCAGTAGACACAATTAAATGGATTATAGAAGTCTGAGAAGGACAAGACTTATTGGATCATCGAGCCTATTCCCTTGCAAAGATAGATTTACCCAAGGGAGGATGTACTGGATATTATATCACCAGTTCTCCAAGCTACTATCCTCTCCGCGTTCAAGTTCTTTGTAAATTCCATTGTATTCAGATTCTTATATCACACTCATCATGGAGTCTGTGTGCCTTTAAAGGAGAAATTAAACAAGTGACTGTCTATCATGGGTGGAAGGAAATATGCACAAGTGGGGTGTATTTTGTTGTTCTGAAAGCTGGAGTGTTATGTACCGGTATTTGTGATGATATGGTCCAAAAAGTATGGTTTTTATTTGGACTGGATCATTTTGTAGGTATTTCCCTCCCAAAAAGAAGCCAAGAAGAAATAAATACCAGAAATAAAAGTTTATAAAACCTGCCTGGTTAATTCTTCTTATGGGCTTCCCAGTGTCACCTATCTTATCTGTGTTGCTCTTTAACGTTTACTTCAGTGGGGCTCTGTGTGGGCAGACCAGTCTAGCCAGCTGCTACATATTTGCAGGATTGGAGCTTTAGATTGCAAACACTTTGAGGATCTTTGATGGCCTTGCTTTGTGTGTGCTAGAGCATTGAATAATGTTTTGGTTCTACTACTAATAAATAGCTGATACTGTACTTTATCTTAGCCAAAAGGCCAAGCCCTAAATTCTCAGCCTTTTCTGAGCGTATGTCAGACCCATAAAGTAATTTCACATACGGTGAAACTTGTCTTAAGCAAGCACCTGAAAGACCAGCAAAAACTGGTTGCCTGAACAAGAGGTGGCCTTTAACCATCAAGCAAAGTGGCAGTGGAAATCCTGAACACTTTGAGTGATCCTTTAAGACAGGACATTGCCTTTCGGATGCGGTCTTTATTGCAGGTTTCTCTAATAGCAATATTACCTCCTTCCTTTTACTATTAAATAGTCAGATAGTAAATATACATAGTGCTTTACAAAACACAGCGTAAGATACAGTCTCAGGTCCAAAGATACTGCAATGTAACACAGGCAAGACGAAAAAAAAAAAAAAGGAAAAACAAATCAAATGCAGGAGCATGTAACGACACTAGTGATAGGAAATAAGCAAGAGAATGGTTTGTGGAAGAAATGGAATTTAAGGGGCTTACGTGAAGCAGAAGAGTGTGTGTGGTGTGTGCACGCTATGCCAGGGGTCGGCAACCTTTCAGAAGCGGTGTGCCGAGTCTTCATTTATTCACTCTAATTTAAGGTTTCGCGTGCCAGTAATACAGTTTAACATGTTTAGAAGGTCTCTTTCTATAAGTCTATAATATATAACTAAACTATTGTTGTATGTAAAGTAAATAAGGTTTTTAAAATGTTTAAGAAACTTCATTTAAAATTAAATTAAAATGCAGAGCCCCCCAGACCAGTGGCCAGGACCCGGGCAGTGAGAGTGCCACTGAAAATCAGCTCACGTGCTGCCTTTGGCACCCGGGCCATAGGTTGCCTACCCCTGCACTATGCTTATAATTTATGGTTTCTTTACTTTATTCTATTCAGCTGTACATTTTCCATGGCTATGTTTTACAGAAAATTCCTCTGAAATTCTGAATCATTGTTTCAGAAATAAGTATTTCTAAAAACCTTGACGCAAACTTATTCTTACATTGTTATTTAATTCTCTAATGCACTTTGAGAATCACTTCCCACCCAACTATCATATGAATCCAAAGAAGCTAGAAACTAAGATTAATGTGAACAAACACCAGTAGATGGGAACCAGCCCCTTTTGCATGGGAATGGGCATTATCATATTTATTATTACAGGTTATTTGTTAAGTGCCAATAATGAACTTGGTATTGTACAACATACGAACAATCTCAAAAAGCATACGTTTTGAAAAGGACAGTTGCAGAATAAACACAGTAAAGCACAAAGAAAAGAATAAGTAGGAGGTTTAAGGGTTTAGGTTTGTTTTGGGTTTTGTGGGCATTATGAAAGAAGTGAGTCTTCATTTTAAGGATCGCTACTAACATTTATAGAAGAGATTACTATACTGTGGGTCTATTTGAATTGCTAATTCTAAGTAGCCATAAACATACAATTGCAATACATTGTTGATTCCACTAGAGGGGTCAATTGTTCCTGCATGATAAATGCTTTGCTATAACAGTGTCAAGTGGGTAGCCTCCTAAGAATACCGGTTAGTTTAACTATGTTGTAGCTACAAAACAAAAACAATATTAGTGTAAAAATTATTTGCCCTGGTAATAAATGAACAGACAGCTACTGGACTTTTACATGATGTTCATTTTACAAAAACCTATAGGAACATACATATGGTTCACAAATTAGGATTAAATATTATGGCTTATATTATGTCTGTAAGTGCCATTTGCAGCTTGACTTCAGGCTGTATTATGTACTTATAGCCTCATTCTATTTTGAAACAGAATTATTTATTATATGGGTAAATTTGAGGCTATATTGGAAGAACTAGGATAGTAAGGGCCATATTCTAATACTCCTACTCATATAGAGAATTATTCTGACCCCACAAGCAGCTCTATTGAAATCAGTGGAATTGTTCATAGATTCAGGTACTATTCAACATGAGTAAAAGAGGCATAATTTGTAAGTAAAAATGGATGGGGGGGTTAATTCAATATATTATAATCTGAGGTCAGTTTAGCCTTTCTAAAACAGTGTTATGCTAAGCCACATTGTTTTAACTGTTAAATAGCAATTTATTTATAATTACATTTTTGTAAAGCATGGGTAGATATAGTGATTACTAAAATCCCCTTATTTGTTTTTGATGAGTTGAAATATTGATGAGTCTCTCTATTTATTCCCTCTACTTTTGCTAATCTGCTCTCCAACTGGGTAGTGATGAGAAAGCATTGGGATAGAGGAAATGGAAATGCTGTAGTACAAAGTATGGTTAATAATATTTATTAATGCATGCAGAGAACTATTAAATTAAAAAAATTAATAGAGGTCAAAAGCCAGCCTCTAATTCTCTTCAGGCAAAAGAAAGAATTTATTAAAAAGCCAAAAAGGTATCCACAGAGAAACTTTCCACATTTGCTTTATGTGCATGAAATATAGACATCGTCTTGACATTCAGATGATGAAAAAGATGAAATGAAATCAAAATTAACACGAAAGCAGTTCAAATAAGGGCCATTGCCAGGGAAGGACAGCATACTGTTTTTGACATAGGCTATTCTACAGATGCTGCTGAAGTTCTGCAGAATGCCATTTTCTAAGGAATCTCTTTGTAGAACCAGCCTTCAACATACACTTTTTTCAGTGCAGATAATCTTAGCATGGCATTATTCCACACAACATAGCAAAGCTAAAAAGCTAAAGGAAGGATAGCCAGCACTTTAGACTGCGTGATCTGTCACAGAAAAATGGTGCACAGAGGAAAGAAGTCACAAACATGCATCAAACATGCCTTTTATTACTGCAGGTATTCATCTTGCTGACAAAAACATTTGTTTTAATTTTAATATCAAGACGAGATTCAAATGAAGTGGATCAAATAATCTATGACTGCATAACAAAAAACTATTAGAAAACACTAGAATCCCACATAAGCCCTCAAAATAAGACTTACATGGGATTTGTATAGACCCTATGCTAGGCCCTCTGCAGAGGGGTGAATTTCATCCTGGCAGCGGACCAGGTCCATTGTATCATATAAATTAGGCTTTTTCTTTACACTTAGTCCTCCTGGGTTACAATTTAACTGTTTGTGCTGCTTTAACGTTGCTAATATCTGTCACTATTTTCCATGTTAACCCTGAATTTCATATTTGCTCTGGACTGTAGGGAAAGCAAGGTTTGAACCTGGGAGTAAAAGAAAAAGTCCATTTCCGAAACAGCGCATTATCATTTTGTATTAATTGGCTAGTATTTTACATATTTGTGGTGTCTCACAAATACACAGCAAGATGAAGAGCTTACAATCTATTTATAATTAAGAATCAGGAATGAGGTTGGGAGCAGACTGTTGGAGAAGAGAAATAGCATCAGAAGGCTAAGCAAAGATTATTCTAGGTGCAGCCATATATAAAAGATATAAATATAAATGAAAAGCAAGTTTACCACTTTAATAAAATTTTAAATTCGAACAGGAAGGGGGGTCCTATTCTGCACTCACTCACTTAGGTTCAGAGCCCCAAAATCAAGTGATTATATTACTTGATCTGGCAAATACTGGTATTTGAATTCACACACACACACTCACACAAAAACCGAGCCAAGATACTGTATTGAAGATCATATTAATTGATTCATAGAGTTTAAAGCCAGAAGAGACTATTAGATCATCTAGTCTGACCTTCTGAATTTCACAGGCCATTACATTTCCCCTGTATTAAGCAGTAACTTGTTTTTTACTAAAGCATAATTTGTGTTTGACTAACATATCTTCCAGAAAGGCATCCTCTCTGGATATGAAAAGATGGAGAATCTCCCACTTCCCTTGGTAGTTTGTTGCAATGGTTAATCACCCTCAATGTTAAAAATGTGTGCCTTATTTCTATTTTGAATTTGTCTTGCTTCAGGTTCCAGAGATTGGTTCTTGTTTGCTTTTCTCCACTAGATTAGAGACCCCTTTAGTACCTGGAATTTGCTCCCCTTGAAGGTGCTTAGACACTGTAATCAAATCACCTCTCAATCTTCCTTTTGATAAGCAAAATGGATTGAGCTCTTTAAATCATTGTGGTGCATTTTCTCCAGTCCTTGAATAATTTTGTGTGACTCTTTTCTGCACCATCTCCAATTATTCAACATCCGTTTTAAAATGCAGACATCAAAACTGTATGCAATATTCCAGTATTCGTCTCACCAAGTCCATATACGGAGGTAAAAATCACCTCTCTACCCTTACCAACCACACCCCTGTTTATATATTCAAGGTTCATATTAGCCCTTCTGGCCACAGCAGCACCCTGAACACATGTTGAGTTGCTTGTCCATTTTCTCTCCTATCTCACTGCTTTGCAGGATACAGTGCCCCATTCGGTAGGTATGGCCTGCACTGCTTGTTCCTAAATGTATGATCTTACTTTATTAAAACACATTTTGTTACTAAGTGATACAGATCTCTCTGTATGATTGCACTGTCCTCTGCATTATTTTCCGTCCACCAATGTTTGTGTCATCTGAAAATTTTATCAGCAGTGAATTTAAATTTACTTCCAGATCATTGATAAAAATGTTTAAGAGCATCAGCATCAGGCCTAGTACCAATCCCCGAGAAATCCACTAGAACAGGGGTGGGCAAACTAAGGCCTGGGGGCCACATCTGGACCTTCAGACATTTTAATCCGTCCCTCAAGCTCCCGCTGGGGAGAGGGGTCCAGGGCTTGCCCCACTCCACATGTGCCATGGCTCCACACAGCTCCCGGAAGCAGAGACATGTCCCCGCTCCGGCTCCTATGCGTATGGACAGCCAGGGGGCTCTGCACATTGCCCCCACTCCACATGCTGCCCCCGCAGCTCCCATTGGCCAGGAACCACAGCCAATGGGAGCTGCAGGGGCAGCACCTGTGGACGGGTCATGATGCAGAGCTGCCTGGCCGTGCCTCTGCTTCTGGGAGCTGCTTGAGGTAAGCACCGCTCGGAGCCTGCATCCCTGACCCGCTCCCACACCCCATCCCCCAGCCCTGATCCCCCTTCCACCCTCTGAACCCCTCAGTCCCAGCCCAGAGCAACTTTCTGCACTCCCAACCCCTCATCCCCAGTCCCACCCCAGAGCCCACACCCCCAGCTGGACCCCCCACCCTCCCCACACACCCCAACCTACTGCCCCAGCCCAGAGCCCCCTCCTGCACTCTGAACTCCTCATTTCTGGCCACACCCCCAGCTGGAGCCCTCACACCCTCCCGCACCCCAACCCCCCAATTTTGTGAGCATTCATGACCCACCATACAATTTCCATACCCAGATGTGGCCATCATGCCAAAAAGTTTGCCCACCCCTGCCCTAGAAACACCCCCATCTGATGATTTCCCATTGACACCTACTTTTTGAGATCTGTCAGATAACCAGTTCTTAATCCATTTAACATGTCCATTATGGATATTGTATAGTGCTAATTTTAAAAATCAGAATGTCATGTGGTACTAAGTCAAACACCTTACAAAATTCAATTACATGTATTCAGTTACCTTTATCAACCAAACTTGTAATCTCAAAAAGAGAACAAAACCAGGTTTGTGTGACAAATTTTCCATAAAACCAGGTTGACTGGCAGTAATTGTATTCTTATCCTTTAATTCTTTCATTGAATCCCATATCGGCTTTTCCATTATTTTGCCTGAGATTGATGCCAGGCTAACTGGCCTAGGGTTACCCAGGTCATCTTACTTGCTCTTTTTTAATATTGACATTCTTCCTGTCTTCTGGAATTTCATGGGTATTACAAAATGTATTAAAGATGAACATGTATGATCCAGATCTCCTCTGCCAGGTCTTTAAGGACTTTTGAGTGCCAGTTATCTGGATTATATAGCAACTCTCCATGCAAAAAAGATTTTCCATAGCTGAGTGAGCCATCCCTGATCTTATTCTGATTTCTTTAGAACAGCCTCTTTGGTTGGATTTATATGATCCCATATAATTAAGTTTATCTACTGCCTCTACAGTTTGTACATTAATCATCATATCCTCTTGCATCCTGTGCTTTTCTTTAAGTCATGTCAACGTACATGCATTTTGTTTTCATCTCATTCAGGAATAGTTCATATTCCTCACTGTTTCTCCAGGCTCCAACATTTATTGCATTGCATTGGTGGCTGTGGCAGAGAGCATCATGTCATCAGCATATCTGAGGCCAGTTAAGAAGTGTCCACAAATGGAAATCCCAATTCCTTCCATTATGTCAAAACCCTCCAAGGCTTGTCTGGTAATAAACTCTGCATCTATGTGAGAGGCTTGGGGACAAAATATATCTTTGTCTCACATCCTGCTCAGTGAAAAGCCACTCACTATTGCTTACTGCTGTTGGCTCTGTTTTTGGAGAGTAGACACTTGTGATGAGTTCAATGAAGTGCTTGGAATCCCCATATCTGACAGTATCCTCCAAAGAGGATCGTGTTGGATGGTATCAAATGTTTTGGAGTAGTCAGTGAAACACATGCACACTGGGTGATTGTACTCTCTGCATTTTTCAGTGATGTGATGGATAGTTGCAATTCGGTTACATGTCAACTAGGTTCTGAAAGTAGCTTGTGTGACGGTAGTTTTGCTTCTACCCTTTGTTTTATGCAATCCTAGATTATGTAGAGCAGAATTTTGCTCATGTGCAATATCAGGGAGATGGTACAATGGCATACTTTATGTTTCCCGTCTTTGTTTTATATATCCAAACTAGAGCTAGCAAAATGTTATCATGGTGATTTTTTTATTCTACAATGTGTAAAATCATAGAATCATAGAATATCAGAGTTGGAAGGGAACTCAGGAGGTCATCTAGTCCAACCCCCTGCTCAAAGCAGGACCAATCCCCAACTAAATCATCCCAGCCAGGGCTTTGTCAAGCCTGACCTTAAAAACCTCAAAGGAAGGAGATTCCACCTCCTCCCTAGGTAACACATTCCGGTGCTTCGCCACCTTCCTAGTGAAAAAGATTTTCCTAATATCCAACCTAAACCTCCCCCACTGCAACTTGAGACCATTACTCCTTGTTCTGTCATCTGCTACCACTGAGAACAGTCTAGATCCATCCTCTCTGGAACCCCCTTTCAGGTAGTTGAAAGCAGCTATCAAATCCACCCTAACTCTTCTCTTCTGCAGACTAAACAACCCCAGTTCCCTCAGCCTCTCCTCATAAGTCATGTGTTCCAGTCCCCTAATCATTTTTGTTGCCCTCCGCTGGACGCTTTCCAGTTTTTCCACATCCTTCTTGTAGTGTGGGGCCCAAAACTGGACACAGTACTCCAGATAAGGCCTCACCAATGTCAAATAGAGGGGAACAATCACATCCCTCGATCTGCTGGCAATGCCCCTACTTATACAGCCCAAAATGCCGTTAGCCTTCCTGGCACTGTTGACTCATATCCAGCTTCTTGCCCACTGTAACCCCTAGGTCCTTTTCTGCAGAACTGCTGCTTAGCCAGTCAGTCCCTAGTCTGTAGCAATGCATGGGATTCTTCCGTCCTAAGTACAGGACTCTGCACTTGTCTTTGTTGAACCTCATCAGATTTCTTTTGGCCCAATCCTCTAATTTGTCTAGGTCCTGCTGTATCCTATCCCTTTCCTCCAGCATATCTACCACTCCTCCCAGTTTAGTATCATCTGCAAACTTGCTGAGGGTGCAGTCCACGCCATCCTCCAGATCATCATTGAAGATATTGAACAAAACTGGCCCTAGGACCAAACCTTGGAGCACTCTGCTTGATACCGGCTGCCAACTAGACATACAAAATCTTGTATTTCAATCACACACAGAGATATAAATGGAAAAAAATAATTAATTGAGCCACCAGGATGTGCTCGAACTGTGTAAACTAAGTGAATGGATATCTGGAACCCTTGTCGTTCTTTACTCTATCTCCTCCCTACTATTTGTTATCCTAACTCAGTGCATCATGTTTATGAAATAAGATTTTAATTAGTTTCATTCATATATATATACACACACATACACTGTAATATATTTATATTCATTTTCAATTAATTTTGTTAAATATTTAATTATTATATTTTATGGACATCTTTTTCATTATTTGTTCAACTCTCCTCCTAGCTTTTTTGAAATGCCCCCATCTGTCATTATCAATGCAACTCACCTTATTCATCATGGCAAAATAGGCAAGTGAATAAATACATCTACTATACATCTACTATATAATACATACAGCTATATAAATAATAATGAGAAAATCAATGCTAGGATTTTTTTTAGTGTATCTTACGAAGGACAGATATTTTAAATGAGGTTTATTTATCCTATTTGCTTTATTTATAAATGTTTTGATACAAAATGGCTAAAATTCAAGTAGGAAAAGTAAGAAGTGTGATCTTAATAAATTGCATTGTTCAGCTGTGCTGGTACAGACAGAGTCCTCCAAGGTATTTAATAAAGTAGGCCAGAGAACTCTCCTTTGTGGATAAAACTCTGTTGCAACTTTGGAGTTGTTGGTGAGATAGATCTGTTACATTATTAGCTCTGGGGTGAGGTCTCCCAATGCTGCTGAAATATGCTCAATTTAGATTCTATTTTATATCACTGCATCTGGATAATTATATATCTATATTTTACTTTTTTAATGCTTAACTGACTCACTTGTAATTTTTAAAAGATTGCAAACCACTTTTAAAAAGAAAGGAACATGAATCTTCATATTATATTTTGATTATATTTAATTAGAATAATAGAAGGGTCAGAGATAAGGTTAACCCAGGAGCTTCTGGTATATTTATGCTTTTTTTTTCAATTCTAGCACTTAATAAGAGAGGACTAGCATTTAAAGTAGACTGGAGAAGGTTAAAGAATGTAGGAGGAATGTCTGAGTATCTTAGAAGCTACCTGTTGAGTCAATATGGGGGAAATTTAGCCCCTGTCTCTGCCATTGCAATGGGCCCTTGGCAGTGGAACTGATACAGTTCAGCTCCACAAGAAGGAGCTGCAGGAGGTAAAGTGAATTCACACACCTCCATTGTGTTCTGGAACCCTGCTCTCTGTGAGCTGCTATTCTATGCAGGGAATGGGCATACTAGGATTCTAGCTAGGTACCTGTATGGCTTCTTGGCCATAGTCTCTAAGGGTGAAATTCACCATGATGCAGAAAGTCAACAGTACATTTATATACTGCTAAAGCTTTTAAAATTGGATTTAAGCAGTGTATAGTCCTAGTGATGTAGATTAAGGGGAGCTGTGTAACAGCCACAACTTCTACCACGTTTCCTCTCCTTCCTTCCTACCCATCTACTCTGTGCCAAGATGGACTCTGAATACCATATCCATATTTGTCCTATATGAGCATTTTGCCATACTCATGCTGCATACATACTAATGGATTGAGTACTAAGAAGATGAATAGAATGGAATAAATTATTTATCTCAATTGTCCTTAGAAAGGAAACATTGAAAGAAAGTTACATAAAAGCTTTTCTTACTCTAGACTCCAAGCTTTTGTCACATGATAATTCTTCACTTCATGATACCACCAATGGCCATTTCCACTTTTTCTCCCTCTTCACACTGTCCTCTTTTTATCTTTCTTTCCTTTATTTAAAAGGGGCTTGTTCCCTCCAGACAATGCTGGTACTAATTCAAATCTTGATTCAAACCCATGCTGTCATACTTTCTCAGGTAGAAGGTGTGTCAAATTATCTAATTACCTACTGACATTTTCATGGCATCTTTGGCACACAGGCGCAATAAGGTGGGTATTTCAATATCTGCTGATCCTCAATTTAGACCTGGTTTGAACACACAAATGAGCCTTAAGTGATCTGTCCACAGCATTGAAATACCAACCTTAGTTGGTACTTTGAAAACTCAAAGGCTTCACAAGATGAATAGCAAACTGTGGATGACAGCTCCTGTGGAGCCATTATTAAATTGCAGCAGTGAAGACTGCATTGCTTTGGATTTAGATAAAAGACTCCATACAAGACAAATGGTAGGAGGACATCAAACAAGACTGTGTCCATGCAATGACAGAAGCAATCCAATTGAAGAAGCTGTTGATTTCCCTAAGGCAACATACTATTTCTTCTTGAGTAATTTATATTAAGGAACTAAAGATTGTATATTCATCTTCTATTTACACCTTTTCCTAAAAATACTGCTTCTAGTTGTCAAATGTAAGTCTTGCTTACACTGTTTGCTAGGAGGAAAATATCAATATGGAAACATGTTAATTATTTTGCATCTGGTTTTATTTAACCACAAGAGCAGTATGTGTGAAGGTTATAGATGCAGAGTTACAATCTATAATGATCAGATAAAAAGATTAGTCAGCAAATCGATAACATGCATACCACCAGGAAGCACTATGCACTCAAGGCAACAATGAATACAAAGGGTACAGATAAACATCATCACCTTTATTTAGATGAAAGCTGATTGTAGAGTACTTCCACTGTCTCATTAATAATGTACAAACCTCTTGGAGGCTTTGTTTGCTATACAAGCCTAATCTAGTCTCTTGAATAAATTTGAAAATGTGTACATTTTTATGTAAAACCACTGTATATAAAACTAACATCTTCCTCTTTTATTGACTGTCACATAGATCCAAACTGTCCCCAAGGGAAAGGCCTGGTGTATTTGTGTAACTTCTTAAACTCTCAAGGCACATGCACAATTAAAGACCAGCATTTAATCTAAACAATGCTGTATGAAGCTGGGATTTACAAAGAAACCAAAGGGATTAAAATTCAGTAGAGTTGGGAGCCTACATCTCTTAGGCTCCTTTGACAATCAAAGCCCAAATTGCTTATTAAAGGTGTATAACTGTATCCATCTGCATAAGAACAGCCATACTGGGTCAGACTAATGGTCCATCTAGTCTAGTATCCTAACAGTGACCAGTGCCAGTGGCCAGTGTCAGATTCAGAGGGAATGAACAGAGCAGGGCAATTTCAAGTGGTACATCCCCAGTCGTCCAGTCCCATCTTTTGGCCCTGGGAGGTTCAGGGACTCCCAGAGCATGGGCTTGTGGCGCTGGCCATCTTGGCTAATAGCAATTGGTGGACCTGCCCTCCATGAATTTATCTATATCTTTTTTGAACCCAGTTATACTTCTGGCTTCACAACATCCCATGATAACAAGTTCCACAGGTTGACTGTGCATTGTGTGAAGAAGTAATTCCTTATCTTTGTTATAAACCTGTTGTATATTAATTTCTTCGGGTGACCCTTAGTTCTTGTGTTTGTGAAGGGGTAAATAACACTTCCCTATTTACTTTCTCCACACCATTTATGATTTTATAGACCTCTACCATATCCCCCTTAGTCATCTCTTTTCTAAAATGAACAGTCCCAGTCTGTTAATCTCTCCTCATACAGAAACTGTGCTAACCTTAATAATTTTTGTTTTTGTTGCCCTTCTCTGAACTTAAATTCTAATATTTCTTTTTTGAGATGGGGCAACCAAAACCGCAATCAGGTGTGGGCATACCATGGATTTATATTGTCATTATATTTCCTATTTTATTATCTATCTTTTTCCAAATGGTTCTTAACATTCTGTTAGCATTTTTTGACTGCTGCTGCACCTAGAACAGATGTTTTCAGAGATATATTCACAATGATTCGCTTTCTTGAGTGGTAACAACTAATTTAAACCCATCATTTGGAAAAAATAATCCCAGCTATACGTACAAATGTGCATTACTTTGCATATATCAAAACTGAATTTCATCTGCCATTTTGTTGCCCAGTCATCCAGTTCAGTGAGATCCTTTGTCACTCTTCACAGTCAGCTTTGAACTTAACTATCTTGAGTAACTTTTAATCATCTGCGAATTTTTCCACCCCACTTTTCCAGGTCATTTATGAATATGTTGAACAGCACAGATCCCAGAGGGACCCCATTATTTACTTATCTCCATTGTGAAAACTGTCCATTTATTCCTACCCTTTGTTTCCTGTCTTTTAACCAGTTACTGATTCATGAGAGGACCTTCCCTCTTATCCCCTTACAGCTAACTTTGCTTAAGTGCTTTTGGCGAGGAATCTTGTCAAAGGCTTTTTGAAAGTCCAGGTATACTATATCAACTGGATCACTCTTGTCCACATACTTGTTGACACCCACAAAGAATTCTAATAGATTGATGAGGCATGATTTCTCTTTAGAAAAGCCATTTTGACTTTTCCCCAACATTAATCTATGTGCCTGATAATTTTGTTCTTTTCTATAGTTTCAACCAATTTGCCTGGTGCTGAAGTTAGGCTTACTGACCTGTAATTGCCAGGATCATCTCTGGAGCCTTTTTAAAATATTGTCATCTGTTACAGAGGCTGATTTCTGTGATAGCTTACGTACAACAGTTAGTAGCTCTGCAATTTAATATTTGAGTTCTTTCATTACTCTTGAGTGAATACCATATGGTCCTGGTAACGTCTTACTGTTTAATTTATCAATTTGTTCCAAAACCTTGTGTACTGACTCTTCAGTTCAGGACAGTTCCCAGGATTTGTCACCTAAAGAGAATTACTCAGGAGTGGGGACAGGGTTGCCAGGTGTCTGGTTTTTGACCAGAACGCCCAGTTGAAAAGGGATCCTGACAGTTCTGGTCAGCACTGCTGACCTGGAAGTTAAAAGTCCGGTTGGCGGGGCTGACAGGCTACCTACCTGGCTCTGTGCGGCTCCCGGAAGCGGTGACACCTCCTTCTGGCTCCTAAGGGGAAGAATGGTCAGGGGGGCTCTGTGTGCCAGCCCCACAGCTCCCATTGGCCAGGAATCACAGCCAATGGGAACTGCGGGGGACAGCACCTGCACATGGAGGCAGTGCGCACCATGCAGAGCTGAGGGACATGTCACTGATCCAGGGATGCCCCCCGACATAAGTGCTGCCTGGAGCCCACACCCCCTCCTACACCCCAACCCCCTACCCCAGCCTGGAGCACCCTCCCACACCCAACTCCCTCCCGGAACCCACCCCCTGCACCTCCTCCAGCACCCTGAACCCCTTATTTCTGACCCCTCCCCAAAACCCGCAACCCCAGCCCAGAACCTGTACCCCACTCCCACACCCCATCCCCTGTCTCAGCCAGTAGCCCCCTCCCACGCTCTGAACCCCTCGGCTCCACCCCCAGCCCAGAGCCCCCTCCAGCACCCCAAACCCCTAATCCCTGGCCCCACCCCAGAGCCTAGACCCCAACCCTGTGCCCCAGCCTGGAGCCCCCTCCTGCACTGTGAACCCCTCATTTCTGGCCCCACCCCAGAGCTCACACCCCCAGATGGAGCCCTCACCTCCTCCTGCACCCCAACCTTCTGCCCCAGCCCCAAAAAAATGAGTGAGTGAGTGAAGGTGGGGGAGAGTGAGTGACAGAGGGAGGTGGGATGGAGTGAATGGGGGGCGGGGCCTCAGAAGGGATGGGGCCTCAGAGAAAGGGTGGGGCAGGGTCGGGTCAAGAGTGTTCAGTTTTGTGCAATTAGAAAGTTGGCAACCCTATGTGGGGATCTCCCCCATATCCTCTGCAGTCAAGACTGTTGCAAAGAATTTATTTAGCTTCCATGCAATGGTCTTGTCTTCCTTGAGTGCTCCTTTAGCATCTCGATGGTCCTGTGGCCCTCACTGACTGTTTGGCGGGCTACTTTAAAAAATTGTTAGTTTTTATGTCCTTAGCTAGTTGCTTTTTAGATTCTTTCTTGGCCTGCCCTATTATTATACTTTTACACTTGACTTATGCTCCTTTCTGTTTTCCTCACTATGATTTGCTGTCTGATTTTTAAAGGATGCCTTTTTGCCTGTAACCGTATCTCACTATATGTATGTATTTGTGTATATACATGTGTAATATATACACATACACTTATATGGGTGTCTGTGAACAAGTACATGTACACATACTGGAATGGTTTAGTAGTAGGATTTGAGCCATGAAGAGCAGTGTTAGGATTTTATGGATATTTGTCCGTCTTGGTTGTCCAGGTTCTTCCATTACCCTTCCTTTCATTCTCTTTTACTGGATTCCACAACTGCCAATTCCTAGTTTCCTATCTTTGTACAGTACCCCTTCTATAAGAGTCATCTTCACACTCTCTTCTTTCTCTCAACGTTTCTCAGCATTCTCATTCTCTTTCCCCCTTTTACTCTCTGATTCTTTTTCTAGACCCCTTTTGTTAAATATAGATTTGACTGGATTTTAAAAAAACAAAAGTGCCCACCTCCTCTTTTTTCCTCTCCTTACTCCCCCAAACTAGCACTCCTTTGTACTTCAAGTTTCTATAGCAGCCTGGTTTACCTAGCACACCTTCCCACCAAAATTTACCACCACAACTCAAAATGATAGCTTCCTCTGATGCACCATGTCTGTCTTTAGTCTTTTCGCTCAATCTCTGCCCTATGTTTCAGTATTATAGTTCCCTAAAATCAGGGGCCGTTTTCAAATGGTATTAGAGAAGGGCCAAAACTGGAATCTTTTCTCTGTCATCCCTCTCATAAACTCTGGTGGTTCAGATGACATGGAACCCAGATCAAAATAGAGTTTTGCAAAATAAAACCCAAACAGCAAAAGTTTTGTAAAACTAACCTATAGGCCTCCTTAACCCATCTCCAAATGATATGATGCTTGGCAAATATAATGTATATGTGCATGTGTACCTCTGGGCTCTTGGCAGTGGTCTTTTCATTTTCAGTATTCAATTTCAGGGATACTCTGAGCAGTATATTGCACAATCTAAAAGCTGAGTTTGTTCTGAAAAGATTAATTAAAAAGAACAGGTTTCAATACGCTAAACTTAAAAATAGCTTCAATAGTGTCTAATCTGTGATTCCTGCATGGTACTGATAATTAGAACTAAAAAAAAATACCCCAAAACCCCACAGAAAACTAACATGATTGATCTCAGTGAAAACAGTTTTGTTTTGTTCTCTTGAAGCTATTCTCAGAATACTATTTTGCATGATTTACTTGCAGTATTTTTCCATCTTCTGTGTTATTTTTCAAAACTGGTGTGTAATGATTTTCTTGGTTTGTCTGTAACTGAAATAACTATGAACAGGGTGGGAGAAATGGGTAACCCCTTGAAAAGTTATTTTCACTTTCCCTTTTTTTTTTGTTAATGGCCAAAGCCCTACGTTTTACATGCATAGACAAAGCTTTCTTCTTCGTTACAGAGCTTTTTCTTTTAATTAGCTCCCAGTTCCTGCTGCATCACTTTCCTCTCGTTGAGAGGGTGGAATTTACCGTCTCTGCTGAGCCAGCAGGAGAATGAAGAGCTGGACCAGCTTCCTCTCTCATCCAAATACCTAGCAGCTGATTTGCAGAAGTGCTGAGCACCCACAGCTCCCATTGCCTTCAACTGTGCTTATGGGTGCTCGGCATTTGTGACGATCGAGCCCCAAGGGCATCCCACAAGGTGAGGGTCTTGAAGCTGCTTCCACACTTGCATTACATGCATAACAGCACCACTGCGGGAGCCCCACTGTTTTTTTCTCTTATATTACTATTCTTTTCCTTGGGCATGAAGGATCACAAGAACAAAATGAATACCCCCATGAATCATCTTCCAAAGTGGGGATTGTTGGCATAGCAATAGTATATTTTCTGTTCCTTGTAAAAGAGTCCCTGCCCCTCTCCACCTTTGTTGTTGTATCGCTGATAAAATTACTTTCTATTCTGAGGTGAATTTGTTATGTGACTTTCATCTATTAGGTCTTTTTACTTTTCTCGACATCCCAGTCCCTTCCTGCATACCCTTACCTATTTAGATTCTTCTGGTCTGAAGGTTTAAAAAGAAATTCACTGGTCATGACAGGCTGCAATGCTTCTTCAGGTTTCTCTCTCTCAGAAAAAAAAATCCACAAAGCCGGTGTCAACTGCAGGTCTCAATAGCATATGTTGATTCCACAGTACAAAGTCACTTTAAATCCCCTAGTCCCTCATTTCCCCTCCCCAGGAGGAATCAAACCAAACAGCAAACAGCTTACATTGTCAAGATCTGGAAGCTTGTTGTAAGAATAACTAGTTCTTGACATTTGAAATTACTCTGGTTTAAACATTTTTTGATCTTTCATATTAGCCCTGTGTCTTGAGGAATAAAAATATGATAATCAGAAAGTACATAATTGGGTTCAGGGTATTCTGTGGTCACCCTCACTGGCTCTAGAGATAAAGGTACTTTGAAAGATTACGCACAGATATCTGGAATTTATTCTGCACTGACTGTGAAATGACAGATCTTTTTTCTTAATTATACCGACTATCAGTCTAACACCTGTAGTTAACCATTCTGTCTTGAAGAATCTTTTCTGATACGTTTTATTGTTCTACCAGACACTTGGCAGCAAAATGGCACGTGGATGGTAAGACATTTATTACTGCAGACCTAGAGTCTGATTTTAATCTCACTGATGCTTATTTTACATAATTGACTTAAGGCGTTGAGGGACTGGCCACACAAGGGACAACCACACTTTTGCAAGCAATAGGGACTGGAAGCTACTTGTTTTCAAGGTGTTTGGCCAGAAATGCGTATTTCTGTTAGCCAACCAATGCAACTTCCAATTAGATGTTTTAGGAGTAATGTATATTATTATGTAGCCTGGCCAACCCCCTGTGAATTCGTATAGTGGTGCTGGCAGCAGTCCCCAGTGAGGTCTTTTGACAGCAATTCCAGTTCCCTGCTGCCGAGCCCAAGACCATCTCCCGTTAAACCTCCATGAGTACCCTTGCTGCGGCAATGAATCATACACAGAGGACTTCACACAAGCTGGGTTTACTGAGCTGTATTATAGGAAAATATATCTCAGATGGCAACACTGCAGCCAAAACAATCTGTCATTTTTAATTCTTTCTGTCACCTCATTAGGTATACAGCAATAGTGACAGGAAAAAAACCAAAAATACAAACAAAAACCTGCAACATTTCCACCACTCTTATTGAGACTTTAGCATAAATACAAAGTCATGAAATGATTCATTGACCAAACATACATGCCTTGGTACTGTATATTACAAAATGAGACACAGAATGGTCTCAGAAGGCATATAAAGCAATTAAAAATAACCGTGCTTCAAAGTATCATTCTATAACATAAAAGGTCATCCCTATAAACATGGAAAAGCTGATTGTAATTTTTTTTCTACAAACAGACACACACCCATACACTTAGAGGTCCCCACCTCACAAGGTAATCTTTACAAATCTCTGAAGATATGCCATATCCCTGTCTCCTCCTAAGTCTGACTGTGTCTTTTCATCAACAGTTAATATTTTATGTGAATACAGTGGAAAATTTTTATCAAGGCCAAGTTTGTGTCATAAGACAATATTGTACTAAGTACAAAATATTTATCCTGTATGTATATATGATAGTGAGGGAAACCTTGGCTAATCTTCTGTGAAAATGAAAAGCCTATTTTTTCCTCCTAAAGCTTGCTTGTTTTCACATTAATGCATTAAAGTTGTATTCCACTGGAAGCCACAGAGAGTACATTTTGAGGACTCTGATCATTTTTGCCGTAACACACTGCGTTTGTGATAATAACGTTTATGCACAGATGTAAAGAATATGCTGACAGATTAAAAAGGAGTCAGCCTGTGTTTGCATAGTGTTCATTTTTATTTAAAAAAAAAAAAACCCTCACCCTACACCTGACTATGAACAAACAGCATTTTCAGGAATGGAACTAGCTCACGGTATATTGCAATTCCCCAACCCCTCCTGCACCCCCCGGACTAATTCAAAAATTCAGGTGATGGGCACATCAGAGAATTGCAAGCTTTTATTTTATTGCAGTTAGAGATTTATCTTTAAATGATTGTCCATCTAATACTAAGAAAAGAATCTCAACCCAGTCAGCAGTATAAAATTGAGAATGTATGCAGGCTTATAGAAGGCAATGTAAAATTATTGCAAACCCTCTGATGAACACAGTGATAGAGACCTTCTTTATACATATTCAGTGAAATTCCAACTGCACTAGGGAATTCAGTACTGTTCCCAGGAGTGCTTAATGGCAGTCTTGGTATTAATGTGGCATATGGCAATTGGTATCAGCTGGATATGATCTTATGGTGTTTTAAAGCTAATTGGTGTGCTGGAACCTCACATTGCATTGCATCATGCCCTAGCATGGGAAGAGACTACAGGGAATGCCACTTGCTCTTATTTATCAAAGAAACTATCCTGACCACGGCATCCCTAATATCCAAGGAACTATACTGATTTGAATGGAAAACCAAAAATGAAGAGCAGTGAGGAGAAAAGCAGGAAGGGGATTTGGGAGGGCATCATTTGGAAAGTTGAAGCACAGAAAAATATACTGTTCAGACTCCACCTTTGGAAAATGAAGGGTAACAGAAAGCAACCATTATCTGACCTGCGGGATCCTACTTCAGCAGTAGTAGATATTGTACATTTGTTGCTTCTTTTTTGGGAAGTGACCAGAAAACTCCAAATAATTGGGTGGTATTTATGACTTTCTTTTTTTTTTATTCATCTGTTCCCTTTCAGAATATTTGATGCTAGATTGATCTGAAAAGTGTGTTTCATTTTGTCTAATCATGGGTCTCTTTGTTACACGCAGTCTTAGTTTCAAAAGTGGCCTCTGAATTTTTACCAGTGTTTTGGGCATGTGTGTTAGATTTCCACACGCAAACCAAGTCATGAGACGTCTAATCTAATAATTTAGACATTATAAATCTGAGATTTAGGTGTATAATTTGCCAGCATAACAGTTCACATAGATGTCTCACCACAAGTATTTGCAAAAGCCCTTTTTGAGTTTAAAAATGGAGTTTTTGCGCATATGTTAATTTACATGGGCAAAACTGCATTCCCAAGAAATTGCATCCATAAACGTAGAGGCCAGGCTAAAACCATTTTAAGAATCTGTCCCTAACTGCTGGAAGAGCTGGGGAGGGAAGGAATAGGAAGGAAGTACAGGGAAACCAAGAACATTACTGTCCTGCCACAATAGTTTCATAAATCCAAATGAGAACTAAAATCAGGTGTGCTTTGTCAGAATGTGGGAGCAAAGGAAACTGAACATTTATCTTAAAAACATGCCAAAACAGAATTAGCAGTGATATTTTGACAATGAAACCTTCATGAATGCACTGTCAAGGAAAGTATAGTCATCCCTTACAGACATCTGTCCAATTTCCAAAGGTGCTCTGAATCCACAATATGTATGAAAAAGAATGGGAATTGTGGGTGCTGAGTACCTTTGAAAATCAGGCCAGGAAACAACTGGACAGTCTATCTGAACTGCAACCCATATGTTGTGTAACATGATCACAAAAACTGCTGCAGTAGCTGGTAATTGACAGAGTTAATGAATTATGTTAAGCAGGTATAATACAGAAGAAGCTGTCCCCTGCAGAGTGATTGGCCACTTGGGAAATACTGTGACAATTGTCTTTGTGGAAAAATAATGTGGTACTCTTTCTTTGCCAACTCCTATCAATGATGAGATACTCCCCACTAGCACACACACATAGACTTTCACATGGACAAATATGTGCTTGCAGCTGGTGTATGAGGATAGAGGATGAGATAAGGAAAGGGAAAGAGGTGTAGTGGCTAAATATACAGCAGCTAAGCTTTTTCCCATGATCCATATGTACATCATTGATTACCAAAAACTAATATGTTGGCCAAATTCTGCTCTCACACACTGAAGTCAGTGGGGTTGCAAGCGAATAAATGAACTCAGAATTTGGCCTGCTAATTTTTTTTGTAAGATGCACAATTTACCTCAGTTATTTTTAGAAATTTTTAATAATCAACTGTCTAGACAGCCCCTCCTCAGACAGAACAATGAATTTAAACTGCAAAGGGTATTTTAGAGTAATACTGTTTTCATATTATCTTAGTATATGGAATGTGAACATTAACTTTGAAATGACAAGGTTGAGGCTTTGAAATATATAGACCAAGCTAACTGGTCACTGCTGGTCCAGAAAGATTCCCACATAATATTGAGTAATGAAAAAATATTGGTTATGTCAGTTTGGTTTGGTTTTGAAATATTCCATAATTTGATTAGACTATCTCAGTGCCTTATTAAAAACATCTCCATGGAATAGTCGGATTTTCTTGACTATCTGGCTCAAAATGTAGAGAATCTTGGATTGTCTCCTGAATCTTTTACGAGTTGACAGTGTCTTACTTGGATATAATATCACTGGCAAAAAACCAGATGAGACTGAAGCCTTTTTAAAGTTTTGGAGCTTATGGATCTTGAATTGTTCTTAGTTATTTAGACTAAGTTGAGAGAGTTTACCAAGGAAATAACTTATTGGACCTTTGAGTTTTTAGATGTAGACTTATCACCATCAGCTTAGTATAAATTCAGGATAAACACATAGGTAGTACCAAAAAGTACTGTTTCAAAAAGGTATTCTGCAAACAAAGCCACCAAAAGAAACTAATTGAGAGGATCATACTATTGTTTCAGAAAGTAACAATATTTTGAGAGAGACTCAATACTTAGTAAAGATCTCAGGATGTAAACAAAGCAAATAATAATAAGCATTGCACTACAAGCAATTAATAACCAAAAGACAGTAAGTGGAAAAGAGAATGAATGGAAACACTTGTTGATTGTACTAAAGATTTAGGCTTACAGAGATCATGATCTTTTGATCCAATCTTCCTCACGGATGTAAGTTTTGTATCGCCATTTGTTATGATGTTATCAAAAACAGCAGTCTGGACATTAAAATATTTTCAGCATAGCTAGTTACTATTGGGATTTGAAAATCGCTTCCTTACAATTTATTAGGGACCACAGTTTAAAACGTTTTTGTACCCAGAGAATCTCAGATGATGCCATTAAGACTGCATACAATACCACAAAATACCAAGAGATCAAGCCAAGTAGCAATTATCTAAAGCATTTTTCTGGTATCTACCCAGATTTTTCTTTGGGGAGTGCTAACTCAGTAAATAATCACAATACATAAACAAAGCACTGGCTATAACTCTGGAAAGAACCTAAAATCTTCGCTAAAGTGTTTTGCTCTGTTTGATAAAATAGTCTTTGGGGATGTACTAATGGACCAAAGCTAAAGATCCAAAGAAAGGGAACTTGATCCATTTGAAAGAGGAGAAAAGGCTGAAGAAAGCAAGTTCAAAAATGTGCTGGTGCTCACTCAAAAAATGCTGACTTCCTCTTGTAGGTCATCTCGCAGGTCCACCTTATACGACATAATAGTGTAATTAAAAAGTGCTGATGTTTTATGCTAGCAGGTATTTTGCCTCTTCAACCCACCAATGAGCCAAAGAAAAATAATACTCAGAGTCTGAATCTTGTGTATTGCTTCAAAAATACAAGGTGCTGTACTGTCACACAAAACCAGCCCCAGAATAGGACTTCTAAGCTATTAGCAATTGGGATAAGAATTCATTAACGCTGAAATGGTATATTATATTTTCAAGGCACTGTACAAACATACTTATGGTAAAGCTGGGATGTAGGTATAATAATGCTGCATTTAATATGTAGCTGCAAATTGTGTGTGTCTGAGAGAGAGAAAATATATGGTATTGTATAATTATCATCAACGTTGGGTATTTTTAACCAATCCTCTTGGTTACAAATGGGTCAGTATGATGGGTATACCACAGAGGCTGTCAGGGAAGAAGTTAATGTATTTTTTTTTATTAGAAGGACCACAGTTTCCTGCCCTATGTGCAGGTATTTGAAGGGCAGCAAGGCTGGGCCAGTTTTGAATATTTAATTTAATTAATTAATTAATTATTCCCAGTGTGCATTCTCTGCACTGGCTTTGTTATACGGGGAATGATACTTAATTGCCTTCTAAGGTAGGGTATGATGTCTTGCTCAGTAATAAGGGCTTTGAAGTGCACAGAAATATAACAGCAGGTCAGTGAAGGTTAGACCTTAACTCATGGTCTTCTTGTTCCCAGATGAGTGCACTTCCCCAAGACTATAGGGTGATGGGATGGCAAGAGTCTCGCTTTCTCATTGCCTGACTTGGCAGTACAATGGAACAGGCGGGCCAATGCAAATACAAGTCTGCAAAACCTGGTTCACTTTCAAATTTTAGTAGTGGTTTCTTCTTCTTCTTCTCTGGAACTTGGCTGAAGGGTATTTTAGACATTTTCTCTGCCTTGGTGGAAGCAAGCTGGGCCCTATAGCTGTGCTTCAGATTTTGGCTGAGAAAAGCTGCAATGGGCAACTATGCCTGAACATATAAGTTAGAATTTTCTCTCTATATTCATCCTCAAGAAATGTGCTAGAATGCTGCACTAGAGAGATGCTACAGGCATTTTATACAGGAATATTATTTCTTGGCGGTCTGGAGTTGGGTAAAGAAATGTATAGTGGATACAGTACGCTGAGAGACACCAACACATCAGGATGCCTGCAGAAAGGACAAAATTACTAATGAAACAACATTAATTAGTATAATATTATTGGACATCCCCATATAATTCTGCCCTGAAAACAATGACACAGACTTTTACAGAAGAAATAGAAAACATATGTCCCCTGGTCAATCTGTTGTGGACTTTGAAGGAGTTAGAAAGAAGATGATAAAAGGCACTAATAAAAATTATTACTGCTTACAACATTTAACCTTTCTAACAAGGATGTCTAAGTCATCCTAATGAGGCTCAAGACAAGAACAGAACTGATGCTTTAAATTTATTTCTCAAAACAGTCAATAACAGGCAACAATTGGAAAGCAGTTCCCAAGTAAGGGAGTGTTTCTTTTGTCCTTCCCTTCCAGTAGAGTTCCCTCTCATCATGAGACCAGCTTCCTTAACTCAAGGATTGAGGCAGCCTCTT
Source organism: Eretmochelys imbricata (assembly GCF_965152235.1). Lineage (NCBI taxonomy): Eukaryota > Metazoa > Chordata > Testudines > Cheloniidae > Eretmochelys > Eretmochelys imbricata. The sequence goes on along the minus strand of NC_135575.1, from coordinate 111,088,224 downwards.
TTGATGTACGCCTGCTCTATGTCCCTGTATGTTGTCTCCATCTCCATCTGCTCCCCATTTCAGCAATCTGGTCTCAAGATGCAGTTCTTGGTCTCTGAGGATCATAAGCTCTTTGCACCATGTGCATGCATATGAAAATCTAGCCTTCCAAAGGTTATACGTTTCATAAAACAATTACAATGCATATGGCAAGATTGTATGGTATGTTTGCCTAGATTTCATTATACTTTAGATATAAACCATCTCAAAATCTATTTTTCAGTAGGGGCTGGACTCAGCTGAGCTTCACCACATTTTCATGTTTTCAGATAATCATGGACTGAACCAAAACTTGTAAGAAAAAGGCCCAGGCAAAAATTTTTACATTCTGATTTCCCCCCAGAGTTTTATAAAGAGAGTTGTTTGGATTTGCAGTTTTATCCTGGAACATCTCAAATTTTAATTCTGTTAAGCCTTCACAGAACCGCACATTTTGGTATAAATTCTCCCTTAATGCAGGCCATCTTATAAATACAGCAGCATCTCTTTGAAAGTTTGATGGACTCTCGAGCTATGTGAGATTTCTCTTCACAGGATTCATAAAACCCTGCACATATGTCATGTGGCTGCCACCTGGGCTTCAGATGGGCTTCTCATAGCGGTTGCAAGGGCTTCCTTTTAGAAGGTTTTTTCAAATACAAACAAAGCTTCAATATCATCTAAAGCTTCCTCCAAGATTTGTATTTCATATTAAAGAACTAATCCTCTCCTCCATGCCCAGCCCAAGTTACTCAACTGGGTGCTGGGGAACTTAGTGGAGACAAAGGGAGAGGAAATGTTCCCAATAGGCTGGAGATAAGGGTGCTACTCCAGTTGAAGAGTTGATATAGGCTCCCTGGCTCTAGTGCACCTGTTTTCTTGTGGATGAAGGACCAAAGAATCAGCATATAAAGTATTGGGGTTGGTTTCAGACAATTCTCTCTTTTCTTTTACTGGAAAGTACCTTTCTAATAATGGATGGATGCAGTCTGAAAAACCCGTCTTGCCATTTTCAGCAGCTGACACTTGGGCAAAAAAGCCTCAATCCTGCATGTATTTCCACTGAAGTCAATGCAGCCCCACAATAGAACAGGAATTTTTCTGCACAGATCAGACTGCAAGATCAGGGCCCTATACAAGAGCACAGAAACAAGTGGCTGGGCATGGAGCTGTGCCCTTTTGTACAGCAGGACAGGGGTATATCTGGCAGAGTTGTGTGTGTTTTGTGGCAATCTTTTAAATTTGTTTTATGTGGCTTAAATGCAAAGGAGATGAAAAATAAAGTCTGTCCCTCAGCTTGCAGTGCTTGGCTTTCCATTTCCTTCTAACACAGTGTGTTTCAATAAATCATAATTACACTTACAAATTCATCAACTAAATTTGGGCATGCAATTAGTGGTCTAATTATACTTTGATTGTAATTGAGTACTTAAACAGATGACCATGTGTCAGCCCCAATCCCACCCAGTTGTTTGTGTGTTCTCTTTCTAATGTATGCAATTGTTTCTTCACTCTTGAGTACCTCCTGTTGAAATATTTACATACTATACTTGCAAATGCCAGCAAATGCAGACTGAAGCACCCAGTTCTACCCATGCAGCACAAGTGCATCTTTGTGAACATTTACTATTATTATTAGTTTTATGGTAGTGCCAGGAAGCCCCATCTGAGATTGGGCCCCATTGTCCTGGGTGCTGTACAAACACATAGTAAGAGACAGTCCCTACCCCAAAGAGCTTAGGTAACACACGTGCCTATTAGGAAGATATCTTTTTAAGAGCTCGAGAGAGAAGGAGAGAGAAGTGAGTTGACTGGGTCACTGCAACTAGGCAGATGCACAATTAGCACCCCATGCCCAGAAGCTTCTGGAATTGAGGTGCGGTAGTTTTGGGTATATGCAATAGGTTCCATGTAGGTGGACTCAGACTTCATTAAGGGCAATTAGTCAGGGCAGCTGCTATGGACATGTGACCTTCCTGGTTTGGGAGACACTTAGCTACAGGATCAGAAAGCATGTGGTTTTCCCCTAACTCTGAAGTGCTTTTCAGCAGGTTGATCCTATTGTTAACTTTCCATACAGGGAAGCATAGCACTGTTACTTATAGAAAGAGGAAATTGGGAGGGAAAACTAATTTCTTTCATTTTAGTTGTACATCTTGAATGTTATTTGGTTTTAATCAGCATGGATCACCAACTCCTTTCTTAGTTAAATGTGATTATGGGAAAAGAGCCACTTATAGTTTGCTTTTCCTAGTTTTATATATTTCTTGTAACAGGGTTTTGCATTTATATACTTAGTACTGGTTAGGTGGTTAATTCGTTAACTGACTGGCTAACAGTGATTCCACAGTCTTGCAGAGGAGGAGAGTCTGCCTGGGTTCCAACTGGACAGTTCTGCAAGCAAAAGGAGGGAAGATACTACTGCTTTTGACTCAGCAGACTGTGCAGAGTTGATGAACCATGACTAACTGAGACTCAGTGAACTCAACGTAAGCTTTTGAAACTTTGACTTACTTCTCACTGAGTGTTTGTAGGGACTAATCTGTTTAGATTTAATTTCTTTGGTTTATATTTATGTAAAACTGTGAAGATAATGTATATGGATAATGCAGTAGCTTTGTTATGTAGTAGAAATTAATCTATTATAAGATTTTATAAAGAGAGTACTTAATTCTTAGTTCGTTCTTTTTGGACTTGATTGAGGGAATATTGATGCTGTGCAATCCTTGCTGAAAATCCTCAGTGACTTAATTCTGGATCTCTATGTGCTCTGCTATAGGAGTTGTGTTTAAGTACCAGGTGAGGGGTGGTGAAGTAAACTCTAGCCCGCTCAACGGTTATACTTACACTTTAAAATAAGTGTACTATAATCCCCCCTTTACAAATGAGACATAGGGTACGTCTACACTGCGGCTGGCAGTGTGCTTCTCAGCTTGCGTAGACACACACATGCTCATTCCGCTCAAGCTAGCGTGCTAAAAACAGCAGTGTAGATGGGGTAGTACAAGCTAACAGCCTGAATACAAAACTGCCTAGACCCTCTGGGTATGTACTCAGGCTGGTAGCCTGGGCCAGCACCCTCAGGTACACTGCTATTTTGAGCAGAGCTAACACATCTGTCTATGTGAGCTGGGAAGTCCCAGATGCAGTGTAGACATACCCATAGCCAGATTTGTCCAAGGTTACACAAGGAGTCTGTGGCAGAGACAAGAACCAACCCCAGGTCTCCTTGGTCCCAGTCCAGTGTCTTAACCTTCCTCTCTACAAATTAACCTCTTTTATATTATTTTGAGATACATATACAAATAAGCTCTGCCTATCCTTTTCTAAATGTATTGATATCACTAATACTGGGTCTCAGAGTCAGTACTTTGATTACTGTTAGTATTCACATGTTTCAATAGAAATGAGTTTAGCTAAGAATAAAAATACTTTTTACACAAAATATAGAAAAATTTAGATATGTATTGATTTAATGTACTTAGCTTAAACCAACAGATTTTTTCACTGAACTAACTGCCATTAATTTCAATTAAAATGTATTGATCTGGGTAAATGTTGGTTAGATTAAATGTTGCCTGACTTTGAAAAAAATATTTGCTTAAGCAAAAATTGTATGACTATTTAGATATATGCATATTTTTGATTGCGGGGGGACTCTACTAGCATCAGCAAAAACATTTGGGCATTAATAAAAATCATTAGATATAAATGAAATAATTTGCTTCAGTGAAATGTGTTGGTTCCAGTAATACTGATTATTCTGTATATTAATTTTCATTTACTATTTTGTTTGACAATATTAAACACTCTTCAGAAAGTTACATTTGATTTCAGAATATCAGAAAATTAAATCCACTGAGGAGGAACTCGGGTTTCAGTATAAAGGCGTTTCTTAACCACAAAACTCAGATTCCTTGATGCCCTCTGAAATGAAATTACTCTCTTTTGGATTGCAGAACTACACTGATACAGTGTATAGCATGTGGCCTATATTAAAGTACAATGTGCATATTAGGTATGGAATTAGTCTTAATTCATATAATCAAAAGATATAAATGGAAATAAAAGATATGCAAAGAATAAGGCTGATCTATCAGTTCTGTATTAGCCTGGAGACCTGAACACTGGAAGCCCTTGGGACTTTAAATCCAATCCTGCAAGGTTCTGAGCATCCTCATTTTTCAATGAAGACATGCAGCTGCCTGTGTGATTCTGCCTTCAGTTATATTCCCTCAGCTTCTCTGAGTGTAAATGTCCTCATCTTTAAAATATGGATAACAACTCAATTGGCATTGCAGGAGAGAGTGAGGATAAAATTTATCCCACAGTGATTTGCCTACAACCACACAGCAAATCAACTGTAGGGTTCAGGTTAGCACACTCGGGAGATTGCGACAGTCCTACATTCCTTAGGTAAGTTATGGTAGGGGACATCCAAAGGAAGAGTGACAGGCTGATGAAAGTTAGAACAGTACTGAGCAGAGACCAAATACTTAATGTAATATGCAGATATACACCCCAAGCTGGCTATATGACAGAACAGGAGGAATTCCAGATAGCGCTGGACCAAGTGATAAATGAAGTACCACAAGCTGTGAGTGCCTGATTATCAAAGCAGATCTCAGTGGTCATGTAAGAGAACACAGTGAGAGCTAGAAGGACTGTCATGGAGGAGAAGGCTTTGGAAGCAGACATGAAGCTGGTAAGAAAATCTTACAGATAGCCAACCCCACCAGCACAGTAACCAGGGCGGCCAGTGAGCCATAGCACCACCCCCCCACTTTTTAACAAAAGAATCATATGCACTCTCCAAAATATTTAAGTATTAATTCCTCCTTCTACAAAGGTTCTGGTGCCTGAAGAGCCATTGTCCTGTTCCCCCACACTACCTTTAAAACAGGCTGGGAGGAAGCGCACTGTGGCCTAGCCCAGTAGGCTGGCATCCAGGTCCCACCATGCATTAAGCCACATGCCAGCAGCTGGGCTCTCACCAGTCAGCTACCAAAACAGCAGCGGAGTCTTCTCTTGCTGTTGGGAACCTGGCAGATCTGGGAAGCAGGAAGCACCTGTCACCCGAATGCGTTGGTCTGGTCAGTAGGTAAGAAGGGAAGGGCAGGGGCGGGCTTGGGCCCCCCCACTCTTGCAGTCCTTCCGATGCGCATGGCCATCACCCTTGCCTGCTTGTTGCCAATATATACCTGGCAAAGATGGAGGAACATTTAATTACATACAACAAAGGAGCCAACAGGTCCCAGGTTCTTGATAAGAAGAAGAGATCTGAAAACTGTGAGAGACTGCAGAGTGATTCCAGGAGATCAGAGTGCAGAGCAACATAGATTGCTTGTAATGGATTTCTGGGTGAAAAGGCTAGCTGGGGACAAAAGATAAAGTGGTGAAGGCTTGTGAATAGGGAATGTAGTCTGAGATTTAAGGATGAGGTTCTACAGAGGTTGGACAATGATCAAACTGACCATGATTACACCAGTGAGGCTTGGGGAGAAATATCCAGATATATCACAGAAAGTGCAAAAGCTGCCTGTGACTAAACAAAAGGAGAGCGATTTCAAGGCAAGGAAACATGGTGATGGTCCATCGATGTGCAAGAGACAGTAAAGAAGAAGGAAAAGTTTACATGATGGCAGAAAGTAAGAAAGGTGAAAGAGTTATGAGGAATACAAGCTAGTAAAGGAAAAGGCCAAAAGATTGTTTGTAGACGCTAAGGGCCAGGCACTTAAGGCCTTTTGTGCAGGACTGACTAAGGAATGGTGGAAAGAATATACAGATTAACCAAGACTAGGCAAAGAAGAACTGAGGACATGAAAGTCATGAAGTGTGTTAAAGATGCCAGAGAAACAATAGTGGTGGAAGACAGAGAAATCATTAGTGGTTTTAAAGAAACAGCTCAATGAAGAAAACCAGAAGGAAACCATGGAGGAAAGTAAGCAGAACCAACAACCTCACAAGACCAATCACTGTGACAGACTCAGAGAGCGCTAAGATGATAAAATATGGACAGGCAATGGGACTGGATGGTGTTCTAATCAAGGCATTTAAAGCATTAGGCCATGAGGGAGCGATGACAAACTTCTTCCACTTAATCATCTGAACTGGAAAAATGCCTGACGTGGAGGAAGAGCACACTGGTCTCCATTTTCAAGCATAAAGCAGATGTACACGAATATAGCAAGTACAGACCCATCAAGGTAGTGGGTCACACTGTGAAATGATTGAAAAGAATTATTGAGAAAAGATTTCAACAGGAACTAGAACACAAAGTAAGTGACAACCAATTTGGGTTTATGCCAGGAAGGCCAACAATGGATGCAGCGCTTGCAGCCCAAACATTGCAGGAGAGGTACAGGAAGAAAAGCAAGGAATTGCATTTAGTGTTTGTGGATTTATTAGTTTTTAGAAAATTGATATAGTGGTGCCTGTGGTAGCGGAATCTGCTGGAGATGTATTTTCTAACCTACCATGGACATGGACAAAGGTAGCACAATGGTAGTGAGATGCAGCTGTGGCTACAGCATGTCATTGGCTGTGAAGGTGGGTCTACATCAAAGATCAGTCTTGAGTTCATTCCTGTTTGTGATTGTAATGGACATATTGATGCAGGGAGTTAGAGGAGAGGCTTCACAAAGCATGCTTTTCACCAATAAATACAAACTGGAAAGGGATCTAAAATGGGGAGTGCTGCATTAAAAGAATATGGTTTATGAATCAGCTGACAAAAGACGGAATACTTGCGATGCTTCATTGAGAGGGACAAGAAGCTAGTAAAGCTAGCTTGTATAGAGTTAAAGTGTGTGCGACAATTCAAATATTGGTTTGGTGTTGAGTTATGATGGGAAGGTGGATGCCAACGTTAAAAACCACATGAAGAGCAGTTGGTGCAAATGGACGCAGTTGATGGAAATTCTCTGTAATAACAACATGCTACGTAAGCTAAAGATCAAAGCATTTAAGACCATAATTAGGCTAGCTATTATGTACAGTTTAGAATGCTGCTTGATGAGGAAGAGAAAACAACTACTTCTCATTGCCAAAATGAAAATGCTCAAGTGGATGCTGGTAAGATGAGCACTGATAGGCTACACAATGAGATGGTATGAGCCATGCTGCAGATGGAAAAGCTTAGGGAGTATTGACCGAGACAGCTAAATCATGTGAGGCAACAAGATGTACTCTGCCCAACATATGCCACACTATTTAATAGTCATGGCACAAAGATCATGAGGAAGATCCAGTAAAAGGTGGTTCAAGATGTTGAAGGATGACATGAAGGTCAGTGTCAGCTTGCAAGACACACTTGACAGGAACACAAGGAGATAAAGAACAACAGCTGCCGATCCTGATTAAAGGGATAAGGTGAAAGTGAAGAAAAAATTGGGACAGGTTTTTTTTTTTAATCAGACATAGTGTGTTTTCCTTTGCTGTGCATTATATTAAACCTGGATGGGAACTATTTTTATTTTTATGTTCACATGGTTGCTTAGAAAAAATGTACTGTCCAGTCTGTCTCACCTATAGAGGTCAATAGGACATTATCTGTTAGATCTGCACTAACTATGACACTGTACCTGTATCTACTGTATGGACAGGCAGCAGGAGAGTGACAATTAAAAACACCAGCACAGCAGTAAAGCAGGATGCAGCGAGCAAGGGGAAGAGTCAGTGGCATCATGCAAGGTGTAGTAGGACACAACTGCTGCACACGATTCAGCAATCCGGGAACATGCTCCACATGATGATGAGAACACGTACACTAAGGACGTTTGGGGGTAAATTTTCAGCATGATGCATTGAGATGTAACTGCATGACCTTCATTAACTTTAATAGGATTCACAAAGCTAAATCCCTCTGTGCTGCATTGGAACTGTCCCCCAAAGTATTAAGAACACACAACAATTAAAGTAACTATAAATAGACAGATATTGAATTCTGAATTTAAAGGAGCAACAAGTAATAACTGAAAATGCAATGTAGTGGCTGGTGTATACATTATTGCCAAACCCAAGAATTCAGAAATCATGAGTCAGGCCCAAAACTCATGAGACATTTAAAATAATAAATGTTGTGCTTAGTTTTCTTTGATTTCTGGTTATCTGAGGTTTTAGGCTAGCTTTTCTGTTTTATAGTTCTTCTCTGCAACCATGAGGGCTAGAAACTTCCTTTTTAAAAAATGAAAGCTGAGTTCTTCATGATTCCAAGAGGTGGGGCTTTAAGAAGAATATCAAATATCAGTGTCCTGTGATACATTTCCTGAGGATTAACAGTTCTGGATATAGGTATTTATGTTCCCTTGGTGCCCTCATATTCACATGAAGCAAGAATATAAGGTCATAGAATATCAGGGTTGGAAGGGACCTCAGCAGGTCATTTAGTCCAACCCCATGCTCTAAGCAGGACCAATCCCCAACTAAATCAGCCCAGTCAGGGCTTTGTCAAGCCTGACCTTAAAAACTTCTAAGGAAGGAGATTCCACCACCTCCCTAGGTAAAGCAGTCCAGTGTTTCACCACCCTCCTAGTGAAAAGATTTTCCTAATATCCAACCTAAACTTCTCCCACTGCAACTTGAGACCATTACTCCTCGTTCTGTCATCTGCTACCACTGAGAACAGTCTAGATCCATCCTCTTTGGAACCCCCTTCAAGGTCACAGACTTGGAAATGTTATGTGTATAAACTGTAGCATCAGGAAGATTGGGATCTGTATGTCACATCTATAATAACAGCTATTGCCACCCAGCAGAGAAAACTACAAGAGTGAATCCAGGTATACTGACCCACAGGACACCATGGGAGAGTCCATGGGACTTGGCAGGAAAAGTGTTCATAGCAGAGAAGTGGCAACATTACACTTAGTATTTTATTATTAGCTATTTATAATTTTTTACTACCCAGCAGTGTGTTATAAAAAGCACATAGAAGATGGGTCGTTTCCCAAAAGTCTTATAATCTAACTAATAAGCAAGGAGGGACTTTTCAAGAGTACTCAGCGTTAAACTAACCTGATCCAATGTTAAACTAACAAAATCCACAGAAATCAACAAGACGTCTCCCATTGAGGGGATTTTGGATCAGGCCCCTAATTTGGAGAAATCAGAACTGAGTGGAGGAGAGAGGGGAGAATCAATTCTTTGCTCCTTGACTTTCATTTCATATTTACATTATTTATTTATTTACATATTGCCAGACCTGCAAAACTGGGTTGGTAATTTACAACCTAAGCAAAAAAATCTCTCTGCCTGCATGTTAGCATGACAATGATAGTAATGAACAAATTTAAAAGATTTTACTTACCCCTCCGAGACAATTACTCAGCCAGGGTGAGTAGAATTTTGCAAATCTGGAAAAGTACTTAGGAGACGGAAAATAATAATTAAAAAAAATTTTAAAAGCCTGATTTTTCCCTTACCTCAATGGGAGTTTTTACTGGATTATGGAAGGCAGACTAGGCCTTAGAGAGCACAGACTCACTCATATGTAGCCCTGTCCTTCATAAAATTCACTTGGCCTTAGACATCCAACTACCTATAGCCAAAAACAAAATAGAATCAACCAAATTATGTGCAACCTGAAGAGTGATTCAAAAGAAACCTTTGCAACATGATGGGGCCCAAGTCTCAAAGGTAATGGCTTGGCACTGAGAATGCCCTGTCACCACCCCTACAAAATCTAATTTCAACCATCAACAGCCAAGGCACTCAGCTGACCTCAGTTATCATGGCAGAACATACTGAAGGTAGTGGTACTTACATTACTGGGTCCTAGAAGCAGTGGCATAAAACCAGCTCAGGTGATTGTACAAGCAGGTAGGAGTTAAATGAAGAAGAGGATGGCGGACAGTCAATAAAGAGGGATGAAACCAATACAGGACAAAGAAGGTAGAATAAGGCAAACACAAAATATCAGTATGAGGCACATGTAATAAAGCATATACACAAAGTTGCCCCGATGTTAATTTGTGCCAGAAGATTAAACAACAGAAGCTCTTCTACTGTCAGGTGAGAGTTGGTTTTTGGTGGGATTGTTGTTGTTTAGTTATAAATAAAAATGATGCCATCTTCTCCTTGAGTAGGTAGAATATTAGTGCAAGTCCAGTCAACTAAACCCTTTTCAAATCACAATTTTCTATTCATCTCTTAGACACAAAAGCCATCACAAAAATTTTGCAGAAGTCTTAAGACAGGACAAAAAAAAATAGAGAATGGGAATATGGTATCTTCTGATATTTCAAGTGTTCTCTTCTGGCAAGTCAACTATGACGATGTAAAATACTCCATTGTTACATTCTCTAAAGTAAGGTGGATGAAGTTATATGAAGTTAGACAAGGTGAAGCTACATTGGTAGCATTCGCTCTTTGTGCAATTATACATAGTCTAAAATACTGGGAAATTAGAGTTTCCTCACTTGGACTCCTTCCCATTTTCTGCTTCTGAAGCTCCTTATTCCAAGAGAGATTTTTCCAAAGGTAAGGAGACTGGAAAGTGGGAAAACAACGTGGGAAAGGGGAAGGCTTTACAGAGAGGCTGGAATTAGTCAGATAAGTGACTACTTTAATAAATGTTTGACTTTTCTCCTTCACTTTCTAGAGAGATTCAAGGCTTAAGAAATAAAATGACTATATTAAGAAGCTTAATAATTTCTGCATTTAAGCTGACTTGGTTGCTTGTGGGAGTGCTTAAGGTTTATGCTAGCAATTCCCTTGCATCCTAGGGATCAGGAGTGAAAGCTGATAAGATAACTTGAGGAGCGGGAGAGGCATGTCTCACTCCAGTAGCTCTGTCTTCAGAGAATATTAGTATCTGGCATGAGGATGAGTCTAGGTCTGTTTCAGATACACAAAGTAAGCAAAGGAAGATAGCTACAGTATACTGACTTCAGTTGCTACTGAACAGTCCCCTGAGAGTGAGAGCTAATTTCCATTGCTCTAGTGGGTTTTTTCACATTTTCCCCCTCATAGTAGAAGTGATACCAGGAACAAAAGGGGGAAAAATAACAAAGTGCTATCAGAATCATATTTAAACATATGTCCAGAAATCTGAGAAATTGTGCTGTGGTCAGAGAAATCAGTGAGAAAAAATGTTTCCAGCTGATCTGCAAGCAGAGCCAAAAGAGATAGAAACTGTAGAGATGTAATTCAGGGCAAACCCAGACTACTCAGGTGTCTAAAATGGTAGTTATTACAGGCAGTCTGAAAGCTTGGGAACTAAGGAGTTGCTGAACACTAATATAGTTCTCTTCTGAGAGGCTACAGAGTATCACTGCTCTGGATTCTCCTGAAGAGAATTATACCTGGAATCGTGATCAGAGGATGAAGAAGTGTATTTTCTTCGGTGCAAACTAAAGAAGCAATTGAACAGATTTCATAAAGTTGTTTCCACCTGCTGAACAGGAAACAACTGATTTATCCAGGGCACCATTCTTTCTATACGTCTGGGGAAACTATCACCTAACAATCAGCAGGGAGGACATGTAACTCATGCTGCTGGACTTGTATAAGGGAACAAGAGATTAAAAGCCTACACACTGTCAAATAGTGCAGCCTAGTAATTATGTGTTCCCATTCCAAAATTTCTGCTGCTCGTTGTTGTGGTTTTGGGGATTTTTTGGGTTTGTTTGGTTTTTTTGCGCAGTGGTTTTCAGAAGGTCATGACAACCAATGAACCACAGTATATTGCTCCATTGAAACACCTTTTCACCCAAAGACCCATTTCACATATATGACAGCACATGGTAAGTACAAAGCTGTATTCTGTATTGGGAACTCACTTTACAAGATAGTGCTTTTAGCTACAGAGGTTGAGTTCATTAATTAAATTAAAAATAAATTAAATTATGTGGGAGTTTCACCTAGAACTGGCTGAATACTGCAAAATATTTCTGTGAATATTCATTTCAATCTATAATCAAATTGGGTTTGCCTGCATTCACACTCCTTCTACCTTCACTTTCCACAAATATTCTAGCTAATTAGGTTAATGTCAGGAATGTTTGCTGAAACTAGAGCAGTCAGAAAAGTCCTATTTCATCAAAAATGGAGAGTGGAGGTGGAAATTGTGAACATTTATAGCCACAGGTGTTTTTTTTTAAAAAAATTAAGCGAATGTTCCAAAATATTAATGGAGAGTGAATTCTGAATTTGTAACCCTGAGTATTTGCACCTGTGACACATTAAGAGTTATATGCATCCAATCAGGGAACAGGAATATATTATGTGTCCTATTGGAGTAACACAATTATTGAATGTTTTCAACAAATTGCTCACTAACAAATTGCTGCCCAGTAATTGGGTCCACCTCTACATATCCAATTGCAGGGAAAGAGAGGGAGGGAAGGAAGGGGAGATGAATATTGAAGGAAAAGGGAGGGAAATATTGGGGGGAGGGGAGGAAGGGGCATGGCGGGTAGGGAGAGTGAGGCCAGCAGCAGGGCAAGTCTGGCAGTTGGAGAAAAGCAACCAGCAGGCGGAGGATAGAACAGCGAACACATTGTAGTGGACAAACACAAAGAGCCTTGCGTTAAGCACCAACTAGAGAACTTCCTACATTTAGTAAGCTCCCTTTTGTAACAAATTCTGGTCCTCTCTGGCAACTGTGGAGGACCCAGAACTCTATAACCCCACCACCCATGAAGTGTTAAACTCTAACATTCAAGCTGAGGAACATAGTTGGAGATGTCACTAAGGTCAAGAGCCTGCAAAGTCTCTGATATTGCCTACATCTCTGTGTCTCCTCTTCCCTGGGCTTTGAGCCCACCTCTGAGATATACTTTCTCCTGCCCAAATGGCTGGAGGTTCAGCTGCTGCGGGGGTTGTTCCCACTCTTCTGTGGGTCTGGTGAAGGTGGAGTAGGCATCGGCTGCTCGACCCATACACTGCTTGCACAGCTTCTGCTGCCTGTGTCAGCAAATAACTCTGAATAATAAATATATTCAGGAAAATCATGGTCTGTTCATGGACAATTTGCAAACACAAGAAGAGGCAAAATTCAATGAATAAATGACTTGTTATGAATTATTTGCCCTGCCTGCTCTGTTTGCAACTCAACAACCGTGCTTGGCTGGTGGAGCTAGCAGCCCCCCTCCCCCCAATGCACAAGCCAAATCACTTGTGACCTTATTATTCTTGTGACCTTATAGCACTGGCTTGCAAAAGAAGCACACATATACAGATATCTTGGCATAACTTCAAGAGCAGTTCAGTAAGCAGTTCGCAGCTGCTGACCATCTGGCTGTAAGATCTAAGAAAGATCTGTTAATGCTAGAATGTGTCCAAACTGCAGCAGAGACTTTGAGAGAAGTGTATACGTATTCTCTTTTAAAAACCCAAGTAGAAATTATTACAGTTGTTTGATCGATTCATTTACTCAAGTAACAACTTATTTATTATTAATTATTTTTTAATTATTAATTATTCTGTTAACATAGTGTCCAGAGCCATCAATCAAGATGGGAATCTCATTGTTCTAGGTGCTGTACAAACAAAGGAAGATGTGGGCTTTGCCCTGAAGAGCTTCAAATCTAAGACAAGCAATATATGAAGGGTGTGAGAGAGGGGTGCATTCAAGATATGTACAATTTTAATATGAAGTGGACACACATATATGTACCACTTCTATAACCTAATGCCCCTCAACCTATCCTTTCTTGTCAGTGTCACGGGAGAAGTATTCTTCAGGAGGAATTTGGAGGAAAAGGTAGTTGACTTGTAACTGAATTTGGGGAATTTCATGCATGGGGGCAACAAGGAAGAAGGCGAAAAATGGCTGTTGATGAAGCAGACACAGGTTACGGGTTGACATTAGCCTTCATTGCTTTACCAAATGTTGTTTTGGAAGCCATAAGAGATGGTAAACCAGCATGTGTTTGTCCCCAGAGTTAAGATTTTTGAAAAAAAATCTGAATACGGCCACTTAACTGTGTAACTTTGTTGCATTTATTTGGTATCTGTACTGACTCCCAGCAATGTTACCCAGGCCTGGATTCTCATCTTTTTCTGAAATAGATGCTCAAAGGAAAAGCAGATATGGAAAGAACAAAACTTGTGGTATTCCACCCCTAATGCTTGAACCTCCAGCGCTCAGACAGGCTTACTCTTTCACTACAGAAGAATTAGAATTTAATTTACAGACCCCTTTCTCATTGGGGTCAAATGTCAAATATTAGCTCAAAATTGCTTTGTTCTCCTCTAAAAGCCCTAAAGATCAGCTAAGCATCTGAACATTAGGGAGCTTATCTGAACTGAATCCAGTCCCTAACCCTTTTGAGGTTTGTCCATCACTGCTTACGTTGCCGTTTTGAAAAATATCCTCAAGGCTATTTAATTAGTTGTTCTTGTTTTCAGTTTTCCAACCAACATAGATTAATACCTATGCTGGCCACAGATCAATGAGTTCTGGAGACTCCTACAGATTAGCACATCTGCAATTTAAAGCCATTTTGCATTAGAAATGTGTGTGTGCACATGTGTGCATATATGTGTGTGTATAAATTCCCATGTGAAATACTCCAGGGATCAATTCATAGGCAAAAGAAAACATGCTATTCTCAGCAAGGAGACAATGTATTTTATAATCGTTACAGTGATTACTAATATGCGACAACTGGAGTATAATTAAAGGGTCAGAATCAATCTATTTAGGCAAAAAATGACCCCCTTAAAATATGATGGGAAATACCTTTATAATTCTGTGACTTTTTGAAAAGAATAATCTAAAGTATTACTTTAGCATGAAACAAATAGGGCTCCATAAAATTTCTTATGTTTCTAGAAAAACTATTCTAAAAACCTACAGAGTTCAGTAGAGAAGCGGGAGGGTCAAGGGGTCCTGCTGATGATTCTGATGAGGTTCAACAAGGATAAGTGCAGAGTCCTGCACTTAGGAAGGAAGAATCCCATGCATCGCTACAGACTGGGGACTGATTGGCTAAGCAGCAGTTCTGTAGAAAAGGTCCTGGGGATTACAGTGGATGAGAAGCTGAATATGGGTTAGCAGTGTGCCCTCGTTGCCAAGAATGGCATATTGGGCTGTATTAGTAGGAGCATTGCCAGCAGATCAAGGGAAGTGATTATTCCCCTCTATTGGGCACTGGTGAGGCCACACCTGGAGTACTGTGTCCAGTTTTGGTCCCCCCACTACAGAAGGGATGTGGACAAATTGGAGAGAGCCCAGCGGAGGGCAACGAAAATGATTAGGGGGCTGGGGCACATGACTTACGAGGAAAGGC
Source organism: Eretmochelys imbricata (assembly GCF_965152235.1). NCBI lineage: Eukaryota > Metazoa > Chordata > Testudines > Cheloniidae > Eretmochelys > Eretmochelys imbricata. The sequence goes on along the minus strand of NC_135575.1, from coordinate 111,072,970 downwards.
TGAGGGAACTGGGGTTATTTAGTCTGCAGAGGAATCATAGAATCATAGAATATCAGGGTTGGAAGGGACCTCAGGAGGTCATCTAGTCCAACCCCCTGCTCAAAAGTAGGACCAATCCCCAATTAAATCATCCCAGCCAAGGCTTTGTCAAGCCTGACCTTAAAAACTTCTAAGGAAGAAGATTCCAGCACCTCCCTAGGCAACGCATTCCAGTGTTTCACCACCCTCCTAGTGAAAAAGTTTTTCCTAATATCCAACCTAAACCTACCCCACTGCAACTTAAGACCATTACTCCTTGTCCTGTCCACTTCTACCACTGAGAATAGTCTAGAACCATCCTCTCTGGAACCACCTCTCAGGTAGTTGAAAGCAGCTATCAAATCCCCCCTCATTCTTCTCTTCTGCAGACGAAACAATCCCAGTACCCTCAGCCTCTCCTCATAAGTCATGTGTTACAGACCCCTAATCATTTTTGTTGCCCTTCACTGGACTCTTTCCAATTTATCCACATCCTTCTTGTAGTGTGGGGCCCAAAACTGGACTCAGTACTCCAGATGAGGCCTCACCAATGTCGAATAGAGGGGGACAATCACGTCCCTCGATCTGCTCGCTATGCCCCTACTTATACATCCCAAAATGCCATTGGCCTTCTTGGCAACAAGGGCACACTGCTGACTCATATCCAGCTTCTCGTCCACTGTCAGCCCTAGGTCGTTTTCCGCAGAACTGCTGCCTAGCCATTCGGTCTCTAGTCTGTAGCTGTGCATTGGGTTCTGACCCTGCACTTATCCTTCTTGAACCTCATCAGATTTCTTTTGGCCCAATCATCCAATTTGTCTAGGTCCCTCTGTATCCTATCCCTGCCCTCCAGCGTATCTACCACTCCTCCCAGTTTAGTATCATCCGCAAATTTGCTGAGAGTGCAATCCACACCATCCTCCAGATCATTTATGAAGATATTGAACAAAACCGGCCCCAGGACCGACCCCTGGGGCACTCCACTTGACACCGGCTGCCAACTAGACATGGAGCCATTGATCACTACCCGTTGAGCCCGACAAACTAGCCAACTTTCTACCCACCTTATAGTGCATTCATCCAGCCCATACTTTTTTAACTTGCTGACAAGAATACTGTGGGAGACCGTGTCAAAAGCTTTGCTAAAGTCAAGAAACAATACATCTACTGCTTTTCCTTCATCCACAGAACCAGTAATCTCATCACAGAAGGCGATTAGATTAGTCAGGCATGACCTTCCCTTGGTGAATCCATGCTGACTGTTCCTGATCACTTTCCTGTCATGTAAGTACTTCAGGATTGATTCTTTGAGGACCTGCTCCATGATTTTTCCGGGGACTGAGGTGAGGCTGACTGGCCTGTAGTTCCCAGGATCCTCCTTCTTCCCTTTTTTAAAGATTGGCACTACATTAGCCTTTTTCCAGTCATTCGGGACTTCCCCCGTTCGCCACGAGTTTTCAAAGATAATGGCCAATGGCTCTGCAATCACAGCCGCCAATTCCTTTAGCACTCTCGGATGCAACTCGTCCGGCCCCATGGACTTGTGCATGTCCAGCTTTTCTAAATAGTCCCTAACCACCTCTTTCTCCACAGAGGGCTGGCGATCTATTCCCCATGTTGTGATGCCCAGTGCAGCAGTCTGGGAGCTGACCTTGTTAGTGAAGACAGAGGCAAAAAAAGCATTGAGTACATTAGCTTTTTCCACATCCTCTGTCACTAGGTTGCCTCCCTCATTCATTATGGGGCCCATACTTTCCTTGGCTTTCTTCTTGTTGCCAACATACCTGAAGAAACCCTTCTTGTTACCCTTAACATCTCTCGCTAGCTGCAGCTCTAGGTGCGATTTGGCCCTCCTGATTTCATTCCTACATGCCCGAGCAATATTTTTATAGTCTTCCCTGGTCATATGTCCAACCTTCCACTTCTTGTAAGCTTCTTTTTTATGTTTAAGATCCGCTAGGATTTCACCGTTAAGCCAAGCTGGTCGCCTGCCATATTTATTATTCTTTCGACACATTGGGATGGTTTGTCCCTGCAACCTCAACAGGGATTCCTTGAAATACAGCCAGCTCTCCTGGACTCCTTTCCCCTTCATGTTAGTCCCCCAGGGGATCCTACCCATCCGTTCCCTGAAGGAGTCAAAGTCTGCTTTCCTGAAGTCCAGGGTCCGTATCCTGCTGCTTACCTTTCTTCCCTGTGTCAGGATCCTGAACTCAACCAACTCATGGTCACTGCCTCCCAGATTCCCATCCACTTTTGCTTCCCCTACTAATTCTTCCCGGTTTGTGAGCAGCAGGTCAAGAAAAGCTACCCCCAGTTGGCTCCTCTAGCACTTGCACCAGGAAATTGTCCCCTATGCTTTCCAAAACTTCCTGGATTGTCTATGCACCACTGTATTGCTCTCCCAGCAGATATCAGGAAAATTAAAGTCACCCATGAGAACCAGGGCGTGCGATCTAGTAGCTTCTGCGAGCTGCCGGAAGAAAGCCTCATCCACCTCATCCCCCTGGTCCGGTGGTCTATAGCAGACTCCCACCACTACATCACTCTTGTTGCTCACACTTCTAAACTTAATCCAGAGACACTCAGGTTTTTCTGCAGTTTCGTACCGGAGCTCTGAGCAGTCATACTGCTCCCTTACATACAGTGCTACTCCCCCACCTTTTCTGCCCTGCCTGTCCTTCCTGAACAGTTTATAACCATCCATGACAGTACTCCAGTCACATGAGTTATCCCACCAAGTCTCTGTTATTCCAATCACGTCATAATTCCTTGACATCACCAGGACCTCCAGTTCTCCCTGCTTGTTTCCAAGGCTTTGTGCATTCGTATATAAGCACTTGAGATAACCTGCTGCTTGCCCCTCATTCTCAGTATTCTCAGGAGAATAGTGAGGGGGGATTTGATAGCAGCCTTCAACTACCTGAAGTGGGGTTCCAAAGAGGATGGAACTCGGCTGTTCTCAGTGGTGGCAGATGACAGAACAAGAAGCAATGGTCTCAAGTTGCAGTGGGGGTGGTCTAGATTGGATATCAGGAAAGATTATTTCACTAAGAGGGTTGTGAAGCCCTGGAATAGGTTGCCTAGGGAGGTGGTGGAATCTCCATCCTTAGAGTTTTTAAGGCTCGATTTGACAAAGCCTTAGCTGGGATTGTTTAGTTGGGGTTGGTCCTGCTTTGAGCAGGGGGTTGGACTAGATGACCTCCTGAGGTCTCTTCCAACCCCAATATTCTATGATTATTTGTCAGTGCAACAATTCAGAAGTAGAGCAGGATTTTGGGTTTTTCCCCAACCCAAATCAGGATTCTTGAAAAGGGACTTGTCTTTCTCCTCCGATCCTTCTGAACCTTGTTAGCCTGAGCCACTAACGTGGCAGCACAAAAAGGGTGCATATAATGAAATGGGTGTTTCTGTCTCATAGTGTTGGTCTTAAATATCATTGGAACCGGTTAGTTGTTAAGCATTTCTTGAGAGCTGGTGAGGTGAAGTCAGTACAAATTGAAGGCACTCATAGTATTCAGGCAAAGTCATAGCCTTGAAGGCCAGAAGGGACCATCATGATCATCTAGTTGGACCTCCTTCACATTGCAACCCACAGAACCTTACCCACCCACTCCTGTAAAAGACCCCTAACTTCTGGCTGAGTTACTGAAGTCCTCACATCATGATTTAAAGACTTCAAGTTACAGAGACTCCACCACTTACACTGGGTTAAACCTGCAAGTGACTCATGCCCCATGCTGCAGAGGAAGGGAAACCCTTTCCCCCCACCCCCACAACTACCATTGGCTTCACTGAGAGTCAGGTGATTAAGTAACTTTGGAGGATTTGGGATTAGGAACCTTGTAAACCTGAGTTCATGAACCAAACATCGGAGAAAACCAACCCCCAAGATTGCCCCCGACCTCTCCAAAATGAGCCAGAGATCAGCGCTTTGTTGATATTATGAGAATCTGATCTGAGAGGAGCTGAACGCTGGAGTCAGGGGAAGTTGCAGATGTCCAGCATTTCTCAGGATCAGACCCTTGGGCCCCAACCCAGCAAAGCATTTAAGCCCAGATCCACAAAGGTATTGATATCCCTAAACTACAAACTTAGGTGCCTAGGGCAGTTTTAGGTTCCACTGCAATCCACAAAACTCCTGTTGCCTAAGCCTTTAGGCACCTAAATGCAGCTAAATTTTTGCTGTAAAAATCCCTAAATGCCTATGTTTCTTCCTCTCTGCATGTGCAGCACTTGCCACCTCACACTGGGCACCCAGACACCATCTCCCACCTAAGCCAAAATGCAATCCGTGAACTAAGGGAAGATAGGCAAAGGAGCCGCCTATCTCACCTGTGGAGTTCAATCTGGCAGGTAAACTGAGCATGCCTACCAGAGTGGGGCCCATTCAAAATCTGACCAGATTAGCAAGAGGTGCTGCTGCCACCCACTTTATATCTTTCAGCCCAGGGCTTAAAGCATTCACCTGGGATGTGGGTTCGATTCCCCTGCCTGCTTGATGGGGAGAAAGGATTTGAACAGGGGTCTCCTACCTCTCAGGAGAGTGATCTAACCACTGTTTGCAGTGTAGTTGTAGATGTGCTGGTCCCAGGATATTAGAGAGACCAGGTTGTTAATATCGAATAAAAGATATTACTCTACCCACCTGGTCTCTCTAATTGCTGGGCATCGTCAGTGTTTCTTGTGGAGAGAGGCTGTTGCCTAACTCATTCTTTCCAGAAACAACTTAAGCACCACAGCTCCCTGAATCCATGAGAGGGGTTTCCAGTTGTGGATCTCAAGCAGACACAGGCGCCTCCCTCCAGCCCAGATTTAAGCACCTAACTCTGTGAGAGGGGCAGGCACAACTCTCTTGTCAACATTTCCCACTGGCCAATTTAGGCTTGAGAGCTGCCTAGCATACTGAGTTTTTATGGATCACATCTGGAGGCATCTCTTTCTCTCCAGGTTTGTATAAGGAGCCTAAATGCCTAATTCAGACTTTATGGGTTGCGCTGTTGTTCCTGTGAATTTCTAGGTGCATAAGTCCATTTGTGGATCTGGGCGTTCAGCACAGGCATAACTCTTATGCAGGGGAGTAGTCCCTGTGACTACTCATGTGGGTATGAAACCCCAAACCATAAAAAGTGAGCGCAAAGAACTTAGAAAAAAATGGTCAAAATGTTTATTAAAATGAACAACACTTATTTTTTCTTACCAAGTGGAAAAATACTTTAAAGGGAAGGGCTCTAATCCTAATGAAGACAAAATCCAAATTATTAACATAAAACCAATAATCAAAATGGAGGATAAAGCATAAGCTAATCAAAGTGCTTAAAAAGGGATTTGAGATTCTAATTTAGCCTCCCATTTAAAAAAAATCTTGGCTAAAGTGTTCAAAAATCACATCAGATCCAGTGAGAGTGAAGCATGAGAGGCATAGTGGCTTGAATATCAAACAGCCAGGCAGAAAAAGAGATGGTAGCTGCTGAGTTTGAGCAATATCTTTATCTGTATCAATAAACCAATAACTCCAGTAAGGCAGGTACAGCCAGCTGCCAGCATCCATCGCTGATACAATCCAGAATATGCCAGCCCTTCCAGTTAACTGGGCTGATGGAGCAAATGTACTCACCAGGGAACATTACAAATAATGAGGACATACAAGATGCCATGGGCCAAATCTTGGAAATGGAACAAAAAGGCTTTGCTTCACAAGAAAAGGTAATGGACTGATAAACAGACATTTATAGCCCTAATAGACCAAGGTGACTGTGCAGCTGGGCTGAAACCACAGCTACGAGGCTCAGAGGTGGGGAGAATAGTGGCCAAAGTCTGTTGATACCTGCCCCACCTGCATGCAGTGTTTTGCTCCATTGGATTCATGAAGTCCACAGATCCACATCCTGCCACACATAGGGATGCCACTGCTTTGCCCCCTTCCTCCTGTGAGGTTAATACATGGGGGCAGATCCTCAGCTGACCTCAGTGGAGCTATGACAGTTTTACAGCAGCTGAGGATCTGCCACACATCCTTGAACCCACTTTGAGGCGACAAGTGTGCATCTGGTGCTCCCCAGGATTTGGTCCTGCTTTAGCAAAATGTCATGAGGTAGCATTATCTGGAAGTAGTACATAATGAAATTCCTACTTGACTGCCAAGTGCTTTTCTGTAGTATATAACCAATGTATTTTCTGACCCTGCTTATTACTTATTTCTAAAACCTTCATTACAGAAGTAGTTAAAAAATAACTTTCTCCTTTTAAAATGTTGATTTTTTTTTTTTTTTTTTTTTTTTTACAGAAAATGGGCTGTGAAATGTTGAGGTAAGCACTAGGTAAAGGGCTACTACAACATGCCAGCAGGAGAAATTTACTGCTTTTGCATATATTCCTAAACATCATTTTTGTTTGTTTGCGAATGGCCCCCACTTGGCTACAGAAGTTGGAATGACTTTTTTTTTTTCACAGCTACAGCCCCTTCTTGATCTGCAGGAGCATGGTTGAGGGCATGCACAGTAAATGTACACATAGCAGATCTGAGGATTAATAAATACAATTGCCCCAAATGCATGCTGTTTAGACACATCAGCTCAAGCTGAAAATTCTACATTTTCTGCATGTTAAAACTGTGTTAAGCTGTTTAATTGTTTTGTGATTACCAGAGCACTTACCTTGTAAAGATATTAATTATCCAGACATAAAAAGACTTTAAGTTTCTCTGTGAAGAGAGAGCCATTCTGAATATTTTTTCTTTTCTTTTTAGTTATTCAAGTTTCTTTTAGTTATTCCGGTTAAATAGATCTGCCTGGGAAAAAAAAAACAGGTCTAAATGCAAATTAACATTACTGTTTAAATATCACAGACCATTTTCTATGAGCCCAGTTACAATAACTAGTAATTATAAAAATTGCTTGCCTTGGGCTTCTGGCTAAGCCAATGCTAAACTTGTCCTTTTATTAGATCTGTCAGACTGAGTTAATTATCTTTATGATAATAGATGTGCCTTACCTCAAACAAAACAAATACCCTTATAATTAGCTTTTTAGTTAGAATTTTAATTTATTTATAAAGACTGTTTGTTTTGTTTTTTCATTTTACAAAGAAGTTCAATTTTTAACAGGTTACTAGTCAGTTTAGTACTTTTTAGGGAAAACAGATTAATTAAGTTGACCAATAGGGTCTGTGGTTAACGATGTGTCTCTTCTAGCTAGTGTGAAATCAATTCAGCTGCATGTGTGTGAGCAGGGGAAGCAGGCTTTTGATTTTACTCCAGAAAATGCTCTTTGAGCTGTTTTTTTAAAACATTATATTAACAGAATCTAGTAGAGAAGTGGACTAGCAAGCACTAAGCCTAGTCGGATGGTTTCTTTGGAATCCTTGTTTTGAAGTCTGAGCTGAACTTTCCTGAAACCACTGAAGATATATTAAACTGGAGCCACATTTTCCATCTGTATCTGCCTCCACAAAATCCCTTGCAATCTCTCTCTCTGTCGTGTTCTCCTCTTTATAGTCCATTGACCCAATCCTGCAACCCTCCCCCCATCCCTGAACTCCCAATAAGAGTTGAAGCTTGCAGAATTGGGACCCGCATTTAATTTCAGGTCATCACACAACTCTTTCCTCCTTTAAGGAAAATAGTGCCTGATGCCTTGGAACCATCAAACAGCTACTATAGTGTATGAGTATTCTAAAGTATATGCATAGCACTGGCTATTCCAAAATTTGGTTAGGGAGCAAGTATTGTCTAGTAGTTAAAGTATATGATTGGGAAGCAGGATTCTATTCTAGCTCAACCGCAGAGTTAGGGCCGAATCCTAAAAATGGAACTGCCCTGGGAAGACCCCTGTGCCCACATGTAGTCCTGCTAGAGTCGTAAAACATGATGTTGGGCAGATCACTTACGCTCTTTGTTCCTAAATTACCCCATCTGCTCAATGCTTACCTGCCCCAAAAGGGAATGTTGTAGGTTCTATTCATGATTCTATCCCAATATGATGAAATTCAGACATAAATATTACTAAGATTATTGTATAATGTCTAGCTCCTCTCATTGCAGTAACAAAACAGGATTTATAGTCAACAAATGTGGAGGGAAATGTGCAGCAAGAATGTGATAGCAATTATTGTAAGTGGGGACATTAGCAATATTTACAAGTTTTTCAATTAATAATGTAATTTCCAAAGTAAATAGCTTTTCAACCAAATGAAAGCAAAAGCAGGTGTTTGGTAATGAAAAAGAATACCTATGCCATCCACATCATGAGAAAGAAAATGGGACTTAAGTGAGAACAATTGAGCTATAACTCTATACTGTACAGATACATACTATCAACAAAATTACTGACTGCCACAGGAGTCAGGAATTAATATATAAAGTGAAATAGGTAAGACTGAATAAAAAAACAATAGTGATGTTATTCTCAAAAGCAGTCCATTGTAGTCACACTTTCATATGAAATTAAAAATGTCTTCATTTATTTTTCATGAATTAAAGATTTTGGTGAACTTTTTTTTCTGTGGATGTTAATAAAGATTAATGTGACATTCTGTTATATTTTCATAACCAGGTGCAATCTATTCAACAGGAGTCTGATCTGAGTAACAACTGAGGACTGGATGATCCCATAAATTTACACGGAAATGCTGTAAGTGTGAGGGGAGAAGGAAAGGAGAAATATGGTGACCTCACTTAATACATTGTTGGGGGTGGGAGGAGAGGAAATTGTTCTTCTGTGTTCCATATAGAGGTCCTTGAAGTGCTATGAGCAGTAATATTAAAACCTCACTGTTATGATTGTAAGATCATTGTTTTCCTTAGGTTTCCAGTTTAGATTGTAAAATCCTTGTGTGCTTAGATCAAGAGATCTTGGCTTTTTATTGATTATTATTTTATTTATTTATTTGTAATACTGTAATGCCAAGAAGCCAAGTCTAGCTGTGGACTGTACTATGCTTGATGCTATATGCACATACAGTAAAAGACAGTCCCTGTCCCAAAGGGCTTACATTCTAAATAGTGACAAGATATAGCTACAGGCGTAGAGCATACCTAGCACACCTGCATTATACAAATCATACTAGTATTATTAATAATCATAACTATCTGATGTAAGGTTTATAAACAGCCCTTATGGAAACCAGCAAAATAAAAAGTTATATAAGGAACTCTATCTTGTGAGTAATTGTGAGAATTTTCCGACACGTGATTCCTGGTTTCAAATGAAATCCATACAGTGCGATGGCTGAAGTTCCATTCCTTTCTTATGGAACCTTATACAATTGTACACAAAAAGCCCTTAAACATGGCTATGTCAACAGCCATTTGATACGTTATATAACATGTGATGGAAACTAAAACGGTTCTTTGTAAAACTGTCTCTCCTAAGAGTGAGTTTTCTTCCCTGGCAGCTGGGAGAAACCCCTACATAAAACCAGTGTAGGATGGGGCACTGTGGGTGTGTTGCTGGGAGGCTATGGTACTGGAAGACAGCCATGCTGGTCAGCAAGCTCCTGTCCTAACTTGGGGGCTTCCCAAGTGGAAGTCTATATGTGAGTTAGCAGGAATGATTCTCTTCCACAACACCAACCTTCCTTCAGAGAGGGAGGCAGACAGACTACAACCACAGCCAATGGCAGTATGGCTCCTAATGGAGACAGCAGCATCGAGAGGACAGAATCTCCAGGAATGAGACAGTGCATAGGACTATGCTGTGCTTTCCCATGGATCCTTTTGCTCCATGGCACATGTAACCTGTGCACTTTCATAGAATCATAGAATACCAGGGTTGGAAGGGACTTCAGGAGATCATCTAGCCCAACCCCCTGCTCAAAGCAGGACCAATCCCCAATTTTTGCCCCAGATCCCTAAATGGCCCCCTCAAGGATTGAACTCACAACCCTGGGTTTAGCTCAATGCTCAAACCACTGAGCTATCCCTCTCCCCTCTCTGCAAGGGCAAAAATTCCTCCACTTGGAAGAGAGAGTGTGGTGGCAGCTCCTCACCATTTCTGCAGTAGCATGTTTCCCTTCACACAGGTTTTTCTGGGAGTGGGGGACTTGACTGCCTGATTAAGGACAGCAGAGATAGATCTTATAAGTGTCATTGCTTGCACCTCTCTTCTGTGCATATAGATAAGAACATAAGAACGGCCATAGTGGGTCAGACCAAAGGTCCATCAAGCCCAGTATCCTGTCCTCTGACAGTGGCCAATGGCAGGTGCCCCAAAGGGAATGAACAGACAGGTTATCATCAAGTGATCCATGCCCTGTTACCCAATTCCAGCTTCTGGCAAACAGAGGCTAGGGACACCATTCCTGACCTAATAGCCATTGATGGATCTATCTTCCATGAATCTATCTAGCTCCCTTTTGAACCCCGTTATAGTATTGGCCTTCACAACGCCCTCTGACAAGGAGTTCCAGAGGTTGACAGTGCATTGTGTGAAAAAATACTTTCTTGTGTTTGTTTTAAACCTGCTACCTATGAATTTCATTTGGTGGCCCCTTGTTCTTGTATTATGAGAAGGAGTAAATAACACTTCCTTATTTACTTTCTCTATACCACTCATGATTTTATAGGCCTCTATCATATCCCCCCTTAGTCGCCTCTTTTCCAAGCTGAAAAGTCCCAGTCTTATTAATTGCTCCTCATATGGAAGCCGTTCTATAACCCTAATAATTTTTGTTGTTCTTTTCTGAATCTTTTCCAATTCCAATATGTCTTTTTTGGGATGCGGCGGCCACATCTGCACGCAGTATTCAAGGTGTGGGCATACCATGGATTTATATACAGGCAATATGATATTTTCTGTCTTATTATCTATCCCTCTCTTGATGATTCCCAACATTATGTTTGATTTTTTACTGCCGCTGCACACTGAGTGGATGATTTCAGAGAACCATCTACAATGACTCCAAGATCTCTTTCTTGAGTGGTAACAGCTAATTTAGATCCCATCATTGTATATGTATAGCTAGGATTGTTTTCCAATGTGCATTACTTTGCATTTATCAACATTAAATTTCATCTGCTATTTTGTTGCCCAGTCACCCAGTTTTGTGAGATCCTTTTGTGGTTCTTCACAGTCTGCCTGGGACTTAACTATCTTGTATCCTCTGCAAATTTTGCCACCTCACTGTTTACCCCTTTTTCCAGATCGTTTATGAATATGTTAAATAGGACTGGGCCCCATACAGATCCCTGGGGGACACCACTATTTACCTCCCTCCATTCTGAAAACTGACCATTTATTCCTACCCTTTGTTTCCTATCTTTTAACCAGTTACCAATCTATGAGAGGGCCTTCCCTCTTATCCCATGACTGCTTATTTTGCTTAAGAGCCTTTGGTGAGGGACCTTGTCAATGGCTTTCTGAAAATCTAAATATACTATATCCACTGGATCTCCTTTGTCTGCATGCTTGTTGACCCCCTCAAAGAATTCTAGTAGATTGGTGAGGCATGATTTCCCTTTACAAAAACCACGTTGACTGTTTCCCAACAAATTATGTTCATCTATGTGTCTGACAATTTTGTTCTTTACAATAGTTTCAATCAGTTTGCCCAGTACTGAAGTGAGGCTTACTGGCTTGTAATTGCCAGGGTAACCTCTGGAGCCCTTTTTAAAAATTGGCGTCACATTAGCTATCCTCCAGTCATCTGGTACAGAAGCTGATTTAAATGATAGGTTACAGACTACAGTTAGTAGTCCTGCAATTTCACATTTTAGTTCCTTCAGAACTCTTGGGTAAATACCATCAGGTCCTGGAGGCTTATTACTATTTAGTTTATCAATTTGTTCCAAAACCTCCTCTAATGACACCTCAGATTTGGGACAGTTCCTTAGATCTGTCTCCCAGAAAGAATGGCTCAGGTTTGGGAATCTCCCTCACATCCTTAACAGTGAAGACTGATGCAAAGAATTCATTTAGTTTCTCTGCAATGGCCTTATCGTCTTTGAGTGCTCCTTTAGCATTTTGATCGCCCAGTGGCCCCAATGGTTGTTTAGCAGTATTTCTGCTTCTGATGTATGTGGTGTTTAGATGTTGCTTGTAATTATTAGAATTGGGAGCACTGGCTGTTGGGAGTCTGAAAGGACAGGAAACAGGAAGGAGTAGAGAGGAGTTGAGAGGCTGTGAGAAAGCTACAGAGGGTGCAGCAGCAGGTTGGTAAAGGGGCTTGTTAGTACCTTGCCTGGTTGATACAACATTTTGGTGATGAGGATGGATCTTCTACCTCTGAACTCACCTGCACTCTGTCTGTAAACCCCAGGTGAGCCTCCATGCACCCTGTCTGTAAACCCCAGGTGAGCCTCCAATTGCTTTTACTACCTGGATCCATGTTTGAGACTTATCTGCTCGCAATCAGTGCTACAGAGATTTCTGAAGTAAGAAAGCGTGCTTTGCTAATCCACTGCCTTGGAGCAGAAGGGCAGCATATATATTTTACACTTTTCCCCTTGCAGATGATAAAGATGAGACTGCACTCACTGCATTAAAGAATTTTTTTGTTCCAAAAGTGAATGTATTAGCTAATTGCTACAGATTTCACCAGCATGAGCAGAAACCAGGGGAAACTATAATGCAGTAGTATATTACTTCCCTGAGGAGTCTGATTGTAATTTGTGACTTTAGGAATATGGCAGATGAGATGATTAGAGACCAGCTCATTGAGAAAACAAACATGCTTCATGTAAGAGAACACTTACTTCTGGAACCACAACTTACACTAGAAAAAGCAATAACCATTGCTACTCAGATTGAGTCAGCTACAACTGAAGCCAAAATAATGAGCATGGATACAGAAGGCACAGTCCAGGCTGTGACTCCTTTGCAGAAAAGTTCACTACCACTGCAGACACACAATTGCAAGAGAAAACTAATGAAAAACCATCGAATCAGCAAATTCAAAATACAGTAAAAGTATGTTTTCACGTGGATCCCCACAACACCTTGCAAGCTACACAGGATGTCCAGCAAAAGTAGCTCAGGGCAATCATTGAAAAAAGATTGGACATTTTGCTAAAGTATATCACAGTAGCCAGTTCAATCAACAGGTGCATGCAGTTACAATACCAGATGTTACTGTCACTACTGCACATATTCCAGAATCACTACTGCATATATTTCAGAACAGATAAAATGCACTGTAAACATTTCTGCCATACCCTCAGGCAAACCACGCTCTATTCAGCTAATGTTGGACACTGGCTCAGCAGTATCTATACTACCTGATTCCATCTATCTGCATTACTTTAAAGAAGTGCCTCTTACTGAACCCAAACTTCACTTGGTATGCTATTTGAAAAACCATATTCCAGTACATGGCTGCCTGCCAGTAATAGTTACTTTTGGTGATTGCTGTGTAACTGCAGAGTTCTACATTGTTCACAAAGGCATTCCTATCCTTGGCAGAGATTTATTGGCTGCTTTAAATCTCAGGGTAGTTAATGGATGAATTGATCTTCTTCAGCAAAGCACTCTTGCAGTACACACACCAGTTTCAGCTCGGACCCAACACCAGGTTGAGGAAAAACTCGGCTGTGCTTATGGGTTTCTGCATAAAGTTAAAATCTGGAATAATGTGATGCCTGTACGACAGAAGTTACGGCGCTTACCATTTTCAGTCAGGGAAGCTGTTTCAAATGAACTTAGAAAACTTGTTCAAAAGGACATTATTGAAGAGATCAACTCCTCGGAATGGGTTTCATCTATAGTAGTGATGCAGAAGAAGGGTGGAGACATTCGCCTTTGTGTGGACTTAAGGGAGCCAAATAAAGCTATTGTGATTGACAGCCATCCTCTTCCTCACATAGAAGAAGTATTTGCAGAATTCCGTGGAGCAAAGATGTTTTCTACTCTTGATTTGCAGAGCGCATACCACCAGGTTATGTTGCATGAAGATAGCAGAGACCTCACAGAATTTATTACACGAGGGACTATTTCATTTTAAATGTGTTCCATACAGTTTCGCATCTGCCCCAAGTGCCTTTCAAAAAATGTCATTGATTCTGAAGAATCAACATGGAGTTCAGTGCCATCTGGATGATATTATCCTGTTTGGAAATGCTTCTGAGGAGTATGACAATAACCTGCAGTCTGTACTAAACTGCATCAGCACAGCAGGCCTCCAGCTCAATAGGTCCAAATGCAAATTTAGACAAACTGAACTCTTCTTTCTGGGACATACAATTTCACAAGCTGGACTAAAACCTGATCCAGATCATATCCTGGCAATTTCAAATGCTCCTCCTCCAACAGATTTGCAAACCTTACGTTCCTTCTTGGGTCTTACCTCCTGGTATGCAAAATTCATTCCCAATTATGCTTCTGTCATTGAACCATTACGGGAATTACTACGGAGAAGGTCAACCTTAGTGTGGACAATGGATGCACAAGTTAGTTTTGAAATGGTGAAAGACTTGATTGTACATAGTCCAGTACTTGCACTATTCAGTCCTGCATTGCCCACAATTGTAACTACTGATGCTTCTGATTATGGACTTGGGGCTGTTCTCACACAACTGCATGAGGACAACACAGAGAGGACTGTTGCATTTGCTTCAAAGACACTAAGTAATGCTGAAAGAAAATATTCTATGGTCAAAAAAGAAGAACTCGCTTGTGTCTGGGCTACTGAAAAATGGAGAACTTACCCGTGGGGCAGCACATTCAAGTTGTGCACAGACAACGGCCCTTTGACAATGTTGCTCACCACGAAAGGACTGGGAAGAGCAGGATACCGTATTGCTTGATGGTCTGCAAGATTACTTTCTTTCAATTATGAACTGGAATATAAGCCTGGAAACCAAAATGTGGTCGCTGATTGCCTTTCTCGCCTGCCTTTGCCTTCACCAGATGGTCCACTGGAGGATGAGGATGTAGTGGTTGCGCTTTTTCAAGCACTCTCACTTCAGTTACAAGAGAACAATTTCAAGCTGCTTCTGTAGCGTGTCCACTTCAACAAAAACTATGGGAATTTCTGACAAAGAGATAGCCCAGTCACCCAAAAAACCTTGACCCAGTTTTCCTGTCTTATTTTAGAGTTCGGGATGAACTTTCTTTGTTTGATGGCTGTGTGCTATGAGGTACACACTGGCTCCTTGTGCCAGAAGAATTACAGTCAAAACTCATACACCTGACACATGATACTCATCAAGGAATCGTCCAAACCAAACAACGACTTTGGGATCTGTATTGGTGGCCAGGGTTGGACTCTCAAACTGAAGCACTCATAAAATGCTTGCCAAATGCATGACAAGACAGCAGTGACACGTGCCGTTCCATTACAGACTGTTCCTCTTCCTGAATCTGCATGGGAAAAGGTGGCGATTGACATTGCAGGACCCTTTGATACTGCTCCAATTGATTGCCGTTATGCCATCACTTTAATAGACTATTTCAGTAAATGGCCTGAGGTAGCGTTTACATCGCAAATCTCTTCTGCTACAGTAATTAAGTTCCTCTCTTCAGTTTTTAGCAGGGAAGGTAACCCCAAAGAACTGGTTTCAGATAATGGTAGTCAATTTACTTCCCTGGAGTTTGAAACTTTTCTAGCAGAGAGGAACATTTAACACAGAAGGTCACTCCTATATTACCCTCAAGCCAATGGGGAAATAAAACAGTTTAACAGAAGTTTGAAAGAGAGTTTGCAAATGGCTAAACTGGAAGGGCGATTGTGGATACCCTTCACTACTGATTTCTTGCAAGCATACCGGGCTACACGACATGTCACAACGCAAAGATCACCCGCAGAGTTTCTCCATGGGAAACAGATGAATACTAAACAGAACATTGGTGGATTGTTAAAGGCATGACCTGATGCCCCAAACGAGGATGAGGTGAGAAAAACGGTTGAACAGAACCAAGCAAAGTCTAAGGCTTTCACAGACAAGTGGCGGGGTGCTAAGGAACCAAAGTTTGAGTGTGGTTCCTTCGTTAGAATATGAAAACCCTGGAATTTTATGCAAAGGGGACCATAAATTCACAGCTTCTCTTAAAATCATAGAGAAGAAGGGACCTTACACCTATCAACTTTCTGATGGGTGGGTATGGAATGCTTCTTATCTTGCACCTGCCTATGCACAAAGAGGAGATTATGCCAACACCCAGTCTGCATTGGATGACTTCACCGTAGTACCAACACAACAAGACATTGCACTGGAACTGGGGCTTGAGAGATGGCCTGTCAGACCCAGACGACTACCTGTCTGGACTAGAGATTATGTTATGTAGTATCTACAGTGTTTTCAATGTAACATTTCTGCCAACAGTATAGTGTCTTGTTTCATATTTGTTCCTGTGGTTAGAACAATAATGTTTATTTTAATTGGGAGAGTTTCTTAAGAGAGGAGGAAATGTGGTGTTCAGATGTTGCTTGTAATTATTAGAATTAGGAGCACTGGCTGTTGGGAGTCTGAAAGGACAGGAAATAGGGAGGAGGAAGAGGAGTTGAGAGGCTGGGAGAAAGCTACAGAGGGTGCAGCAGCTTGGTAAAGGGGTTTCCACTTTGAAAATAAGGTCCTATTGAAGCTTGTTAGTACCTTGCCTGGTTGATACAACAATGTATTTTTTTTTTAAATTGCTATTACTTTCGGAGTCTGTGGCTAGCTGTTCTTCAAATTCATTTTTGGTCTTTCTAATTATATTTTTACACTTCATTTGCCAGACTTTATGCTCTTTTCTATTTTCCTCATTAGGATTTATCTTCCACTTTTTAAAGGATGCCTTTTTGCCTCTCACTGCTTCTTTTACTTTGTTGTTTAACCACGGTGGCTCTTCTTTGGTTCTCTTACTATGTTTTTTAAATTGGGGTATACATTTACGTTAAGCCTCTATTATTGTGTCTTTAAAAAGTTTCCATGCAGCTTGCAGGGATTTTACTTTTGGTGCTGTACCTTTTAATTTCTGTTTCACTAACCTCCTCATTTTTATGTAGTTCCCCTTTCTGAAATTAAATACTACAGTGTTAGGCTGCTGTGGAGTTTTCCCCACCACAGGAATGTTAAATTTAATTATATTATGGTCACTATAACCAAGCAGTCCAGCTATATTCACCTCTTGGATCTGATCCTGTTCTCCACTTAGGACTAAATCAAAAATTGCCTCTCCTCTTGTGCGTTCCAGGACTAGCTGCTCCAAGAAGCAGTCATTTAAGGTGTCAAGAAACTTTATCTCAGCATCCCTTCCTGAGGTGATATGTACCCAGTCAATTTGGGGATAGTTGAAATCCCCCATTATTATTGAGTTTTTTATTTTAATAGCCTCTCTAATCTCCCTGAGCATTTCAGGGTCACTAACACCATCCTGGTCAGGTGGTCTGTAATATAGCCTGACATAAATATAAAGGGAAGGGTAAACCCCTTTAAAATCCCTCCTGGCCAGAGGAAAAATCCTCTCACCTGTAAAGGCTTAAGAAGCTAAAGGTAACCTCACTGGCACCTGACCAAAACGACCAATGAGGAGACAAGATACTTTCAAAAGCTGGGAGGAGGGAGAGAAACAAAGGGTCTGTGTCTGTCGGTATGCTGCTTTTGCCGGGGATGGAACAGGAATGGAGTCTTAGAACTTTTAGTAAGTAATCTAGCTAGGTATGTGTTAGATTATGATTTCTTTAAATGGCTGAGAAAGGAACTGTGCCGAATAGAATGACTATTCCTGTCTGTGTGTCTTTTTTGTAACTTAAGGTTTTGCCTAGGGGGATTCTCTATGTTTTGAATCTAATTACCCTGTAAGGTATCTACCATCCTGATTTTACAGAGGGGATTTCTTTACTTCTATTAAAAGTCTTCTTGTAAGAAAACTGAATGCTTTTTCATTGTTCTCAGATCCAAGGGTTTGGGTCTGTGGTCACCTATGCAAATTGGTGAGGATTTTTACCAAACCTTTCCCAGGAAGTGGGGTGCAAGGGTTGATTTTGGGGGGAAAGACGTGTCCAAACTACGTTTCCCAGTAAACCCAGTTAGAGTTTGGTGGTGGCAGTGGAGATCCAGGGACAAAGGATAAAATTAATTTGTACCTTGGGGAAGTTTTAATCTAAGCTGGTGAAAGTAAGCTTAGGAGGTTTTCATGCAGGTCCCCACATCTGTACCCTAGAGTTCAGAGTGGGGGAGGAACCTTGACATAGCCCTACTGCTATATTCTTATTTTTCAAGCATGGAATTACTATACATAGAGATTCTATAGTTCAATTTAGTTCATTTAAGATTTTTACTTCATTTGATTCTACACTTTCTTTCACATATAGTGCCACTCCCCCACCAGCACGACCTGTTCTGTCCTTCCGATATATTTTTTACCCTGGTAATACTGTGTCCCATTGATTATCCTCCTTCACATCATCATCATCATGGCCAATCCCAAAGGCATGTGGTTTCCTTGCAGATGAAGCATCACCTGAATCAGTCTCTGGCTAGGTGCTGCAGGTGGTCTGGCTGGATATTCAGTTTATGTTCATCACTGGCAATCTTACTGCACCACTACACAATGTTTTTGGTGCCTACGTGATCGCCAGCTCCATAGTGGCATTCTTAGACATACATGCTTTGTACACATACTTTGGAATTCATTGGTCTCTGTGTGTATAAATAAAACCTATGTTAAAAAAACATTAAGGTTGCAAAGTCAAGCACTAAAAGGTAAGAGCAGCCTGAATTAAGGCTGCTCGTGCACCCCTTTGTGCATATTCATTTTGACACGGTCTTTAATTATATGATCGATTTTTTTTCCACAGGAACCCTGCGTCATTCAGCACACAGGATGGATGCACAGTGCTGCTGCCTCTGCACATAATTTATGAATATGAAGCAGTTATTATACAAGGCTAAACACTATTTCTGAAATATGTAGGTGAAAGGTAGACTGCGGTATATAAATTCTTTGCATCTGTACTTGCTGTACATTATTGTGAGAGTTGTTCTCCCTGTGAGATTAATAGTGACAATTAGGCTGTCAGAGATGAGCGAGCCTGTCATGTGAGCTTTGACAGAATGCTTGGGCTGATTAGCTTCATGCAGCTATCATGGTTTAATATTTACATTTGAGTAACTAACATTTTACAAATGCTCTTAGCATTTTTCATGCTCAGAGAACTGCATCCATATATATAATTTATGCCTTACAAATAACAGCATCACGTACTGTACATCACTTAAATATGTTAGTTTACATAGGTTGTAGCCATAATTATCAAATGAAGATTAAAATGCCATTTCCTATTACCATATCCCTTCCCATATCCAGACAGAATAAGAGTGAGCTGCACTTTGCCTAAATACAAATTAAGGCTGTTGAAGGCGAAGACATGCTTCTTGTTCTTCTTGGTATGTTCTATGGCCCAAGTGCGGGTTATGCAGTGATTAAAATAAGTGGGAGGGAAAGATCTTTTTCATGTGGAAGAGAAGAGGCAGAAAGGGGACTCCTGTTTAGAACACCTGTCCTCCAGTCAGGTGGTGGTGGTTCTTCCCCTATTGACAGGAAGGCTAGGAGCTATAAACGCCCTAGTCAGGCACCAACTCTTCCTGCTGCTCCCTGGTAATACTTCGCTTCCTGGAGAGTCCATGTTTCAGGACAGACGCTGCACTCCCCCAAGTTTGGGAGAGGGAGAGCAGAGGAAGAGGAATGGGAAAGGGAGATGTGTTTGCCTTTAACCCCTGGTGATATGTGTCCTGAATGACGTATGGTAATGCATGTTGTTGATGTGAGTTAACCACGTGGCTCATGAATTACACTGAAGTGCCTTCCACCCCTGCAAATGCTGTTATCTCTTTAATACCAGCAGGACCCCAGAGTATGTTTTCCTACTCATAAAAGACATCTTAAATTTTTAAAATTCTAATACAGTATATCAAAAGGCAGATTTCCTCCAAAATGTCACATATCCCTCTCAGCAGGGCTTTTACTTTTCAGTGATCTTGGTTATATACACCATCTGCTTTCACTGGTGTCCTGACCAAATCTCCTCCTTGATGCTGAATGTCTTAGACAAGGTCAGAATACCTGAGAAGATAGCCTCATTATTATTGTGCCAAAAGAAAAACACCTTCCTCAGTTTTTACACAGGGAAAACTCCAATTAACATCAAATAAGGACTTCAGAATTTGGCCCATAATAATAGTGCTGCTAATTATAATAATATTGTTTGGAATGCAAAAAAATTGCTATAGTAAAATGCACTTATAATTGTACACAGTGCTTTAAAACATGAATTAGGATGTGTTTGTCCTAAATATGCCTCCCAGGGGAGGAAGGATTGGCTGGTGTCTAAGACACAGCCCAGTGCTAGAGACCTAGTTCCAGCTCCACCAGGGATCCTGTATAGCCTTGAGTAAGACACCTGAGATTTCCAAAGGAACCTTCGAAAAAGTTAGGAGCCCTACTCCCCTTGGTTTAGATTAAGAGCTATGCACCTAATTTTCAGAGCCTCTGTGGAAACCCTAGCCTTAATCTTTCTCTGTTTCAGTTTCCTCTTCTGTGGCATGAGAAGTATGTGTCCCCCCATCTCAGTGGGGTGTTATGATACTAAAATTAAAGGACTGGATCATTGGGTCTAGCTGAGCTATACTCAGTGCAAAATCAGAGGAGCAAGGGAGAGGTAATCTCTTAGCCACGATTCTGCTCTTCTAATCCTGGGGCTGGCCAGGAGTTAGTTCTGCCTCCAGCATAAATTAAACCAGCCAACAGACTACTCTAAATTACACCTGCAACGACGGTCCTTTCCACCCGCATTGTGCTCCTACTGTGGGGAAGGCCAGAAGAGACGTAGTGACAGTCGTCCTGCTCATATTCCACAGAATCCCCCTGTGTGAGGGGCTATTAGACAACTCTTGTGGAGATTATTGACTCTGAGAAGAAGGTAGGAAGAATTGCTTGGAGAAGTGAGTTTTCAAGAGGGATCTGAAGGAACAGAAGAAGGGTAGATGGGTACAATGTGCCACAGGTGATAAGAGCGGGAAGAGACAAAGGGTGTACTAAGCAGATGAGAGGGAGAAGGAGGAAGAGAGGAAATGAGAATGGGGACATAGATGGGAGCAAGATTATATAGAACCTTAAGGATGAGGATGAATGTGAATCTCATTATTGTTATTATTCTTATTTATTATTTATTTTATTTGCAGTGCAGTAGCATCCAGATCATGGATGCTGTGTGTAGGGGCTGCATGGGAGAAGACATAACAATTAAAAATGGAGAAGCAAAGGGAGAAGTGGGGTTGGCATCATTGAAAGAACAGACAAGGATCCTATCACACCAACATCCCTTCCTGAATGTTCCACCACCAATTTAAATGTATCACGGCCTCAAATGAATTCACTTTTCATACAAAAGCCTCTTTACTCTCCAGGTCCTCTCTCACCAGAGCAGTGTTTCAGTTATGGAGTAAAAATGAAGAGCTCGATTTTTGCCATGTTAAGCTTCAGTTGGTGCTGGGAATGCCACAAGATGCGTAAGAACACGATGCAGTGCTAAAGACTGAAAGGAAGGGGACAAGTAGAATGGTAGGTTTGTGCATTGAAATGGCAGTTGAAAATGCTGAGAAAGGGTATCACAACTGTCCTGACCAACATTCCTTCCCTTGCAAAGGATCAGTGACCATGGTAGGGCTGCGATGAACACCACCTGTACTTGTGGCTAAGGGATAGGATTATTTTTTCCCTCATTCCTGCATGTTCCTCCCACCCAGTACCCTTTGTCTTGAGTTCCAGGATTTTGACCCTGGATGAAGGAAAGCAGAAGAGAACTAGAAGAAGAGGATTGTTTGAAAGAATCCCTCTCATGCTAAACTCCTCCATACCTTGTTAAAATTTACAATCCAATCTACATGGCCAATAGACAAAGGCAAGGGTGTATCAAAGCATTAAAATACAAGATCTACCTTGCCAACATCCAGTAATACCCAAGGAGGAGAATTACCTGTAATTTGCAAATTAGTTCAGCCCATCTTTACAACCCAAAACATCAAGGGAAAATGGGAAGTCACTGGATTACAGTTATTACCAAGACAGAGGGAAAAATTGCACAGTAAAACAGCATATTTATATCTACAAAAACCGGGAGAGCAAACAAACAGCAAAACAAAAAACAAAACAAAAAACACTAAAAAACCCCTGTGTTGGTTAGCACCAAAAAGACTGCAGATTGCTTCACAAATAAAGCTTTATATTAAGGGAAACATTTGCATACAAGAGAAATTAGATGTAACTTATGCTAACCATGGACCAAATCCTGAACAGCAAAATCTGACTGAGTGATGACTGAAAAAAAACTTAGTAACAACTTCCAGCTTTGGCCTAATAATAGGATTTGAATATACAGGTTAAAAATTAAGTCCCATGGGGTTGATTTTCTTCTTGATGCACACACATGCCTCTCACTAATAGTAATGAGAGATGTGAACACATTACAGGTAGAATATACTACTAGCACTTAACTGAGTTTAATTTAGATTAATGAGATATTAAATAGACACCTCTGGCTTATTAAGCTTTTATATGAAGAGTTGACTACTGTACAGTACTTTTCTAGCATTCACATTTTTAAAAAGTGACCACCCCTGAATATCTACACTGTAGTTTAAAACTCCACAGCCTGAGCCCCGTGAGCCCTTGTCAGCTGACACAGGCCAGCTGCCAGGTGTTTTATATACCCTATATACCCTAAGTTACCTAGGTGCTTTTGAAAATTTTACTGAGTGTTTTCTAACAGGATTAACTGACCATGAGGACTGTGTCATGTCCTGGGAAGAATGACAGGCACAGTAATCGTACTGCTCTGTCTTAATCAAAACATCTGGAATTAAATACATAAATTGTTTTTATTATTTTAATCAACTGTATTGACCCCAATGTGGGAAATGGTGCATCACAAAATCAGCAAGACATCATCCCTGACCCAAGGACATTACAGTCTAGGAACCAATCCCAATACATAGTCATAAGTGATTAGTGATGGAAGGCCAGGCAAAATAAATGTTTTTACTGAGGAGAGAAAATATGGAGAATGCTTAGCACGGGGAAAGAGGAGAAAAAAGAAAGTGAAAAGTTTCGTACTTTGCTGTTTTTACAAAAACAAGATAAGGGTCAGAAAATGCATTGTTTTACTGTGATTGTGATTATGTCTGTGGGTCTCAACCAAATCCCATGGAAGTCACTGGAAAGACTCCCATTGACTTCAGTGGGATCTGAGTCTAGACTAAAATGAGGCAAGGGAATGACTCTAAATTAGAGAATATAGACAACATGTCTTTCTGTCTGGGTACTTATATGGCTCCAATCTCTATATTATCTGAGCACCTCACAACCATAATTTGTCTATCCTCACTGTGCAATCATGCAGTTGGGAGGTATTATTATCAATTTACAAACAGGAAACTGAGGTCCAGAGAGATTAAGGACAGATTCAGTAAAGCACTTAAGTATGCGCTAAACTTAAAGTCAATGGGATTTAAGCATGTACTAAAAGATTAGCACATGTGTGATGATGTATATAAATCCCACGCTGAAAAGGAAGGTGCCAGCGATGTCTTGGGGGGGCCTCATGTGTGGTCGGAAGGAGGTCTTTAAAAGGGGCAGTCATCTGGAGGAGGGGGAGGGCAAGCCAACCCAAGCCAAGCCAGGACTGCCCTAAGCAAGAGACTCTTGGAATCTCCAAAGGAGCTCCCAGCCAGGAGATCTTCACCCTGACCCTATGGAAAGTGCAGCAAACTCCCAGTGAAAGCAGGAGGGACTTAAAAGGGCCTGCAAAGAGTAGGTCTTCTTGCAAGTTGCAACCTGTGCTGGAGACACCCAGTGTAAAGTCAGATTTTCCCATAATCAGGGAGAGAAAATGCAGGGGACTTTTTTACGTCATGGTTCAGAGCTTTGCTGAAGAAGGGCCATAATTCTATTAGAGTCTATAAGTTAGTTTTAAAATGTTCTAGGATGGATATAATTCTCTATTTAATTCATACATTTTATAGTATTTCTGTGGGACCATATAAATATGTGTGCGTGTAAATGTATATATACACATCTCCCTACTGATCACATCCTTAATAAATCTATAAGAGTGCACAGTTTTGAATGAAATAAGCACCAAATCAATTCTAAGCTTGAAATTCAAACCAAACCAAACCAAACTTGAACATTTTTTGAGGCTCATGAAACATTTGATAAACTTTTTTAAAAACAATTTTCTCAGTGATTTTCAGTTGCCTGTTTTCATTCTGGACAGGAAGTGTAAATAGAAAAAACAGCATAAGAAAGACTATGATAGGTTTCAGAGTAGCAGCCATGTTAGTCTGTATTCGCAAAAAGAAAAGGATGCATCCGCTGAAGCGAGCTGTCGCTCACGAAAACTTATGCTCAAATAAATTGGTTAGTCTCTAAGGTGCCACAAGTACTCCTTTTCTTATTATCATGATATCTCTGATCTAGCCAAAACCAGGAAGTCAAGCAAATCTCATAGGAGAGTCTCTTCTTGTAAACTTTCCTGTCCCTAGGCACACCACGGCTGAAACTTACTAATATCAACTATGCTTGTGAATGTTTGCTGGCAAGGTTCCAGCATGGTTTCCTGGACTAGTAGAACAGACATTTTCTTTTAACCTTGTTATAAAACCATAAAATATGGTACCTGTATCTGTATTAGTCTATAGACATGGTTAATAGCAGTTGTTTCTTTGTTTGTTTGTTTTTTTAAAACCCATCTTCGCACTAGTCAGAGAAATATACTAGGGCCTTGATAGCCACAACTGTGTTTAAACACGAAACTAGAAATCCTAGTATGGATAGGACCAAGAATTTCAGAAAAGTATCCATACTTCTGGCTGTCTAACTGAATTGAACTTCAACCCTTCTGAGGTTCACCTGTCGTTATTTTCCTCACAAGTGAAATATTTAAAACATGGTAATATGTTTGAGGAAGTAGTATTTACGAATAATGCAGTCTCTCTAGATGGAAGGGGATCTTTCTACATGCTGGACTAGGAGTAAACATTTCAGTTTCATGAGAAATGACATCATTCTCTGACATATGAAATATATGGCCAAATTCTGCTCTCAGTCACTGGAATTGTTTCACAGAAGTCAATAGTTACTCCTGTGTAAATGAGACCAGTATTTGATCCTTAATGTATTATACCATGTGACTTTCTCTGTTTACATATATCCAGCTATGTTT
Organism: Eretmochelys imbricata; assembly: GCF_965152235.1. NCBI lineage: Eukaryota > Metazoa > Chordata > Testudines > Cheloniidae > Eretmochelys > Eretmochelys imbricata. The sequence goes on along the minus strand of NC_135575.1, from coordinate 111,047,815 downwards.
AGACATACCCCACTGTTTACTATTAAAAGCTGCTTTTATCTGATGAGTATTGGTGATCTCCTCCCACTTCTAAAGTAGCACTGTTTACAGTAAATAGAAGATGATGAAAGTCCTCTGAATCATTTGCAATCTTCAGTATCAAAATATTGCAGTCACCATTTTTCCTAAGGCTCACTCTCCCGCACAATACACTAATGGTGTGTGCTTTAATCTTACCATTTTCAGCTTGTGACAGAGTTCAGCTAACCACAATATCCTCGATTCAACACCACCCACCGTTTCTATCCATTTTGTACTGTCAGAAGCACATCAAGCGGCCTCTGAGTGTAATCACATCAAAATCGATTTTCATGGATGAGAGAAAAATAATGGAAATTTCTCTAATGTAGAAAATGTATGTGTTCCTTTTGGTTAACCAAAATAGACTATATATCAGGCCTGTCAAAATTAAGTTTTCTTGATTCAATGCTCTTACCCAGACTTGTATACAAATTACAAGGACTCACTGCAGAAGTGCTTAAAGTAATTTTCAGAAGGGCTGCCTCAATGTGCCTCTAACAAAATGAACAATCTTCCCAAGTTATAGACTCCAGAGTCACACCCCTCCCCCATGTTGGATCCACAAGTAAATTATTAGTGGTTATAAATGTATGCCTTGATCCTGCATTCGGTTCAGGATGGCTGGACCTTTATGCCTGCATGGAGTCCCATTGACATGAGTGAGGCTCTGTGTAGGCCATGGGCGGGCTCACATGGGTCCAATTGCATGAAAGGAAGCATAGTTTAAATAAAAGATCTTCTTTATGCCAGTGTATCTTCCTGTAAAAGTTAGAATATAAATGTAATATGAGTAATGCTCAGCAAATAATTCAGAAAGAATCATGTATTCAGACACAAGAATGTCTACCAATAAGATTAAGATTTCTCAGATTTATTTACTGTTTGAAAATATTTGATGATATTTTTTGTAAATTTGTTTAGTTGTTGGTTTGCCCTTTGAAATTTGTAATTTGAACTCCATTATCTTAGTTGTGATTGTTCATATTAGTCACACATTATCATGTCTGTTCATTGATTGGATTTGCTTAGGCAAGTGACTTTACTTCCAGTTACTCAAGTTGTAATCAATGACAGCTAGAGAGTGAGGGCCAAGAGCAGAAGCATAGCCAGTGCTGGGAAAACTGAACCTCCTATGCTGCTTATTCCACTGATGACATTTCCTTGGGGCCATCTTGGAACCAGAGGCAAAGAGAGGGAGAATGGTAGCAGCAATAGCCAACTACTGGCTACTGTGATGGAGGAAAAACATTCATGAAGGAAACAGATTTCATCTGTAAACTTCAAAAGGTTGTTTTAAATGACAGTAAGTAAAATATTTTTAAATTAATGAAATGAACTAAATAGATTCTCCATAAGAATTAGATTCAGTTTCATTTATCCAAAAAATATGCTGTATTCTAGTATTTGTTTAGAAATAAATAGGCTAATTTGCATGGATGAAATTTGAGACTGATATTCCTGAACTTCCTTGCTAGCCTCAGTATTACACAGAAGGCAATACTGCTTGAAAAACAGCTTTAATTTAGGAGATTAAAACATCCTCATATCCTTTTAGAGAGCTCGATCATTTCTACGTCTTTCAGTGTTACACCGGGAATGCTATAGATAGTATTTTACATGGTACAGAAAGTTCACTCAGAAGGGGATTGTGGCAGCACAATGTGGCTGAAGTGATCTCTTTGTTGGAGGTCCTCTGGCTGGAAGCAGACATAGCTGGGGTACAAAGGATGCCCTGATTCTGCATAATCCCTGGCAGCTTCTATTAGTTGCCCTCTGGCCACAAATTAAATCTTCTTTTCCACAGCAAAATCCTCAAAGGAGGATATAGGTGCAAGCTACGTCTCACCTCCCTTGGTTGAATCCTTCTGGGGCACCCCAGACCTCACAGGCCCCAAATATAGAATTGTAGGACTGGAAGGGACCTTGAGAGGTCATCTAGTCTAGTCCCCTGCATTCATGGCAGGATTAAGGACTAACATGCATGTATCCCCATCACACACAGATGTTAAAACATATAGATGCATGCCAACAAGCAGAATAGTTTTTTTAAAAAATAAGATTCTGCCCTCTCCTACCGAAAACCAGGACTCTATACCCTTCCTTTCTACATATTCATGTCCACTATGATTCACTTTTCTTTCACCCTTCCCCATCTAAATCATTCTTTCACCTCTCTACTACTCCATTCTGCTCCTCTTATCTTGTCCCCCAACTCTTCTTAATATAAGTCTCATTATTTCTCTCTCCTCACAGAGAAGAGGGGAAATGGGTGCTGGGGACAGATCTTTGCCCTGTGGAGAAAAGTAAACAGGATCTTAGATTCATAGATTCTAAGGGAATCATTCTGATCATCTAATCTGACCTCCTACATAATATAGGCCATAGGACTTTAGTCAGTGATTCCTGTATCAAGTCCAATAACTTGTGTTTGAGATACAGCATCTATTTCAGAAAGACATCCAATCTTCTTTTAAAAACTTCAATTCATCACAACCCTTCATAAATTATTTACCCTCACTGTCAAAAAATGCACCTTATTTCTAGTTTAAATAGCTCTACCTTCAATTTCCAGGCATAGGCTCTTGTTATGCCTTTGTCTTCCAGATTAAACAAAACCTCTAGTGTCGTAGATTGCAAGGACAGAAGGGACAATTGTGATCATCTAGTCTGAACTCAGGCCACAGAACTTCCCCAAAATGATTTCTGGAACATATCTTTTAGGAAAACATCCAATCCGGATTTAAAAATTGTCAGTGATGGAGAATGCACAACAACCCTTGGTAAGTTGTTCCAGTGGATAATTATCCTCACTGTGAAAAATGTACACCTTATTTCCAGTCTGAATTTGTCTAGCTTCAACTTCAAGACATTGAATCATGTTATACTTTTATCTGCTAGATTGAAGAGCCCATTATTAAATATTTGTTCCCTATATAGATACTTATAATTACATCACCCCTTAACCTTCTCTTTGTTAAAATAAATAGATTGAGCTCTTTGAGTATATCACTATGCGACATAAGCAGACTGACTGGGTCACTCCTGCCCTGTGACCCTGGGTGCCTTACAATGCCTTGTTCCCACCTGGGCTACTCACCAAGAGCCTTCAAGCATGCAAGCCACACCCTGAGTGTCCAACTGTAGCCTGTTACCCACACCTTGGGTTACACTCTGGCTCTCACCAGCCTTGGCTACGCTGCAGGGTGAGCCCAGCACACACGTCCCCCCAGTCCTAGATCTTCTCCCAGAAATGTCTGTGCTGTACTGCCCAGTTCTCTCCTAGACAATACAAGCTTATATGAAGTCCATCATTTTATTAATAGAAATGATATGAACACACCTTGTTACCCCAAATGGAGTTTCTCAAACATGTCAATTGAAACACACTGGATTCGATAAAACAAAAAAAAAATGAGTTTATTAACTAGAAAGAGAGGGATTTTAAGTGAATACAAGTAATGAGGCATAAAAGTCAAAAATGGTTACAAGAAAAATAAAGATAAAACACAGCTAGTGCCAGCTTAACAAACCATGTTAAATTCAAATTAAAGTTTTTCTCACTGGATGCTCTCAGCATTCTTAGTGGCCAAACTTCTTAGGCCTTTTTCTGTGTAATAACTGCTTCTTCTGTTCCTTCTGGTGCAGTGAATAGATGGGCAGAAAGAAAGGAAGAGGGGGTGCCTTTTTATAGTGTCAGTCCTCCCCTTGGAAAACATTCCCAGATGAGGTTCCCAGAAAGGCTATAGGAAAGTATGTTTCCTGCTGCTTTTTGTCACCTGTTTGAGGTTTCTTTGTCTACCTGTCCTGCTCGATGACTCTGTTTACTGCTTAAATGCAAATTAAGCAGAGCACACATTCCTTTGTTTGAGACAGACCTGTTTGCCAACCTTGTTTTGGAACATGTTCTAAGATCACCATACAGTGGAATCTTATACCTTCCCATACAATTTTGCAACACATATTTTATCAGGACAATACTGAATAGCAAATTACGAGTTTTCACATGATACCGTACAAGGCATACTTTGTACAAAGATTATTACAAACGTATGTAGCATGTAGACACAGGGGTACATTCTGTCACACACTATAAGGCATGTTTTCTAATCCTTTAATCATTCTTGTGGCTCTTCTCTGAACCCTCTCCAATTTATCAACATCCTTCTTGAATTGTGGGCACCAGAATTGGACACGATATTCCAGCAACGGTTTCACCAGAGCCAAATACAGAGGTAAAATAACCTCTCTACTCCTACTTGAGATTCCTTTCTTTATGTATCCACCAGCTCACACTGAGCACTCATGTTCAGATGATTATGCACCATGAGCCCCAAATCTTTTTTCAGAGTCATTACTTCCCAGTATAGAGTCCCCAGTCATGGAAGTATGGCTTACTTTCTTTGTCCCTGAATGTATTTAGCCATATTATAACCTATATCATTTGCTTGAGACTTTTTACCAAGAGAGACAGATTGCTCTGAATCAGTGACCTCTCTTTCGTTATTTACCACTCCCCAACTATTGTGTCATTTGCAGTCTTTATCGGTGATGATTTTGTGTTTTCCTCAAGATCATTGATAAAAAATTGAAATAGCTTAGCTCCAAGAACTGATCTCTGTGGGACTGCACTGGAAACGCACCCACTTGATGATGATTCCCCATTTACAAGTACATTTTGAGATTTATTGGTTAATCAGTTTGTAATCCATTTAATATGTTAATATACCCTGTTAATTTTACATTGATTTAGTTTTTTAATCAAAATGTTGTGCAGTACCAAGTCAAACACCTTACAGAAATTTAAATATATACAACCAAACTTGTAATTTCAGAAAAAAAAATATCAAGATATCAGACTTGAATAGGTGAGCAATAAATTGAGCTCTTTAGTTCTCTCACTGTACGATATGTTTTTCAGACTATGAAACATTTCTGTAGCTCTCTTATGAATCCTCTCCAATTTCTCAACATTATTTTTGAAGTATGCGCACATAAAGGCCAGCAGCCATAGAAACTCCTCAGTCAAAGGGCCTCCAATGGGAGTTAGGTGCCTAAATACCTTTGAAGATCTGGGCCTAATTCCTCTTGCTGCTCCCATTTCATATTCTCCTGCCTAGTGAGTCCTTAATTCATCAGGCAAAAGAAGGGCGAGCTCCAGAGGAGCAGGGATGCCAAAGGAAGGGAGGGGAAGGGAAGCTGTTCCTTTATCTTTAGCAGTGGAGAGTGAGCTGTACTCCCCCACACTTTCCCTTAACTTAATATCTGACTGGAAGCTACTCTTACCCAAACCCAAGCGTACAAGAGAGAGGGTGCAGAGAAATTGTGGGTGCTTTGGCTGCACAGTTGGAGGGGAGAGGAGTTCTTCCATGCAATCTTCAGTGCACAGTGCTGTGCTAACAGATTAAGATTTGGCCCAAGATGTGTAAAAAACCACTGTTGTTAGTTTTGGAAAGGAGAGAATTTCTATCCCCGCAAGTCTTAAACATGTTTATGATGGTCCATAAGCAAAGATCAGAGACCACAGAAAGAATCTATTATTGTCACTGAAAAGCCATGGTAGCTCGTGAGATTTTTCTTTTATTATTTGTTTTGCTATTGGGAATCACATTATTACAAGATTCTGACTGGCACAGATGGCTGTTGTGCTTTGAGGTCTGCTTTAGTCATGTTTTCGCTGCTTTCACTCTCCGGATTTTATAGGGTTTGGGCTGATTTTAGCTTCCTTTATTTGCTTGATAATTGTTTTGGTTTTTGTTTTAGTTTTTACTTAATTAGTAGGAATGTTTATAGTGTGCTTCATTCACTCTTTTTGAACTTGTGGTAACCAGAATCAGTGATGCAGTTTTACCTTCTGTTGTTTGTTTCAAACTGGCTCAGGGCAGCTGTTTTGATTACAGTAGCAGCTTTCCTGGAAGGTCAGTGTTAATTTGCTGGGGCTGCTTGACTGGTATTTTTCAACTGTTGATTACTTTCCCCCCTGCACTGCTTTTGTCTCAGGATCACTCTTGTTGCTAGAGTGAAGCAGAACTGTCCATACACTGGATCTATCCGCCCATCCCCTGGTTTACTACCCAATTTCTACTGCTCCTTTCCCCCATTCCCACCTCTCTTGTCTAATTAATTCATCTGCTCTGCTGCTATTTTCTGCTTGCCTGGTGGATTATCTGCATTTAATGTTTCTTGGTCCTAGTGCCTTTCACTTATATTGCCTGAGTAATAACAACAATCATGAAAGATTGTTTGGACCACTATATCTAAAACATAGGCCCTAGTTCAATCATAAGGCACGAACTTCACATAGGACTCACTGGATGAATTTCTATGGCTTGTTATGCAGGAGGTCAGAGTACATTATCATAATGGTCTTTTCTGGCCTTAAAAATCTATGAATTAATTACTATAGCTCAAGGCTTCAGCATACTAGTTTGATCTTTAGTAACCTTCTGAAGACTTGTCACCTGACTACGTCTGTGTGGCAAACTATTTGGGGGCAGGGGTTTGATAAAGTTGAGCATAAAGCTCTTGGTGCTCATTGGCTTAGATCAACTTTCTCTTCTCTCCCTCCCTATTCATCCCCCACTCTTCCTGCAAGAGGTAAACAGCAGAAATATGTTTTTAGATTTCAGGGATATTTTTTCTTTCATTTAATTGAAACAGTAGTACCTTGTAACAGTCTGTTCGAAAACATGTGGGGCTTAATGTTCCCCCCGCAGGATGTGAGTAATTAATTGTGATGGTCTCAGTATTATAGTATTGGGTTTCAGTGTTTTGCCCAAAGGGAAAATATCTTGAGCTGAACACCACTAACTTACGGTACATGGTTCCTATTCTTCTGCCATGTGATCTGAGTAACTGTCATTATAGTCAATGGCAGTTGCTTATATCCTGTGGCAAGGGAATGGGCCCCTGGAGTTCTAACTTTTATCTGCTCTCCACGTTAGCCTGATTACAAAGAAATTACCCCAGCCCAAAACCCCAAATCCAAATACCCCTGAATTTTGGGGACGTTTGGATCTAGCTGTGAACTTCACAGCTCAGGCCCATCTCTAATTACAACAGACAAATTATTGGGATAATTTCTTCTGCTTTATCTTTGCAATTCACTGGAGCAGTTAATTTCCCAAAAAGCAGGCGCATCCTTTCTCATTAGAAATTCCTTTTTGGTCTTTTTAATACATGTTCCTTATTATAAAAAAAAGTTTTGCTGATAAGGGATTATATGACTGGTACCTAAGATAACATGAGATGTTTAACAGAAACTTGGCTTTAGCCACTAGATTATATGCCATTTCTTGAAAGGAGCCTCAGCTGATTTCTTTTCTTTTTCCATTACTACTGCCAAAATTCAGGGGTAGCAGAATAAGAATAGCCACATTTGTTCATATGCTTCCATAAGACGATGTCTGTGTTTTTGTTGGCAATTTGTTGTTATTTTTAATACTTACTCCATGGCATTACGGAACACAAATTTCACAATTTCCATAGTGCAAACTGTGAAGTACTTTCCCATCTAACTACTGTGGAAATGGTGTATTTTCCATTCATATATTCAAATATTTTCTGACTTGCTTGTCTTCTCTTTACAGACATATCTTACTGTCCGGTACTGCTACATCATTATTATTATTATTTGTATTACATGCACATCCCATGGCTTTGAATAGGGAGCCTGATATTGACATCTGTTGGTGAATGGGGAGAAATTGTCCCAGATTGGCTTGAGAACTCCAAATGGACAGGGGCTCAATAGGGCACAGAGCTTTCTACCAGCACCATTGACGAGCAAAGGGGGAATGACTGAATGCGACGGGCCTCATTTGCATTTCTGTTATGTGACAATCTGTGGTATTTTGGTCAAAATGCCATCAAGTTTTGAGTTTGGGGGTAACATTACTAGCTCTGTTGGGAACAAAAGAACAAGACAGGCGCATCAAATGTGGCTGGGGTGAGAGGTCGCCCTGAACAAAGACTCAGTGTTCCACCACTGGATTGTAGAGCTGGCCCACAAACCAGAGTGTGAAAGAGGGGGAAAGCAGCTCTTACTTTCTGATAGTAGTGCAGTCTAGAGTATAAGGACGCTGTTCAGTGTCATATGCATCACTGATCCCTTAGCGAAGATTCTATGCAGAAGTAGTGCCAAGGTGGTTTTGAGGCAGGCAATGCCATAGAAGTGGCTGTGTGACTTGAGGGAATGCTGAGGAAGTAATTGCTGAAGCTACAGAGAGTAGCAGCATAAAGTAGGGATTGTGGTGAGGGCTCCCTATCCAGCAATTAATAGAGCTATAATTAATACCCCTGGGGTTAGATGATACAGGCCCTAGAGCAGACCAGGCATTACTTCCCTTAGGAGCTAGCAATGGACCTGCTTGAACTGTGGATGTTGCCACCCCTAAACAACAAACAGTGAGTAGTGGTGCAGTGAAGGAGAGGGAGGAGGGAAGTAGCTATTGTGGGAATGCATTCTGTTGACACTCACACCAGGATAGGATGACTGAGATTAAGACTATTGCCAAAACACCCTCGTGGAGCTTCATGTATTTATACACAGCTATTGTTGACCAATTATTACTGGCTTTCCCAAGTTTATTCTATGACCCTTTTCTTCCCTCGTATAGTTTTCTTTATGTAGCACAGCAGTCTCTGTGCTTGCCTATCAAGGATGCCCAGGAGGTATTTAGTTTTCCCAGGTTTCTGGATACTGTTTAAGTTTTCAGAGGGAAACCCTAGATGTTTGAACCTGGCCCTTGCTGCTGCTGACAATACATGGGAGAAGGGTTACATCACTAGACCCCAGTTGAGATCAGGGCCCTGTTTTGCTAGTACAGAGACATGAGAGACAGTCTTGTCCCCAAAGAGCCCACAGTCTAAATATATGAGGCAAACAAAGGTGAGAGGAAGATGAAGTGACTTGTCCATGGTCACATAGCAGGTCAGTGGCAAAGCCAGGAATAAAACTATACATTGGACTCCCTCCCTCTGCTGTTGCACTTACTCAAAAGATAAAGAGAGAGAACTGATAACCTAACAAAATGCACTGGAGAAAGAAACTTTAGAGAATGATGCTGCCTTGCCTCATGTTGACTGAGCATTATATTTTTTAGTTTGATGTTACTGCATAAGGAAACCGAAGCTGTTCGGGAGATTAGACCTGGGCCCTATATTTTTGAAACTGTTAGTCCGGATACTTTCTAGGTTTCTGCTGCTTAATCACTATTCATACTCCTGAAGTCTTAGTCTCCTGACTTAGTTACAAAACTGAATGATTCTCAGTTGCATAATATTTTGAGATGCATGCTTCATTGAAGTGTCATTGATTTTCAACTAAAGTGAAAATGCCCTCCTTTACTGCTTTCTTAACAGAATTACAGAGAAGGCTGGGGAAAGATTGGAGAAAGTCATTATTAATTGTACAACACAAAATTGGGATTTATATAAATAATGCAAAGATTCTTTACAGCTTCTAAATCAAAATGTAGTTATAAAATTATGTGTCTAATTTTATAAATGGAAAGACCCTATTTTGTTCAAGACTTTTAAATCCGTTTGCTTTGCTCAACAAACCCCACGTACTTGCTGAGGGGATTGCTGATTGCTTTGTCAGCAAGACTGATGATATTCAATCTTTGATTTCTGATTCATTTGCTTCTTCCTTCCCTTTGATGAATAGAATAAACATCTAGCTTTCCTCTCCTTTCAAAAAAATTTCTCTAGCCTCTCATATTCTTAGTAGTGAGACTGTTTTATGTTTCAGAGTAGCAGCTGTGTTAGTCTGTATTTGCAAAAAGAAAAGGAGTACTTGTGGCACCTTAGAGACTAACAAATTTATTATGCTCAAATAAATTTGTTAGTCTCTAAGATGCCACAAGTACTCCTTTTCTTTTTACTGTTTTATGTGTGAAACATTCAGCCTGTCTGTTGGACTCTCTTCCTCTTCAGTGAGCTCTGAGCTATATAAATACTTTAGAATCTTATATTACAAACATAAAAATCTCTATGTTTCCTTTTATTGTTGTTCCTGATGTAGGATGTCAAGTTTGTCTTTGTGTCTCATATTGCCTGCTTCCCCCTGTGTCATAACCCCAAGCACCACTCTGGCAATGTTATATCAGGTGGCCAAATTGCTTCTGTGTTCCAGGAGTGGCTAGACAAGAAGGCCAGATTCTGTTCTCAGTTACACTGGTGTAAATCAGTTACTCCACTGAAGTTGATGGAATTAGTCTGGGTTTACACCACGGAAACATAAGAACATAAGAACGGCCATACTGGGTCAGACCAATGGTCCGTCCAGCCCAGTATCCTGTCGTCCGACAGTGGCCAATGGCAAGTGCTTCAGAGGGAGTGAACAGATCATGTAATCATCAAGTGATCCATCCCCTGTTGCCCATTACCAGTTTCTGGCAGATAGAGGCTAGGGACACTTCACAGCATTGTTTTGCATTCCTACCCCCTGGCTATTAGCCATTGATGGACCAATCCTCTATGAATTTATCTAGTTCTTTTTTGAACCCTGTTCTAGTCTTGGCCTTTACAACATTCTCTGGCAGAGTTCCACAGGCTGACCGTGTGCTGTGTGAAGAAATGCTTCCTTTTGTTTGTTTTCAACCTGCTGCTTATTAATTTCATTTGGTGATCCCTAGTTCTTGTGTTATGAGAAAGGAGTAAATAACACTTCCTTATTTACTTTCTCCATTCCAGTCATAATTTTATAGACCTCTATCATATCCCCCCTTAGTCATCTCATTTCCAAGCTGAAAAGTCCCAATCTTATTAATCTCTCCTTATATGGAAACTGTTCCATACCCCTAAACATTTTTATTGCCCTTTCTGTACCTTTTCCAATTCCAATATGTCTTTTTTGAGATGGGGCGAATAGATCTGCATGCAGTATTCAAGATGTGGGGATAAATGGATTTATATGGAGGCAATATGATATTTTCTTTCTTATTATCTATCCCTTTCTTAATGATTCCCAACATTCTGTTTGCTTTTTTGACTGCCGCTGCACATTAAGTGGATGTTTTCAGAGAACTATCCACAATGACTCCAAGATCTCTTTCTTGAGTGGTAACAGCTAATTTAGACCCCATCATTTTATATGTATAGTTGGGATTATGTTTTCCAATGTGCATTACTTTGCATTTATCAACATTGAATTTCACCTGCCATTTTGTTGCCCAGTCATCCAGTTTTGAGAGATCTTTTTGTAGCTCTTTGCAGTCTGCCTGCAACTTAATTATCTTGAGTAGTTTTTTATCATCTACAAATTTTGCCACTTCACTGTTTACCCCTTTTTCCAGATCATTTATGAATATTTTGAATAGGACTGGTCCCAGTATAGACCCCTGGGGAACACCATTATTTACCTCTCTCCATTCTGAAAACTGACGATTTACTCCTACCCTTTGTTTCCTATCTTTTAACCAGTTACTGATCCATGAGAGGACCTTCCCTCTTATTCCATGACAGCTTACTTTGTTTAAGAGCCTTTGGTGAGGGACCTTGCCAAAGGCTTTCTAAAAATCTAAGAACTCTATATCACCTGGATCACCTTTGTCACATGTTTGTTTACTCCCTCAGAGAATTCTGATAGATTGATGAGGCATGATTTCCCTTTACAAAAAACAAGTTGACTCTTCCCCAACAATCACGTTAATCTATATGTCTGATAATTCTCTTCTTTACTATAGTTTCAACCAACTTGCTTGGTACTGAAGTTAGGCTTACTAGCCTGTAATTGCCAGGATCACCTCTGAAGCCCTTTAAAAAAAATGGCATCACATTAGCTATCCTCTAGTCATCTGGTACAGAAGCTGATTTAAATGAGAGTTAGCAGTTCTGCTATTTCACATTTGAGTTCCTTCAGAATTCTTGGGTGAATACCATTTGTTCCTGGTGACTTATTACTGTTGAATTTCTCAATTTGTTCTACAACCTCCTCTAATGACACCTCAATCTGGAACAGTTCCTCAGATTTGTCACCTAAAAAGAATGGATCAAATTTGGGAATTTCCCTCACATCCTCATCTGTGAAGGCAGATGCAAAGAATTCATTTAGTTTCTCTGCAATAGCCTTATCTTCCTTGAGTGCTCCTTTAGCCTCTCAATTGTCCAGTGGCCCCACCAGTTATTGAGCAGGCTTCCTGCTTCTGAGGTATTTAAAAATATTTTTGCTGTTATTTTTTGAGTCTATGGCTAGCTGTTCTTCAAATTCTTTTTTGGCCTTCCTAATTATATTTTATGCTTCTTTCTATTTTCCGCAATAGGATTTAATGTCCACTTTTTAAAGGATGCCTTTTTGCCTCTAACTGCTTCTTTTACTTTGTTGTTTAGCCATTGTGGCACATTTTTGGTCCTCTTACTATGTTTTTTAATTTGGAATATATACATTTAAATTGAGCTTCTATTATGGTGTCTTTTAAAAAGTTTCCAAGCAGCGTGCAGGGATTTCACTTTTGGGACTGTACCTTTTAATTTCTGTTTAACTAACATCCTCATTTTTGTGTAGTTCCCGTTTTTGAAATTAAATGCTATCATGATGGGTTATTTTGGTTTCCGCCCCCTCCCCCCGCCCCCCACACCCTCTCCTCCACACACAGGGATGTCAAATTTTATTATGTTGTGGTCACTATAACCAAGCAGTTCAGCTATATTCACCTCTTGGACCAGATTCTGTGCTCCACTTAGGACTAAATAAATGGATTAATGTGCAGCTGGAAAGTACAGTCAATGCCAACTTATTGCATTGCTTAATTCACTACATACTCTTACCATTTATTTTATGGATATCACTACAAAACATGTGGTGTGTGTCCATTACATGTATACATATGTAGCATAACATCTAATAACATTTCTAGGTAATGCAGTTATATTTAATATATCTTAGCTGGTTTCATATATGTATTCTTTCCCTCTGCTCCACCAAGTAAAGCAAAGACATCAGTACAACTTACAACTCACTATGCCCATTCTCCTCTCTCAGCAGAGGAAGTTAAACATGAACAGAGGGCATAATGAAAGGAGGTGACTTTCACTCCATGCCAGATTCTAGGAGTGTTCCTAGATTCTTCTTCTTTCTTCAGGTAGAGTGTACCGATGCTCTCATGCTCCCTGATTTTTATGCTAATACGTATGGACCCAAAACCCATTGAAGTCAGCGGAGCTTTGGCTCAAGTCCTCTGACTGAGTACTGCTGATCACTGGGGTGAAGTTTCTGTTATGAAAATATGCTACAGCTAGCTGAACTTCACTTTTGACCTCTACCTGCTTCCCTCCCCTGCCACACTCTGTGATATATAAATTCATTTTTCACTTTTGGCAAAAATGAGCAAATCCAAACCATGAAAAGAAAACTTCTCTTTTCACAACATAGAGTAGTATCTAGGGTTTGCTGCTTTCACTTAATATGCAAATCTGTTTGCAAAGCTTTAAGTGAGGTTTTTTTAATTTGTCTCAAAATACAGAAAAGTGTAAACAAAATGAAATGTGCAGTTTCTTCTCAGGCTGCCAATCTGTGTGCCTATCATATAGTACTGGAGAGAGCTCTTAAACAATTTATTTTTCATGGTTCCTGTAAGAAGAACATCACATGCATGAGTAGATTCCTCAGCTATGAAAATTATTCTGTGTGCTACATTTTTTGGAATTTCCCAGACCATAAAATAGGGGAGTGTAGTTTTAAAGTCTCTAGGGACACACAGGGAGGAGACCTACTCCATAAAAATACTTAGGCGTTCATATACAGTACATGATCACTGTTTCATTGCTGAATATGGTATAAATTTAGGACCTTTCTTATGCAGCAATACATAACCCCTGTGCAAATTTGCCACCTGGCTAGTACACACAAAATAGGGATCAGATTCTGCAGTCTTGGCTCACCTGAGTAGTGTCAGTATAAAACAAACATTCACTTAGCTTGGTAGTAGTTAATGGATCGATCCAATGTATTTAATGGTGTAACAGAATGCTCAGTTACTCAAGAAAGAGAAAGAGCTTTCAAGCTAGTGTAAGGGAAATAATAATCTTTTTACAAATATCCAAAATGTCTATATTTTACAATTTCTAAATATTTTAGACAATTTTCTTATCACTACTATTACATTTTCAAACTTTAATACAAAGGTTTTCTGGACTTGGGATTAATAAATATAGCTTCTGGAATATTGTTACAATTATGAGACTCCCAATTCTTACAATTTTTCTTTCTAGGACTAAGATGATAGAATATTATGACAGCATCACGCACTTTAAGGATTTGCCATTGCTTATATCATAAAAATATGGGGTTTGAAGAGGTTATTGTCACAATCTAGGTCCAGATACCAAGGGGGAACACAGGGGGTTTGAACCCCCAAAAATAAGCTATTGAATGAACTGATTATGTACAATATTACTGTACTATAAAAGAGTATCAAGTAAGCTCTTTTATCAACACTAGTGACAAACTGGTGATTAATATCATTGTAAAATATATGTGTTAATGGTATCTGAGAAATTATTGATAACTCATTGATATTATGCTTTAAAATCTATGACCAAAGAAAGGGAGAAACAGGTTTTCTCCCAGACAGGAGGGAAGATAGCTATCTACTTGTCTCCAGTGTATCTAAAGCATTATGGAATGAAAACAGTGGAAGCCTCATTTATAAACAAATCAGCTGCGGGGTAGAAAGTCAACAGGAAGTGAAGAACAGTCACAGTCATCCTGACTCTGGGGACAAAACAATGAGTTTTGGAAAATATAAGCGGAAGCAAAAAGCTAACAACTTGGTGTGGATAAGAAACTATGTTAGACAAAACTATATCTTGCTGGAATTAAGTTTTAGACACTAGAAAGCATGTTGTTTTTGTTTTGTTTGTAACCCTTTCACATCTCTTTCACTCTTGCTTAAAATCACTTAAATCTATGTTCTTTGTTCATAAACTTATTCTTAGTTTTTCTGCCAATCATTTCAGTGCCCTGGATTAAGGTAGAGCATATAACCTGAGCTGAGCTAACAAGCTGTTGTGTGTACAGGCTCTTCGGAAGCAGGAAACTTGGTGTTACCACTGTGAGTGTCCAGTAAGAGGGATTGAACTCTGTAGGGGAGATGGTTTAAGGGAGACTCAGGACCAGAGGAGTTGTTGGAGTGTCCCTTGTCTAGCTATGAAAATTTTAGCCCATTTCAGAATATTTTAAAAAAAGGACCATCTCTAGGTTTTTAACTTTCTGTATATAAGTGCTTCATTCATCCAACAAAAGGGAAATTTAAGTGATAAGTATTATCACTTAATATTAGAAAGATTAGGTGGGTGACATAGGGTGGCCAGATGTTCTGATTTTATAGGGACAGTCCCAACATTTGGGGCTTTGTCTTATATAGGTACCTATTATCCCCCAACCTCCTTTCCCAATTTTTCACACTTGCTGTCTGGTCACTCTAGGGTGACACAATATATTTTATTGGACCAATTTCTTCAGGTGTGGGCACTGTGTAAGCTTGAAAGCTTGTCTCTCTCACCAACAGAAGTTGGTCCAATAAAAGAAATTACCTCACCACCTTGTTTTTCTAATATCCTAGGACCAACGTGGCTACAACAACACTACATACAAGTATTATTATTAGATTGTGAAGTATTAGTTTTTGAAAGAAAAAACATATATCTTTGGAACATCAGAATTTCCCTTCCAGATCAAATCAAGATGTTCTGTCCAGGTCAATACCCTGCCTCAGACAGAAATGCAATAGCAGAGGCTTCAGAGTAAAGATGTAGGAAACCGTGTAGTGGACAACTCCTGAATAATGTGCCGATAACAGAAGATTTTCCTAAAGCCCACCAGTCAGTGTTTGGTTCATACATTAAGCATGAGGATTTCTATCCCCTCTAATTTAAAAAAATCCTATCTAATGTAACTATATTTTGCAAAACATTTTTCCAAAGTTGTGATGCTTCTGAGTCAGGTTAAATACAGTATTAGATTATGTCGTGAGAGATTCTTGTGAGATATCTGCTCAAGTGTAAGTGATAACAACATTAAATGAGTTACATAAAATTGTAAACCTGTAGAAATTAAAGAAAAATGTGGCACAGTGAATTACCCCCTACAAGATCCTAAAGTATGGTTATAAGCTAAATCTTTCTCCCTTAAAGATTTAGCTGAAGTATAATATTCAACCTACACTTAACAGTAACAAACAGTAAAAAGAGGGCTAGATGATCACAGGAAGGGACTGACCGTTGTATTAACCTGGTGTCCACATTTTAAGTCCTGCTTACAAGTTCTGCTTCATTTTGCAATTCATTAAAGGAGAAGAGAAGAGATTCCCATCAAACAAGAGAGACATCATCTTCTTCCCTCTAATAAAGCATGTTATGTTGAAAAGCTGCAGGGAGTGAGCTCCTGCCAAAAAAGGAGTGAAGGGAGATCAGAATATCTTCTGAAATATTAATGATGTCCTTCTGCCAAAACTTGTAAAAATGTGCTAAGACTTTGAGATTTATGAATCTTGCAACTTGGCATTTAATTCATCTCATCAGCTCCTTCGTTTGAGTTTTCACCTACCCCATACTTACCCCAGATGGGATCTCTGTAGGGTTACATGGAAACCATACTTCCTTCAGCCAAGTTATAATTGCACAGACCCATCAAAGCCAGACCTCTGACTGGGGCATGAAGTCTACTGCAAGAGGTTCCAGACACTTCTGTCTAGATTGTAATATCTGAGTACCTCACAAATATTTATGAGTGTACTCTCTGGGGCAAGAACTGCATTCTTTTTGCATGTAATCAAGCACCAAGCACAGTGCTCATGCCTAACAAATAACAGTAATAAAGTAGGTGATTAGAAATTGTGAATTTCTTAAACTCAAGGGGTTGCCTTCTAACTCTTCCACCAGGCAGTGACTATCCCATCCACCCTAAGAAAGAGACCATAAACCCTCAGAACCCTGATGATTCATTGACGGCAAGAGACTTCCACATAGACTCTCCTTTGCCTCAGCAGACTGCCTGGCTCTTCTCTTAAGCCAAGGTTAAGCAACCAGTTAGGAGAGGGAAGGGGAAATGGGGTGGTGGTGAGGCATAAGAAACACTAAAAGTCAAAGAAAAGCCTGGCCTTGGCCAGAACACAACCTCACTCCTTACCCCTCCCATGGGATACAAAAGAGGTGGGACGAAAACCCCAGACTCACGACCCTTCAAAATGGAACACATGACCATACATTGTAAGGGGTGTGACTAGGGGTGTGCACTGAAGGTATATTTGGGCATGCTAAGAAGGAGGAGGTGGGAATGGGGACACAGGCAAGGCTCTGTGGCTTCAGAGCTGGGAAGTGGGACACAGGATAAACGGTCTGTAGAGTCAGTGCTGGGAACAGAACACTGGGAAACAGACTTTGCTGGCATGTAGAGCTATGGACATGTTTGCTTGTAACTAATCCGAATAAACATTGCATTGCCTGCACTTCAGACTTCTGGTCTTCTGCTCTCTGTCTGCGTAACAAGAACCGGGGGCAGAGGGGAGGGGAAAGCCCCAACAGCAACTAACAACCTGGCACCAGAAGAAGCCATGCTGCCATGAACTCCTATTGTTGCCAACTTCCATGAATCTCATGATAGCTGGTGTATTTCTTAAAGCTCCAGCTCCTGGAGTCAAGAGATTGCATGAGAATTTCAGCTTTCACTTTTTTAAAATAAGTTTTCAGCCTTGATAGTTGTGAAGAAAAGTTTGAATACATGAAGCAAGTGCACCCTAAAGGCTCAGAAAGCGGATGGGAAATAAAAAGAACCCCAAACTCGTTATTTAAAAATATCTCATGATTTTTCAGCCAATCACATGATTTTGGGGGGCCTGGATTATGATTTTTGAGCACCTGGGTAATGTTGAACTTCATCTAATGCAGCTGCATCGGGAACCTCTCCACCCCCCCACACACTGGAAGGTAGAGAAGGAAGCACCTTAAGTTACAGTGGACTCTGCATTATTATGGTTACCTCCAGAATTCATGTTAATGAAACAGACAAAACCAAGCACAAATGGTGTGTGGTAGAGCTATTCAGTAGGGATGCGTGGCATGGTTGCAGAGACCAAAGGGTAGCCTCCATTTTGGAAGGTGAGGCTTGGGGTTGTGGGGCAGAGCTCAGACAGGCCTCACCTGTTGATAGAATACTGGCGAAAACCTCATATGCATGTGAAATAGCAAGATGGCATTTTTCAATGGTTGCCCAGGTTACTTCTGTATAAAACATATATAAGGGATGCACACGATCATTATGCATATATGTGTAGCTGTCATGCTGGAGTAATAAAATACTTCAGTTTATGTTATATTTCTATAAATTGATAAGCACAATCATGAAAATGTAGAAGGTGGTTCCACTATGAAAAGTGATTCTGTAAAACCTGCAGTGTGAGGTTTCATGATATTGTCAGTTTATGACTTCCAGATCAGGTTATCACACTTACTGAATGTAAGTTGGGGGTATAAGAAACTCCACTTTGTATCAATCATACATTAACTGACAAATAATTTAAAATGGTATGGGCCCTAAAAAGAATCCATTGACTTCAATGGTCTTTGGTTCAGGCTCATAAAGACAGACCATAATTTAAGATATAAACAGAAGAAGCCTAAACTCATGTTGAATATCTGACCTTAACTCTACTTTTCTGATATTTGAATGTTTGATTTCTCAAACTTAGTGTTGCATTTAAAAGAAAATTGTTTTAAATGAAATTATAGGAAAAGAGGTAGCAACCACTACGGAAAGCTTCACTAACATTTCTCATTCTAAAAAGTATGAACTATGGAAATGAATTTATATACACTGTGCTATCTATTGGTGTCTATCTGCATGGTTCCACTGTGGGCGGTGAAGCTCTGTCAGTACACCAGCTGAGGATCTACCCCAGTGTATATCAATCCATTACATAGTTCTTTACGTATATCTTGCCAAATTATACCATTGGCCAAATATATGTATCTGCCACTAATTTCAGTGGGAGTTGTTCATATGCAAGTGAAGGCAGAATTCACATATGTAATTATGTAACTCTGAATATACCCCTTTTAACTATATTACTAAGTCTGCATAGTGTTTTGCAATACATTTCTATTGTATAAAGGACTCTAGATAAATTAAGGTTTATTATTAATTTTTATTTACTAGTAACATATTGGATTGGTTATTTATATCGCTTTGAGAGCTCTGAATTTTGCCACTTTATTCTTGTTTGTATAATAATCCATTTGCTCTCTTGATTCTGTCTAGGGTTTGGTTAGACCCTGTTGTAACTTGAGAGATTTTCCAAATAGCTTTTCAGATTTGAGCAGACATTTTACACATTATACTTTTAGATTTTAAATGTATTTTTTAATTCACTTTGAAAAGATGAATTAGCCACTGCTGAGGAAATTTCTCGACAGCTGCCAAACAGTTCCACGACAAGTGAAAAAAATTGGTTTTGGTCCATTTAGCTGTCAGTAAATTTTGATGCTGTCATTGGGATAATATTGATATACTTATGATATTGATATAGAATAGAAGTACATGTTCTTTGGGCTTTGTGGCTTTCTTAAACACCTTTCCCAAGATTAGTTAAGTGTTCTCATTTATGATATATAATACAATCAGACGCTGTGATGTATTTTACCAGCCTCCTAGGGCACAGAAATATGTATGTGCTGCATCCTTTTGCCTTCTAGAGCTGTTAGCACCAGTGTGGTGAGATTGCACTGCCAGTAGATTTTCCTCCTCCACTCTTCAAAACACAGGGTCGGGGGGAAGAGCCCATTCAGAGCTGCATATGATGAGGATTCTACTATCACCAGTTCTATTATACCCTTGGTAGGAAGCTAACTTTTGTTGGCTGTTGTGGAGTTAGTTGCTAATTATTTATTTTGGTCTTGTAATTTATGTAAGGGGTACATAGAGCTTTGGATAGGCAACTCTTGTTTTTTATTCATCTCATCAAAGTAGATACATATAATTAAATAAATAAAGGTCCAATCCAGTTCCCATTGAAATCACTGGGACTCTTTCAATTGGCTTCAGTAGGAGTTGAATGTGGCCCTGTTAATTTTGCTCATGTCCAATCTTCACAAAACCCCAGACAATACCAAAGACCCAGAGGAAAGATTTGCAAATGCAAATACAGGGCCCAAACCTGTCTTGTTGAAGTCAATGCCAAATCCTCCACTGGTTTTAACAGGAGCACATGTGAAATGCAGGTATATATGTTATGCTTTGTTGAGGATTCCAAGGCCAGGAGGGCCCGCTGTGATCCTCCTCATAGACTTTAAGGCCAGAAGGGACCACTGTGAGCATGTAGTCTAACCTGCACATCAAAGGCCACAGAGCCTCACCCACCCACTCTGGCAACAGACTCATGCATTACACAGCCCATGGGACTTCTCTCAAAATTTTGAATGTTTGAATTAGAGCATATCTTTTCAAAAAACATGACTAGAGTTCCAAACTTATTAAGCATCTAATAGTACAGTATTTAGGCCCCCCTGTTCTCAGATATTTCAAACACTGAGGGCCCAATCTTCAATCCTCCTCCAGCATCTTTGGGCTGTTCCAGTAAAGTGACGGTCCTAAAACCACCCTAACTGGCTCCTTGAGGTTTTCCTCTTCGTTATATGGCATAGAGCTGCTATAGTATGTCCTACCTCCTTCCACCAGCCCCTGGACCATGCTTGCAGCTGGGATGGCCCTATGCCTTCATTGATCCCCTGTTGGTGAACAACCCATTGGGAGGTGAGGGCAGCTAGTGTAAAACAGACAATTGTAAGGGTTGCTCTAATTTGTGCTGGAGGGGCCAGTCAGAGCAGCTTACTCTCAAAATCCACAATCCACATAGGTAGCTAAACTCCACTTTCATCCATCCCCCTCTACAGTCTTGTGCTGTGTACAGCTCCAATGAACAGAGAATTTGCCCTTTATTTTTCTTAATTCAAAGACCCACACAAAATAGGAATAGAAAATATCTAGTAGACTATCTAGTCCATCCCTTATCAGGGCCAGAATGTTGCACACAGTGCACTCTTCTATCCAGTCTGAATTGACTCAAAAATGAGACTTTCGTTAGTTCCCTTGGGAAATCATTTGACAGTTTAATTGATTGCATCATTAGCGCATTCTTCATGATGTTCAGGTTACACTTTTCTTTGCTCGGTTTCATTCTATTACGCTTAGTTACACCCTCTTGCATTTCACTGAACAATTTATTTCCGTCTTTGATGGATACTTGTAGATGATTCTCACACTCTCGATGCTGTCACATAATTTGGCCAGATATAGTTTTCTCAACTTTTTCTTCAAATCCCCTAGTCCCTTAATAATTGTTGTTGCTCTTTTTAAAATTGCTTCTAGTCTGTTGATAGAAGTGTCACACTGAGAGTAAATACACAGTACAGAATCATTATTGATAAAATAGTCACTGCACTTTTGTAGCCCATTTTATCCAGGTACACTAAAATGTTTTACAAATGTTAAATAATCAACCCCTTCAACACCTCACTGACAAAGGTGTGTAATGACGCTTTGGCTTCACCTAGGGTTATAGGACCGGCACTCAATTTCTCAAGATGGGCATCAAAAGTTGAGGGAACCAAAATTTAGAAGCTAGGTTGAAAATTTCGATCTAAATGACTTGCCCCAAAGGCTACACAATGATTCAGTGGCAGATGTGAGAAAGGAACTCAGGAGTCCAGACTCCCACTCACCTGCTTTAGTCCCTGATTCAGCAAAGTATATGCTTAACTTTACACTTGTTTAAACCCCACTGACTTCAATGGGATGTAAGCACAAATTTAACCTTAAGCTTAAGTACTTTGCTGAATCAGAGCCTTAGTTCCCAGACCACACTGCTGAGACTGTATAAATAAAGTAATATCACACAGAGCCTGCTCTTTGAAATGACTGAAACCTAGTTATACTACCCTTTGCTGTGCTAGGGAGGTTATGGAGTGCTCCGCTGGCTGGATGTTGAACTGAAAATTAACACCCTGCCCAGTAATGAGCCAGCAGGATCATTACAAATATTTCCTACTCTCCTCACAGATGTAGATCAAGAATGCAAAAGCAGGAATTCAAATGACAGTGGTCAAGAGCTCAAGACTGATAATATTCAGTCCTGCATCAATGCTGGGTTTAAGGACTCATCTCATGAACAACCAGAACGAGAAATGTCTGCTGTATACCAATGTAGGCCTGGAATTTCAGCCTTTCTAGTAATACACAGTCAAATTGTGGCCAAACTTGTGCAGGGAAGTGCGGCAACATAATGGTCGCCGTTAATCTCTTGTGCAGGATATCCATACTGTATGGGAGGAGAATGCTCTAGATGACCTCCCCTTCTGCATATGTGCAGGAGTAGTTGGAATGGTGTGGGGAGCCTTCAATCCACCAGTTAGTGTAGAAGCTAAGACATGCTGGGAGATATATATTGGACAATGTATGGACCTAATGCATATTGGACTAAAGGACCACCTCCCTTAGAGCAAAGAGGAAACTGGGTCCTGTTGGTCTGCCCCTAGGCCATCACAACAATGCACTGCCTTTTGCTTGGGGCTGGTGACAAAGCCATGATTTAAACCATATGTAGCATTGATTTTCAGCCCTAGCATGTCAGGAGATACTGGACCGTAAAACTGTGAAACCCTTATTTATAGCAAAGATAGACTGTAGAGGTTTGTAACAAATGACAGCCTTATGCAAGGTAATTGAAGCAACCTGACTGCAGAGGTAGAAATATATGAAAAATAATATCAGTAACAATACTAAACATCTTAACTACTTTGTAAATTAGACTATGGCTCAAAGAAAACACATGGCAGTGAGGTGTAGTGTAAAGGTTTTATTGGCATTGTCTTAGGAAGCCCATGGAGAGATGGATCAGTGAGCAGAATACATGTGAGGATTGTCAAAGTTGCATAATGAATGCAATTTATCACGTGATCACATGTTTCTCATATGGATATATGGAGTATATACAAACAGTTGAAAAAAATTACCCCAAAATATAGTCACTGGAGCTGGTCAGAAAATAAAAAGATGTTGTGGCAAATTTCAAAGTTGTTTCCTTTTTACAGGGTTTGCAGTAAACTTATTTTTCGTTAGCATTTTTCTGAATGTATCTAAATGATTACTTTTTTTCATTGAATTGGAAAAAAAATTATAACCATTTTGACAACACTCATGAAATACCTCGTTTATTTTATTGAAAAACATGCTTTTGGCTAAACATATTTTGATAACTAAAAATTAACTAAAAAAGTGCAAAAATATCACAACAAACTCTTTTTTTCATAATGGCAGATGATTTTTCATAATAGTTTTTCACACACATACCCCCCAAAAAGTTTAAAAAAGGAAGGCAATTTAAAAATGAACAAGACATTTTCATTCAAAAATGTTGAACGTGCTATAATACTCTCTGTTGCAAAGTTCTTTGTATTCTGGTCAAACCAGGACTATAATGCTACAATTAGTGTGAAGTTCATCTTTCACATATAAATGTACTCTCTTGAAGTCTGTCATCTCTTCTGGGGCCTGATCCTGTACCTTTGATGTCAATGCAAGTTTGACCAATGGGCACAGGATCAGGCTTCTGGCACTTAAAAGCAGAGATGGTTATTTTTATTCAGGTAAATATCCTAGGTACCATAAGCTCCTAACTGCCCTGACATGGTCAAGGAGAGCCTGGTTTGCCAGCCTTCTCAGCTCTCTGAGTAGCAGCTCCCTCCCATTCCCAGAGAGCCCAATTGCTCATGTCAGGACCTGGCTCATGACCCTGCTATTATTACTACTTATAACTTTTATTCCAGTAGTGTCAGGGGACCCCAATCATGGACTAGGACTAGGCACTGTACAAACACAACAAAGAAGCAGTCTTCCCCCCCCCCCGAAGCAGTTATAATATAAGTAAAAATGAACCTTTATTTTCTTAGTTTCTTTACAAAGCTAGTTATTACTGACAACCCATCACACTTTTCTACACTTTTTTATTAAATCCAGCATCAACCTAACTCAGTACAGAACCTGTTCTGTCTTCATTTCAGGAAAGATG
Organism: Eretmochelys imbricata; assembly: GCF_965152235.1. Classification (NCBI taxonomy): domain Eukaryota; kingdom Metazoa; phylum Chordata; order Testudines; family Cheloniidae; genus Eretmochelys; species Eretmochelys imbricata. The sequence continues at coordinate 111,023,696 of NC_135575.1, read as the reverse complement.
TGGACAAATTGGAGAAAGTCCAGAGAAGAGCAACAAAAATGATTAAAGGTCTAGAAAACATGACCTATGAGGGAAGATTGAAAAATTGGGTTTATTTAGTCTGGAGAAGAGAAAACTGAGAGGGGACATAACAGTTTTCAAGTACATAAAAGGTTGTTACAAGGAGGACGGAGAAAAATTGTTCTTCCTAACCTCTGATGATAGGACAAGAAGCAATGGGATTAAATCGCAGCAAGGGTGAGTTAGGTTGGACATTAGGAAAAACTTCCTAACTGTCAGGGTGATTAAGCACTGGAATAAATTGCCTTGGGAGGTGGTAGAATCTCCATCATTGGGGATTTTTAAGAGCAGGTTGAACAAGCACCTCTCAGGGATGTCTAGATAATACTTGGTCCTGCCTTGAGTGCAGGGGACTGGACTTGATGACCTCTCGGGGTCCCTTCCAGTTCTGTGATTCTAGGATTCTCAGGGCTCAATAGGAGCACCTGTGAGACTGTCATAGAGATACAGTTAATCAGCATATCCCCAGAATGCTCAAGCCATAATCCCTTCTTGACCAACAAGGCCCACTTTTGGGGCTGTCCTTGCCAGGTAAGTGCTCTCTGTCAGAGGTGAGGTTTAGCCACCTTTCGCTGCCACATTCTCTCTCAAGTGGGTTTTGCACCACTGGAAGCTCTCCACAGGGAACATGATGTAATATTGGTGCCAGTATATTGTAACTATTGGTGCCAGTATGTTGTCAGGTACTCAGCTGTTATGGTGATAGACACCTGGAAATCCCAGTCAAATATATCTGTCAAATTTTGGTTTTCCATGGCTTTGATATTTTCCTGTTAGGCAAACTGTGCCAGACGCTTTTCCCCCAGATTGTTCTCCATGATACTTCTGACATTAATGGAAGGGATTACAACATAGACTTTGAAGTGCCATATACCCTTTCTATGGAAATTGTATTATCTTCTCACACTGAATGCTTAAGCAGGCTCAAATATTCAGTATCTTCAGCAATCTTACAATTTGTGTCTTCAGTTCAGACTTTTTATGTTAACATTCTAGTTCACCGTAATGTAAGTGCCTGACTTAACAGGGAGAATAATAATTTAGATTACCTGACTTTTGATTATAGTGGCTACAGCTTCTTTCCCCACATTCCTTTGCTGCTTCTCTTCTAATAATACTTAATGAAAAGACATTGACCTTACAAATGGGAGAGATCTGTATTGTACAACTGCCAGTGACCTGATTAACCTTACACTGTTTGTTCATATATTTACTTATTTGAGTGACAGCAGTAGATATCATCTTGTTTTTGTCTGTTGCTAGGATAAACACACCACCACCTATTCCTCGTTCGTGCTTTGCTTCACTTTACTTCTTTGTGAGTTATGTCTGGGAGGGATTTCCTGTGTTATGCAGAATCTGATTGCTCAAGATCAGTGACTGTAACATTTGTCTGTCAGTAACAGATGGTTGGTGTAATCCCATATTCCATACTCAGAATGCTGGGCATTACAACACAGACATTTGGCCTAAGATAGAGGATTTCCCCAGGGAACTTACACTTGATAGACAGGCCACATAATCCATGCTTGGATATTTTTCTTAGTGAATTGATCTCCATTTTGTCAGGTGAAAAGACACAAATGTAGGCGATCACCATCTGTTCCACACCCACACTATATTTTAATAAAATGCAATATATATCTCAGTGTAAATTTATGTAGCATATAAGCCTGAAATGTGCATTTTGAAATTTGCTTACAAAATACTGTAGCTGCCTTCCACATTTCCCTGGGGTTTATTTACTTATTCAGTAAGCCTTGAGAAAGATTTTGATGTATTGCATACCAGGATTTTTAAAATTAATCAAAATGTTTCAAAAGATTGTTAGTGAAAGTTGACCCATATCAGTCATGACCTTGACATGAAAAATTGCCATGCACCTTTAAAAGAGAGAGGGAGAGAGAACTCCAATACTACTAGCTGGTGCCAAAGTGTTCACAGCAGCACACATGCACCCCTACCAAGATGGAACTGATATAAAAGCAAGCCAATCACTGATTGTAATGGTAGAAGTAATTAAATATCTTGTATCAAGTCCTGATACTCTTGAATGTAAATGCTATAGAGTGAAGAACTCAGACTCCATTTAATGCCTACTTGTTACTTTAAGTTAAAATTGCCATTGATTTCCATGAGGCTTCAGTTCATCAACTTTGGGTGTAACAGAGCAGCTCTTTCTCAGAGACAACAGTGTATATCCATCTTCCTCCCAACTGTATTTCCCAACATTTAGGGTATAACTGTTGACCAAACAAAAGACCATGTTACTGGACTTTAAGCAGGATAGCCTCCTTTGATGTTCTCTAGCATGCTCCATGTGTAAGTAGTTATTAGGGCAAAACAAAGAACAGTAGGTCAAAGCTCTCATTGTTTCACAAGATACGAACACTGGAAATCTTTGTTTGGTAAATACTAATAGTACTGGTTATCACTCCTTGCCCAAAACAGACTAATAGGCCTTAATAAAGATGACACGCATCCTACAATTTCTCCCTTTCAATTACAAGTAAAGAGAAGAAGAGACTTATTTACTCAAAGTCCAAGCTGTATGCAGAGAAGTAAATCAGTTTCAGAAACCATGGTGAGGATAGTCAGGTCCAGTTGTCATAGCCAGAAGCAGGAGTCCAGAGTGGGGTTGAAGCAAAGTCAGAGTGAGAGTCAGGCTAGAGCAGGTTTAGGAACAGGGCTAGAATGAGAGCAAAGCTGGAGCAGACTAAGCCTTTAGGACTAGAAGTCTGTTGCTACTATCAGACAGGGAAGAATTTCAAGCCCTGGAGTAACCTTGAGAAGACTGAGTCTCTGGTCATCCTGTGAGGATTATACACCTGCCCTGAGAGTCACCAGACCAATTCCAGGCTTGTGGATTGGCTGGAGCCTAGTATAGGAATGACTCATCAATGCATGTGGCTTAATCAGGCTCTAGTTCAGGGATGACTCATTGCCTTACAATCACCATCCCAGGCTTTCTGTATTTGTGGTGAGTTTGGGTTATTGTGATACTCTTTTGCATAGAATTAAACAGGATTCAAATGAGGAAATTCTTCACTTCCTGTGGTTATGGAAAACTTTACCTCTGTAATAATTTAGCTATTCTCCCACACCCTACCTAACAGGATGCTTTATAAAACCTTGTTAGTGCAAATCCAGCTTATTTCAAAGTCTTGATCTCCAAAGCTTCTTTATATTCAGATTTCTGATGGTTTTTCTACAATACAAGCATGTCATCTAATTTTATTCAAAGTTCTGAAAGGGCTCCTCAAATCTCTTTCAGCATTTCATCAAGTTGTGTAAGCAGTAATGCTTTCTGAAAATACTGTATCTACCTTAGGAACATAGGGATTGCTATATCAGAAAAAAAAATCACTGGTCCATGTAGTTTGGTATCTGTCTCTGACAGGATACTCATATAAACCACCTGTAATGCACTTAAATACTGCAATCCTATATGCTATAGGGAATTGGAGGAAGGTAGTTTACCGTGCTGATGATATAATATGATAAATCTAAACTCTTACTGGCAATTTACTTGGAATTCTGTTAGCTGAGCTAGTATAGGATCCATGAATGATCAACATTCTTAAATAACTCATACTGGGCAGGAGTCTAATGTATAGCATACATAGAAATACTAATTTAAGAGACACCATTTAGACTAAATAAACAGTTATCAGAATTTTGTCTAACTCTGTGGGCATAACAGTGCTTTCTCGCTGTGTCTTCCAACATTGAACACTGACTACACTCAGGAAATAATACATAATAATGGTCATTATCATAAATAATACAGTTCACGAGATAGCCCCATGAGATTTTCAGTCCAGAGTAGTTCAGATAACTTTGAATAGGCAAAATATTTAGAGGCTTATCTGAACTGAGCTACAGAACCATTTACATTGCACCCAGGAACACACCGAAAGGGCTGAAAGGCTACCGCTTGTTTTAATATTCCCGAAATGGAGAGAAATAAATTGGTAATATCATCCTCTTAGAAACTCATAGCAAATTTTGATTTGTATATCCTGTGCTCCACGCACAGACCTCCCATTAATGTCAGAAGAATATCAGAGTAAAAACCCGCTGTGCAGATTTGAAAGGAGAATTTTGCTGTTGGAGAGGCTCTTGTAAAGTTTGAGAGATAAGGAATTATTTTTCATGGGATTTGGTCATTGTTCCTGGAGCAATATGATTAGGGTTATATGTGTTGGGCACAATCTTCTCCTCCAATGTGCATGCAGAACTCTCAGCAATTTCAGTGGGAGTCACAAAGGGGTATATGAAGAGCACAACTGGTCCTTTGCTCTTGAAATCCGGTGCAAACTGAAATCATTGGGAGTTTTGCCCTTGACTTCAATAGGGCCAGGATTTTGCCCTGTATTTGGCTGAGTATGCAGTGGAAATGTATGCACATTGCCTCAATTTCCTGCACCCTATCTTCTTGTTAGGAAGAAATAAGCTATTGTTGTACACTGGATTAAAACATTTTAAACTGATAAATTTAAAAGCTGCCCTTCATTCAAGCTAAATGCAAGATGCAATTGTGGTCTTCGAGACAAAGGCACACTCAAGGCCATTCAGGACTGGAATTCTAATGACTCAGATGGAGAGGTTTTCGCTGAGTATTGTTTTTTGAGTAAGGACATGTGTGTGGAGGGGTTGGGGAATCACAGACACAGCACAAGGAAAGAGAGACACAGGGACAAATAAAAAAATAAAGGCAGGAGAGAGAGAAAGCCAAGCAGACACAGCCTGGAAGCATAGTAATATGGCCCCGAGATAGAGCTAAAGCTAAAAGAAAAAGATTCTTGGGTACAGAATGTTGGCTGGAAAGGCAGGTTAGGAACAGTGATTTCTACTATGTTCAAAGAAACAGGACTTTGTGTATTCCTTGTAAATAAACAAGATTGCATCAAAGAAAATAGCAGACCCCATTCTTGATTTCCATTTCTCATTGGGACTGTGAACTTTGAGTAGCCACTTGGGTTAAAAAAAAAACCCAATATTTTAAAGAACAAATAAAAAGTAACAAACTAACCCAAGAACGTGTATAACTTAGCTATCCAATTCTACCTGGCACAAAAAAGGGGAAAAATGCTTCTACCGTTCTTTACTATTTCAAAGTGGCGTATAGATTGACAATTGAATGTAAGACCCAGTGGCCTCCATTTTGTTGTGTAAACTATTGGGAAAATGGTTTACACTGGATGGAGCAATGTGCTGAAAAGAGCTTTCATTAAAAAATCCACCACCAGCTGAAGAGGGGTTGAGGTGATTTCCTTGAATCTGGTAGAATTCACCCCCTCTCTGGATACTGCTAAACTCTTTGGGTGAAATCCTGGAATAGTGGGCATAGTAACATAGATAATTTTTTTCTCTGCTGTGTATGATTCTATGACATACTGCATATAGATTTGTTACTCCATAATGGGCTTACATTTTGATTGAGATCTCCCCTCAGTATGTCTTAAGTATTTTTCACTTTTCTAATGCCAAAAGTTCTTCAGTTGAGAAGCTCCAACAAGAAAGGGATGCAGAAAGTATGACTTTTGATGAGATCCTTTAATCCACCCCTAATCCCACTCAATTAAAGCTCCGCTGATGACAGAAAAACCTTTAAGTGGTGAAGAATAGGAAAATGAGGGAAAACAACCCTACATGAGAAACTAGATACAAGGCTTTTAACTGGGGTGATCTGTTCCGTCTCCTCACACCATGTTTCATTCTCTTTCTGCCATTCTGAGTTAGGCAATTTTTTATTTCTTTAGATGGCCTGGTAAAAGCTTAACCTATGCAGCTACCGAAATTAACAAGAATAGGGATGTACCAAGCAAATAACACAATTCCCAAATCCCAGCGCTGCTGAGAGGAAAAGGGGAAGTTGAGACTTACCTGAGGCTTCCATTGGATAATTATTCTTCTCTTACTCTCTGCTTATAAACTGTTACATAGCAGTGCTACTAAACTGTGCATTGGATTCCAGCCCATAGGTTGCTTTTGTCTGAGTAATTATTAGGACTGTCAAGAGATTCAAAAAATTAATTGTGATTAATCACGTGATTAAAAATTAATCACGATTAATCGCACAGTTAAACAATAATAGAATGTCATTTATTTAAATATCTTTGGATGTTTTCTACATTTTCAAATATATTTATTTCAATTATAACACAGAATACAAAGTGTACACTTCTCAATTTATATTTATTTTTATTACAAGTATTTGCACTGTAAAAAAACAAAATATACAGTATTTTTCAGTTCACCTCATACAATTATAGCAGTGCAATCTCTTTATCATGAAAGTTGAACTTACAAATATAGAATTATGTACAAAAAAACTGCATTCAAAAATAAAATAGTGTAAAATTTTAGTGCTTGCAAGTCCTCTCAGTCCTACTTCTTGTTCGACCAATTGCTCAGACAAACAAGTTTGTTTACATATGCAGGAGATAATGCTGCCTGCTTCTTGTTTACAATGTCACCTGAAAGTGAGAACAGGCCGTCTCATGACACTGTTGTAGCTGGCATCGCAAGATATTTGCATGCCAGAGGCACTAAAGATTCATATGTCCCTTCATGCTTCAACCACCATTCCAAAGGACATGCGTCCATGCCAAAGATGTGTTCTGCTTGATAACCATCCAAAGCGGTGCGGACCGACACATGTTCATTTTCATTATCTGAGTCAGATGCCACTAGCACAAGATTTATTTTCTTTTTTGGTGGTTCGGTTCTATAGTTTCCGTATCAGAGTGTCATTCTTTTAAGACTTCTGAAAGCATACTCCACACCTCATCCCTCTCAGATTTTGGAAGGCACTTCAGATTCTTAAACTTGGGGTCGAGTGCTGTAACTCTCTTTAGAAATCTCACATTGGTACCTTTTTTGCGTGTTGTCAAATCTGCAGTGAAAATGTTCTTAAAATGAACAACATGTGCTGGGTCATCATCCCTGACTGCTATAACATGAAATATGTTACATGGCTACAAAAGTGCCATGCAAATGCCTGTTCTCACTTTCTGGTTACACTGTAAATAAGAAGTGGGCAGCATTATCTCTCGTAAATGTAAACAAACTTGTTTGTCTTAACGATTGGCTGAACAAGAAGTAGGACTGAGTGGACTGGAAGGTTCTGAAGTTTTACATTGTTTTGTTTTTGAGTGCAGTTATATAACAAAAAAAAATCTAGATTTGTAAATTGCACTTTCACAATAAAGAGATTGCACTACAGTACTTGTATGAAATGAATTGAAAAATACTATTTCTTTTGTTTATCATGTTTACAGTGCAAATATTTGTAATCAAAATATAACACTTTGATTTCAGTTACAATACAGAATACAAGATATATATATATATATATGAAAATGTAAAAAAAATCCACAATATTTTAATAAATTTCAATTGATATTCTATTGTTTTATAGTGCAATTAAAACTGTGATTAATCACAATTAATTTTTTTAGTAGTTATTAAATTTTGAGTTAATTGCGTGAGTTAACTGCGAATAATTGACAGCCCAAGTAATTTTCTTGGGTAAATTATCTTGCGTAATTGTTGATGGTCCTATATGTAAGACAATTATTATCACTTGTACTGTAAACAAGATACAGTAGTGATTTCCTTTACCCTTTTCCAAAATGTCAACTAACATAAGTATTACCTGCTACCTTGAAATGCAGTTTGTCCCTCTGCCTGTTTCTCTGGTTTCCCTGTTTGTGTGGGTATGGTGGGGGAAAATAGTATAAAAAGCCCCTAAGCGGCAATGCATGCTGGTTTTCCGACTCCAGTACATTCCCTTCCACAAATCACCCAAATGGCTGATCGGTCATGGGGATATATGGGCATAGCAGGGGAGATGTGAAAGGAGCTAGGAAGCAGTTGGTGTATATGACATTTTCTACTGAGAAGGCTGGGTACCATATGCTGTAAATGTTGAGTAAAGTAAATATGGCTTGAAGCAGCGTTAAGTCCTTCATACCCCTTCCTTACAGAGTGCATACATGGGTCAGGTAGCCAAAAATAGCATAGCTACCATCTGGGGCATGCTGTCATTACTAGCAGGGTGGTCTAAAGAAATCTCCAAGGCAGAGACCCTTCACACATCTGCCTGAGAATTTACAGACTTGTGGTCTTGATTTCTCATAGATCTCCAGTCTCCATTTCTTCTCCTTTTTGTCCTGGTCTAGCTCAGCTTAGTCTGCTCCCCAGCCAGTCCCACAAACCAAGGGAGTTAGGGGAGGAAATTCACTGAGACTTTTATGCAGTCTTTATTTCTTGCACTCATTTGTTTCCCGCCATGTGATTTTCAAACAGGAGTAGAATACACAGATCTATATTCTTGTCTTCCTTCATCACTAACCTACAAGAAAAAAATGGTCTGGTACTTTTCCAGGCAATCTGTATGCACCTATAAACTGAAATGCATCTCATAAACATTAACCATGTTGAAACACTTGCTATTTGCAATCACATTATAATCAACTTGGAGTGGAGATGTAAGATGTTTCATTTGTAGATATCTGTATCAGCATGGCATGGCATGGCATGGGAAACCCAACCTTGGCACCCAAAATATATTATTAGATTGTCAGATAACAATGGATATACATTTACCATGCACATAAGCTCTTGAATGACAAATATTCTATATGACTATTATTTAATAAAAAAGGATACTCACTCAAATTTGCTCATGCAAATATTGCTGGCAGTCATCTGTGATCATTTTAATAACTGGCTTATACATTCAACCTGTCTCTACTCTAGCCTTGTCCTTCCACACCTCTTCCCCTTATTTCTCTACTTATTCACCTGTTGTCTAAACCCTAGATTGTGAGCGCTCTGGGGCAAGCACTGCTTTTATGTTGTTTGTTTGCTCAGTGCCTAGTACAGTGGTACCCTAATCCCTGTTTGTGGTCCCTAGGCATTGCTATAAGAGAAATAATAATCCACTGGTCCTAATCCTGCAAACACAAACTAGCACAAGTAATAATCACTATGTCGGCTAAGCATTTCCAAGGTAAGGTCTATGATTTGTACAACTGGAAAACAGTCTTAACAGAGTTTGCTGAGGATTCACTTGATTGACCAGCAAATGTTGCCATGCTTGTATTCATTGACATTTATTTTGATGTAACAAAAAGCTTTTGAGAGAGATGTAATTTTCAAGTATTGAAGTACCTTGCAATGTGCTTGGAGATTTCACTTGGACAGCTCTAAAGTCCTGTCGCTATTCAGCCGCTAGAACCATAAATGGCTGCCAGCCATCAATTTCAGCTGCAAAATTCCATGATCTGCAAATCTTCCAGAGCTACTTTAGCTTCTATTCATAGAGCAGTACTGTGATGTACGGTAGTTGTTTCTGATGCCAGTGATAATTTTAGAGGGTACTTGGCTGGTTTATTCTGTCTCCTTATTTGCATTACTTTGATACAGGTACTCTGAGGCCACAGTCAAGACCTGGCTAAACAATTCCTCTGTCATATCACTTTACAGACTTGTGCTTATTATTACTTACTAACTGCAGGCTGCAGCAGAGAATCAACTGGCAGGCTCTCTCTGGCAGTTTGTGCTTTTCTATTGCAAGATATACAAAGCTGACTGCTCTTCAATTCTGGTATGTGTGTAATAAATATATATGTAAACTTTTTGGAGTTGGTTTTATGAGGCACATTCTAGGCTATGAGCAAGATTTTCAAAGCACTGCCACTGAGTTATTATTAACACCAATTAGGAGTACTGTAGCTAAATTCCCGGTCGGCTCTGAAATCTAAATCTGTTTGTATGTAGTTATGATTCCTGATAAAATTTCTGCCCAGTAATGACAACCTTGAAGCGGCTGATGAAGTTTGGAAATATTAATGTGTTGAAGGCAGTGTTGCCTACTGGATAGACTGAACTATGACTTAAGAGACATGGGTTTTAATCCCAGCTCTGCCATTGGCCTGCTGTGTCAACGTAGGAAGTCACATCACATGGTTGCTTCTCAGTGTCCCCATCTGTAAAATGGGACTGGTGTTACCAGCCTCCTTTGTAAAGTGCTTTGAGAAGTATGGATGAAAAGTGCTTAATGAGAGCTAGTTATTATTGTGAGGTAAGCTATTGGTCAGAGCTCTGTCAACTTTATAAAAATAATGGGAATCTACACAAAGAACTATTGCCAAAGTGATCTGATACTGTGCCTTTCAGAAAGCCTTTGACAAGGTCTCTCAACTAAGGCTTTAGAGGAAACTAAGCAGTTCTAGGATAAAAGGGTCAGTCATTTCATGGGTCAGTAACTAGTTAAAAGACAGGAAACAAAGGGTAGGATAAATGGTCAGTATTCAGAAGGAGAAAGGTAAATAGTGGTGTCCTCCAGGGATCTATACTGGGACCTGTCCTATTCAACATATTCATAAATGATCTGGAAAACAGGGAGGTGACAAAGTTTGCAGACGATACAAAATTATTCAAGATAGTTAAGTCTAAAGCAGACTGCAAAGAGCAACAAAAGGATTTCTCAAAACTGGGTGACTGGGCAAAATGGCAGATGAAATTCACTGTTGGCAAATACAAAGTAATGCACATGGGAAAATATAATCTCAATTATACATATAAAATGATGGGGTCTAAATGAGCTGTTACCACTCAAGGACTAGATCATGGAGTCATTGTGGATAGTTCTCTGAAAATATCCGCTCAGTGTGCAGCTGCAGCCAAAAGAGCTAACAGAATGTAAGGAACCATTAGAACAGGGACAGATAATAAGACAGTAAATATCACAATCTCATTATATCAATCTGTGGTACAGCCACATCTGGAATAATTCATGCAGTTCTGGTCGACTTATCTCAAAAAACAACATTTGAAATGGAAAAGGTACAGAGAAGGCAACAAAATGATTAAGGTAATGGGGGGATTTGACAGAGGTCTATGTAATCATGAATGATGTGGAGAAAGTGAATAAGGAAGTGTTATTTATCCCTTCATATAACACAAGAACCAGGGGTCACCCAATGAAATTAATAGACAGCAGGTTTAAAACTAACATAAGGAAGTACTTCTTCACACAACACAGAGTCAACCTGTGGAGCTTGTTGCCAGGGGATGTTGTGAAAGCCAAAACTATAACTGGATTTTAAAAAATAGATAAATTCATTAAGGATACATCCATCAATGGCTATTAGCCAAGATGGCTAGGGATGCAATCGCATGCTCTGAGTGTCCCTAAGCCTCTGACTGTCAGAAGCTGGTACTGGACGACAGGGGATGGATCATCTGAGGATTATTTGTTCTGTTCATTCCCTCTAAAGAATCTGGCATTGCCCACGGTCAGAAGACAGGATACTGGTCTAGATGGAATTGGTTTCAAACCCAGTATGGCCAGTCTTATGTTCTTATGTTTACCTATTCAACAAAGCAAAAATAGCATATACAACATTCTGGTCACAGAAAATATCCATCTGGAGAGAACTCTATCTCATTCCAACATATGCTGCTGCTTGTGTACACCTTTTGCCACTTCCTTCATTCCTGAGAATTATAAACTAGAGCGGGTCAGAAAATTCTCCAATAAAATTAAGTTTAATCAGAAAATGCCAGTTTGTTTAACTTAAAATGTCTCACAAAAACAGATCAGGCTCGATGAACTTCCTTCAAATCATAGGCAGGTTTCTGATGGTTCCCTACCAGCTCACCTGTTGGACTACTGGAAGCCCAGGCTTTCACGGTCCAGGGCTCTGGGGCAGCCACACTGTGTGGTCTGCCCTTGGGCTGGGCAGCCTGACTGTCCAGCATCTGTGTCTCCAGGGCAGCCCCACCATGTGGACTGCCCTGGGCTAGGGACGCCAGCCTGGGCTTCCAGACTCTGAGGCCAGCTGGCTCCTTGGGCTGCCCTGAGACGCAGACCTGGGAGCCGCCACAGCTGTGACTGCAATAGACTTTTTTGACAAGAATGTCAATTTCACTCAGCAGCTGCAGGTCTGGAAAGCTTATTTCATTTCAGAACAAAACACATATCGGCGTTTGTGAAATGACATTTGGAGGAGATTTCCAGTTTGGGAGCAATCTTGAAAAGTTTGGTTTCGTTCCAATTTAAAGCAAAACCAAATGTCATTATATCAGAACTTCTCACAAACCATTAACCCCACGTTTCAGTTACAAACTGCCGAGCCATGTGCACTGTTTGTCTATTCTGTATCTGTGGATCAGCATTTTTTTAAATCCACACAGCTCAGGGGCAAAGGTACAAATTGAGGCTATTCTGTGGCTGGGCCACAAGTTTCGTGTCTGAGACAACAAGCTGTTGCACTTCCCTGGAGCAGCCCAGAACCCAGACTGTAGCTCAGAGACGCACTTTCTGCTTCCTGCACCAGCCCCACACCTAGGCCGCCCAGTACAGCTGCTCTGTCCAGTGGGTTGGAGGAGAAGAGCCAAGGCTCTGCTACTCTGTGCCCTCTTTTGCCCACTCCTCTTCCACCTTCACAGGAAAAGGGAGTAGTGGCTCTGCAGAGGGTGCTTTCCGTACCCTCCACTGCAACTACCCACCTTAGGGGTAGCTGCCACTTGAGGAGTCAGTCATGTCCCTTTACTTCCCTGGGTTGGCGTGCAGGGCAAGCTACTATCTGGCCCCTATAGTATAGGAATAATGAGTTGACATTTCTTTCATGAATGAATTAGTCTTTCCAGAATCAGCATTTCTTTTATGAGACAGGTGTATTTGGGTCTCATAGTCCAAGCAGGAAAAGCATCTATAAAATTGCTAATCTAAAGTGAACATGGGGATTATGCACATGTATATTGGGGAACAATGTGGGGAGAAACAGAGATGGCAGCAAAATAGAATAATATGTAGAAAGCTGAGGTTCAGGAGCCCTTTTGAGTCTTCAGTGGAAAAATAGCACCTATTCCAAACCCAAAGGGCCAGATCTTCATGGAGCTACACCAAATTACACCAGCGAAGGATCTGGCACAAAATGGACCCTGATGTCTGATCAGCAGAAGCATATTAGCATCATGGTAGCAAATTCCACGTGCCCTACTATTTAGTTAAGAAACAATACTTAACAGGAATGGGAGTGGGGAAACAACCTAACAAAAACATATGAAAACCACTAAAATTCACACAGGGTACATTTGAAAAGGTCCAAACCATTTTCAAAAACTTAAGCTATTGGATGACTGAAAAGAGAGGGAGAGGGAGAGATTTGATTCACTATTGTTTTACTCCAGTTTTATGCCAGTGTAACACTATTGATTTCAATTGCTTTTCAAATACTGGATTAATGCAGCGGTGAAGCCCATAGTCTTGATCTAGTACTTACACCATGCACAGATAATTATCATTTAGCATGCCCCTAAATTTCAGTACTTAATTAAATTAATATAAAATTGAGACCAAGGTATAGGTAAAGAATCATGAAAAGATTAAGTGTATACGTATAAAAAAGACATTTTAAAATATAAAATGGCTGTGTGTGTTTGTTCTTAGAGTTAGCAATGGTTCACCTCTTTTATGAGTTTGTGAATGACAGCTTAATTTGCAACTAGAAGAGCAAAGAGTTTGGTGTGATAATTTACCCTGAAATAGCGTACACAGACTTAGCGAACCAATATATATACTGATTAGGAAACAGTATATGAACTAATTTTTTTTAGCCAATTGAAAATCACTTCTCTTGTCTTCTCAATGGCCGTTACGTTGGCAGTAGATATATTATTTGCCACTTGAAGCAGCAGTTTATGTGTGAATGTGTGTATATATGTTTTAATATGCAAGTGTAATGGTGCTATTTGATTTTCAAAAATCAAAATGAACTATATTGTGTCCTAGATTGAGCCTACATATTGTGGCATTCAGAGTGAATTTGCTTCTTGTTAATTAAATTAGTAGTAGTAGTATTTTATTTATTTTTTTATTATTATTATTTTGGTAACATAAAACAGGAAGACAATAGGATCAGTCAATCAAACCAAAATGAATGCTTAAGTACCTGGGCATTAATATTAATACTGTCCATTAATTTCAGTTCAAACTATTCTTGCTCTGTTGTATAATACAGTTCTACGCAAGACTATGTAATTTGCATGCTACAGCAAGGTGCATTATAAAAAGTTATCTTAAATTATCAAGAGCTTCCAGGGAACTGGTAGCTAGCATATAGTGTGTATGTGTGTGTATATATCAAAGATAAGCCTCTAGTGAGGGTGCTCCTTGATTTCTCATTTAGGAGAGTGTACTTCGTTGCCTTAGCAATTCTTTCCTTTCCTAAAATCCAATCATACTGGCATCCCTTCAGGTTTCTAGAGGCTTAGCCATCACTGCTCCTCCTGCAAACTGTCAGTAACCTCTTACTTAGCAACTTTTAAAATTTCCTGCATCTATCTCAAAACTACAGGTGCACGGTATCACATCCTTCCAGAGGATTCGTGGCTAAACGGAGACTTTAATTCTAAATTGCTGCTTTAAATCATCACAGATCTATCATCTCCGCTGGGTCATGCTATCTCAGTTTGAGTGAGTTTTCTTCTTCGCATGAGTTTTGGTTTTGACTGTTTGTCACTTGGCGCACCCTCTGAAATCAGCAACGGACTTTTGGACCTGTGGTTTACAGTTCACCAGTGAATACATGGTTTATTATCTACATTAGGTATTACTGAAATAGCACTATCAGACAGATTACAAACCTGCTTTTTTCTAAGGCGGCCCCTCATGGTCTATCTGTTGAGGGGTAGACTATGTAGCAGTTAGTTAATGTAAATGAGTGGGATTTGCCAAACTAGCTGAAACGTTTTGTCCATAAATGGCTGCTTTTGCTGCTTCAGGAATGTCTGCATACATGTTAAGCATCAGAGGGGTAGCCATGTTAGTCTGGATCTGTAAAAGCGGCAAAGATATGCATCCGACAAAGTGGCTATTCACCCATGAAAGCTTATGCTCCAATACTTTTGTTAGTCTATAAAGGTGCCACAGAACTCTTTGCTGCATATATGTTGTGCTCACCTCACAAATGCAGTCAATATCAATTCCTATTCTTACATACATGGGTGGAGCTCTGATGCGATGGTGGTGGGGGCCACAAAAGTCGACAGGAAGAGGCAGCCATCTCTGTAAAGTGAAAACATTGAATCCAATAGACTGTGTACCACAGAGACAAAATAGCATGATTTCTTTTGGGTTGCCCACTGCAGGCTAGGGGTATGTCAGGCCAGCCAGGGCAGCTGTCCCAGACTGTGCCGTTGTCAGGCCTGTGATGCTGCCACCAAGCACTGCTGAGATGAACAGATGCACAACACCGTTCCTCCTGGCCACCAGAAAGTAACTGAGTGTTGCTGCATGGAGCCTGAAGTTCTCCTTCCCTCACCATCAGCTGATCCCCTTAGGGCCTCTTCTGAGCCCCATCTCCCCTGTGATAATGCCTGGAGAGGGCCCTGTTTCACCCCTGTCTCCACTCAGTGGAAAGGCTCCTCCTGAAGCCTAAGGGGAATCAGGAGGAGAAGACACTCTTCAGGCACAGGCTTAGCAGCACCCCGAGGAATAAGAAAGTGATTGTGTCTTGGTGCCTGGCTGAGAGTATGGGTGGCCTAGTGGATGTTCATTGGGATGGGTGAGTATATGTGTGCTTGTGCCTAGCTGAGTAAGCAGAGCATGGAGGGCTGGATGTGTGTGGGTAGGCGGCAGTGGTGTGTGGGCAAACCAGTTTTCTGACCAGATTAGAGTTAAATAGAAACATAAAGGTATAAGTGAGGGGGCACAAATGCAATAAGGGCAAGCCCTTTGGGGAGGGCTGGGGTATTGCAAGGAAGGACACTGTGGCAGCCACATGGGGCACTGCTTTGGCATCTTCTCCTGGCCCTGTGAATCTTAGCTTTGGCCCTGTGGGCACCACAGCTAGTTCACTTGATTGTAGACAGAGCTTTAAGAGTTTTGATATCTCTTGTGTGGGAGGAAGCTTCTCCTGCTTCATGTGTCCATTGAATTGATCTTGCTCAGTAACAAAGAATGTATTATTCACAGTAGGGCATACCAAGCAAACAGGACAAGAGCAAATTCATCATCCTGGGCATTGTCGCAAATTTTCTTCCTCTCCATACAACTAACTCACAGGCTGTTCCCTCGGAAAAGATCTATTCCAAAAGTATCACAGCTAGAACAAATTTGCAGTCACAGAAATATAGGCTTTGCCATACTAGGAGACATCATTAGTTCATCTATCCAGTATCATGCCTCTTACAATGCCCCTAAACCCCATAGTCAGAAAAGAACAATAATACCCCTGGGCAGTTGTTGAACGTGGAGGCAACAATTCCTTACTCACCCCATGGGTTGTCAGTTTAAACTCTGAAGCTTGAGGCTTCATCACCTGTGTAACTTTTCAGCCTTGGTAGCATAGCTACAAAACTGCAAATGTTGTTCCTGTTCATATAGACACCTAATCCTTTTTTAATCCTCCCAAATAGCTTACCTTGGCGATTTCTGTGGCAGTGATTCCACCACTGATTGACTATACACTGCAGAAAAAGCACTTCCTCTGACTCTGTTTTAAATTCGCTGATGTTCAGATTCACTGGATGCCCTGTGATTCACAACTGATGGGACTAAGGGCCAGATTTTAGAGATGCTGACTCTTCTCCAGTCCCAAAGGCTTTGACTGGAGTGATGGGTGTTCAGTATCTCTGGAAATCAGCCCCTAAGTGAAATGCCCATTGCTTGATAAAATATTTAAAAGCCTGATATTAGTGTATCATTTGTAGAAAATGCCAGAGTTTTTGTACTCAACCATTTTATTACAATGCACATGCACATCTACATCTATATCCAGTTATAGATAGATAGATAGATAAACATATACAGAAAATGTAATAAATGTTTATAGATATCTATATATATATCTATATATAGATATAAGCAATAATTATTAAAGAAATACCCTGGAAATGTAAAGCTTTCTGATAGTGGATACCTCTATGATTACTTCCTGGAAGTAGCTATGTCCCTGTTAAAAGGCAGCAAATCTGGATAGCAGCAAATTCTTTCCTATTAGCTTGTTTTCAGTTCTCCTCCCCGCTTTAAAAACTTTCCTTGTTCTTGTCAATGTGATTTTGGAATAAGAATAAAGAAAGAGAAGTTGGCTGGCATGGAAACCTCTCCCGTGCACTCCTCTGAGCCATGATGGGGGAAAGAGAGAATACAGAGGAATGTCCAAAGGGCTCACAGGAGCACTGGGGAGTCAAATTATATAGTTTCCTCTAGAAAGCTCCAGTGCTTGCAAAGTAAATAAAATCAATTTAAAAACCACACCCTAAAACCATTTAAACCTTAAAAAAAACATTTAAAATACATGTTGAAATGTATGGACTTACTTCAGAATTAACTGCTTTTCCCATTGGAATAAATGATAGAAATGTTCTTCTCCTTAGGGAATCAAACTTCCTTCCCTTTTGTTAATACATGGTAGCCTCCATTAATATTACCTCCTCTTTTGTTGTTGTTGTTGTCAAACACTCCAATTCAGTCAATTTTGATGGAAGACTGTATGATGCTGCAGTTGTGGGACATACTGTAGCTGTAGTTTTCCCTTTAGGCTGTCCAAGCCAAATCTTGCATAGCCATAAGTAAGGGGCATCCTCTAGTCTGGTTAGGCTGTTATTTCCAGCTGACTTTTTTGCAAGCTGAATCTCATTTTGCTACTTTCCATATTTCCGACTTCTAAAGATTCTATTGTGTAATTTGCCCTCATTAGTATTTGCCTTCAATTTAATATCACCTGTACATTTAATCAACATTCCCCACTCCCACAACATGAATAAAGATATTGAATAAGTCCACATCTAACAGAGAGCCTTGTTTCAGAGTAGCAGCCATGTTAGTCTGTATTTGGAAAAAGAAAAGGAGTACTTTTGGCACCTTAGAGACTAACAAATTTATTTGAGCATAAGCTTTCGTAAGCTACAGCTCACTGTACTCGAAATCTCCTTGCAATATTACTATTTGTGTGGCATCAATAATATGTTAGGTACTTTCTTTGAAGTCAATTTAAAACTGAACTGGACAAAATATTATTATTTATTATTCGTTAGTAGTATTTGTACTGTTGTAACGCCTAGGAGTCCTAGTTATGGATCAGGATCTCATTGTGCTAGGCACTGTACAAACACAAACAAAAAACCCAAGTCATTGCCCCAAGGAGCTCTCAATCTAAATATAAGACAAGAGACAACAAATAGATAGAGACAGATAGGGGGATACAAGGAAACAATAAGACAATATGGGTCAGTACGATAGGCAGTAGTATCAGAATACATTGTAGAGCCCGGTTGGTCTTGCCTTAGAACAAGAATGGACAAATGGCCTAACAAGTTATGTCTCCTATTAAGTTTCTATATCTACCACACCTGCTTTCCCACTTCTTGGTTCCCATGCAAGCTACTAAAGTTTCTTAGACTCCATTTTGATTTCCTCATATTTATATGTGAAATGAATTATCTGTTACTTGAGACAATGGATAAAGAGCACAGCAATTGTTAAGTAGTCTCATTATTATACAGCAGTATCATTAAACACAAGGAGCCAAATGCAACTCTGGAGGAAGGGAGTGCAGCTCCCAGTGAAGTCAATGAGATCTGGATCTCCTTCCACCAGAACTGAGTTTGGCTTGATATATCAGACAGTGACTTTAACAAGAAAGTAGACAACTGGGCCAGACTTATTCCTGGTTTGTGTGAGCTTCTGTTAGTTTAAGTCAAGCTGTGGGGCTTCTAGTAATAGAAAGACCACTGGGGATAATTTGACACTGCACAATATGGAACTCAAAAAATTGTGTGTCCCCATCTGAGAAGTGGCACGACCATGGCAGCCAGGGAATATATTGATGTAGTGTGTCCCCTGCTGTCAGAATTCCTATGGGGCCCACAGCACAAGCTACAGCTGCTGTCCCCACTGGCCGAACTCCAATGGGAAATTGGGGGTGATGATATCACCTACTTTCTCTTAGGTGAATCCCACTGGAAAACAGTGGGGCTTTCTGGTGGAGAGAAGTGAAATTCACCTCTCTGTGCCCCATGGGAGAAAAAGGGGGTAAATATGTTTCCTTTTCATAAATCATAGGCTAATGATACTGGGTTTGTCTGATATTATTTAATGTACTGAATATTAATTCTCTTGTGTGCTCAGACATGAAAGTAATGGGCTCTGTGTAGTAACCTAAACAGAATAGACTTGGTGTTACAGCAATATTGCAGTCCAATATTATAAGACAAAACCACAACTTTGTGGGCAAAATGTTAGGAAAATATTCATTGTTACCAGGTGTGGTTGCCCCCTGTCGAAAAGCAATAGAAAAAAGTTGCATATCATCTTTTGGCATTTTTAAGTGATAGCCGTGTGTTTACACTATTAGCTCAACCAACATTACTCTGCTCCGTGCTAAAATAATAACAAGGACAGAACCGTTTGTTCAGACTGACTGTTAGGAAAGGAAAATGATGTTGTGTGGAGAACGGCAGGAAATTATGTTGACTGATAACAAATATAATTATTTCAGAATTATGATGATTGTGTCACAGTCATTCCAGGAATACAAAATATTTTCCCACCTCTCTCTCCCTCCTCTCTTCTACACCACGACTCCTTATCTTCGCTCTTCATTCTTGTCTTCTGCAGCAGTTGAAAGGCTGGCACTGTGCCCCAGACCATGAAAGATGTAGCACTGTGGATTAATCTAAATTTTGCCCGGAATAGGACGGATGCAGAAATATTCTATTTAACAAAGGTCTGCTTTATCATTACACAGTCTTTTTGCTCTTCCACTGCATGGTGAAGCTCGAGTTAGGCAGAATGTGTCACAGGGCTGAGTAGATGGTAGTTGATTTCTAAGGGACTGTAATGTGCCAGCAGGACAGATTTTTAGAAACAATAGGGACCACACAAGAGATAAACCAGATGTAACTGTGTGGAAGGATAATGGTTGGGGGTTGAGATCTTGTTGGTTAGATGTAGTGAAAAAAAGAAATGGTAGGTTGGTGGTAGGAACTGAGTAGAATGGGAAGCAAGAGTAGGAGAAGGAATGGTGAAGGAGGGTTAGTTAAAGATATTGAGGAGGGCTGTTGTACATGGCACAGAGCAGATGTAGGAGGAAGAACTGGCTTGGGAAATCTACATCTAAATGAGAAGAAAGAAATGGAAAAATATGGGGAAGGGCAACGCTCATGGTCAGTAGGCAATAAGTTTTGATGGAGCTGAGGAAGAGAGAAAGCAGGGAGACAGAACAGGGAAGATAAATCAGGATAGCTAGGTGAGGGAGGCAAAAACAAGATGAAAGAATCAGAGAATCACTAAAATAGATGAGTTTCAGAGTAACAGCCGTGTTAGTCTGTATTCGCAAAAAGAAAAGGTGTACTTGTGGCACCGAAAGAGAGCCAGGGGCACTGAAGGGGTGAGTCTCTCTCAAAGTGCTTCATAATCTAAACTAGAGTCTGTTGAGTGGTCTAATGGATTAGCAAATTCCAGGGAACTTTGTAAGAGAGTCCAAAGCAGGAGACCTTAATGGGAGCATTGTGGACAGAAAAGCATAATCTGTAAGCAATTAACACTACCCTGTTAAATAATATTGAGAAAAGAGTAGCCTGTGATGGGAGAAATGGTCCATAACTAATTGAAGGGTGCATTACTCTGAGTAGAGTGAGTGTGACAGAAAAGGATCATTCAGACCGAGCACTAGCACTAGGTTAGATTACCCCAATTAGTAGTTAGCAGAGGGAAAAAAAGGCACGAGTTTCTGTTCCTAATGCCTACTGGAATCAGTATGAAGAGACTCCATCCCCCACTCCACTCAGACAACCTGCAGCTTCAATGGAAACCGCATTCAAACAGCCAGCTGGCCCCGGGAACGGTCCAGGGTGCAAACGTGTAAGACAAGCATTACTGTACTACCAGTGCATACATTCACAATGGCTAGATGGCAAGAGACAGGACAGGTTTAAAGAGAATAATTAGAGAATATGCCAACACAAGACTCCAACTACAGCACATAAAAGCTCATTAGTGAGCTACAGTAGCCAACGTCCCTGCCCTGGCAGTACTAACTGTCCCCAGCCACCTTTCTTTGGGCTAGGAGCCATCGGAGCTGGAGGGTAGAAGGCAGATTTGTTTATCTGATTGCGTTTGCTGGCAGCAAGTTGTTGGCACTTCAGGTCAGTCATTCAGAACTGTGAAAAATCCATTGCAAAAAAGCCTATATGTGACTGGCTGCCTTGCTGTAGCCAGTCACTACTCATCAGAGAGGTCTAATGTCCAAATGATGTCAGCAAGCTTTATTGATTGCTCACAGCTGAAGGGACAGGGTCTGGTAAGGACAGAGTCCATCCCAGGGACTTGCTGTACTTGTAAACTAGTTAAGTAGGATTAAAATTTGGATGGTGTGCAATTGTTCTCCATGTCCACAAAAGTAGGACAGGAAGTAATCGACTTGCTCTCTGCAGCAAGGGCGATATAGGTTACATATAAGAAAAAACTTATAAGGATAGTTAAATACTGGAATTAGTTACTAAGAGAGGTTGTGGAATCCCCTCACTGGAGGTTTCGAAGAACAGGTTGGACAAACACCTGTTAGGGATTATATATATTTAGTCCTGTCTTAGTACAGGGGGCAGAACTAGATGGCATCTTGAGGTGACCTTCCAGAAAATGTAGTCAAGCTAACTGTAGCAAAACATCCTCTTTTAAAGCCCCTAGTCTTTGTGTGTGTGTGTGTGTGTGTAAACTTGGAAGTGAACACATAGTGGCAGATCTTAAAATCTTACCAATTGGATATAGATAATTGGATATTACCTCTATTTTCCCAGTATTTTCTGTTATTCCTTTTACCTAGGCAGTGCTAGAAATAGGAAGGGAGCATTAATTAGATATCTATCTATTACATGTAGTAAGGCAGTTGCAGTATTGACAACCTCAAGAGTTCAAAAATAATGAGTCAGGCCCCCCAAAAAATCATGAGATTGGCCCCAAAACTCCGAGATTATATTGTGTTCTTTGGCCTGTCTTCTGATTTTTTAACTTCCCCCGCCCATCCTCAGTGTGTCTGAGAGAAAATTTATGTTGCCAACTCTTCTGAATGTATTGGGTAAAGTGACTTTGCCTCCTGCTGCAGGATCTCTGACCCCCTGACAGCGGACCATCCCCTACCTAGCAATAAATTTTGCTCTACCCCTTCAGTTCAGCCCCCTTCAGCTCAGCCTCACCTCTACTCCTCCTGGAGCTCTTATCCGTCCTCTCCCAGGCCTGGAGACTACAGAGGGGTTCCCTCTGCCCTTTCCAGGCTGGGAGAGGTAGTTTCAGTAGCTCTTCTCCATGTTCTGCCCGCTCCCAGGCCAGGTGCTGCAGGGAGGTGGGAGGAGTAAAGGTACCATCCTGCACCCCTTGCTCCTGGAGGGGATGAAGGAGCCTCAGAGGTGCCTAGAGCTCATGGAATTTTTCGCTCCCTCTTTCCACCTCTCCTCCTTTGAGAACAGCTTTGGGTTGCTGAGGAGAAGAGTGGAGGAGAGAGACCTTTTCCTATAGCAGCTCTGATTGGTTGTTCTGCCCTGAGGGTGGGTAAGTGGAGCAGGCAACCAGCCAGATTTGCTAAAGGGCTGGGGCATCTCATGTCATCATGAGACTGGCTCCAGCCCCAGACAAAATCTCCTTACTCATGAAAAATGTCAAGAGTTGGCAACACTGCAAGGGCTGGCTTGTTTTTAAGGGTGACTGTTGTATCATTTACGAAACAGAAGGGCAAAGAGCAATGGCAATAGCCTAGTTTAGTGCAGGTATCACCATTCCAACTTATACACACAGGGCTTGCCAATGCCCCCCCCAACCATGAGCTCCATTATTAAGCTCCATAATGAAGTGAAAACTCATACTGAGCAAACTGAAAAAGGATTATTGTTCCAGATTAGACCTTAAATGCAAAGAAAATGGCCGTGTGAGGCCTCTCTCTTTGTAAGCCACGCATCCTATCCAAGTTCTGGAATTTATGGTCCATCCCTGTCTTGCATTCTAGCAGCTGAAGTCTTGTGGAGCTGTGGGATCTGCAGTAGTTCCTCTGTTCAGTCCTGCTGCTCTGATTCGTGGAGTACATTCTGGAGTCTCTACCTCAGAATACCAGGGGATTATGAAATCTCCAGATACACAATGGCAGCAGTAACTAGTCAAAGCAAGAATATTAAACACTCCACAAGAGCCATATCCAAATCAAGATGATGCACTAAAACTAACCACTGCTACCGCATGTTTTTAGAACAGAGAAGTGTTTATCACAAAGTATTATAAAGGCAAACTCCTCCTAAGGAATATTCAAGAAAATGGGTCACCTGTTCCTCAAAAACTGCCCCTTGAAACAATGAAGGTGGAAAAGAAGAAAACTGCAACATCCAGTGTCTGGATGTTTATCTTAGTAGCAAGCAAGAGAAGTTATCCAGCTACCTATTGAGCTAGCTAATGTTTAATTTGACTAACCTTGTGTAAAGGCCTGTGTAAGTGGCACAATCAAACAATGAAGGCAAAGAAAGAGATAAGGGGGGGAAAATGAAAGGATTATCAAGAAGAAAGGCTGGGGGGATTTTATCTTTTAAAAAAAATCTGAATGGGGAGTGCCAGACATAAAAGGAAGGATACTGGAACGTACTAAAGACAGAGATCTGAGCTACACAAACTGTATTGCGCAAGAGAATATATATATGAATTTTGCTGAGATGTGAAAAGCTTTATATCTTGAATCACATCCTAATCATGTTTCTCTTTCTGAAATCTGCATGCTTTAATGTTGGTGATGGGATTACACATTTGTGTTCTTTCTATTTATCTTTACTGCATAAAATGTGTTAGATATATATTATGTTACATCCATAGCTTTGATGCACAGGAATGCTTTCGCTTTTTAAATTATTATCAGTCCTTTTTACTCATCGGGAGCTGCATCACAGCTACCTGCCTCCAAGAGTCTAGTCTTATGCAAAACTCTGTCTGTTGCCAGTATTGATATATTGGTTCCCCAACTCTAAAAGAGAGCCATTCCCCATCCATTGTGAGCACCTTATAATAGCATGCAGGTGTGCATGTGCACAAACACGCTCCTCAACCTCAGAGCCAGATGAAATTTGCTAGCTGGACACACATGAGGAGCCACTGTTCCAGGTCCTAGTATCAGAGTGCAATAGAGAAGAGAGTTCTAGCTCTTCAGCCCGAGGGACAAGAAGACTTTTGCTTACGCTTCCCTTCACCGCTGCAGAACACCGAGAACAGCAACAAAGAGCCCATGGTCCAACCCTAGACAACTGTCTGTCTATCTATGCCTAAAACTGGCCCTGAACACAGTCAATCTCTGTAAATCAGCCACAAGTGCAGAATGAGTGGGGAGGTGAAGGGACACAGTGATTATTCAGTGTTCAGGACACAACAACGGCACATCCTCTGTTTAAGTTCCAGCAGCTCAGGCTCAGGCTTAGAAGGAGGGAGGGGAGTCCACACTCAGGACAAAGTTTTCAGAGAGGCCTCAAGCTGGCTTCCATTTACACCTGCTGAGCTTTGCCTGAGCACAAAGACCTGCACATGAATTTATGACCTGCGTGTGTGTGTGTGTCTTTGTGTGTGTGTAAATACACACACACACACAAATAGTGTTGGTGCATAGGGGTCAGGAGAGTTAGGAGAAGGGTGACAATGCTGAGAGCAGATGGTTGCTCACACGGTTAGTAAGGCACTTTTCAGAGGCTTTGCCGCAGAAATTAGTTTGGAAGAGGGATTTGAATGAAGGTGGCTCAGTGAAACGGTTTGGAGGCAGAGTTCCAAGCACAAGGGACGACATGGAAGAAAGTGTGAAGATGTTTGTGAAAGTAGGAGACAAAATTTAAAGGAGTTACTGGACTGAGGACAGAGTTTCAGTCTTAATGGCTTTTCTCTTTTTAGATTAATGGAATCTACAAAGAAAGGATGAATATAAAGCCTCAAAGTGCATATACAGTGTGTGATGCTCAACAACAGCAGATGGCCAGAATGAACTCGCAGGGAGTGATCTATAGACAGGTTAGGGTGCTCACTTAATTTTAAAGGTACAGTACATAGGAAACAACCTTACTGTTATATAGCTACATACATGAGGGCTAGTTCTACCACCTGTGCATGCAAGTCACTGTGATAATAATAAGAAAAGGAGAGCTTGTGGCACCTTAAAGACTAACAAATTGGTTAGTCTCTAAGGTGCCACAAGTACTCCTTTTCTTTTTGCAAATACAGACTAACACAGCTGCTACTCTGAAACCAGTGATAATAATGAACATGAACAAATGGAGGCCAGGTACTTTTAATTCTTTTACCAAACCCAACTTTTAATTCTGTTACCACAGCAACTCTGACACAGCACTGTACCAAAGTGAGATCTTCAAGTATATTTACTCATCACCTTCATTCCTATTTAGAAATACTCTTCATATCTTAAAGCTGAAACCACTTCAGCCATATAAAAGAAAAGGGAAAAGATCTGAAACAACTTGTTTATGACAAAAACATTCTAAGAACTGTAGGATATAACATGCTTATCTTTTTAAATACTTGCTTAATATACTTAGCTATTGAAATCTTTTCCCCTTTCCTGCACTTCAGTCTGCTTTAGTATTACTTCACTGGCTAATAATAACCTCTTTTGTAATTATTGGAAGATAGATGTATTTTTATTTGCCTTTTTAAATCCCATTAAATCTTCAGCCGTATATGAAGATAAAATATATTGGTTGGTGAAGTATGAATAGGTTGCAATAAGGGCACTGACTGTTGGGATGAGACATTTATTCCTCGCATAAGGAGATACATTCAGTACCTTCCAAGCTTCCACAGGTGCTTGTGTCATAATGAAGACAAATATTTTAATTTCTCCAGGTTTTAAGCAAGGGGGAAATAGAACCATTATGATTAAAGGCCCTTTCTGACATTTGTATATTAGCTGTGGACCAAATCCTGAAGTCTTTGTTTGGGATCAAGTCATTACAAAGGGATGTCCTCCTTGGGAAAAGAGGGCACTAATTTAAATGAAGTATTGGCCAACATGGTGGGGACACACAGAAAGCGGGAAATTGTGCACAAGTGAATCATCCTCCTGAGAACCCAGAAACCTCTGAAAGACCATGTAGTTTCAAGCATGGTGCCATGGGAATGGCCACCCAAGATTATGCTGATTGTGTCCCCTTCCTCGCTGCGAGGGAACTGTGTGCTCATCAAAGACAAGGAGTCGCCTTCCTCTTTTCTCTTTCCTCCTTCCCTTCTACAGATGTATAGGATTTCACCCACATGCTAAAAGCATATCCCCCAGCCACATCACTCAGCTCAGAAAGGCCCCAAAGTAGGACACAATGTGTGACAAAGACCCCAAATGAAGGAAACAAATGAAATAGACATACAGTAAAATTAACATTCTATGGGATTTATTCAACATCCCTCTAAGGTAGAGAAGTACTAACTTCCTCATTTTTCAGGTGGTGAACATAGGCACAGAGGGAAACAGGTGACTTGGCCAACGCCGCAAAGGAAGCCTGTGGAAAAGCAGGGAATTGACCCAGGTTTCCCAAGTCCTTTGCTACTGTCCTAACCACTGGGCAACACCGTCATGGACCAGGACCCCACTATGCTACATATAATCACCCCCCAAAAGAGGGGCATTGCCCCAAGAATCTAGTTTTGTGGTCCTTTATTTCTGCTCAATTTTCAACAATAAGAGTGAGAGGGTAACTTTGGGGTTAAAATTAATGATGTTTCTCAACATTTGAGAGATATGTTCCCCACTATATCAGAAATGCCTTTTGGAAGTTATGCCTCCTGTAAGCAAACTGGTGGATAGGAAATCCATAGCTGAACAATGGAATTTTCCTGCTCTGAGAAGGGAATTTCTGATTAGGATACACTTTGGTTCTCAGTCCTACGAATTTTTCCTGGGTGAAGATTGCAGGATTTGGTCCTATAACTGCTTCCGATGTATTAATTAGATGTGAAAAGCTAAGGTATTAATCTTTGAAAAGCAATTTTGAATGCTGAGTAACCAACTGCTTTTCATAAAGAGTTTTACTATGCACAGCCTAAAATAGTAATGCAGATTTACACAATAGACTGCAATTGCTCCAAAAGAGATCAGATTTATCTTAACAACTGAGAAAATCTCTCTAGAATTCATTCATAGTCTCAACACATCAGTCAGCATGTCTTTTCTTCTGTGGCATAAATGCAATAAGGCACGCTTTTAAAATAAATTATAAAAGTTATGTTTTGTTTGAGGCATGAGACATTCTTACTGGTGAGGGGGTGTTTATCTCCTGATGGATCATATTATTATTTATTTATTTTATTTCATATCATATCTCAATCAGGGATGCACCCAACTTATTTAGGCATGTCCTTGAGCACGAATGAGCAAGGAGGGGATAAATAAAGAGAGAGGTTAAGCACAACCACTATAACAAAAATAAAACCCTCAAAAAATCTCACCGAGTAACACAGCAGAATCTTAACAATTGCAGAGCCAGCAGGATGGTTGGATTCTTCATGAGTTCACCCTTTACGGCCCAGGGAAAAATACAATGTTAAGCAATTTTGCCGTTCCTACCAGCAGACCTTGAAGTGGAAATTAACGAATGGTGGTTTTCTCTCACACCCAATCCCCTGTACATTTGCATTCATTTGCATTTGAATGCCCAGCTAATTGTTTTGAAGTAACAATTAAGAGAACAATAGAGAAAAGAAAAGGAACTCCAGGCAGCAACTGACACCTGGGAGTCTGTATTAAAAAAGCTTTCACATATTTGAATTAAAAATAGACAAAGGAACAGAAACGTGCAGGCATAAAATTCATTACTTTTTAAAAAAATGTAGCACACCATACCTGTGCATTCTATCATACTTCAAAATATGATTCTTACTTATATAGCCAAGAGATTTACAATATACTGTATGGTAGGGTAGGTTTTTCTTCTGTAATACGTTGCAGAGAAAAGGTCTTATCTTACATTTCTTGTGCAGCTAAATTGGGGGAGCTTGCATGCACAAAGAATTCAGCATTCTGTCAAATTAGCAGTCGCTGGATCAGCCTTTCCAGAAAAGTTCCAGTAGTTCCAAATGCGGCTGTATACTCTACTCTTCTAACCATTTGTTTCCTGCCAGAACTGGATCCTCTGCAATTGGGATGAGAGAGGAAGCAGGAGGGGTTCTCCTTACAGTTTAAACACCATCGGTGTACATGGAAACTGAGGCTGCACTGCACTTGCAGCCACCAGTCCATTTGCCTGACTGCTGATGCAACATGTGCAAGTGTGCTCTGTTAGACTCATTCCTTAGATGATAGCTCACTAGTGCTTACTTGAGTGTCTTTTTTGCAAGCACTAAGGGCTGTACTGTCCCGTTGTGCAAACAAAAGTTTGATGGTTAAAAAATAAATCAAAAACTAGAAAAGGAACAATACAAAGGCTATCAAATGATTCCCCGTTATCAGTTTCTCTATGTTTATAAAGAGATCAGCACGAAAAGAAATAGCAGACAACTGATTAACAAACAGTAACAAACAGCTGCCATTTTTGATCACTGCTGCTCATGTTTTCCATTGTCAACTGGGTTCCATCACCTTCACTCTGGTTCCCTTTTGGGCTTCTCATACTTTGTGATTGTGGATCCTGGTGCACTAGATTGATTCAATGTGGTACATCTCTCTATATGCCATGCAAATGGATCTGTCAGTACATGCAGGACGAATGGATACTGAATGCACAGGTTGTACAATTGTTGCAAAGAACAGTGTTATACAAGCTGGGATCCCACTTTTGGAATCAAAATTATTAGCACTAGAATGAGCTACTTTAGAATCTGCAGATATTAGTGCTTTGTTGCTGTCCATTACCCTAAACTCACCATTAACAAAATTTGCCAACACCTAGCATGCCAATATTTAGAGAGAGGTCTTATTTTCTGGGGTAATCAAAATTCACTCTGCTGTAATTAACTAAATTTATTATCAATAGGAAAAACAGTCATGTTAGTACTAGGGTACCTTACTTATTATCCTGCCTTTGCTATCTCTAACCTGTTTTCTTTTGATAAAAATGACTATGATGTAAATAAATCATATAATTGTATATTACAGCATAGTTATGGTACGTGAAGATATAGCATTAAATATGAAGTTGATCCCAATCATGAGATAAAATAGTCATAACATACTCTTCAGTGTTGTCATGTTTGAGTTATCTGAATTGCTGGAAGAATATATGTCATATCTATATATGATTATAATGGCTTTTCTCTTACTTTGTCACAAAGATAAGTAAGATAGTTCCACAGAAAGACCTATAGCGCTTGGACTGTAAAGGATTAGAAAACATGGAAAATATCCATCTCTATATTATTTGTTGAAGCTCTGTACAGTAAAGCATTTCTTCTTCTTCCTGTTTTATTTTTCCCGTTTTTCTATTCTTTTCATGTAGCTCTAATACATTAGATAGAATGTTACGGATAGAAAAAATAAAGGTCTCTGTTATGGATGAATTATTTTTTTCCATCAAGTTGTCTGAAGGTTAGACAGTCAACACCTACAAATTACACAGATGTGTCATATTCCTAAATGAATTGTATTATGTTGGAACCCCTATGCATACTAAAAGAGATCTGCCACAAATCTCAGTATAAAATGTACTCTCTCTCTCTAATTTATCCAGGAACGCCCTGTGTATAAGAAAATTCTGTACTTCTAAAAAGCAACAAAATATTTTAAAGCAGTGTTCTTTACTAATTAGTTGTATTTGGTCTCCCTTACTTGTCTTTCTGCATAATCAGCTTCTAAATACACAAATGAATTAGTGACAAAATGGTTATATTGTTATACTGTTTTCTAATCAAAACACACAACTTTAAAAACATTCTATGTTCATGCTGAGAGGGGAGAGGGATACAGTAACAGAAATATATAGGATCCTGCATTCTGCTGCATAGATACTGTCCAGGGTGAAGGAAATTAAAGTGACCCCCAAAATCTACTCCTTGAAGTAGGTTATACAAATGGAATGTTCCAAGGTAGCAGAAATTCATGGAGTAGATTGGGCCTTTAGTCACAGCCCTGAGCAAGGAGTGATATTTAAGCTTCACTACCCCAGGAGTAACCCTGAGGGGCATTGTACCTCACAGATACCACTTTGAGGCACAATTCCCTCCCAATTTACCTCTTGCTCTGAGGAAGGGCAATTAGTTATTGACCTATACCATCAGCAAATTATGATATCTCCACCCCAGCTCAGGCATGCTGGCCAGGGCATTGTGAGGGGGACCAAGTCTAGAACTTTAGATGGGGAGCCAAGGAGGGAGTGATAAGCAATGTTGTTTATCAGGAAATATGATGGAGCCAAAAAAGGAAAGCATGGAATAGTAGTGGCCATAGGACTTTCCCCAGAGGCAGTTGGTGTTGTGGGAGCAGCAGTGGAAGAGGCAGACATTCGGAGTAAACCAGGATTGCTGGCTAGTGGAATTGACTTTGCAGTGGAAAAGAGGAGTAAAGAAGTCTGGAGGGTGGACTGGAGGTCACAGAATGGTGTGTAGTAGGGGCAATGGGTGATGTGGTAGTGACTGTGGTCAGAGAGAGGGAACTTGTACATTTCCCAGAGCAGAGAAGGAGTAGTGCTTAGAGAAAACAGGGTCAAGCATAAATAAATGGGGCCTCAGTCTCTAGGAGCTACAGTAATGCTAATAATAATAATAATAGTAATAATAATAATTAATAGCTTAGCATAGTAAATATTAGAGAACATTATAGAACTTAACGTCTTACTTTTCAACTGATGCCACTATAAATATGGTTCATAATAATATATGGATATTTTGAAACAGTATACACTTCTTTGCTTGCATGTGATTTTAACTTGGCAATTTAGTATGCATCGTATTACAAAGAGCTATATTATTTCATATTTATTAGTGGAAGCTTAACCTAAGTGTCACAAATTGTAATTTCGTTGGTGGACCTTATGAAAAGTAAAATCTATTTCCAACATTAAGTTCAAATGGTGGCACAGTAGTAGAATAATTAGAATGTATATTTGAAGCCTGGAATAAAAATGATACCCAGTGGGCCAGTGCTAATGCATAGAGTATTATAGCAGAGATACATAAAGAAAGATTATACACAAGATAGTCGAAAGAGATTCTAGTCAATCTACCATGAACAAGAGGCGCAATTGCCATAAACTGTAGGAAAATGTGCACCTTCTCAGAGGTCACTTCATAACATAAAAAGGACAAACATAATGATGTGTGGTCAAATCATGGAGCACATCCTGAAGAGCCTTGATTAGAGCACCTGCTAATTCTTTTAATATTTAATTGTGCATATGTAAGGCGAATTCTCTGCGAAGACAATTCAAAGTTGCATCTTCTTATGTGTGAATCAATATTACTGATTGAGTAAGATGCACTCATTTGTTCACTCTATCTTGAAACATGACGTATATGTTAAGACTATATTTAGTGGGAGTACAGCTGAGATACTGATATCCAAATGATTGAGAGCTTGCCAGATAGGTTTTCAGATCTGTAGGAAAGGCATCTGGACAGGTGTTAGCCCTAGAACTGTCATTTAATGTGGGATCAAAGTGGACTGAATTTACAGTAGCTTCTGCTGTTTTGCTTCTCTCAACTGACTTGTTCAGTTAAAACTGGCTGCATCCATGTCTCCTTCTTGTGAAGCCGTGGGAGCAACAGTTACATATTTTAAGAGAAACATCTCCAGACAATCCTACATGTTGTTGTGCACTCATTTTGGTCAGGCACATAGAACTGCAATGTGAGAGAGGACCATTCTTCCTATGTGTTTAGGTTTGTGGTGCACACTATTGACTCTTCCTTATTTAAGTATTGTTCCATTTGACGTCCTTTAGTCCTTATCCATTACTGCCTCTTCAGTGCACAAATATGTGGAGCATGTAGAGCTTGACTTTTCTCAACCAGCCATTTGAGTAATCTTGTAACTGCTTCAGATTACGTTTTAGATTTCTAAGAATGGGAATAGATATTTCACCTCATTAAATGGATGTTAAGTCACATATTTCTTCAGAGTTATACTGGGGTAAATAGAGAGTAATTCCATTGAGATCAAAGAGGCAGAGGAATCAGGCTCAGCAGTATTAAGGGAGTGTGTGCAAAAGAGAATTGACAAAGCTTCATTTGCTATTATAAAGTAGCATGTAAGCAAAGGTATATGAAACTCTTGCCCACTTAAAATTTACTGACATTTATTGTACCCATTATGGTAACATCTGTAAGGTCGTCTTCTTGAATCACTGGATATGAAAGAATCTGTCCACCACTGGCATTGTTTCTACTGATGCTGTTGTAGTTTCTTTCTGTGCTTAGAGAAGAAGAAAACATGACTGATGATTCTGAATTAAATGTAACCCAGTGAGTTGTCAGTGACAGATATGCAGTACGTGCACTAGTACTAGTCCAGATGTCATTGTTACAGTGTAGTATTCTCTCTCTAGCATCTCACAGATTATAATTAAAGTTTAACTTTCTTTTTAACACTTTCAAATCCCGAGGAGCCACTTTATTACTGTCAGTTGTTCGAAAAGAAAGAAGTTACTGGAATTTGCCTGCAAGTACTTCAATATTCTGAAAAATAATATTTCTGAAGCTAATGAAAAACGGATGATAATTTTGTTGAGCACAAAAAACAAAAAGAATTATGCCTTTGGATAAATTATATATTGCTATTAGTTTTCCTTTAAAACTGTTTATTTGTGATCATCTACATGAAGAGTAATGTACACCCCTGAGCACTAAACTCTGATTTTATCTGCTTCTGCTCTGATCTCACCTTTTGTCTCTTCCACGTTTTTTCTTGCCCCATTCAGCAATATTAAGCTCCACATTTTCTAAGTAGCACACTGGCTTTTAACAACATGACTCCCACTGACTCGAATGAATCTTGATAAAGATTTTGCAGTTGACTGATGGCTGTAGCCTACATGTACGGTATGCACACACAGATCATTACACTATCTTGTCTCTCTTGCGAGCTATAGTCTCTAGGCAATCAACTTAATTTGCAATGGGTTTAACGCAAAATACAGTATCATTGAAATTGAAAGGAAGCATTATGTTTCTCCACACTATTCTGCAAGAAGTAGCCGATGATCTACTGGCCTGGTATTGTCTGATCAAACCAATGCTCCCCTTCTTCAAATAAATGATACATCTCATTTGTTTGCTAGTTGAAGAAGAGAGCTGATCCTTTTGACTGTCCACATCTCTGAATCACCAGTAAATCCTCTTTCTGTGAATGCAGATTGTTAATTCGCAAGTAAAAGGCTGTGCAATTACAGGGCCATCCATTACAAAACTGTAAGGACTTGAGGAGAAATGTATTTGAGTTTTATGGGTCCTGTGACTTTCCTGTAGAAAATGGATAGGAGACTACTGTCAAATGCTTTTTCTGCCACTGTCATCTTCGAGAAGAACGGAGAAGCAACAGGTATATCCGCAAAACAGCATAGGATTTTTGGCACGTGAGGCTCTCATAAGACTTTGGGAGAGACCTGTGCAAAAATGATGTTCCTTCTTTTTCTTTTTCTTTCATGTGGTCTCCTTTTTATACTTTCTGCCCCAGCATTGGAAGGAGAGTCTGGCAGGTAGCAATACTATTTTCTTGTCTGTTTTGTTCTCGGAAAAAACTGGTTATGATCAGAGAAGCAAAGTTGCAGTTGTGGATGAGGACCGCAGTCCTTTTGGCTTGGTGCATTAAATGCAGAAGATGATGCCAGCACTAGATTTTTATCCAGCTTTGCCATGGCTTTGTAACTTTAATAAAAGGGCTGAAAAGATTTGTCTGTAGCTGTACAATCGGAACTAGTAAACCAAGTTTTTAAGCCTGCAGTTCCATTTGTCTCAATTCCTTATCCTTATGAAGATTATTATTGTAATCACCACTTGTGAATGACCTGCTCTGTTTCCCACTTGGTCTAGTCTCAGATAAGTTTCACTAACTGAAGTGAAACCTCTGTAAAAGTGTAATGTACAGTTTGAATTACTAACCGGACACTATTAAAATTTTCACCCCAGAACCATGAAATGGTTAGCACACAAGTAATTACTGGTAATGGAGGATACATGAGAAAGGACACCATACATTTGCCATTGCTTGAAACATGAATAGATAGATACACAACAAATGGGAAATTTTAGCTAGGAGCCAGCAAACAGGAGCAGTAAACAGGGGAGTTTTGTGAGGGAATTCACCAAGTGAAGGAGGAAAGACTACGTGACTCTTGGGGTGAGTCTGTTGTCTGTTAGTTCACTTGCTGTGTGCGTGCTTGCTTGCTTGCTTGCTTGAAATTTACAGTGCAGTCGGCTGGTGAGGCTGAATGCTGAGCTAAGCACCCGGCTAGGCTAGGTTGAGAGCTTCCTAACAAGGCTCTAGCCTGCTATCATTTGATCACTAATCCCTTTAGGATCCCTTGATGTGAGGGTGGGGCTAACTAAGGAAGAACGGGGTTAAAAAGCTCGCTCCTAAGTGACCAGAAGAGCTTTTGTAACGGGAAATCATGCCTCCTCAATCTATGTGAATTCTCTGAGAGGGCCAATAAATATGTGGACAAGGGTGATCCAGTGGATATAGTGTACCTGGATTTTCAGAAAGCCTTTGACAATGTCCCACACCAGAGGCTCCTAAGGAAAGTAAGCTGTCATGGCACGAGAGGGAGGGTCTTCTCATAGTTCAGTAACTGGTTAAAAGATAGGAAACAAAGGGTAGGAATAAATGGTCAGTTTTCACAAATGGAAAGAGATAAACAGCAAGGTCTCCCAAAGATCTGTATGGAACCTGTGCTGTTCAACATATTCATAAATTATCTGGAAAACTGGTAAACAATGAGTTGGCAAAGTTTGCAGACATTCACAAATTACGCAAGATACTTATGTCCAAAGCTGACTGTGAAGAGTAACTAAGGGATCTCACAAAACTAGGTGACTGGGCAATACAATAGCAGAAGAAAATCAGTGTTGATCAGTGCAAAGTAAAGCACATTGGAAAATATAATCCCTACTAGATGTATAAAATTAGCTATTACCACTTAAGAAAGAGATCTTGGAGTCATCCTGGATAATTTTCTGTTAACATCTGTGCAATGTGCATCGGCACTCAAAAAAGCTAACAGAATGTTAGGAACTATTCGGAAAGGGATAGAAAATAAGATGGAAACTATCATAATGCCACAAAATAAATCCATGGTACGCCCACACCTTGAATACTGCATGCAGTTGTGGTCACCCCATCTTAAAAACTATATATTAGAATTGGAAAAGGTATGAGAAGGACAACAAAAATGATTAGACATTCCCTCTGAAGCATTTGGCATTGGCTACTGTCAGAAGACAGGATACTGGGCTACATGAACTATTAGTCTGACCCAGTATGGCTGTTCTTATGTCCTTACAAGAAGCATGTAACTTGGAGGCAGTCAATGGAATACTAATAAAAGCCATCCTAAGAAGTTTGTAATACACCTGCCATTATTTGCCACAATAGAAAACATCACATGGATTAGTGTATGCTGTAATTAATGGAGAAATAAAAAAAGATTACTTCTTAGACATATGTAATATAGATGGACATGCAGATAATGGACACTTAACAGAAAAGAATGGGTGTGCAAAGCCAATTCACATCTGCTAACATCTGGCCCAATGTTACAAAAGCGATGTAATGATAATAAACTGTTAATTGAAAAGTGGTTAAATATGGTTAGTTTAAGCAATCTATACATATTATGTAGTTAATTGGATGCTATTTCGTCATGAGCAAGCATCAAAATATTTAGTGCATCCACCTATACAGTTTTTTATATGGTCTCCTTTACCATGGCTTCTGAATACCCAACCATCTTTAATGCATTTCTCCTCACACACCCTTGTGAGGTAAGGAAGTGCTATTCTCCCCATTACACAAAGGGGGATCTGATGTACAGATAGATTAAGGCCCAGATCCACAAAGGCCATAGTGGATCACAAGCCAAATATGAGTCAACGATGTAACACAGTTGCAAAAAAAGCAAACATCATTCTGGAGACGTGTTAGCAGGAGCATTGTAAGCAAGGCACAAGTACTAATTCTTCCAATCTACTCCTCTCTGATTAGGTCTCAGCTGAATTGTGTCCAGTTCTGGGTGCCACAATTAAGGAATGATGTGGACAAATTGGAGAAAGTCCAGAGAAGAGCAACAAAAATGATTAAAGGTCTAGAAAACTTGACCTATGAGAAAAGATTGGGGAAAAAATGGTTTTGTTTAGTCTGGAGAAGAGAAGACTGAGAGGGGACAGGTTGTTAGAAGGAGGAGAGAGAAATATTATTCTGGTTAATCTCTGTGGATAGGACAAGAAGCAATGGAAATTGCAGTATGGGCAGTTTAGGTTGGACATTTGGAAAAACTTCCTGTTAGTGTCGTTAAGCACTGGAATATATTGCCTAGGGAGGTTGTGGAATCTCCATCATTGGTGGTTTTTAAGAGCAGGTTACACAAACAACTGTCAGGGATGGTCTAGATA
This sequence comes from Eretmochelys imbricata, assembly GCF_965152235.1. NCBI lineage: Eukaryota > Metazoa > Chordata > Testudines > Cheloniidae > Eretmochelys > Eretmochelys imbricata. The sequence continues at coordinate 110,987,062 of NC_135575.1, read as the reverse complement.
ATACTTAGTCCTGCCTTGAGTGCAGGGAACTGGACTAGATGACCTCTCGAGGTCCCTCCAGTCCTACGACTCTATGATTCTATGACTGTATCCTGTTCTGTGCTTTGCTGGGTTGTGGGGAGCCTCCCATTGGAATATGAAGATATTGTAGCATGTTGATAAAATATATCTGTCCCACAGAGCCATCTGTGTTGTACTCTGGAAAATGTGTCACCAGGAGCAAATTTCCTGGGCAAAAAATCCTCACATCATAGCACTGCAGCCTCAGTAATGTGTTGTTGCATGGGTACACTCTGCAGTGACTTCATGATGCTTTCTAATGGCTTGTGATCAGACTGCACGTCTCCCTGATGGAATCATTCCATTTTAAAGGCTACAGTCAGTAGCTCCTTTTCTGTCTGAGCATATCCCCTTTCTGTGTCTCTCCGGACTCTACTAGCCAGTGCTAGAGGCTGCTGATTTTCCATCAGTGCTGCTCCTAGGCCTCCTTCTGAGGCATCACACTGTGGCTGTAGCTGCTCTGCAGAGATTGGATGGGTACCTCACTTATGATTTTATTTATTCTTTCAAATGCCTGTTCTTGAATCCCTGACTATTCCAGCTCTATAGCATAGAATCATAGAATATCAGGGTTGGAAGGGACCTCAAGAGGTCATCTAATCCAACCCCCTGCTCAAAGCAGGACCAATCTCCAACTAAATCATCCCAGCCAGGGCTTTGTCAAGCCTGACCTTAAAAACTTCTAAGGAAGGAGATTCCACCACCTCCCGAGGTAACGCATTCCAGTGTTTCACCACCCTGCTAGTGAAAAGTTTTTCCTAAACCTCCCCCACTGCAACTTGAGACCATTACTCCTCATTCTGTCATCTGCTACCACTGAGAACAGTCTAGATCCATCCTCTTTGGAACCCCCTTTCAGGTAGTTGAAAGCAGCTATCAAATCCCCCCTCATTCTTCACTTCTGCAGACTAAACAGTCCCTCAGTCTCTCCTCATAAGTCATGTGTTCCAGTCCCCTAATCATTTTTGTTGCCCTCCGCTGGACTCTTTCCAATTTTTCCACATCCTTCTTGTAGTGTGGGGCCCAAAACTACACACGTTCTCCAGATAAGGCCTCACCAATGTCGAATAGAGGGGAACGATCATGTCCCTCGATCTGCTGGCAATGTCCCTACTTATACAGTCCAAAATGCCATTGGCCTTCTTAGCAACAACGGCACACTGACTCATATCCAGCTTCTTGTCCACTGTAACCTCTAGGTCCTTTTCCACAGAACTGCTGCCTAGCCATTCGGTCCCTAGTCTGTAGCGGTGCATGGGATTGTTCCGTCCTCAGTGCAGGACTCTGCACTTGTCCTTGTTGAACCTCATCAGATTTTTTTTGGCCCAATCCTCTAATTCGTCTAGGGCCCTCTGTATCCTATCCCTACCCTCCAGCATATCTACCTCTCCTCCCAGTTTAGTGTCATCTGCAAACTTGCTGAGGGTGCAATCCACTCCATCCTCCATATCATTAATGAAGATATTGAACAAAACCAGCCCCAGGACCGACCCTTGGGGCACTCCACTTGATACCGGCTGCCAACTAGACATGGAGCCATTGATCACTACCCATTGAGCCTGACATTCTAGCCATCTTTCTATCCACCTTATAGTCCATTCATCCAGCCCATCGGTCTTCAACTTACTGGCAAGAATACTGTGGGAGACAGTGTCAAAAGCTTTGCTAAAGTCAAGGAACAACACATCCACTGCTTTCCCCTCATCCACAGAGCCAGTTATCTCGTCACAGAAGGCAATTAGATTAGCCAGGCATGACTTGCCCTTGGTGAATCCATGCTGACTGTTCCTGATCCCTTTCCTCTCCTCTAAGTGCTTCAGAATTGATTCCTTGAGGACCTGCTCCATGATTTTTCCAGGGACTGAGCTGAGGCTGACCGGCCTGTAGTTCCCCGGATCCTCCTTCTTCCCTTTTTTACAGATGGGCACTACATTAGCCTTTTTCCAGTCGTCCAGGTCCTCCCTCAATCGCCATGAGTTTTCAAAGATAATGGCCAATGGTTCCGCAATCACATCTGCCAACTCCTTTAGCACTCTCGGATGCAGCGCATCCGGCCCCATTGACTTGTGCTCGTCCAGCTTTTCTAAATAGTCCCGAATCACTTCTTTCTTCACAGAGGGTTCACAGCTGACTGGCTTTTTATAACAGTCAGGCCCACTCAAGGCTCACCTGGAACAAAGCACTCCCAATTCACACTTTTCAAACAACCAATCAAGCACACGGTCAAACTGTCAAATTGTCGCCACAACAGACACTCAGATACTCACCAACACAGCCTCCCTAATTCAACCCTTAGCGTACCTCCTCTCAGACAGATCCCAGGCAAACTCCCTCTGTTAGCCTCTCTGCTGTTTGCTGCTCAGCTGGTTCGCATGTATCATTGCGTGTTAACTGTTTCAAAGGCTCATAGGCTTCTGATAGGTGTAAGAAGAACCTGAACAGATATCTGGTCATCCCTATACACTGCTGGACTCCCTTCATTTATTTGGTATGGGCATTTCCTTAATGGTTGTTTGTGTCTCATGGCCTGGCTGGAGTCCCTCAGGAGTCAACACATGTCCAATGTAGGGGACATCAGTTCTCCTGAGCTTCAGCTTGTCAGCTATCAACCTAATACTTTGCTCCCAGCACCTATTTAGTAGTTGTTGCAGCTTGGTATCATGGTCCTGGATTGTCTCTTCCTTGATATCTCTCTCCTACAACTAGAATGTCATTAGATACAGGCTTGAAGCCTGCGAGTCCTTCTTCTGAAGCCTGGGAGTCCTCCTGGTGCCTTGTTCAGGTTATGCTGGATCACCTCTGGGGTTGGCTGATACCATGGACATTCATACCCAGTGCTACCTGATAAAAAGTGTGGCAAAGGTTGTCAGGTGACTGGATGGCTCCTCTAGCTCTATATTCCAGAACCCGTTCTTGACAACAGAAACAGTGAACCCTTTGCCCTGGGTAAATCAAATAGTATGTCCTCAATCACAGGCAATGGGCAGTGACTTCTTTTCACTCTCTGTTCAGTATTTTTGGATCAATGAAGATACTCAATTTACCTGAACGTTTTCTCACCACTATTAGGCTGCTGATCCATCTGTTCTAGTTTCAATGATGTAATGATGCCTCTTCTTTGCAGACTTCCCAAATCCTTGCTTCATGGCTCCACCAGGGCTAATGGAATTCTGCATTTCGGAAGTCTCATGGGCTACACATGAGGGTCTATTTCCAACTTCAACTTGCTGTCTAGGTGTCCATCTCCTTGAAATATATTTTTGTAATGTGTTAGAATGCTGGATGGTGAATGGATGGGAAGTTCTCCCTCCTGTCTCATGTAGAGGATATTCTAGTTTTGGCATGGGTGGCGTGTGAGCTGCCCATTTGGGAAAGGCTAGCTCTCAGCCCCACCTCTTCCGCCTGAGGCCCTGCTCCTCCTACCCTCCGTCCCCTACTGGAGCCCCAAGCCCCCCATCACAGCTACAACCACTCCCAGCCCTGGGCCACCCCAGCCAGTCCGTCCAAGCACCCCCAGCCCCAGAGCACCGGGCTGCCGAATTGCCGCTGAAGAGGAAGAGAGGGAATGAAGGACACGCCATCAAATTGCCACCGAAGACCCAGACATGCCACCCCAATAACGCATGGAATGCCGCCCCTTTCTATTGGCCACCCCTGGCACCTTCTTCCTTCACTGGTGCCTGGAGCTGGCCCTGTCTACACTGTAGCTATCAACCTAATACTAGGTTGATATATACTAATAATACATGCCTCCCAGCCTGTGTAAAAAGACTCATGCTAGTGTGCTAAAAATAGCAGTGTGGCTGTTACAGCATTAGCTAGCCACCCAAGCTCAGACCCAGGGAGCTGGCAGGCTTGAACTCATGCAACAACATCCATACTGCTATTTTTAGTGCACCAGCTTGAGTAAAACTAGTGCTAATCTGTCTACCCAGAATGGGAGGCACAGGCCCAGCTGCAGTGCAGAGAAATCCTCAGTAATAATGTTTCTTGTTTCATGGGTTTCTTCTTGACACTTGCATTTGTCCACTGGCCTCAGAATGATTTTATTGCACATCGCCAGCACTTGGTCACACTTGTCCAGTCTAATATTGCTGTTTATCATTGCATTTCGCTCTGCAATCCAGATGGAATTTAATTGGTTGTTTTAATTGAATAGTTGCAAGTAAGGCTGTTGAATGGCTGGCAGCCCTCTTCTGCGGCATGTATGCATTCAGTGTCTTTGAGTCTGCTAAAGTCACACTGCAGATAACCTCTCTTTTCATGGGAAGTCTCTACATTTCCAATTACTGCATGTATTGCTGCTTTTTTCTTCCTGGGATTGCTGCATCATTGGGACATAGACCACACATCCCTTATACAGTTGCCTATAGGTGGGAAATTTTTTTCCTTGTGTCTTTCATGATGTTTTCACAGGATATACACTTGATGACAATGTCTGTATTCTCTGTTGGTCTATCTCTGTCCTCAGGGCCGGCCCACAACATTTTGGCACCTGAGGCGGGGAGCTCAAATGATGCTCCCATGCCTTCTCGCTTGGGCAAAAACTTTGAAAGGTCTCAATTCTGCCTTCTTCCTAGTCTACTCCTCTCATGGTACTGCTCTGCTACCTACCCCAATAAAGGAGAATTAACAACTTAAAATGCCTTATTCAAAAATTTTAAATAACACTTAACTTTCAAATGCCTGAATAGCAAATGTAACTTTTCTTGTCTGCATAGTAAACACTGGCATTTTTATCTGTTTGAATAATCAAAATGGTGCTTTCCGTGCCTTCTTGGTTGCAAAGGTTTGAACTGCTTCCTGAAGGTCCATAGTCTGGCCGAGCTCATTCTCTATTGAGATGGTTGCAAGGGCAACCAGCCTCTCCTGTGTCATTGTGGAGCGTAGATGTGTTTTTATTAACTTCAGCTTGGAGAAGCTGCATTCTCCACTGGCAACTTTTACAGGAAGTGTTAGAAATATGCACAGAGCAACAAAAACATTTGGAAAGAGGGTGGTCATCTTATTTGTGCACATATATTCCAGAACAGCCTTTGGAGTTGATCCTGCTGAAATGTATCTTGAATGGGCTTTCAGTTCATCACCTAAATCACTCGCATCAATATCACACACGTCATCATGTGTCAACACTGTCTCTAGTGCCCTGCATTGCTGATGTAGGTCTTTTTCAAGTTCACAGTAAGGAGTTTTGGAATATCATACAACATCCTAAATATACTGCTGTGTTCCTTAAGCTGCATGAAACTTTATTCAGCTGACTGTATTGAACAATCTAGCACCTGGTTAAAGAATTCAACTTTGAATTGTTGATTGGGGTCTCTTGTGTGATTATCCTGTGCCTCATAATCAAAATGTCTTCTTCTTCTTCGGTGACTCTTGTATTCTTGAATGGGTGGGAAAATAGCTTCAGTGTGAAGTTCCTCTGCCAACTTCTGTGCACTCTTCAGAACATTTTGAAATCCCTCATCTGACCAGTAAGACTGTAGGTATGACTTTGCTTTGTCCAGTTGTTCCATTGCTCCAGACATATCAAGGGCAACACCTTGGAGTCCCTTGCTTACAACATTTATTTCAAACAGCATGTCATGCCACAACACTAAGCCACACACAAATTTGAAGTTATGTATTGTGACAGGGTCGGGCCGGATGACAACAGGAGAGTAATAGAAGGCAGATATATTAGCCCCAGGTTAAGTAGGTCCCTTTTCCCTGGGTAAGGTAACAGAGAAGGTTCCAGAACAATCAGGAACCTTCTGGAGACAATTAAGACAGACAGGCTGATTAGAACACCTGCAGCCAATCAAGAAGCTGCTAGAATCAATTAAGGCAGGCTAATCAGGGCACCTGGGTTTAAAAAGGAGCTCAGTTCTGTTTGTGGTGCGCATGTAAGGAGCTGGGAGCAAGAGGCGCTAGGAGCTGAGAGTACAAACACATACTGTTGGAGGACTGAGGAGTACAAGCATTATCAGACACCAGGAGGAAGGTCCTATGGTGAGGATAAAGAAGGTGTTGGGAGGAGGCCATGGGGAAGTAGCCCAGGGGGTTGTCACTGTTGCATAGCTGTTCCAGGAGGCACTCTAGACAGCTGCATTCCACAGGGCCCTGGGCTGGAACCTGGAGCAGAGGGCGGGCCCAGGTTCCCCCTCAAACCACCATTCCTTCTGGTCAGACACAGGAGGAGTTGACCTGGACTGTTGGTTCACAAAAACGGCCAAACTGAGCACTGCCGTGAAGCTCCAAGGTGAGCAAACCTGCCAATAAGCACAAGACCCACCAAGGTAGAGGAGGAACCTTGTCACAGTATGTTTCTGGTGATTCCATTTCCCTCTGTCACTGTTCTCCCACGAACAGTTCCTGTCATAGCATTATCCTCCATAATGGCAACTATGGCATCATCTATCTTCCCAATTTGGTGTTTGATAGGCTTTATCGCCTCCACTCGACTTTCCCATCGTGTGGCACTCAGTGGTTTCAGTGTCAGAGAGGATGTTCCCAGATGTTGCTTCAAAATTTGCCATCGATGAGCAGATGCAGAGAAAAATATATAGGTGCTTTGAATTACATTAAAAAATTCAGCAGCCTCACTAGAGGCTGATGCTGCATCTATGACCACCAACTTCAATGAATGAGAACTGCATGGGACAAAAAAACCTCGAGGGTTTAACTCATGGATCCGTGTCTGCACTCCTCTGTTCTTTCCTCTCATGTTGGCACCATTATTGTAGCCCTGACCTCTCATGTCAGCTATCGCAATTCCCATATCTTCCAGCTTTTTCCGAAACACATTTGTCATACCAGCTCCTGTGGTATCATCAATGTCAATATATTCTAGAAAATGCTCTCTGACAGTCACCATTGCAGGGACATTTTCACTAGGTTCTGTTGTTGTTACAAAATGCATCATTAAAGTAATTTGTTCCGTATGGCTGATGTCAGGTGTGCAGTCCAGACTAACAGAGTAATATCTTGCTGAGTTCAGATCTGCCACAATCTTCTGTTTGACTTTTGTTGCCAGTAACTATATAATCTCATTTGGAATTGTTTTTCCAAGGTTGCGGTGTGTGTACATTTCTTGGGTGGTGACTCTTCTTAGATGCTCCTCAAGTACAGTATCACACTCAGCCATCAGCTCCACAATTTTAAGGAAGTTTCCATTGTTTGGCACATACAGCTGATCTGAAGTGCCACACAGTGCTAGGTTTTGGGTAGCAAGCATTCTCACAATGGCAATGAGCCTTTTCAGAACATTTTGCCAGTAAAGAGACTCTAATGCAGTCTTCTCTTGATGCTTATCCTCTATGGTGGCCTTTAACCTTAGTCTCATCTCAAGCTCTTTCCACCTATGGAATGCTCTCTGGTGATTTGCTGCCTTCTCATGGCATGCCAGATTTCTAGCCAGATTTTTCCAGTCCTTTGTTCCTGTAGAACCCAATGTGGCTGGAACATTAGACTGGAAGAGTTTGCAACAAAAACAGTATGCAGCATTCTGGGTTTTTGAGTACATAAGCCATGGCCTCTCCACTTTGTCACCATTGGGGATTTCACGCCAGTAATGTGTTAGATGGAAACTTCTATTTTCATTGTCTTTGGGGAACATGAAGTTTTTCACTTGCAGTACAAGGAAGTATCTCAGGCTACTGCTCAAGTGGGTCCATCTGGATCATCTAGAATTAAGGAACTAAACTCAGCAACAGCTGTTTCTTGCGCCTGCACCACACTCTTCTCTGATCTACACTTTTCTTCAGGAATGTGCATGGTTACATCCATTTGAGATGGAGATATGGATGCTGCAGTAGCTGCCAGGTCACCTGCACTCTGACTAACTGGAAGATCAGGCATCTCCTCACCACTCACATCCTCACTGGGGCCAGAAGGCTCACTGTGAACATTTGTGTCTATGTATCTCAGGAGCGCTCCTTCCTACTTAGACAGATAGAAAAGCTTCCTTTGCTTTCTTTCTTTTTTCTGAATGCTGCCCCAGAGGGAGTTTTCTTCTTTCACCCATGACTGCTGTTCTGTGCCAGCTACAGTGGCTCTCAAAACTCAATTGAAGGGGACAAATAAGCAGGTTGGTAGGAGGGCCTGAGTGAGGGAAGATATCAGCATCTTCAGGGCCTAACTGGCTCCTACTACTTCAGTTGACTGTCTGTTCTCCTCAAGTGGGTTCAGGGAAGCAGCAGGAAACAGGTAGCTCCCTGAGAAGTTGGTGTTAATCAGTCCAGGCTCCCGGGGTCCTAGAGAGGTACATAAGAGGCTCCTCCTCCTCCTCCTCTCTCTCCCTGCAGCTCCTGCTGCTTTGTGTTATTCCCTCTCACTTTTCTCCTGCCTGCCTGTTATGTCTCTTGTGCCCTCCTTCCTCTAGCACAACACTCCACCATCTCTGTGAATCTAGAGCAGAGAATACATATGCACCAGCAGCAGACACAATTTGCTACACTCTGGGTCCTACTGGCGCTCCCCCCCCCCACCACAGTCTGGCACCTGAGGCAGCTGCCTCAGTTCGCTTCATAGTAAGGCTAGCCCTGTCTGTCCTGCTCCCTTGATTCCTTTAGTTTGAGCATGTGTATTTGTTCTGCACTAATGGTTATCATTGATATGATCTTTTCCCTTGCTATTTTAAGGTCTTCCTCTAGGGTTAGATCTGTTCTTTCAACAATTCCATGTAGGTGGAATCAAGTGGCCCACAAATGAGTCTGTCTCTAATTAGTGAATGTTTTATATCTCCAACACTACATGTGCATGCCAGAGTTCTCAGCTGTGTAATGTAAATATCTATTCCCACTTCTATTTCTTGCGCTTGGGTAAAAAAACGTACCCATGTACTCTCTCTAGAGTCTCATTCTGTCCAGGGTTACAGTACTCAGCAAACACCTTCATCAGTTGTTTTGGTGTTTTGGGGTTTATTCCCAGCAACAATGTCCAACTAATTCTCATCTTTTTCTCCCAGTGAGATAGTAAAAAAGTGTTACCTTCATTTTCTCAGCTTTATCCCCCATGGTTGGCTCTATACAGACTCAATTCTTGCTTCCACTACTTCCATGCTTGTGCATGTTTTTTTCTGGAAATCCAACATTCCCAGTTGTCTGAGTCCTTTCAGATTGCCTAATTGCTCTGTCTCTAGGTGCTGCTTTGTTTGCCTGTTAATCACCCTCTCTCCCTTGTGGTGGGTCTTGCTAGACTGACTGCTGCCACCATGTTTCATATACTGCATCCTGGGTAAGAACTTGAGAGGATACCAAGTTCCTAAAACTAAACTGGCTCTTTGTAAAAAGAACTATTTGCAAAGATGCTGCAGCTGCAGTCAACATTCTAGCCACATGCACGTACTCTGGCTTTCTGGTGCCTCCTCCAAATTCTTCCCTCCTGCAACCTGTGCTTCTCCCTCCAATTTCCATACATGTTGCTACAAGTAATGATGCAGAGATTGGCCAATAAACTGGCCAATCCTGCCACTTCAAATATGGTCATTTACCTGGATCTAGAGAGGTGTAGAGGGGCCTTCATGTAAATAAAAACGCAGTCCACAGTCTAGACAAGAACTGTTATGTATAATATTGTCAGCAGGTCTTGGTGCCACCTTGAGGTTAACTACAACCAGTTGAAACAATGTCAAAGAGTCCTTGTCTGCCCTAACTGTTGTCATGTTTAACATCATGCTAAGAAACTTATGCTTTCACATGATGTAACTTTTCAGTGTAGTTTTCCTAGCTCTATTTGCAATGCACAATAGCCCCCAAACCATCACACATCTCACATACATTTTAAACCCTAATGTGAATGGAAAATGTTACATTACTATAAAAAGGTTGCTGTACACTTCAAAGAGCATTATCTGCCTGGATTCACGCTGTCCTGCTTTGGAGGGCAGGATTGGTCACAATGACCCTTTTATTTCATGATTCCATAGCTGTTGAATTTGCTTCAGCCTCCATCCCTTGCCACTGAATTGTACTGTAGAATCTGACCTTTCATTACAGCTCTCAAGTATACTTTTCATCTCTAGCTTTCATGGCAGTGAAGAGAACCTTGAAAACATGAACCAGATATAAATCAGTGTCATCTCCTTTGATCTGTATTCAGCCTGAAGCAATAGCTCTGAGAGGTGTTAACTGCCTAATTCCTCCCAATGGGTATTAACTCTGAAACCTTAATGGTGACAGTTTAAATGTCAATATTTTTAACTATTTCACTATTGATTATTTCAGCGGAAAGGTACAGTTTATGTGACTAAGCCCCAAACCCAAACTACCCAAACTGCCAAAATACCAAACCTTCCCTCCCACTCATAACTCCTACAATGAAATTATGTGTTGTCTCTACAAGAATCTGCATAGGGTTGCCAATTTTGGTTGAACATATTTCTGGAGGTTTCATCACCTCACATAATCTTTAATGAAAGATTAATCTTTAATTCCTGGAGACTCCAGGACAATCCTGGAGAGTTAGCAATCCTAAATCTGCAGCATATAAGAAAATGTGGGAACAGCATAATATAAATTAAATGTAATAACACAATAAATAAAACAGGCCAAGGTATTGACTGTATTATTCATTCTTATATTTAATTCAGTAAATTCCTCTCCTTAATTTAAAGGAAGCAGTTGCAGAATTTCCAGTCTCACCCCATCAAAGTGGCACAGAATCCAGGGACTTTGTGGCAGAATATGGGTCCAGCTGACCACGGAGTACGCTGTGTCTTGATAATAAGCAAACAGATTGGTGCCCAGATAAGTTATCATCCTACCCTTTAACATGCAAATGCAATTATTCATATGAGTAAGATGCTGACCTAGGACACAATCCATTAAGGTGCTTAACAGCCTTAGCTCTTGAAGCAGTTAGCATCTTTCAGGATCAGGCCCTCTCTTACTTCTTTTTCCGTGTGGATTAGGGTTTGTTCACATTTGAAAATTATTTCGGACTAAAGTAGGTGGCAAATTCAAAGCATGACTGTTATTTTGATATACTCCCCATGTGGACACTCAAATGCATGCCTTTTTTCCAGATTGGCTTAGTCCACTTCCAAAGCTAGTCCAGTTAAATCCTAGACAAGCCTTTAATCCTTTGGGGCCTAATCCTTGAAGGTGCTGAGCACCCCCCTGGGAAATGCTGAGCACCTCAACCTCCCATTGAATACTGTGGGAGCTGAGGAACTCAATTGCTTTCAAGAGGTGCTCAGCCAGGCATGGCACAAAACTGAGCTCCTGTGATTATTTGTGGAGAGAGGGTTTAGCACTAAACTCTCAGAAACACTTTTTAGGGTTAGAAAGACATAATGCTAATGGCACTGATAAGTCTGGGTTTAGTTAGTTTTCAGAGGGAAACAGTGGAAGGGGAAGAGCTTGTTGAAATCTAAGTGTCTGGTTTACGAAATTTTTGCTGTCGCTGCTGGAACTGGTCAGCATTATATAGTTCCTTGCAGGGACTTTACATTCTGTCTTAGGCTATTTGTGCTCCAACAATAACTCTTACTGCTAGTTCGATGATATCTACTATTTGTAAGAAACAGTAAACTGTGCCTGAAAATCAGTATATAAAAGATTTTAAAGCAAGGAGACAGAAGGGGGAGAGGGGGTTGCAAAAAGGCATTAGGAGATTAAATAAATCCAAACAGGGAGAAAACCATATAGTTCAAATAAAGCCGAACTGAAAGATACAAATACATATATTTTTATTTTGGATGTGTTTTGAAGGTTGTATTTGTTGGCATCCCCATTGCTTATTATTTTCATGCTTTAGGTTTCTATCTCCTTTTGTCAAAGCTTGTTAAAACCTTATTTGCCTTTCAGTATCTCGTTCTGCCTAAATCTTTAATGGTAAATCACATGGAAGTAAGGTAAATGGGTTACAAAAAACCCACATAAAAAGCCACTGTAGTGCCCCAGTTACAGAGATCGATATTGATTGGCTTGTTTTTATTCAGACTTGATAGGGGATGATGTGAAATAAGATGGAATCTCTTTCTTGAATAGCAAACTGCAGTGAAGCTGCTGGGTAAATTCTAAAGATTCGCTAGCAGAAAGAAGACAACTAGACTGGAAAGAAACATTTGGCATGAAAGATTTTTTTTCTTTTAAAGCCTTTTCTCTTTAAGGCCTCAGTCGAAAGGGAGGCCTTCTACTGACTCCAGTAGGAATCCTTCTATCTGCTCTGCTTTTCTGGCCCAAAGGAAAAGGAAGGAGAATTTGGTCTTGGACCACCTTGATGGCTGCAGAGTAAGTGATATAATCAAGCACACAACAGTTTGATCCACAGGATTTTACTTTATGCTTATTAAAGCAACAGGTTGGTGCGGAAATGTTTCTAATATTCCCATTGTTCAAGCATAAAAAGAGAGAGAGAGAGAGAGAGGCAGGGCAACATTCAGGTTTTACTCCTTCCTCTACATAAACAGTCCTCTCTGATCAAGCACTTCCTGAAAGCAGAGTTCTCAAAATTCCTGGACACTACCCTATACCTAATCAGACCACCCTCCCAACCCCCATTGGGAAGCAATCTGTTGTAACATCCCTTTTGAGATAGAAAAATTAAACATGAATACCATGAACTGCAGACATATTTAACATTCTATTGCATTCTCTTAAAAAGTCTATCACAACATATATATAACTTAACTCCAGCTTTTCTTCTTTTTTTTTTAAATTAACTCTTAGCTTGCTTCAGAACTAAGATATTTTCCTCTGGGTTTGGGAGGGTTATTCTTTCATGTCTGAGTGTTGTACAAAGTCTTGTGTATATCTTGATGTTGGAGCAAATGCAAGTCTTTCTTATGCTGACAGGAAACTGTTATGCACTTTTATTTCTTGTGATGGTCTCATGTTTTGAGAGTCCATTCCAATATCCATTAGTTGCTTGTTGGCCTGTGCTCCTTACATGTCCTGCTGATCAAGTTCCGGTGGTGTGCATATTTCACCTGCCTCCAAATCCGTGTTTTGTGTTCATAGGGTGTGAATGTATTTGCAGTTTTGGTGAAATATAGACCCAATCACTGCTAAGTTATATGAATTAGGATTTATCTGTTCAACACATGTAACTTGCTTCTAAGTGTATGATTTGTCCTCAGGAAATAATTAGATCCTTACACAGACTCCAGCTGTAGTTCTGGAAGGACTTTTGCTAGCCTGTCATAGTAGGCTTTGGCCTCTGCATGTCTTTTTCTTTTTGTCTGGTATTCCTTCCACCACCACCTGCTGTGACTATACACACATCTTGAAATTAAGCATTGCACCAGGCTGCTATTAAGGCCTTCTTTGAGAGTGTTATTCTATTTAAGAATGGTTTGTCATATATTTCTTTGCTTTTTGCAGATTTCTTTAATAGAGTCTTAGCTATTTCAACTGCCGATTTGGCTTTGCCGTTTGACTGCATGTGGTATGGTAATGATGTATTGTGACTGAAGATTTCCATTCCTTGGTAAATAGCACAACTCACTGCAAGTAAACTGGGGTTTGTTGTCTGATTCTGCAGTGTGGGATACCATGCATGCTGAACTCTTTCATTGCATTGACTGCGATGCTCACTGTGATAGTGTCCGAGAGTTCCTCTGGCTCCTCAGATAGAGATCTGAGTGGTAGACTACAGTAAGGAGGCAGTTTGTGTTTTGCAGTGAAAAGGTCCATTCCTAGTTTGCTCCAAGGTCTTCAAAGATGCCAGGTGTTTTCATTGTCTCTATTTTGTTGCTTGGCCTGCATTTCTCTGAAGGTACCACAATGGCTTACTGTGTCATGATCACTGGAAACGGAGTCGGAGGGCCCCTGTTCCCTGAAGGGACTGTTATTGGCGGAGCACCAGGAAAACAGGAAATGTGAGGAGCTGGGCTGGAAGCAATTCAGCGACGAGGACGGAGCAGTGCACAAAGTTTAATGAAGTTCTCCTTGTTTAGCTTAACCTGCTTTCAGCTTCACTCTTTGCTAATGAAACATGATGGCAGCATCTGAGCTGTGAGTTCTCTACAGTGCAGCAGCTGGTAGCGTGAGCCATGGAGTGTGGTCTGAAGCCCCCATCCAAAGCTCTGGATTTTTCAGACACGAACCTAGCCCAGCATGGGACCCAGTGGAAGGAGGCGTTCCAGCTGAACACAGACCTGGCCATGCAGGAGGACAACAGCAGGAAAGTACAACAGTTATTTTACCTTACAGCAGAGAGAAGTCTGCACTACTCTGAAGCTCTCCACTGCCTCAAGGCTCACAATGCTAGGAACCCTGGTGACCTATTGCACCCCAAAGCAGAATGAAACTGTGGAGCAAGATGTGGAGGAGAGGAGATAGAGTCCTATGTTACCACCTTATGCACATTTTGCAGACCTGACTAATTTGCCCTAATTCAGGACAGAATAGACATGACACTCCAGTGGATGTGAAAGGGGTACAGCATGATACATTTTCTGTGCAAGTTCTGTCCACACCTGTTTGTAGTAGCAGAGTTCATACATCAGCTCACAAAGCAGGATGTTGTACAGGACTGGGCAGGTTCCCAACACCAAGAGTTTGACACAGTGAGACAAATGATAACAGATGCCCCTGTCCTGAATATTACCAGCCAGGAGAACCACTGACACTGCCATGTGATGCATCAGAGAAAAGATTGGGTACAGCTGTTTACAGGAGCAGCTGGTCACTTATGCCAGCAAAACCCTGTCAGAGATCTGAGCAGAAGTACACCAAATAGAAAAAGAGCTGAGATTTGGAGTGAAGTGATACCATCAGTGCACCTATGGCTACCCAGTAATAGTTCAATGAGACCACAAACCACTAGAGAAAATCATGCTCCAAAGAGATTGCAGTACATGTTGATGTGACACCAGAGTTACTAGGTAGAAATAAGATATTGCCCAGGATGACTACCAATGTTAGCTGATATCCAGGGCAGAGCATATATACCCGGTATCAGTGAGGTAGGGGAAGGAAATCCGGACACTGAATCTATTAATATGCTGCACTATCTCCCAGTTTCAACAGCGAAGCTGGTGGTAATCAAAGAGGCTACAGAAAAGGACATCAAACTATAGGCAGTCAAGACAGCAATACTAGCAGGGTGACCAGAAGACAAAAGCCAAGTACTGGTAGAAGCAGAACCATATTTTCAAATTAAGGATAAGCTGATTGTACAGGATGGAATCCTATTTTGAAGACAGAGAGCAGTTGTCCCCACCTCCTTATGTATGGATGTAATCCAAGGCATACATGCCGCACACCCAGGTATGGGTGGGCTCAAGTGTGTGTTTACTGGCTGGGAATGAATAAACAACTCCACTACTTGATAGAAAGGTGTGACACCTGCTGGTCACATGATAAGTGCCAGCAGCAAAAGACTCTTACGATATAAACTGCTCACCCAACCATGGGAAGAGTGGGAGCGGACGTATTTATCTTTAATGAAAAGCAACACTTGATTACAATGAACTACTAATCAAATTTTTGGTAGGGCATTGCCCTACTTGATACAAGAAGCAAGTCAGTGATTAGCAAACTAAAGGCCCACTTTGTGAAATATGGCTGACAAATGTGGCCCATTTCTAGTTGTAACACCCATAATTTTAAGATATTCTTATCCTAAATAGAACAAACTTTTCTATTTTAATTTTCAAAGTATCATGCAGCCACTAAATTACAGACTTTCAATTTTGTTCAAAACTTCTTGATTGTTTCTAAAAATGAAACACTTGCAACCAGATTTTCAATAGCTTCTATTTAGGTGCCTAAATGAAGGGGACAGATTTTTTTCAAAAAGGCTGACAAAAATTATACATCAAAACTGTTTTTCAGTGGAAAATTGTGTGTGTGTGTGTGTGTGAGAGGGGGGGGGGGGTCAAATTTGCATGGATAATTTAGATTTTTTGTTGAAAAATGGAATCCCCCAAAACAAAAATTAATAAAATCATTTTTTGTCTGAAAACCAAAATATTTTTATGAGGGTCAATATGCTGCTGTAGTGCCTCATGGAAGTTATAGTTTATTTGCCACATGTCCCCATTCTACTTTATGGGGCAGGCAGGCTCCCTAACTGTACTTAAGTTCCCAGGATGAAACCTAGTCATTGGGTTCCCATGATGCACCTCCTCCCCTCATGAAGTGGGGAATCCATCATGCATCCTGGGAGCTGCCGTTTGACCAGGGAGCTCAGCCTATAACAGGAGTATAGGAATATGAGGCAGTCACACATAATTCCCATGAGATACCAAGGCGGCATCTCCAAATAGAACTTTTTGGCTTTTCACCAGTCAAAATTTTCCCTGGGGAAAAAATATTCTGACCAGCTCTGCTCAGTACCCAACAGTTCCCAATAAGACCAATGAGACCTTCTAGGTGCTGAGTTCTCAGAAAAAATCTACCCACCTGATTAAGGGCCCTAAATAGCAGCTGAGCTCTTGAAAATCTAGGCCCAGTTGTGGGTGCTGGGCACTTCTAGAAATCTGGCCATGGAGAGAGAAGTTTACCTGCCAACTTCAAAAGACTGGCATCATTGTAAAGACTTAGACAGACTGCACTATTGGAGGATGTAAAGAGAGCCTCCCATAGCATTTTACCAGTGAGCTCACTTGTTCCTTTCATCTAACAGTACCACCCTCTGCAGGCATGGATGGTGCTGTGTTACAAAACAGCTCTGTGTTGGGCTGACTGTAAATCATGTTTTGGAATTTGGGCGGTTATCCAATACGTGATGAAATGAAACCATTCTTCACATAAACAGCTCAGTAATTTTTCCTGCCTATTACATTGGTGCTAAATATAACACCTGCTTGTGAGCTCTGCAGATTTGAAGTGGAGATGCTCTTGAGGTCTCATATTTATTTATTTAAATGAAAGTATTTATTTTTTATTTGTGCCCTCTGTTATTCCCAAAAGCACAACACATATACTCTCGCCTATGCTCACACTCACACAAATTTAAAAAAAAAATTGAAAACCATGATTTATCTTCTATTTGAAAAAAACATCTGCAGAATAAAATGATCCTCTTGATGCCGGAATTGTCATCAGTGATGACTTTGACAAAATGAGCAATACATAATTTGCTAGCTCCCTTGCGAAGCTGAAACAGATTGTCGAATAAAACACTGGAGGAGATGCATATGGGGTGAGTAGACCAGCTTTGAATATGAACACATGCAGGTGGTGGTTTAGTAGTGGTTCTAAGAAGCAGGACATCCCTAATTTGGAGGGTCATTTGCATTTGAAAATGTTCAGTGCTAAATAGTGATGTATTCCCTACAGCATAGCAGGGCTGATATTGCCAAAACCACAGCTATTTCTGTTCCACAGTAACTTGAACAAACCAGACAGCCCAAGGCAAAGCAGAGAGTGGTTTACACTCCAACAAACCTGCCATTAATGGTGGGTTTGCAGAATACAGATGAGTAATATATGAAAAAAAAACAACTTCTCCACTCCCTTATAGTTAGTGATGGATTTCTAGCAATGAAAGCTCAAGAGGTGCTCTGACTGGCAGATAGTATATAACAGGCATTCTACAATCATCCTTCAAAAAATATTATTATGGCTTTCAAATCTTCAATATAGCAACTGGAGGCAGTTCCAAAAGTGATCAGTACAGAACCAATCATCTGACAGAAAAGGTACCACTACATACATACATACCCTTCTCTCTCTCATAATTCTGGGGTTGTGTGTGTGTCTGTGTACATATATAAATATATATATATTCTGAGATTGTTTCAGTGATTACCCATGTCTACATTGTTTGTTTGTTTTTTGTTTAAGATTCCTAAGTGGCATTTAAAGAAATTCTGACTTTCTTTTTGCTATGAAGATACACTATTTTAAGCAAGACAGGTGTGCGGTCCATTTGACTGAATTTCATTCCATAGCATATGTGCTCTGTATATGTGATTTATGAAATTAGTTTAAATATTCCTCCTATTGGTATTAAGCAATGTTTCTCTAAGTCTCTCATCCTGCAATGAGGTCTGCTCAAGCAAACCTGGATTCATGGCCGGATTCTCAATTCTGTAAGGTGTGGAGCACCTCATTAGAAGAGCTGACTGCCATCAACTCCCATTTAATTAAATTAGATTGTGAGCTCTTTTGGGTGAGGACTGTTCTTCTAGTCTGTATTTTGACAGAGCACAGTGTAATGGGGCCCCAGTCCTCAATGGGGCCTTTAGGCACTGCTGCAATACAAATAAATAATGATAATGTAGTCAGTGGAAACTGAAACATTCAGCATCTAAGGGCCCTCACCACCTTTAGGATCAGGGTCTAAAACCTCAGACTTTCAAAATATTACTTTTAAAACAACAGTTTCCGATGGAAGACGTATTTCAGGATAATTCACAAAAATCTTGCCAGTTCAGTTGCCCAGACTTCTCCCTTGCTCAGATGTACTCTCCTTGACACGTGAAAAGGAAATGTGATCCAATACCCCAATGAAATCTCATTCCAATTTGTTAATTACCTTTGATCAGACTTCTTCCATTCCATCCTGGTTAATAGTACAGACTGGGGGAAATAATAGTCAGATCTGTTATCCCAGCAATTATTGCGAAATGAAAGCGACAATTTGCTTACTTGCCTGAAAGATCCAATAGTAAAACCCTAATTTCAGCCACTTGGCACTGGATTATATATATTGAATCTGGCAGGCACACTCTATGCAATGTCCAACCTAAAATGACCCCAGGCTTTCATGGACTAAAGCACAGTATCCTCAAAATTGCAATGCATACTGAGTGGATGGTTTTTTTCATTCCAGCCTATAAGTAGCTTGCTGAAAGCCATATAGATATAATCAGAAATTCAAAGCGTGTGGGCTAATGAGTGTGTCAGTACGTAGTACAAAGTACAACGTAGTGTGTCTTGACACTGAGTGTATAATAGTCCATCCTAAGAGACAATGGAAAACTACAGTAATTGAGGAAGGAAGAATATTTGACTCCTGAGTATGACTTTTTATGAGTATAGTATAGTTCATAGTACACTGGGGATCTTTTAAATGCACAGACTTAGTGTACAGTAAGTTGACTCCTTTGACAAATGATTATTTTACCACATACTCAGTTAGGAAACTTCTACTACACAGATGAACAAAGACAATAAAATCAGAGAGAAATTTCATTTGCTCATTTTTGTGTGTGTTCTGTTTCTCCCTTTCTCTGTACCCGTTCCCCATTTTGCATTTAAAGAGCCTTAGTCAATTCTGCTGGGAGGATCAGCTTGCCAAGATCACCATAATCAGATTTCCACCTGAATAATGAGATCATCACTCTGCAATCATCTACCTACTCTATGCTGATCTATGCCCTGGAACCAAAGTACATGTAAGTGTGCTACTGAAAGAGTGTTACTTCTTTAGGGCTTGATCCTATACCCCCCCCCCACACACACACACACCTTATTAATGGAAAAAGTCCTTATTTCCATTATCAGCAATGCAATTGTAATTCTAAGCCCCTTGGGACAGGGACAATATTTACTTAAGAAGGGCCATGAAAACATATAGTGCTATATAAATGACAAACAATACAAACCTTTACCTCTACAATAAATTTAACTCTAAATCCATTAAAGCAGGTTCTCCATAGAATTATGGCTTATCTGTGCTATTTTAAGCTTTTAACAATGTATTCCCTTTTTAAACCAAAGGATTCACGAGGCTGTACATACACAGCTAAAAAAAGTTCTCTGAAGATTATCTTGTATGGAAATCATGGTACACTCCATTAATTACACTCTCCGAGGAAAAGAAGGGTGAAATTTGTTATAGAATCAGTCCACAAGACAGAAAGTCCCAAGCATCCATTATATAATTTACTCCTGACATAGCACATTAAAATCTAAGAAAGGAAGACCATTTTACTGTTAAGTCAGCAAAATGCCACAGAACTAAAAACTCCTGCATGCATCCCACTAGCCATTTGTACAGTGAATAACTAAGAATCACATTGGTATTAAAGATACCAGAATTTTATAGCGTAGTGTACTTTCATTTCATCCTGTCATATATACATTTTAGTTGTTCTAGAAGAATTTTTTAGGTCTGAGTCTTTAGGGAAATATAATATTCCCATTATATACCTTCATGTCTTTACCATCTGACATGACAAAGATACATTGATACAATCAGTTTTCTCATCTGGTACCTGTTTCTACATTCATTTGCCAGTCAGGCCTGTGAACATAATGAGCCAAGAACTT
This sequence comes from Eretmochelys imbricata, assembly GCF_965152235.1. Taxonomy (NCBI): domain Eukaryota; kingdom Metazoa; phylum Chordata; order Testudines; family Cheloniidae; genus Eretmochelys; species Eretmochelys imbricata. The sequence continues at coordinate 110,966,846 of NC_135575.1, read as the reverse complement.
AATGGTATTAATCGTGAGCTAGTTTGTGACTTTAGGCACAGCCCTGAGTACTGTCCCAGGAGTAGCTTTGAGGAATGTTCCTCCTTTACTTCCTCCTTGTTCGTGGCAGATAGTAATTTTCACCCCTCAACCCCCCATCCTCACTGGCTAAGCTACTCCAGACAGTGAGTAGAGGGTGGAATCAAGACTCTGCCAATTCACCATCCAGTCCCTCCCCACTCTCCTGTTCCAGAGAAGGAGGGAGTGAGCTTGTAGCATCAATTTCTCCTCAGCACTTGGACTCAAGGTCCAGGTAAATGCTTAAAGGGGAGGTTGTTGTTCTCTATTACTCTCTTGCATGGCTGCATAGTCCAAGTCGTAGTCTAGCACTACATGAGTAAGAAGAACAGGATTTGGCCCCCCAATGTAGTATTGATTTTATATCTGAAATGTACTTCAATGGGTGACTATAGCCTGCAGCAGCAAGGGAATGATGTAATAGGACTTGGGCATTTTTATCCACTACCCAAAAACATGCTAGGGCTGGCCAGAAAACTAGACTTTCATTTGGTGAAAAAGAAACTGTGAAGCACTTCAATCCTTTCATTCTGTTCAGCTTAGAAAAGAGACAACTAAGGCGGGATTTGACAGAGGCCTATAAAATCATGAATGGTGTGGAGAAAGTGAATGAGGAAATGTTATTTACCCCTTCACATAATACAAGAATCAGGAGTCACCCATGAAATTAATTGGCAGGTTTAAAACAAACATAAGGAAGTATTTCTTCACACAATGAACCGTCAACCTATGGAACTCGTTGCTAGGGATGCTGTAAAGGCCGAAAGTATAACTGTGTTCAGAAAAGAATTAGAAAAGTTCACAGAGGATAGGTCCATCAATGGCTCTTAGCAAAGATGGTCAGGGACACAAGCCGATGCTCTGGGTATCCCTAAACCTCCAGGTGTCAGAAGCTGGTTGAAGCATCAGGTACTGGCCACCCTATGCCCATTAGAAGCTCTAGGATGTTCCAAACTTTCACCCAACACAAAGCGTGGTTCTTCCTGAAATTTTCAGGACATGATTGTTAAAGTCGTTCAGGTTCAGGATACATGTGAAAAAGCTTGGTTGGAGACTGGGAGTATATAAAAGGCATTTTGGACTAGCAAACTGTGGGAACCGTGCATCAGCAAGACTGCCTACTCTGTAGCATAGAATGGCTACTGGTCTCCTATACCCACCTACATACCTTCAGTCTGATGTCTTCAAAAAAATTCATGGTATGAATCAGGAATAAAGGTATCACCTTGACATCTGTGATTTATACTCAAAATAAATGGGAGTCTTTCCCCTGGGAGTAATCAAGGCCAGTCAGCAAAAGAAGTCCTGGAGACCTTTTGACTTATGGAATCTGTCCAAGAAAATGACCACAGATAACTGTTCACAATTTGTGATACAGTAGGATACAATAGATTCATGGTAAAATAAGTCATATGGAAGGCAGTGGAGTACGTTCCATTGAGGCTAATATCAGAGTTCTAGTCTACTTCACTCAAGATCTTTATGCTGAGTTGACACTGCAGGAAATTGCCCTGTGCAACTGGGCATCTGCCATGACTCTCAGTAAAGATGACTAGAATAATATAAACTGTTCTTGTAAATCTTCAAAAATCACAATATGATTTGTGTAGTCCCTGAACATGACATGTTGTATTGATTGAGTTACTTCATTACCCAATTAGAGCTGGGCAAGCTTTTGTGGATGAATAGTTTATTTGACAAAAAATTCAGTCGATCCAAAACTATTCTCAAATTTGACACAAATTGTTGTGGACAGTCACAAACAGCCAGAAGAAAAGGAGAATGTGGTGCTGCTGAAGCTCCCCATGCTCCAATTTAACTTTTAGCTGAGTGGTTAGAGCACCCATGAGGGATCTGGGAAAACCAGGTGTGAATCTCTGCTCTGGAACAGAATCTAAGCGCACTTCTTCGATTCATTGACAATTCCAAAAAATTTCAGATTTGGTTGGATCCAAACCCAAACTGTTTAAAAAATTTTTAAGCTGCCATTGAACCAAAAAGTGATTTATTAACTCATCTTTATTCCCAGTCCTTAAAATGCTGCCAAGCATAGCTGCATTGGGCACACTCCTTCCATTCCAGACCAGGACAGCTTCCAGAAACTCATGGCTTTTTGTGTGCAGATCCTCCACCTCTCCAGATGTCATCTCAGCCTTGCTGCTTGCCATTATATTTTATAAATAATTATCCAATAAATAATCTTTAATAAACAACATTTGTATTGGAGGAGAGACGAAGGAGAGGAATATTATATTGGCCATGTTATTTGCCTAAAAGCAAGTACTACATAATAAGTGAATATTAGTGTGCTATAGTGCCACTATACAAAAACAGTGTCCTGCTACTCTGAAACCTATACAAAAACAGTGTCCTGCTACTCTGAAACATATACAAAAATAGTGTCCTTATAAGCATGTTAAAATTGGCAAATGTTTTATGTCTGTCATTCAGCATTACCATCTAAAATCATCCCATAGTGGGGAGATATTATGCTGTAGAAACTTTGCTGAGAGCCGTTTCCAAGCGAAAACAAAAAAAGTATTGTGTAATACAATTGTGCAGTTACAACAGTGCAGAACAAACAGAGACTTCAACATTCTCCAACGTATCGTAGGTTCTGTGCTCTGTGCTCTGTGTCATAGTTAGTTACTCGTCACTGGCTTTCCTTGACCTCTCCCAGCTTTTGAGAGAAAAATACTTGCAAAACCAACGAACAACCTAACCAGGATAACCCCAAAGTAAGTGTACACATCCACAGCTGACACACTGTCTCTTGTGAGCTGCCCAACAGGCTGTGTCTCAGCTTCATGTTCGAAAATCCAACTTTGTCCTTGGCCCAGAAAGAATTTTTCAGAAACCACTGTCCTTATCAATTACATTGGAAAGCTGTCATGTCCAGGTTATAAATGAAGGGTGGGGGGTAGGTGGGAGGGAGGCTTATTTTTTGTCATGTCAGCTTTACTGTTCTGAATACTTTAAAAACTCTTTACAGTTCTTGCCTTTTTTCAGAGCTTCATTTTAGGTTGTTGTCTGCTGAAAATATAAAAATTTAAAATATATACTTTTAATTTTAAAAAGGGCCTAATTGGCTGGCTTAATGCAAAATCAAACACCTTTTATAATTGCTTTACATATGCATAAAAGTTTCCCACTAGCTGTGCCAGTGAAGCCTGCACCTTATCTGCATAATCTGCTGCTTTTGAGATCAGAAGGTTTCTGACTCAAACCACGTACTGTCTTTCTCAGTATCGCTCGCTATGTATATTACTATTTTCCCTTTCATATAATCTAACAATCTTCTAAAGATGTTATAGTTGTTCCTTAAGCATCTGCATTATCTGGAAAAACCCTGTGAGAAGATGGGGGAGGAAGGAAACGTCTTCCCTGTTTTGAAACCATGTTTCATAGCGTTCTGTGGGTTTATATTTCTCATGGTTTCTTGTTCTCTGTCTCCAGCTATCCTGTATGGCCCCCATGACTGTAGTATCTGAGCACCTGATAGTCTTTAATGCATTTATGCTCAAAACATCCCATTGAGGTAGGGAAATTCTATTATACATTATATATTACTTGGATGGATGTTCAAAGGGCATGTGCTGTGATAATATTACTCTATAGTTCCAGGTGTAAACATTTAGGAACGTTCTATATATTTGGCTCTTTCTTTAGTAGACAAAATTACTTATGAACATCTTAGGCCTATGTGACCTATGCAGCTGCAGAGAGCAGTGTTCATGTAGGTGGCCCAAAACACACACATACACACCCAACTCGGCATCCTGAATTCCCTCTCCCGAACTTTTTTATGTGACTGCAGCGCCAGGGGGTCTGAGTCAAGACTGGATTCCCTAACACTCTCTCTCTCCATATGGAGAACGAGGTTTTGGCTCCACCTGTTGTCTTCTAGGTTGATATAGGGACTGAGGTCACAGAGACCATGAAGGGGTCACCACAGCCAGAGAGGTCACAAGTGGGCAGTAGATAGCCTGAAGATTTTCCAGATGCCCAGATATGGCTGACCTTGAGACCAGATTATGGCCTTGTTGTAAATGGTGTAAAGAGCTACCAGAAAAAGCCATTTGCAGTGCACAACAAGACGTTTTATTCATCCTACCAAACCCAGGAACTATGCTACATATTTTTGAGCACCTTCCCCACTACCTTATGTGTTAACTGATTATGTACATACAGACGTAGAGCACTCCTGCAAAAAGGACATCAGTTGATTTTCACTACAGTGAAGGATAGGCTGCAATAGCGGTTGTGGAAGTACAATTCCCCACACAGTCCCTTTTAATCCTGTCAGTTTTTGCAGTAACTTTTCTGGCAACTGTTGCAAACCACGGTATGGTAAGTGAAGTGTGTGATGTGTCATTCCATATTCTTTATGAAAATATGCTTATGATATGAATATAACATAACTAAGATATACTTCATGCAAGATAGCTCCTGTGAGATATTATTGGAAAAGTTATGATTTACTGAATGTGATTATCCAAGTTATATGCCTGAATCATTTCTGTATCTGAAGTTAGGAATATTGACTATGTATCTGTATTTCAACTATGATACTTTGGGTGATGCCCATTGCTAACACTTCAGTACAACAATGGAAAACGAGACAGGGCGGAGTCAGGTGGTCTTGTCACCTGATACTAAAACATTACCTGGGACTTCTTGTAACTTTCCACTGTAAGGGAAGGGTGATGGTGGTCCAAGTTTGGGAAAAAAAGGATTCCCGCCTCATGTAAATCCTATTTAAGGGTGGGGAGGAATACAAACAGGACTCCTCCTCTCCATGGCCTGTCTGCCCAAGAAGAAAGACTTCAAAAGGGAAGGGAAAGGGGAGTCTAGACTGAGACAGGGGTCTAGTATGAAAAGGAATATAACTGGAACTCTGAACCACAGAAGCTTTGCAAACTGCCTGCAACAATACCTAGGGTGGGAAATACTACTCGTAACCAGTTTCTTTAGTGAAACTAGCTTAGTTTGCATGTTTGATTTCATTTGCTTAGTAATCTGCTTTGTTCTGTTTGTTACCCCTTTTACCACTTAAAATCTACCTTTTATAGTTAATAACATTTGTTTTGTTTATTATTAAACCCAGTTTCTGTAATTTCTAACTGGGGGGGGGGTAAGAAGTTTGCCCACCTCTCTCCACATTGAGGGAGGGTGTGAATTGCATAGTATAGCTTTGGGTCTGCACTTCAAAGGAGGTGGATATCTGAGTTCTGGAACAAGTCCCTTAAGCTGAGTCTTCCCAGAGCTGATCCGCAGCTGGGTGTGGCCCTGCCTGTGTGTGTGTTAGAGGAGGTTTTAAGAGCCTGGCTCAGCAGGACAGGTTAAATGGGGCCCATGCTGGCAGAACAGATAGATTCAATAGTATCTGAGCACATCAGGTGGCTTTCCAAGGGGTCCAACCCATCACAGTGGTGGGGAATAGTATTTGGACATGCCTATTTTCTGGCCTTGCTCAAACAATTGTTCTGATTATGCTTCCCTCTGACAAGGGGCTGCAGCGGTGGCTCTAGAACCTTGAGGTGAATATGGAGTTGCAGTTACTCCACTTCCTGTCAGGAAATGTGCCCAGAAGCTCAAAAAAAGAAAGAGGAGAGGGGGAGCTGCTTTGAAGGGTGCCCTTTGGGTCTTATAGACCGGGATATTTTGGTGCTCTCTGCTGATGAGTTCATTCACCAGGCTCTGCCCTCACTTCTGGGTCATGCCCTACTGGTGCATCAGTGTTGTTCAAGCCTGCTGTTGTGATTTAAGCACTTAGTTTGAAGACAGAAGTGCACAGAAGTGTAGTTTGAGAGGTTCTGGAGCACCTCCTGGAAACACTTACATGACTGGTTTGATTTCTAACACTGCTTGGAAACTTTTCCATTGTTTAATAAAAGTTAAATGCTTTGGAGAGAAAATTCAAGTGGGTGCATTGTAACTCTTCAGCTCACATCAGTATTCATTTCTAAAAGCTATAATTGTAAGTTTGCAGCCACTCACTAATCTAATCTTAAAATCCAGCTAGAAATAAGTTTTCATGTGTACAGAGCTTTAACAATTCCCAATTTAGGAAGCAAATATAACTATATTACAATGTTCAAAATCTAACACCTCTCTCCCAACGTGAAGAACCAGGGTGCTATCGTTAATATTTCCATTTGGCTTGCAAACTGTGTCCAAAATATTCCTGTGGCAAATAGGAAATGATTTACAATATTATCAATATTGTAAATGCAATAATATATTATAATCTTCCATTCTAGAGCTTCGTCCATGCACAACATCCCAGGGCAAATTACAATCAATACAAAGCTAAACTTAGCACTGTTGTTCTGAGTCTTGATGTCCAGACGCTGAGCAGACCTGCCCAATTTAGAAAGCCCCTAAACTGTAGGCTGAACTCAGTGTACATTCATCCTGCACAATCCTTCAGGAGGGTCTCAAAACAGCACCACCATAAGGTCTGCTCCTGTTTTGATGTCAGTGCAAGTTTTGTCACAGATTTCAGTGGAAACAGGTTTGGGCTCATAACATATAGGCAATAACAGTACAAGGTGAGCCCACAGATACTCTGCTGTCACTAGAGTCTGGTCCGCAACTCTTACACACCTAAGCAATTCCAGCTAGTCACACAAGTAACGGCTGCAGGATCAGGTTCTAAATGAGTAGTGGCTGTGATGTTTTTCTCCCTGTTGATAGTCACTGTTTGCACAACTTACAAGCACTGAGACTGAAACAGTAAAACATGGCGCCAGATCCTCAGCTGATACAAATCAGCATATCCCCACTGAAGTCAATGGAGCTATGCTGATTCACACCAGCTGAGGATCTAGCTTATGACTAGTTGTACCTAAAAAGACACTCATTTGAAAAATGCCAAATGAAGATGTAGGCACCCTCTGCGAGAGGGGCCTCTGAACTTAACTGGGAGTGTTCCAGTTGGGAAGATCCTGAGTGCTGCAATCCAGCCTTGGAGACTACAACTCCCAAGATGCCTTGGGGAAGAGAGAGAGACTTCCACTTCTAGGGGATGCAGGGAGAGCATGAGGTGGGCTTCATCTTGGAGAGGAGCTGAGATTGCTTTGTGGAGCTCTGTCCAAGCCAGGAGCTGCTCCTCAGATGCTGCTAGGAAGCCAGAAGCTGCTGTTGAGAGTCTGCAGGGGCTTTGACTGAGCAGGCTGCCATGGAGGCTACTGCTGGGCTTCATTGGTGCTGGGGCAGAGAATATTGCTGTGCCCAGAACTGACTGAAGTGGGCCTGCAGTGAAGGCAGCAAGAGTGACTACCATCTTTGTTGTTTGGGAGAGTGCTTGCAAGGGAAAGGAGACTGTAAGGGGTTTCCTGAGTCTGATAAGAGACTGGAGTGTTGTTGTCATCTAACCAGAATCTAGGGTTACTGACCTCTGGTTAAAACAACTCCAGTCTTCGAAGGAGTTGTGCAGCTTGGAATGATCCCAAGTTAGAATTGCTGCCCCTTTTTGCCTTGGCTGGACTGATTTACTGGACCAACAGAGTCCTGTCCTCAGCTTCAAGATCTTCAGGTGAACCCATGCAAGCAAAGTCTAGAACTCTGAAATTCAGAGGAGTGCGCACTCAGGTGGGATAAATGGTGATAGTGTAAATGCAAGTTAGATAAGTTTTATTTACTACTGTAAACTGTATTTGTTAATTGATTTAATGAACTGCCTGCTGCTGATTTAAATTCGTTGTGACATTTAAAGTAATCTGTCTGTTTATATCATGGGGTTTTTTTTAATTGTTACGTAAAAGGTGTGTTAACTCTCATCTAAATGCATATTGGGTGTATATTGTTTATAATTGGTACTTTCTGAGTTAGACCCATTGCACAGATTAGCTCAGGTTTATTCCTAGAGGTTCCCAAGACATGTCATTGAGTGCTTACAGGGCCCAGCCAGGTGGAGGCACTGCCAATTTTAATTTCCTTTACAAGTAAAAAGACTGAGCAGAGGGGTGGAGAGAGGATTCCCACCTATCCAACATCACCACTGGGATACTCAGGATCTCCTGTACTGTCAACAACATCAGGCACCCGGGCACACAGGTGAGTGTAGCCTGCTCCCGAGTAACCGGAAGGAAAGGGGGGTTACAAAGGTTTAATAGTTCTAGCAGCTACAGTGGTTATTCCATTGCTGTGCAAGGAATGCTGATGTGGGAAGACAGTAACATGACTGAAATCTCCATAACCATATCACTGCATATAATAGCAAAGTGGCCAACTTCTATCATTGACACCTCCTGAAAAAATCTAGTGTCCACTCTCACCTGCAGAGAGAGACTGGTGCCTACCAAGCTGCATGCATTGGATTAAACTGTGTGTTTTGGTAACTGATTTACTGTATGGTGGAAGCCAATACAATTATTGTGAAAAGGGGATCTTTATATACTGAGAGAAGACGACAATGCAGGAAAGATGCGTGACAGCAGCATTCTTACATGTCTAAGGGCCCTGAAGAACTTTACCATTGAATCCAACTAACAAAAGATGCAGTAAACAAGATATAGAGCATGCAGCCTTGTTTTCTAGCCAAGCTCACAAAACACTGAACAACTAAGTTATATTTCTTTGTTGATAAATGGACAAAAACACTGGGCCCACTGCTCCCATCTAGCTCTTCTGGGAGAAGGAATTAAAAAATGGACAGAAGTGGGTGTCGGGAAAGAAAGAAAGAAATTGCTCTTCTGCATTGTATACCCTGCTCTGAGTCTGCAAAAGTCCCTCCACAGGACCACCATTCAGCTGGAACAGCACAAGTAGAAGGGGCATATGAAGGACAGGAAGGGGGTTTCGTGTTTGTGTTGTCTCCAGGGAAAAAAGATGTCTGGGCCTAATTCAGTATTGCTTTGCTCCTCTTATAGGCATGTATATCTATGGCAAAACGTGTAAAATGCAACCAAATTCAGATTTAGAAGTATTTTACGGCCACTTTGCTCAGGTGTAATTAACTTCACAAGGTGCAAAGTAATGGAGCATCAGGCTAACAGAGTTTAATGCTGGTGGGCCTGATCTTGCAAAGCGCTGGATGCCTCCAGTAAGGTGTTGAGCATCTTTAACTTGTTTTAAATTCAATATGGGGTGAGACTTCCTTTCAAGAGACTCAGCACCTTGTAATGTCAAGTGTGCTGTTAACATGAGGCTTGAATGATAAAATTGACTTAGTTCCAAAACGCTGCTGGTTGTACTGGAAAAGAAAATACGATGGCCGCCAACAAAAACTCAAGGGAGCCGGGAAACAGTTTTGATAAATTAGCAAAGTCAACTCTCAGCATTTATGTTTTAACTTAAACATTCTGTGCCATCCACATTTGTACTTTGGTAAAGCTTGATGACAGAACAGAGGCTGTCTTGGCGTATCACTTGAAAGAGCAAAATAGATTTGGCTGTTTCCGTAACAGTAATATTTTATATTCTAGCATCTAAAAATACATGTAAAGGGAGGATGTAGACATGTAACAGCACTGGCCCCAAAAAATTAATGGGTACATGATTAATGGGTACAAGGTCAGAAGAAGTTAGATTAAAAATAACAACCACACCCTCTACAGTAGCCCTACTAAGGTTGTGCTCTGATAATTTACAGTTACTAAATGAACGAATGCATGGATATCGTTTTGAACATGTAGGGATTTATTAGCCACTCCCACCAGTTTTACTTTATTTCAGTTAGTTTAATTCAGTGTAACTTCACTGATAGTGCTGATTTACACCAATATAAATGATAGACCCATAAAGCACTATAGAAATGCAAAATGTTATATATTAATATCTAATCTATATGAGTATAGATAAGATCTAAGACTTGTTTACATGAAGGCCCCTTTATATCCACAAGACCCCCCTAAACAAGCCTTGTGGATAGGGGGGAAACAATAGATGTGGTATATCTTGACTTTTGTAAGGTTTTTGATACTGCCTTGCATGATCTTCTCATAAACAAATGAGGGAAATACAACCTAGTTGAGCTGCTTTAAGGTGGGTGCATAACTGGTTGGAAAACTGTTCCCAGAGAGTAGTTATCAGTGGTTCACAGTCAAGCTGGAAAGGCATATCAAGTGGGGTCCTGCAGGGATCAGTTCTGGGTCCAGTTATTTTCAATATTTTCATCAATGAATGACATAGAATGTACACTTATAAAGTTTGCAAATTATACCAAACTGGGAGGGGTTGCAAGTTTTTTGGAGGCTAGGATTAAAATTCAAAGTGATCTGGACAAACTGGAGAAATGGGCTGAAGTAAAAAGGATGAAATGCACTAAGGACAAATGCAAAGTACTAGATTTAGGAAGGAACAATCAATTGCACACATACAAAATAGGAAATGACTGCCTAGGAAGGAGTACTGCAGAAAAGGGGGGTCATAGTGGATCACCAGCTAAACATGAGTAAACAATATAACATTGTTGCAAAAAAAGCAAACATCATTCTAGGATGTATTAGCAGGAGTGTTGTTAGCAAGACATGAGTAGTAATTCATCCGCTCTACTCCTCTCTGATTAGGCCTCAATTGGAGTATTGTGTCCAGTTCTGAGTGCCACATTTCTGGAAAGATGTGGACAAATTGGAGAAAGTCAAGAGAAGAGCAACAAAAATGATTAAAGGTCTAGAAACATGAGGAAAGATTAAACAAACCCAATTTTTTTCAGTCTGGAAAAGAGAAGACAGAAGGAGGACATGAGGTGAGTTGGGGCAGGGGGGCGTAAGGAGAGCTGCCCACGCTGCAGCAGGTAACCCGGGGGGCACGCAGGGGAACCGCTCCCTGCCCCAGCTCACCTCTGCCTCCCTGGGCCTGAGCACAAACCCGCCGCCTGCTTCTCAGCCCTCCCAGGCTTCCCGCCAAACAGCTGTATCGTGGGAAGCCGGGGGTGGGGGGGAGAAGCAGAGTGGGGCGATGTGTTCAGGGGAGGAGGCGGAGCAGAGGTGAGCTGGGGCTGGGCGTGGGGTGGGGAGCTGCCGGTGGGTGCTCTGCACCCACCAAATTTTCTCCGTGGGTGCACCAGCCCCAGAGCACCCAGGGAGTCGGTGTCTAAGGCGCCGCTTTTGATGTGATCAGTGGGGGGAGCAGCTGCTCCCCCCGCTCCCCCCCAGCTACGCTTTCCTGCCCCTAGGAGCCAGAGGGACCTGCCAGATGGTTCCTGGGAGCTGCCCCAGGTAAGCACCGCCGGGTTTCCTCACCTCACCTCCCAGCAGGTGCCTCTGGCTCTTAGGGGTGAGGTGGGCACCCACTCCTAAGAGTGGGCGAGACCTTCCTGCCTGGTTCTGGGGGCAGTCAGGGGACAGGGGAGGGGGGTGGATGGGTCAGGGGTCCCGGGGGGGGGCGTGAAGGAACGCGGAGGGTTGGATGGGGCAGGAGTCCTGGGGGGCGGGGCTGGGCAACGACCCCCTCATGGGGTGAGGAGGGAACCGGTTGTTAAGATTTTGGCAGCTCATCACTGGATATAAGTGACTACAGACACAAAGAATGGGGATGCAATCAAATAACATTGAGAACCACTGGTATAGATTATACTTAGTCCTGCCTTGAATGCAGGGGACTGGACTAGATGACCTCTCAAGATCCCTTCCAGCCCTACAGTTCTATGGTTCTATGATTGGTCTGGCAGCTTTGGGGCCTTAGAGTGGACTTGAATTATATTTTCACCCATTTGAAGGCAGTTTTACACTGCCAGTGATGTAAAGGGGCCTCACTGTAAATGAGAATCAGGCCCACAGATATAGATTGCTTTTTACTTATTCCCTTTTAACAGTTTACTACTCCATACTCTAACTTTTTTTGCAATGTGCAGCCAGGGTTTATGTTACAAGGAAGCAGGCACAGGTGACATTACATAGCACTGATGTCTGGCATCCTGAGATTACGTATTTCAGTACAAATAACAGCTGGTGTTCAAAAAGTGCAGGAAGGTTTATATATTCCTTTAAAATATGATCACCATATCCTGACTTCAAAATGTTAGAATTGCTTTGCTATTATAGTGTCTGGAACTCAAGCAATTTAAACATGGTGTCCTAAGTACTTTCTTTTTAAGTTTGTATGTCAAAAATACAAAGGAAATGTTAAAAGAAAGAATAAGGGTTAAATTTTCACAACCCCCTCAGTCCCATTTTCAAAAGTTTAGGACCAGATGTTTAAAGATGGTTAGATGTCTAAAGATGAAGATAGTCAACTAGCAAGGTTTTCAAAAGTGCCTAGATGCATAACTCCCATTGAAATGAATCACTGAATGACTAGGTGTTTTTGAAAATCCCTCTGGCTGCCTATCTGCATCTTTAGGCATCTAAATACCTTTACAAAGCTGGCCCGTTAATGCTTTTACCCAAGATAATGAAAAAAATAATTTATACAAAATATTAAATAATAGGTTAGATGAAATGTCTGACAAATGTTCCTTTATAATGTAGGTAATGTTTCCATAACCATCTTAATGTAGGAAATTATATAAAATATCGCCATCTGCTAAGGAATTGTTCCAGTTTGTACTAATACTCTTTGAAATGTGAAAATTACAAGATGTAATGTACCCCCATTGGTCAACATTGCAAATGGCCCGTTGAAATGTAAATTTTACAATTCAACTTTGCAGTTTTCAGTTTTACATTTGTCTTACATGGATAGTTGGCTAGTTAATCTTGTTCATAAGAATGTTCCTAGAGCAGGGGTTGGCAAACTATGGCCTACGGGCAACATCCGGCCCTCCAGCTGGTTTGAGGCCCTCAAACTCCTGCTGGGGAGCAGGGTCTGGGGATTGCCCTGCTCCCGCAGTCTAGCCAGGGAGTGGGGTCGGAGGCCACTCCATGCGCGCGTGCCAAGGCTCCTGGAAGCAGCAGCATGTCCCTGCTCCAGCTCCTACATTTAGGGGCAGCCGGGGGCTCCATGCACTGCCCCCTCCGCAAGCACCAGGCCCGCAGCTCCCATTGGCTGGGAACTGCACCTAATAGGAGCTGCAGGGGCAGTGCCTTTGGACAGGGGCAGTGCACAGAGCCACCTGGCCGCACCGCCACATAGGAGCCGGAGCAGGGACATACGGCTGCTTCCAGGAGCTGCTTGAGGTAAGCCCCAGCTGGAGCCTGCACCCCTGACCCCCTTCCGTGCCCCTACCCCAGCCCTGATCCATCTCCCGCACCAGCCCCCTGCTCCACCCCAGAGCCCCCTCCCACATCCTGAACGCCTACATTCTGGCCCCACCCCAAAGCCCGCACAGTTAGCTAGAGCCCTCACCTTTCCCCCTTCACCCTAGCCCCAATTTCATGAGCATTCGTGGCCCACCATACAATTTCCATACCCAGATGAGGCCCTCGGGCCAAAAAGTTTGCCCACCCCTGTCCAAGAGAGAGAGAACTCAAAGGGACCATGAATATACTGAAAGTGAATTAATTTAAAAAAATGAATATCAATGGAATTTTTTTGCAGTATTCACCCAGGTTTAAATCCAAACTTATTCCCAAAATTAGGCCCCAGTTCAACAAAACACTTAAGCATGCGTTTAATTTTAAGCATGTGTTTAAGTCCCATGTAAGTCATTATGAGAGATACAGCAGCTGCTTCTTACATTTACAAAGCAATACTACACAACAGATACAAACAGAATGTGATGAAAAACTAAAACTACAGGGAAATCTAGCTAGTCAGAATAATGCAGTAATACACTGAGGACTATAATCCTGCAGCCACATTTGATCAAATTAGGAAAATGACTTTTCATTAATATATAGTCCGTCCATCTTAATATTAAATTTTGCACCATTCAGCATAAGAGATTTCCTATCAATAGGTCTTGAATTTAATAACAGTGAAAAGAAGAAATAACAAAAATCGACTGCCATAATAGCTCCAAGTGGAAGCTGTGGTTTTGGGGCTGTATCTTTATAGGCTGAGCTTCCCAGGTAGAAAGCCTGGGTGGGGTGCTGGGAAGCTCTCGTTGTTACACACATCCAGTTGGAATTGGACACAGAATAAATCAGAGCTCTTGCAAATACCATAAGTGCTGGGTGATCACTGAACACCGCATAGAACCCGGCATAGAATGGAACTAAAGCTATGTCTACACTACCACCTTTGTCAGCAAAACTTACATCGCTCAGGGGAGTGAATATTGCACCCCCATGAGCAACATCAATTACACCGACATAAGTACTAGTGTGTACAGCACTTTGTTGGCAGGAGAGCGTCTCCTGCTGACATAGCTTCTGCCACTCGGGGAGGTGGTTTTATTATGCCAACAGGAGAGCGCACTCCCGGCGGTATACAACATCTTCATCCCATGCACTGCAGTAGCACAGCTGCACCGGTGCACAGTTGTACGTGTAGACATGGCCTAAGAAAAATACCCTGTGTGCAAGAATGGAGCAGGTAAAGCCCCACTAGAATTGAAACTCTCTAGAAATATAGAAGAGAACTGGCAAAGGTCAAACAGGACTTTGTATCGGCAAGCAGTTGGTGCTGGCAAAAAAGAAAACGTACGGTAGCCGTATTTCTCACAGTAGTTGTTTTGGAAGCACCTGATATGTTTAACTGTTTTCAGTTAACTCAGGCAATGGAGGCTAACTGTGAAACCGTACAATAGAAATATGAGGAGTACAGCATCTCACAATTTCCAAGTCACTGCGCCTTCATGGTCTGCTCAAGGGATGCCCCTGAGGTCTCAGGCCTCTAGCCATCACTCCTCTATGGGCTGGGATCTTCTTCCTCCAGACCTGGAATTTAGGATGCAGTTGCCCTCCAGTTCACTGTGATTATCCCAGCAAGTTTGACCTAGGTCAGCACCTGTAGTTTCACTCTGTTTCTCCAGGGACAATGAGAGTGGTTTACCAGAGATCAGACATCCTCCACAAAACACAGCACATTTATTCAAGGACAAAAGCCTTACAGAAAAAAACATAAAATACATAAGCGTATAGAGAGTTTATTGTTTAAGCTTACCAAGTTTCCTCCATCTTCCACAGGGAGACCCTGGCAGGTTCCAGTCCTTCAAACCCTTCTGTATGGTTTGCCCTCTTGAGTAAAGGTTCCTGTCAGTTTGTTGAATCGAAAGGAGGGTCCCTCAGTGAGTTTAAACTGACTCATTATATCAAAAGCCTTTCTTTGTTCCCTGGGCCTCTGGAAACTGAGCTGATCCAGTATATACAAACATCCCTAGGAGGTGGTGCCTCTTTGGAGTTGTTTACCTGTCCCAGGAAGCACAGTAATCACCTCACACTGAGAGTAGTTCCTGCTGGGGAAGCTCAGTAACCCTCCCCCATAGATTTAGAATACAATATCTGGCAGACACAAATGCATATAACAAAGTTAGAGTCATAGGCTCCAGCTTCCTCCGGACCCAGGTTGTGCTCAACCCCTCACTCCGTCCCAAGCCCCGCCCCCACCCGACCCCTTCCCCCAAACCCTCCATCCTCTTCCTGCCCCTGCTCCACCTCTTCCCACCCATTTCCACCCCCTCCCCTGAGTGTGCCCTGTTCCCACTCCTCCCACTTCTTCCCAGAGCCTCTGGCACACCACAAAAGAGCTGATTGCGGTGGGCAGGAGTCACTGGGAGGGAGCGGGGGAGCTGGCTGCCAGTGGGTGCTAAGCACACACTAATTTTTTTCTGTGTGTGCTCCAGCTCTGGAGCACCTATGGATAGAGTTGATTCTGAAGTCCCAAAGATATGTTCTCCATATCAAGTGCAAGGGGCATTTCTTTGACTTTGCCTTCTCTAACACAAACACATAGCAACAGGTATATTTATACGGAAACACGCGCACACACACAAACACACACACACACTGCCAGAACAAGACATTTTCCTGCACCCACTTCTCCCTCTGTGGAGAGAATGAGAGAACAAACAACAATTGACAGATGTGTAGGCACATTGCTTAATACACTATTATTAAGGCACTCAGATACGACAGTGACAAGTAAAGTATAAGAACCAAAATAGAATAGAATGCCTGTGTTCGTAATATCCATCATACTGCCCGCCATGTAAAAATGAAATGTATGAGAGAGATGTTTTTAAACTGAGAGTACAAAAAGAAAATGAAACTATAAAAGTGTAACTGCTGTGAAGTTGAAGAACAAATCTTACAGCTTCATTCTGTAGTTACCATACATTTGAAAGACTAATGCCTTGGCCAGGAGAACTTTCATATTGCCCAGAATCAAGCACTAAAGAAAGGAGAATTGATATTTTGTCTACAATTCTCCATTCCTTTATATAGATTCATAGATATTAAGGTCAGAAGGGACCATTATGATCATCTAGTCTGACCGCCTGCACAATGCAGGCCACGGAGTCTCACCCACCCACTCCTGCGATAAATATAATTGTTATGCCTGTGTAACTTCACGGACATTTACACCAGGGTGAGAGAAGTATGTCTTTCATGAGTAGGTTAATATTACGGTCAGTAAGAGGGAAGAAATGAACTAGTTACAAAACGTTAAAGGCAAACAAAAAAAGCAACTGTATTATGCTTGGCAGTGAAATTAAAACACATTTCCAAGTAAAGGTACCAAACCTTGGCATTTAAGGTTAACATTTATCAATATTGATAAGCACAAAATAATGCCAATTTGAAAACATAATCGCAGCTCAGCATACAAAATGATGGGGTTTAAATCAGCTGTTACCACTCGAAAAAGAGATCTTGGAGTCGTCATCATCTCTGAAAACATCTGCTCAATCTTCAGGGAAGTCAAAAAAAATTAACAGAATGTTAGAAACCCTTAGGAAAGGGATAGATAATAAGACAAAATATCATTATGCCACTATATAAATCCCTGGTAGGCCATACCTTAAATACTACTGCATACAGTTCTAGTCACCCCATCTCAAAAATATATATTAGAACTGAAAAAAGTACAGAGAAGGCAACAAAAAATGATTAGGGGTATGGAACAACTTCCATATGAGAAGAGATTAAAAAGAGTGGGACTGTTCATCTTGGAAAAAGAGATGACTAATGCGGGATATGATAGAGGTCTATAAAATCATGAATGGTGTGGAGAAAGTGAATAAGGAAGTGTTATTTACCCCTTCACATAACTCAAGAATCATGGGTTTTCCAATGAAATTAGTAGGCACCAGATTCAACAAAACTGTAAGTACTTCTTCACACAACACACAGTCAACCTAGGAAACTCATTGCCAAGGGATCCTATCAGTGTCAAAAGTATAACTGGGTTAAAAAAGAATTAGATAAGTTAATGGAGGGTAGGTCCATCAGTGGCTGTTAGCCAAGATGGTCAGGGATGCAACCCCACGCTCTGGGTGTCCCTAAACCTCTGATTGCCAGAAGCACTAGACTGGATGACAGGGGATAGATCACTGAATAATTGCCCTGTTCTGTTCATTCCTTCGGAAATATCTAGCACTGGCCAGTGTTGGAAGACAGGGTACTGGGTAGATTGACCATTTCTAACCCAGTGTGGTTGTGTTTATGTTCAGAAGGAGTTGAAATTAACTGAGCGTAGAACAGAGAGGTCAACAAAGGGGTGGAATCTTTAGATATTGGTAAGTTCTGGTTAAAGGGTCTTACTCTAAGATGTCCTAATTGACATGTTAGAAAGCCACCAATAAGTGAAGTTCACTAGTCGTCAGCAGTTCAGCTTCAGGAAATTTTGAAAAGGGCCTTTTAAGGCCTGGATCCACAAATGGAGTTAAATGTCGCAACCTCTACTTTTTAGGTGCCTAGAAAATCACCTGGACAACTCTGTGATCCATAAAGCTGAGTGAGGCACCTAGGCTCCCTCTACAATGAAGAGAGCTAGGAACATAAGAATGGCCATAGTGGGTCAGACCAAAGGTCCATCCAGCCCAGTATCCTGTCTGCTGACAGTGGCCAATGTCAGGTGCCCCGGAGGGAGTGAACCTAATGGATAATGATCAGGTGATCTCACTCCTGCCATCCATCTCCACCCTCTGACAAACAGAGGCTAGGGACACCATTCCTTACCCATCCCAGCTAATAGCCATTAATAGATTTAACCTCCATGAATTTATCAAGGAGCATTAGCATGTGATCTACAAAACCCAGCACACTAGGTGGGGAGCCACCTAAGCTAACTAATGGGAGATACCAACAAGAGAAATGTGCCCTGGCCCGCTCTCAGAAATAGGCACCTAAGCCTGGGCTGCAGGAAGGCACCTATCTTTTCTAGCAATCTGTAAAATGGGGGAGGATAGGCACTCCTCTGCCTAAGTGGCATGCAGAGCTTAATCTGGTAGGCCGCTCAGAGACTGCCTTCCTCCACATAAAACAGCTGGGGGTGGGGGTGGGGGGAAGGTCCTCCCTTGTAACCTCTAGCCCAGTGGTTAGGGTACTTACCCACAGGCATTGACTTTTGTTTTTGCCAGTGGGTGCTTTTGAAGAGGTGTATGTGTTTGGAGGGGACACATTGCCAGTTTTGGAGGGAAGCAATTTTCAGCATATTTATAGATTTCTTTCATATTCTAGTTATTGAATGCGTGTCTATCGTTGGTATCTTAACAATTTAATCATTAGTAAAATAGTAATGACCTACATAATTACATTATCATGACTTACAGTATATAAAAATCATTGCACTCACCTGCAAGCTGTCTGCACTAACATCCCAATTTAATGATATAACGTCTCAGTATAGCTTTCAGCTTCACTAGGAGAGACTGAGGGAGACCCTCATCAGGCTGGAACATAGATGCTTAGGGAACTTTTTCTTCAAAAACTTCGGTTCTGAGTGAGTTTAGGTGCGTACAGGATTAGTCAGCAGCCAACTGGGAGCTATGTGGATCACAGTGGTACCTAAAAATGGGACTTAGGGACCTAAATCTGGGGGTTAGGCACCTAAATACCTTTGTGTATCCCAGCCTAAGGAATTAGGTGCTCAAATCCCAGTGGAACTCAATGGAAGGTCTAAGAAAATATGACAAAAGATGCTCATTCTGCAAATTTTACAAGATGTCATTGTGATGATTGTCATGTAAAAACATAAACTTAGATTAGATTGATCGATAGCAACAGTAATTTCTTGAGTTTACTTTGTTCAGACAGCACCGAGAATTTTGGTTAAATTACAGTAGAACCCTATGAACCAATCTTATTGATGACCAGTTAGCTGAACCATTTTATCTGTCAGTCTACAAGGCACATATGTATGTACTTGAGTAGTGAGCAGAGATCACGCGCACTCAGAACATGGTGAAAGCACGCTGGTGAAAGCGCGTTAGCATTAGATAAGTCATGCCTTGGACAGTGTGTGTGAGCATCCCTATGTTCTTCAGTGTTTTTTCACAATGACTGAGAAATGTAAATAAACTATGCTCATTTTTCAATATAAAGTAGAGAGTGCTGAACGGCTAGACAGAGGGAAACGGCAACTAACTTTTCAGAGGAGGTTGGTACAATGAAATGCATGAATTTGCAAGTGAAGGAAAAATCAGCAATTTTATTTCACCAGTGACATCAGGGGCACGACAGCATAATATGTATGATACAGTGTGCTTTGTTTGCATGTTTCTAATAAGCTCACTGTATACATTTGTTACCATTTGTTATGTACTCCATCATTGACTGATGAATAAATTAACTTATGCACGCACCATGCCTACTGTAATTTGAGATGTTTAATGTTAGGAACTCCTCAGTCCCTAACTAGTTCATAAAATAGGGCTGTACTATCTATAGCATTCAAAAATCCCCATGAATTCAATAGGGGCTTCCCCAAAATTCTTAGTGCTAAATAAAAATATCTGAATATGCAGATTTCCATAGAAATTGCCCTTGACTCATAGCTGTGTTCCCTTTGTGCTCCAGCTAGAGTTCTCTAAACCACCAGTTCTCAAACTATGGGACAGGCCACCCAAGGGAGAGGCGGGAATGTGTCAACGGAGATGCAAGCTGTGTGCTATTTTTTTTTTTTTTTGGTCAGTCCTGGATGGCTGCAGCTCATGCAGAAGAGCCATGCATACCCAGGAGGCTGGGATAAAGGGGACAGCTGGAACCCTGCTGCCCCGAGGCTGAAAGCCAAAGCCCCGCCACCTGGACTCAGGGTTTCCTTCCCCACCCCTTCAATCCTCACCAGGAGGCCACGGGGCTTTGGCTGTCAGCCCCAGGGTGGAAGCAGCAGTGCAGAAGTAAGGGTGGCAATGGGGCACTAAGTCTGCTGTGAAAAGCGATGACAAATATCACTTTTCACATTGCCTCCCTCACTTCTGAGCTGCTGCATTCTTACTTCTAAGTTTGCTGTGGAAAGTGATATTGACAAATACCACTTTTCACGTTGCCATACTTATTTTTGTGCTGCTCCTGGCACAGTGCTGCCTTCCAGGGCAGCTGGGCACCCAGCCAGCAGCCGCTGCTCTCCACTCTGCCTTCAGAGCTGGGTGGTGGTGTGGCATAAACGACTACAGACACAAAGAAAGGGGGCCCAATCAAATCCATGTGAGCACAACTGCTCTAAACCAATCTGACAAATGTTCTGATTTCAGTTTCCACTCTAATCACCCTGAAACGAAACCTCTGCGTTCTTAACAAATGTGAGGGACAGATGTTCTAGCTAATAATTAGGAGCTTCCCAGCTCACTGCAACGAACCCTTGTTGTAATCAGGAGCTACATTTCTGACATAAGGTTTTTTTTCTTTTAAATACCTTCACTTACACCAGCAGGATTTATTCTGATTCCCCATTGTTAAGAAAGCTAGTGTGAAGAAAGTCCTTATCACTGTCAATGATGGTTCCTCCCCCTCCTTGCTCTCCAATTCATTTCTAGGCAAGTCAGCTCTTCATTTTGGGGGGAGGGGTTGAGTAATGTTGCTTGACTGCCATGGCCAACACTAATGCTGAGAAAATATGTTTGATGGGAGGCAAGTCAATTACAGAGGAGCAAATTTTAATAATGCCAGTCACAGCAGCCTTCTGGGGTTTTTGCCTTAGTAAATTAAAAGGCTTTCCTTTTCATCTAGAAGCATCTTATCACTCATTTCACTATCGCAAAACCTCATTGAAGATAATAATAGCAGATTCTTTTAAAGGAAAATGTGACCAATTTTATTTCTTCTGTGTGTATATGTTGTGTTTTTGGAGGTTGGGGGCGGGGGAGGAGGTGGGTTTTGTTTGTTCTGGGTTTTTTCTTGTCTACTATTGAGGAAGAAAAGAAATAGGAAGCTGAATGTCAGTCATAATAGCAACATCTAGGTGAGCCATGTTGATGAGGATTGCGGTAGTGCTTACTAAACCTAACTAAAACCTATGGGGTGTGACAAAGTATAACTTTGTAACCAAATCTTCTATGCAGGTTTTGGTTCTGGTGAAGCTTATCTGGAAATTGACAATCCACTCATCCGATGAAATGAGCTGTAGCTCACAAAAGCTCATGCTCAAATAAATTGGTTAGTCTCTAAGGTGCCACAAGTACTCCTTTTCTTTTTGCGAAGACAGACTAACACGGCTGTTACTCTGAAACCACTCTTGCCTAGTCTTCCAAATTCTTACCTTCAGGTACCACAGTCTATTCAGGATTCAGCATACTTACTACTTTGTCACCCATTTATTCAGTGAGCAATTTACTCATTTCCTTTAAGTATCAGGCTACTATTTAAGGTTTAACTTTTAGCATTTAAGGCACTTAAGGTGTCAGATCCAGTTTACTTATGGCCGCTGATTTATGTCTACTTTCTCTTTGGAGTTAAACTCAGTTTTGGATAATCTCTTGCCAATTCCCAGGATATCCTTTGTGCAACTAAAATGTGAGCATTTCTCCAGCTGCTGTCAGTCTGGTAGAATTCACCACCACGTCTTCAGCTTTTGCCTTTGTGTAATTTCAACAGAGCAATTGAAAATATTCATGGAAGGTTTGACAGTATGAAATTATACACCAGAATTTCTGGGTTTTATTTTTAAATTATAGTCAATCTGCAAAAGTTAACAGGTATTGGTTTGCAAAACTACTTCCCACTTCAGGTGAAAACCCAAGACACTGCAGTCAGTTCTTTTTCTTTTTGGGGTGAAGCAGGCAAAATACCAACATTTACCAGATTTTCCTTCTTATGTGAATTTTTTTGCACATGTATCTTCTTTATTGTAATAATTTTATATATCTATAATGGTATTACACATTTATATATCATTTTAAAAATGTATGACAGATCTCAGAATACTTTACAAGTTATATATAATTACACACTAAAATACATTAAAAGTACATGATTAGGGCTGCACAGTCAAGCAACCTAAAGTTAGGAAAAGACAGAACTAAGGTTGCCTGTGCACTAACACAGTGGTATAGATATCCTTTAAATAATACTAATACTGTTTCCTAGACCACCACTTTGATTCAGAGCCTCATGAAACAATAACTGTCTTAAAGCCAAATTCCTGATCTTCTTATGCACAAGAAAAAAGGAAGGATGTTCCAGTGGTTAGGGTTCTAGACTGGGCTTGGGAGAGCTAGTTTCAATTCCCTGCTCTTCTACAGACAACCTATACAACCAAGTCACTTAGGCCCAGATCCTTCAGGGTACTTACGCACCTATCGGCATCTTTAGGCACCTAAATCCTCCACTGAAATTTTCAAAGTTGGGGGTGCTTAAGTCCCCTAAGCACCTAAGTTTCTACTGGTCAGCTTTTAGGGCTTCAAGGAATTCCACCATGATTTCAACAATTTCCATCCCACCATCAACCTCAGCCTGGTCCAGTCCACACAAGAGATCCACTTCCTGGACACTACAGTGCTAATAAACGATGGTCACATAAACACCACCCTATACCGGAAACCTACTGACCGCTATTCCTACCTACATGCCTCCAGCTTTCACCCTGACCACACCACACGATCCATCGTCTACAGCCAAGCTCTGCGATACAACCGCATTTGCTCCAACCCCTCAGACAGAGACAAACACCTACAAGATCTCTATCAAGCATTCTTACAACTACAATACCCACCTGCGGAAGTGAAGAAACAGAGTGATAGAGCCAGAAGAGTTCCCAGAAGTCACCTACTACAGGACAGGCCTAACAAAGAAAATAACAGAACGCCACTAGCCGTCACCTTCAGCCCCCAACTAAAACCCCTCCAACGCATTATTAAGGATCTACAACCTATCCTGAAGGACGACCCAACACTCTCACAAATCTTGGGAGACAGGCCAGTCCTTGCCTACAGACGGCCCTCCAACCTGAAGCAAATACTCACCAGCAACTACATACCACACAACAGAACCAGTAACCCAGGAACCTATCCTTGCAACAAAGCCCGTTGCCAACTGTGCCCACATATCTATTCAGGGGACACCATCACAGGGCCTAATAACATCAGCCACACTATCAGAGGCTCGTTCACCTGCACATCCACCAATGTGATATGTACCATCATGTGCCAGCAATGCCCCTCTGCCATGTACATTGGTCCAACTGGACAGTCTCCACTTAAAAGAATAAATGGACACAAATCAGATGTCAAGAATTATAACATTCATAAACCATTCATAGAACACTTCAATCTCTCTGGTCATGTGATTACAGACATGAAAGTTGCGATATTACAACAAAAAAACTTCAAAACCAGACTCCAGCAAGAGACTGTTGAATTGGAATTCATTTGCAAATTGGATACAATTAACTTAGCCACTCCCAGTCTCTATTCAAGCCTAAGTCATTATGCAAGGTAACCTATTTCCCCTTGTTTTTTCCTACCCCACCCCCCTCCTCAGACGTTCTTGTTAAACCCTGGATTTGTGTTGGAAATGGCCCACCTTGATTATCATACACATTGTAAGGAGAGTGATCACTTTAGATAAGCTATTACCAACAGGAGAGTGGGTTTGTGGGGGGCGGGGGGAACCTGGATTTGTGCTGGAAATGGCCCAACTTGATTATCATACTCATTGTAAGGAGAGTTATCACTTTAGATAAGCTATTACCAGCAGGAGAGTGGGGTGGGGGGGAGAGAAAACCTTTTGTAGTGGTAAACACCCATTTTTTCATGCTTTGTGTGTATAAAAAGATCTTCTATACTTTCCACAGTATGCATCCGATAAAGTGAGCTGTAGCTCACGAAAGCTTATGCTCAAATAAATTGGTTAGTCTCTAAGGTGCCACAAGTACTCCTTTTCTTTCAAACTAGGCATGGGATGCAAATGAGGGATTCTCAAACTAGGTCCTCTTGTCAGCAGGACCCATTCCTATAGGTGTGTTCTGAGCACACCTAAAACTTGATACCTGTCAGACCTTGCATCAGGAAGGCTGGATGCAGGCCATGGATGGGGAGGAGGGGTAGCACTAACTCATGTTGGTTGGTACAAACATTTCCATTGGAGGCAATGACACTAGTCACAGAACAGTAGTATGAATAGGGGGATCAGACTCTTTTTGATTAATAAATAGAAGAGGGAACATTCAGAAGCATCTCAGTTAAATTTATTCTTTAATCTCAGGTCTATATTTTAATTATTCTTATTTAATCTGGGTAATGGAGAAAATCCTTACTGTTACACAAGAGTTGCTCTTGATCTTTAATGTGCATACAGTGCAGGGCTTCAATTTGTAAGGTCTTACATGAAAGATCCACATTTGGGTTCAATCCTGGCTCCACTGAAATTCATGGCAAGGATCCTATTGACTTCAGTGGGGCCAGGATTTTATCCATGATATGCAGCTTACTTTACCTTGAAAAGATAAAGATCTCAAATGAGCCTGCCAGGAGTTGATCCTGGTGTACTAGTGAGAGTAGATATTTTAAGCCTGTGGCATCCACTTAAACACTCTCCTCTGGAGATCTGAGTGACGGAGCCTATTTCTAACAAACTGATTTGAAATGGTTATATTAATTTTGTATTTGTCAGAATTATATTGCATTGTCCACGTGATTTGGTCAAATCTATTTATCATGTTGTCAGGGTATTTAATGTTTAAGACATTAAACTTAGGACAAACAAACAAATAGATAACGGTAATAACAATAGCTCTCGTTCAGGTATCCATCCCATATTGTTTTCTATAGGGTTGGGATTTGTTCTACTATTGTGTACAGATATTTGTTTTTTATGGGAGAACCCAATTTGGAATTCATTGACACTGGCAATCAGATTTTAAGTGCAATTAAGTACACCATCTGGCTTTTCTTTCCTGTCTACATCTCTGCAACCGTGCACAGATATCTGCTATTCAAGGAGTGTCTGGAGCCTATTATAGCTGCACCAGTTGCACTAGAACCAGCTGAGTAGGCATTTCCCTTATGGATCCTGATTTTCAGTGTTTAACAACTTATTCAAAATTTCATCAAGCTGAAACATGGCACACACATTTTCAGGCCAGATGTGTTTTTGAAATACCAGAAATGTCAGGGTTTTAACAGCTATGGTCAGTAGAAGCCTTGTGTTTAATCAGAACAAGTCTGGATGCAGGTCTTTCTCAATCCCTTGGTCATCAGTTGTAGTGTTGCCTTTTAGTCGCCTTTATTGGGCATTTAATTCTGTTGGTCGGAGGCCATGTCTATACTTATGAGCTTACAGCGGCTCAGCTGTACCAATTCAGCTGTGCCACTGTAAGAGCACTCAATGGGCGAGAGCTCTCCTGTCAACATAATAACATTGCGGCAGTAGCTATGTCGGCAGGATAGCGTCTCCCACAGACATAACGCTGTGCACATGAGTGCTTATGTCAGCAAAACTTATGTCGCTCGGGGGGGTGGGATTTTTCACATTCCTAAGCGACAAAAGTTTTGCAGACATAAGTGCTAGTGTAGACATAGCCAAGGAGTTAGGATTCTGCATCGAAACAAAGAACTATTTTGTTGACTCATCCTGTTAGCTAGACTAGGAGACCCCCTATTACTTCCAATTTAGGAGGTGGAAAAAGCCTTTGTGTATCTCTTTGAGGCAGAGGGACTTACAGTCTGATAGGGAGAAATCTTAAGGAAGTCCAAACTCCTGAACTGTAGAGTAGAAGGAGGTGTGGGAATTGTGAAAATTTTCATTTCTGTTTCTCTTCGAAATTTCATTTTCTTGGAATTATCCAACCAACTATAAGCTATCAGGGGCCTGGGCAGCCTACCTAATGAGTGGAGGAGGACCTGGGCTGGTGGTTATAGTGGCAGTTCAGAGTAGTGCTGAGCTTCGATCCAGGAGCCAGGTACCAGGCTGAGGGTGAAGCCAGAGTCAGAGTTGAGGAGCCATGTCAAAGGTGAGAACTGGGGTCAGGATCAGGACACCAAGCCGAAGGCTAAGCCAAAGTCAGGATTGAGAAGCCAAACCAAAGGCTGGAACCAGACTCAGGATGGGAAGTAGAGCAGGGAGGCAAAGACTAGACTGGAGCAGACAGGAGGAAAGGCTGGAATGGTGCTGGAGCAAGGACTGGAGGCAGGCCTGGGAACCAGGAGCAGGGCTGGCAGCAGGAGCAGGGCAAGCACAGGTGAAGGCATGGTGCACATTGAGAAGCCACTATGCTGCTGCCACTGACTGGCTCAAGTAGCAGGTTGCAAACATCCAGCCCAATCAGGAAGAACAGCTGCCTGGAGAAGACACATTGGGCCCAGCTGAACTTGCTACTAGGCTGGGAGCCAGCTGTGCTCCTGCCACCAACTGTTATTTCAGTCAAAAATGCAGGCAAACCCCAGGAATCTGTTAAGTTTGAGCAGATTCAGGATGCATACGGTGCATTCGGAGCACGATGGAATTATGATTTATTATTTATGTTATCATAGCAGCTAGAAGCCATTATTATGGTCCAAGATTCCATTGTGATAGGCACTGTGAAAACACGAAACAAAAAGATGGCCACCCCCCCCCGCCCCAAAGAGCTTACAATCTAAGTAATTCCACATGCTTATATTGTCTTGATTGTCTTTTGACTTATTCTTTTGATCTTTATCAGCTGTTCTTTTGTTTGATCCCTGGTCTTCAAGCTAGTCACGATTTGATCCCTTCAAGGAGGGTGGTTGGATGGTTGGTTTTGGTGATCTGACTATGTATTGTGTTTGGATGGTTGTTTATTTTTTGTTTGTTTTTAGATATGTTGTATTGTCCCTCCTCTGTTGAGAGGTATCCAATGTCGGGGCCTTGCAGGTCAGCTTTCTGTTGTAGAAGAAATCAGTGCAGTAGAGTGTGACTGGCTATATTCTTAGTGTAACTTTTTTATTTTGCACTATATACACCAGATCTTGAGCAGGGGTATCACAAGCACCACGCAGGCAATACCCTCTTTCAGAAAACCTAGTTCAAACACCAATCCCTGGTCCCATCATAATCAGCACTACACTACCTCCATTGAAAACCCCAATGTTTGGGCATGCAAGGGCAGGGCTGGCGGAGAAGGGGATGTCTCCATAGCACTCAGCATTGTGGAGCTTCTGGGCTGTGACACAGACCATAGATGACCAGGGGAGGCTGTTGTAAATTACAGGAGCCACTAGGGCTGGCCTAACCTGCATAGGTGGCAACACTGGCTCCCAGTCAGTGCAAGATCAGGGTGGCTAAAATGTGGCTTAAAGCCACTTTTGTCTCTCCTTCCCCCTGCAAGAGGCATGTTACAGAATCAGAACCTAGATCTTTAATTAATGTGGTCGTATAGACCTCACCTTGGGACGCAGTCTCACTTTTCTAGGGGATGCTTTGGCAGAACTTACCAAGAGTAACACTTCAGCTCTCAAATGGTGAACTGCACTGAGTTTCTAGAGCTTCTTTACAAATTCCCCACTGATTAAACTAGTCTGGGGAGTGTTAGCCAATACCTATTAGGGTCATTTCAGGCAAGAAAAGAGTCATTTTAAAGTAGCCAAAATCTTTGTCTGTGCCTTTTCCATGAAGTGCAACATTTGTCTCTTGTGTTTGCAAGTTAGTGGTGATATGAGAGCACAATGACATTCTCTCTTCCAGCTCACACATAACTTACAAGGCCAGAATGTATGGCTCAGATCAAAGGTCTCCATTGAAATCAATTGGAGTTAGATTCCTAAATACCATTGAGAATCTGGGCCTATGTATATATTTAGCCTCTACTGGATGGAATGTTGGACCTACTCAGGTCTACTTAGGGGCAAGGACCTGTATTTTCTGTGCCTATAAAATGCCATGCATTGGATGGTGATGTAGAAAGAGAGGGTTACTTACTGTAACTGGAGGTTCTTGGAGATGTGTGGTGCCTCTTTGGATTCCAAATGTGGGTGAGCATGCACACCAGGTGCCAGAGCTGGAACAGTTTTGTAGTAGTAGTGTTCGTTCACCTGCGCGCGTGTCATGCATCATCCGCATGCTCACATCCGAGGTTATAAGAGGCCGTGTGGGTTGATGCTGCTCCAGTTTCCCTCTTACCAGCAAGAATGGAGTCAGTAACAGAGGGGATGGAGGGTGGGTATTGGAATCCAAATAGGAACCACACATCTCGAAGAACCTCCAGTTACAGTAAATAACCTCCTCTTCTTCATTGAGTGACGGTCTGTATATGGCATCCAAACATGGGAGGTTAGCGAGCAGTGCTCAGCATAGAGTTGGTTGCGAGAACTTGCGAGAAGCTACAGTCTATAACACAGCATGGCCAACGGCCACTTCAGCCACCACGGCTGGGGCACTGGCATAGTGAGCGGTAAAGCCCTGCAAAGGTCCAGCCAAGGTACATCTGCAAGGCAGGCTAATATGGTAGCATGCACCCGTGTGGAGTGAGCTGTGGCTCCAGGAGGTCAGAAGTCTGTGAGAAAGAGTGCAGCATTCTGCAATGCAATGGGAGATCCACTTGGAGAGGCATTGTGAGGAGTGAGCTAGGCCCTTGCAACGTTCAGAAATGGTAATGAAGAGCCTTGGTGAACCACGGAAGGCACGGGTGCATTGGAAGTAAAAGGCAAGTGCCCGGTGGAGGTTGAGAGAATGTAAAGTTTTGGCCTGTGGGAGGTGTAAGGTTTGGGGTAGAAGAGGGGAAGGTGGATACTTTGGTTGAGGTGGAATGTGGAGACCACCTTGGAGATGAATTTGGGGTGTAGGCACAAGGAACTTTGTCTTAATGGAAGATGGTGTAGGGCGAGTCAGCCATCATGGATACCAGTTCACTGATGTATCTTGCTGAGGTGATGGCCATCAAGAAGATCACCTTCATATAGAGAGGTGAACAAGACAGCAGGTTGTGAGGGTTCAAAGCGTGGTTTAGTGAGAGCTGAGAGAGTGATATTCAAATCCCAAGAGGGGATAGGTTTTTGTACTGGTGAGCAAACCTTTGAGGAAATGAGTGGTGGCAGGGTGAGTGAAGATGGAGGAACCGTCTACCAGTGGGAGGAGGGCACTGAGCATCTCTAGGTGGACCCTGACAGAGGAGTAGACAGTGTAAGTTGGAGGAGGTATTCCAGGAGGATAGGAATGAATATGGAGTCTAGTTGGTAATGGTGGCAGCATGTGCAAGTAGTGAAACGCTTCCATTTTGCCTGATTGCAAGCTCTGGTAGATGGCCTCCTGCTGTGCCTGAGGATGTGGTGCATTGGGATGAAGCACGCTGTATCTACTTACAAGCTCCATCCAAATACAAAGCTGTGAAATGGAGCAGGTCCGGATTGGAGTGTTGCAGTCATCCCTGCACCTGTGTGAGGAGAGCCAGATGGATGTGGGGGGCAGATCAGGGGTAATGGTGGTGGTGTGTCCAGGTGGTGAAACGCTTCCATTTTGCCTGATAGCAAGCTCTGGTAAATGGCCTCCTGCTGTGCATGAGGACGGGGTGCACTGGCTAATGGAGAGGTGGAGGAGGTCCGTGAACAAATACTGGTGAGGCCAAAAGGAGGCTATCAGTATGGCCATCGCTCGATCCCGTCAAGTCTTACACAGGACTTGTGGGAGTAGGGGAATGGGTGGAAAGGCATAGCAAACTTCGTTGGTCCAGGGCAGGAGGAGGGCATTGCCCTGTGAGTCTGTCTCCAATGCCTCTCTGGAGGAAAAGGTGAGTTTGCAGTTTTTGCTGGTCACGAAGAAGTCCCAGGGCAGAGTGCCCCACCAGCAGAAGATGGAGCGTAGTGTGGGATAGTGTAGTTTCCACTCATGGTTTGCATAGAAGGACCTGCTAAGCATGTCCGCTAGGGAATTGCTGGTGCCCAGAATATACACTGCCTGTAGTGTGACATCGTGCTCGATGCACCAGTTCCAGAGTTGGATTGCCTGTGCACATAGAGAGGGCGACCTGGCGCCGCCTTGTTTGTCGATATATACAGCTTCCACCATGTAGTCAGATAGCAGTTGAACGTGATGTGATCTTATCGGGGGAGACTAAGAAATCTTATGAGGGGGAGTCTCACCACCTCCTCTGACTGTTTTGTGCAATGCCTGATCCGGTTAGCAGAGCAGCACAAAGTTTGATGATCTTGCTCGGGCTTAGATGTGATCTAGGCACCGGAATTTAGGTGGCTGCCAGATTTTTACGTACCATGGGGACTTCAGTGGAGACCTAGATGACTGGGAATTTTAGGTGCCTACAGGGTAGGTGTTAGCTAACAGGATTTTGAGGATCTAAATGTTAGATTTAGGTAGCAGATAACTGCCTAAAGTAGCAGTTAGGCACCTAAATTCCTTTGTGGATCTAGCCCTTGGTGTTTAGTTAGAGGCATGTGACTTGGGTCCCCTCACCCTACAAAGGATAATTATAAAAATTGGTAGTCCACATCAGACAAGTATTTTAAAAAATGGTTTGTTAATACAGAAAATTTGTTAGAAATGGTAAAACATTTTTCTGCAATTTATAGACATATAAACCACAATGCTTAGAATGCAGAGGGTGATTTCTGCCATTTTTCAATGGCCCTGCTAAAAAGATAATTTTAAATCTGAGCTATAGTATTAAGGTGCTCATAGGCACATTAATAAATATTGGGGCTATTGCATCTACTTCTTAGACACAATTTGTAACGTTTACTTCAGAAAAGCACTATCTGAACTGAACAGCAATGTGAAATCTAGGTCTGAAAAAGATATGGGTATTTCTTTTTCACAAATCAGTAAATGCCCCAAGATCAATGTTGATTGCATCTCTAAAAAACATTGTTTTAGCTAATTTTCAGTGCTCCTTGCAATGCATAAAACTGTATGACGAAGTTCACATTTCTGGACTACAGAAAAATCTTTTCCTGAAAATTACATTACTGATTCATGTCTTTTACAATAGATTAAAAAAAGAAGAAAAGTATTTGGCTGCAGAAATATATTTAAGGGAATGGGGTTATTCACTTTATATGTGAAACATTGTTTTCTTTTCCATTAGTCCATTAATATAGTAGCAAATTACTTCCTGTAGTAAAAATATAAAATAAACTCTTCTATGTTTATTTTCTCTTGACAACGTTTTTTCCCAAGGATATGAACAGTTTAAAACTATTACCGAGTTACAGGTTTATGACTTAGGCAAATCAAAGACTACCAAGAAGTATTCACGTAAGAATCTCTCTTTATTTGCTTCTGCAGTGCACCATTTCAGAACCATTTCTTCACAGGATCAGATTGCAAAATGGGTATTCTTCCAATATATGCTCTTCATAAAAGCATGATTCTTACTCTGATAAAGGTTGCAACCCTCATGCACTCCCTATAATAGTTCATTAATAAGAGCTATTGGATCCAGTTCACTTACTCCCTTCTAGTGTATTTTCCATTTCACAATTATTGGAACAGTGTAGGAGACTAGAAACTAATAGTATTAAAGCAAATAACATGGAAAAAGTACTTCAGTATCTAAAGAATCTGGATTGAAATTAACTATTAGAAACAATGCCCCACCCCATCCCCCATAAAATGGTATCTAAATAATGTCTTTGAAGTTTTGAGAGGTGAATGAGATATCAAGAATTGCTTGGATCATTTACATTTGTCAGCTAGAAACCTGCACTTCTACCTAGACTTATGGGGCTAGAACCAAAAAGGGAATTTAGACTCAGCTTTGCGATGCCTAAAGTTTAGGTGTCCTGCTACTGAGTGGAACCACAGCACTGAGTTAGGCACCTAGGCTCCCTATATAATGCCTGGGGAGAGAGAGGTGCCTAAGAATGGGATGCACAGAAACCAGCAAGCTGAGCAGGGAGCCTCCTAAGGAATAGGTGAGGAAATGCTGAGAAAAGGGCATAAGCCTTGCCCTTCGCAACACCGAGGTGCCTAACTCCAGGCCGCAGAGAGGCACCTTCCTTTGCCTGGGATTCACAGCTGTAAACCTTCTCCTGAAATTGCTCACCTATTCTTTTTCTCACAAAAAAGGGGGTGGGAGAGAGAGGGTGCCTACTTGTAATCTTTAGTCAAATGGTTAGAGCATTCACACAGGATGTTGGGGACCCAGGTTTGAATTCCCCTCTAACAGGGATTTGAATTCAGGTCTCCTGTCTCTCGGGGGGGGGTGCTCTAACAATCTATGGGGTAGGACTTGCTTAACTCCTGCTTTTGAAGCTGTTACACTTTGTATAAAATATGTAAATATGCTTTAGAACGGGGACTTGAAACTCCTACATCCCAGCTGAGCGCCCTACCCAGTCGGCTATAGAGACACTCTATAATTCTGTGCCCCAATGTATATTTAATTATTTAAGTGTGTAACAGCTTCAACAGCAGAGATGCCTACTCAGGACCCATGTTCAAGTCCCTGCTCCTCTTCAGGCAGAGAGGGACTTGAACCTAGGGCTTCTACCTGTAGGTAGAGTGCTCTAACCACTGAGTTAAATGTTATAAGCAGAGCCCACCACCGCTGCTTCATCATCTTCTGCTTGCTGCAGTTTTTTTGTGAGATGGTTCTAGAAAGCTGCCTCTGAAAATGCCTACTGGATTGAGCCCTTCAGACAAGATAGTGAGGCAGCATGACTCCTAGTTTGCAGATTCTGCCAGGGCTTAGACAAAAGGTAGGTTTCCATTATCTTATTATTCATAAGAATGTAAGAATGACCATAATCAGTCAGACCAGTGGTCCACCTAGCCCGGTATCCTATGTTGTGACAGTGCTGGTGACAGATGCTTCAGAGGGAATGAACAGAACAGGGCAGTTATTGAGTGATCCATTCCCCATCCACTACCCACTCCTGGCAATCAGAGGCTTAGGGACACGTAGAGCATGGGGTTGCACCCATGACCATCTTGGCTAACAGCCATTGGTGGATCTATCCTCTATTAATTTATCTAATTCCTTTTTGAACCCAGTTATACTTTTGGCCTTCACAACATGCCATGGCAGTGAGTTCCACAGGCTGACTATGCACTGTGTGAAGAAGTGCTTCCTTATGTTTTTTTAAAACCTGCTGCCTACTAATTTCATTGGGTGACCCCCTAGTTCTTGTGTTATATGATGGGGTAATTACTATGATAATGATTATTTATTATATGTGTTGCAGTAGTAGATTCAATCAGGGATCAGGGCCCAATTTTATACATATATAATAAAAATACTGTCCCAGCCCCAAACAGATTATGACTTAAACTTGAATCAGGCCCCTAGTTCCGAATCAAGGACAAAATTCTGTTCCTCTTTCACAGATGAGTACTCCCACTGAAGTCAATGGGACTACTCACCTGAGGTGGTGAGAAGGGGAAAGGGTTGTTACTGGCCCCTGCTCTAAAGCTGAGCAAATACAACAACCTATTTTCTGCAAATATTAGCACCAGTATTAAATGCTTGCTCTAACTATGTCCACACCTTTTGCATTCAATTGTCATGTATATTATAGCAAATGGGCTTATTATTGGGAACAGCAACAGCAAATTTTAAGTGACTATTGCAGGATAGCCTCAGAATGCAACTTTCAGATTCATAAAGATGGCCATTCATACAATAAACTTGATTCTAAGAGTTATGCTCCTCCAATCAGGGATCAGGAACATGCATTATGCCTTGTGTGTCCAATTAAAGTAGTTCAGATGTCACATGAACTGTTTTCACACAATGTACAGATGAGTTCTGTTTCTGAAGAGATGACACTTTTGCAGAAATGCAAATCACTCATGTAAACTCATCTTTTCTAGCGTCTCCAGGTAAAAGAGACCTGGGAAAGAACACCATGCTGCTGTGTGTGACTCGTGTGCAAATAAGCTAAATGGGAATGCTAAATAGGACAGATTTATACAAAAGACAGACTGAGGAAGATTACTTGCAAACAACAAAGCTAGAAAATGTTCACTGCTGTAACTAAATCAATTGGTTACACCAGTGCATACCCCTGATATTGACGCACTGCACCAGCATGAATTGGGGCTTAAAGGTTAATTCAGTAAATCCCTGTCAGCAATTTTGTTGTAGCAAGAGATGTCATTGAAGAAGTTCATTTGGGGAAAAGGAACAATCTGACTACTACACAGTTAGGTACCTTCTCGTGTATTTCTCTATCTGGCTTCAAGTATATGCAGCCAACAGACTAGACAGGGTAGGGTCTGCTCATGATCTCATCTCACAGCAGAGTAAATAAGTAGTAATTTCATGGAAACTGAGTCAAACTCATGTACGTGAGATCAGAATCAGACCCTCTCAGAAGTGTGTGTTGAAGGCATGATTCTCAGGTAGAAATGTTTATGGTTATGTTTCATTAAGAAGATGCTCTGAACAGGATTATGAATGAAAATTTTAAATATATTCCAAAGTAATGAAAGGTGCATTTTAGGCCTTGTTGAACCAGTCAATGTGCAGGGTAAAATGTTCTGTTCTTTTTAGCCTGCACTAAGTTGCCCTTTGCATAATTCGGATAGTAACCATAGTTGTTCCACCATGTTCTTCTGGAATAGCACCAGCACAAATATAGAGGTTAAAGCGTATTTGTGGTGTTTTCCCACTGTTAGGGTATCATGTACCTCTGTTGTGTATTTTATCCTGTGAAGCCTTCTACATCTTTGAAAAGTCTTTATTTTGTACTTAGGTGTCTTAGACTCTTTCTTTTTGCCTCAAGCATTTATCTTTCCCTCCTCCCCAAACCACACTCTTTTTTCTTAAGTATGTGTTATTGTATAGTTTATTATTATCCATATTATTTATACCAGAATGTGCTAGGTGCTTTTTCTTTGGGGTGGCACACTTAACCTGACTACAGCTGCTCCTTCCTGGCATGCCTTCTAACAAAGCTCTTTCTTCAGCACTCCTCCTTTGGTGAGTGCAGACTGTCCTTTCCTTCACAGCCTCCTACTCATTATGTGATCCTAAACTAATTTTCATTCTCACAAATCTTGTAATATAAGGCAACTATAGGTGCTGTAGCTTAATAGCCAGCACCTCTTGGAATAACACCAGCATTGGGGTCCCCCCCCCTTCTATACTGCAGTATGGCTGAATCTATTTGTTTCCTTCTAGTTAGAAGAGGCACTGGTATCTGAGGGAATGAACATAATGTGTTTCACGCTATTGTTACAGGAGGTGGGTGCTTCCTCACTAACCGCTTGCTTATTCAGAGATGTGCTCTGGGGAGGTCATCTGTGGTGGTACATGAAGCAGCTAGAACAAAAGTACCTTGCCACCTCCTCCTCATTAGCGCTGATGCTGGTCACTAGTTTGGGCTCAGTTGTAGACTTAGTGGGAAATGCCAACATCTGTGCAATAGGTCTCATTTTCTCTGTGTAAGCTCTTTTATGCTGTCTGCCCTGTTGTATGGGAAGTTAATTTAACTGCTTCTCTTCTAGTTTCTCTGAACACCTTACTGTTTCAGGACAAAATATAAATTAATATAATGTACAATATACACAACTATTGGATAATTTTTACTAATGTTACCTATAATCAGGCTTATATTAAACAGTTCACCTGGCAGCACAAGTTGATCAGACCCCATATGATATATTGCCCTAAGAAGAATTGCAGTATCTGAAAATGAGGGCTTCGGGTGGACATGAGACTTTAAAACATAGAAAGTTCTTACACAGAAGTTTGACCAGGGATCTCTTTAAAAGAGATACAGATCCCTCTGCATATTGCAGCTTTCGAGGGGGTTAGCATAACTTCATGCCAGTTAAAAATAACTACAAACGCTAAGAGTGACTGTATGGTTGAGTGCTGCCATTCACCTCAGCTTTAAATTACTTTAGAATTGTTTAAGCATTAGTTAACTTGCTGCCTTGAATCCCATGATGGATCACTTAAGTCAGAGTTAAGTAATGGTTCACCATCGGCTGGTTAATGGTTATACAAGCTGTTCATGTTTGATTAGGTTTTTCTTTTCCATTACTGTAATTGTAGTATAATTATCTTAACGCCACTGCATCTCATTTTGGGGAAAATGTGTGTTTCGGTGATTTTAGGATTAACAAATTTTGCTGGAAAAACTTAGTTTACACAGCATGCCATCACATCTGTCAATTAGCTTGGATTGCAGAGTTTACACTCAATTTTTTCATTCTGAAAGAGCTGGGGTGAACCACACATTGTTAAAGTTTTCCACTGGCACCAAGTACAGACAACTCTTGATTGATTAGAATCACTAAATGGCAAGTAGCATAAACATTTAATGCAACCCACTAGTGGATATTAACTTAAACAGAAAATGTAGCTCTTTGAAAGGAACAGCATTCATTCACAATATTTGATAGTTTGGTAAACTGAGTCACAGGCCACAGACTCCTTGTTTACACTGAGTAGTACCTTCCTCTGCAGTTTCAATGGGACTGCTTACGGAGGGCCAGAATGTGATACCCTCACCAAACCTATGATAATATTCAGAGGCAGAGTAGAATTCCAGGAACAGTCCCATTTGAAATCACAGTCTGGCCTAGAGCAAAGTACTACTCAACGTGAGTAAAGGTAGCAGAATCTGGCTCTCATGGCCTCATATGAGGATTCACATACTCATAACTACTCACAGATTGGAGTGAGGGGTTCACAACCTCTCTCTCAGAGTTCAGGTTCAGAGAAACTGAACTAAGGCATATCCAAACCACTTGCACCTTTAAAACCTGATGGAAAATTTGCAAGAGTTGGCTTCCTCATGAGGCTCCAACAGTGCAAAGGGCTTGGTAAAATGAGCTAATAGGGGCATATCAGAAGGGGGATGGGGCATGATCAGTATGTATGGCGTTCTGGTAATCCCTGGCAGGCTCAACAGCCCCTTGGGAGCTATTACAAACTAGACCAGTGGTTCTCAAACTTTTTTTTCGCAGACCACTTGAAAATTGCTGAGGGTCTCGGTGGACCACTTAATGATCTTTCCAAATGTTGTTTGTACCAGTAGTTAAGTATTGTAAAGTGCTTTGGATAAAAGCGCTATATAAAAAAAACTTCATCATAATAAACTTTTTTGTTTTACAAATAAAAGCACACAAGTCACATTTTAATATCAGTAGTCTGACCTTTCTAACATGGTAGATGTGCCCTCTTTCCCCCACCGCAGCAGAACCCGAGCTGAGGCTAGGAAGGAGGTGGGTCTCTCCCTCTCCCCCCACCGCAGCAGCCCCCGAGCTGAGGCTGGGAAGGAGGTGGGTCTCTCCCTCTCTCCCCCACCACAGCAGCCCCCGAGCTGAGGCTGAGAAGGAGGGCCATCTCTCCCCGGCAGCTGCAGCCATGGAGCTCGGGAAAATCGCCTCTTTTTCTGGCCACTGCAGCCCTGCACATCCCAAATTCCCCCCACCTCCTCTTCTCACCCCACTGCCCCCTCCCATCTTACCCCTAATCCCCCAAGGCCACACCTCACCTTACAAGTGCGTCTTCTCCAGGGTCCAGGCACCTAATTAGTGGAGCCACGTCTGCGCGGCTCCACTAATTAGATGGGTGGCTCTTCATTCTCTCGTGTGTGGCCGCCCAAGCACGCACCCTAGAGGGAACTATCCACAGACCACCTGAATGGAGCTCACGGACCACAGTTTGAGAACCTCTGAACTAGAGGTATTAAGAATAGATATGAGGCTGCTCTAAGTTGCCTTT
The DNA here is from genome assembly GCF_965152235.1 of Eretmochelys imbricata. Taxonomy (NCBI): domain Eukaryota; kingdom Metazoa; phylum Chordata; order Testudines; family Cheloniidae; genus Eretmochelys; species Eretmochelys imbricata. The sequence continues at coordinate 110,928,995 of NC_135575.1, read as the reverse complement.
GGGGCTGAACAAACCCTAGTAATGTTAGGAATCAAGGGAGAGCAAAGATGGTTTAAGACCACCTTTGCCTTCCTGCACCTCAGATTTGCCAATTGGAGCTCTGGTTCCAGTGAGGGTCTGGGCTCTCTGATTAAGCACATCCAGAGTTGGCTCAGTGACTGGCTGCAGTGGCAGCTGAGACTGTGGAATATTAGAATGTAAAGAACTACAGAGGGGAATTATTTTGACCTCTGTTGCCCTCAGGATTGTGGGGATGTATTTAATTCAGTCTGAGGTATTTTTCTCCTGATCTGTTGTCCATGCCCAGATTAGATTACCCACTGGAGGAAATCTCATGGCCCTCCCGCTTGGTCAAAGTAGTCTTATGAGAATAGAGGTACATGCCAGAGCCATCTCTCCTCTCTCATAGGTGAGGGCAGCCTTTGAGCAAAAGGTAAATATTTAGTGGATGGGAGAGACTACTGGGAGGGAGAAGGAGGCAGCTGTGCTTGTTTCTTACCTATCGTCCAGCTCATCCCATTCCAGTAACTGGCTCCACTCCCAGTGCGGAAATGTTAGCTGACTTTGCAGCCATCATCAGGCTCTGTTCACACAGAGGGATGTATGTGGAAGTTGTTTGGATGACAACTTTCCCTGCTACCAGCACTGACTGACTTTAGCTGCCCAGGTCAGATGTCACCAATGACAGTATTGACTGATGTCTGCTTTCATGGACAATGGTGCATCTTTGGAAATGTGATCAAATTTCAAACAATTGGATATAAAGAAAAATCCCATGGATTGATTAATTGAAATTTTAAATAAATTATTAAATGTATGCCTTCACCAACTATTACACCGAGCCAACAAGAAAGGAGTTCAAAAATTTTAAATAGTTTCTTTTATTCTGTGCACAGCAGTTTCACCTGCTGTTAGTAGGAGTCAAATTTACTACCAAGGGAAAGCATAAAGAGCAAGGCTGTGAACAGAGGCTGACATTCATATTCATTTGGGGATTTTTAGTGCAAAATTCAGATAAAAATATGAATAAATGCAGATTTTTCCTAGTATGCCTTTATCCATGGGTGAAATTTAATGCGTAAGGCCCCTCCCCTTCTGCCCACTGAAAAAAATATGTGACGCTTTAGTCTGGTAGCTCTGATGTGCTCCTTTCACTCATTGATCTGAACAGCCTTTCGGGAACCAGGAGGGGGCCTTATACCAAGATGTCTATAGGTGATCTTAGCACCATGGTAATGATCAGCATGAGAGTCTAGTTAGGGTGGCATTTGACAAATCCTTACCTTACCACTGTCACTTTGCATATCACCCAAGATTCATCATGTGGTATTTGTGACAGGCATGGCAATTTCCTGCAGTATCATGGACAAACCTTATTGAATTAAGTTCATGTATATTGTGGGCCAGGGATTGGATGTAATTCCATGGGGTTGGAGGGTAACACAGCCTTCTAGGAACTAAGAACAGTGAGGAGTGGTTTAGCAAATTCACTGGGGTTGTAACACCTCCAGAGAGCTCCACCACCTGAAGAGAGGTTTTCATATAATGGTTCAAACTGGATTCTTCAGGGACCAATAGACAAAGAACCTGAGTTTAAACTAACTCAGGGCATGCTCTCTGATCCGGAAAACTGACACGACCTCTGCTCCAAGGAGGGGTCCAATCCTTAGGTAAGGGTTGGAAGGACTTTGGCCCACCGAGACCCCATAAACTGAGTGTGCTTGTTCTCAAGTGATGCTGTGATGAACTTGTATCGGGGTAGCAGGGTGTTGAAAAACTAACCGCTAACCAGAGCCCTTTCAGAGTAAGGGGATGACCTCTGGCAAGCTTATTAGCATGCACATAGGTTCTTTTATTGTTTAATATGTTTTCTCTGTAATAGTTTTACTTTAAAAATGTGTTCACTTAGAAAGAGCCGTGTGGTAGCTTAACTCTGGGCAATTAAACTGTTTACCATCTTTGCGGAGTGCAGTGAAGCAGCCCTGCTTAAGCAGTCTGCTTTTTGCTGGGGATATCATAGTATAATCAGGGAGCTGTGCAGTCTGGAAATACCCCAGTGAGGAGGGGGAGAGATGCTGGTGTCCGCCCAAGAGTGGTGACGGCTGAGGAGCCAGGAGCTAGAGTGGGTGCCCTTGCTGGACCATGTCGGGGGAATACAGTTGTGTTGAACTATGACAGTATTCATGTGGTTGGCCCAATGGTTCTCTAAGAGGGACCCGCTATATCATTCTGACAAGCCAGAAGGACAGGCTTCAACCTTCAACAAATTTAACAAGCAGCTACAAACACTTGTTTAAACAAAGATTATTGATCTTGACTTCTGCCTTTGTGACTAGTGGGAATAGCAGTGATTACTCTCCAGGGCAACTGCCAGACTGATCAAATGCAGACCCCGTGCAGGTCCCTTTCAGCAGGGAGGGGAAAGACTACTCTGAGGATATCTGGTGCTAGGCCCAAAGAGACTTAATGTATTAATGTTTGTAAAGTGTTATGAGATCCTGAATAGAAGACAGAGGTGCTGTAGAAATATACAATATGTCTAAATTCAGCCTCAGTCTTGATTACTAGGTGAGTCACATCTGAGACCCCTTTTTGTCCTTCTGCAGTGGACCCCTCAGGTGACAGGCCTTGTTTGCGGCACCTCACACGGGGTGGAACAGAACCACCTGGTCCAACTACTCCTACGCTAGATCTCTGGGCTTCAGTCTCCTGTTTACCAACATGTTAACACAACAGGCCCAACTGTGTTTCTCTAGGGGCCTGTGACTGTACCTGATTAAAGTGACTCAAAACACACATCTTCTAAAGGAAGTAACAATTAATTCATACCCCCATAAAGTACAAAGCCTTTAGAGCAAAGAATAAAAAGACAAGGCCTATATGCATGGATCTTACTTACACTTTAACCTTTCCTTGCCAGCTTTTGCAAGTTCTCCTTAGCCCTGCTAACGTCCATCTCTGGCTGGGAGAAACTGCCTCTCCTGCTCACAGCAGGCTCTCTCTGTCTCTGTATGTCCCCCTGCCAGGTTGTCAGCTTTCACTGTCACTCCCAGGGCAGTCTCTGGCCACTTGCACAACACCACTCCCCATAACCTTTTCTAGTCCCTGGGCTCATCTAAGGGTTAAGTGTTCCCTTTGAGCTCACTCTTCTCAGCCTTGGCAAAACAGTAACATCACCAGGTTGGGTCCAAAGATTCACCTTTTCATAGCTGTAAACTTTGATATTGTATTTGTTGGGATGCTCTTTATCTAGGCCATTATATTACCTTTTCTGCTTGTTTCTCCTGTAACAGCCTCCTTTGATTTAATACCTAGCAGCTTAATATCAAACAGAGAACTTGAGGGGCATGTGATGTTAGATATAAAAAAAAGTACTGCACATAATTCCCTCATCCCATTCACCCAATTGCCTTTTTAAACGTTTAATGGGTTACTTTAAAGGGGGGTTGGGCCTGCAAGGTCTGCAAAGGTCACCAGCTTTGGGCTTCATGTAAAACTCAGGCACAAAAAGCACCTTTGAGGGGTGGTCATGGGGATGAATATTAAACTGCCATGTGGCTCATTTCCATGGACTTGCATAAGAAGCACAGCCATAATGAAGATGATAGATTTGTCTTCCTACTAAAAATAGCATGTAAATGAGGCAGCACCTTCTAGGAGCTTATCTTCTCCCATCATACACATTGCCAGTGCTCAATATCAAGCACAGTCCCCAGCAGTAGAAGGGAAATATCATTTATGTTCTCTTATGGAACAACTGCATGTGTGAAGTAGACCTTTACTTATAGAATTATAACAATAATAATGCAGGGAATAATGCAAAAAATGTCTCCACCACAAATGGTAACATACCATGTACTAGACCAACACAACTTGAAATACTTACGTTCTGAGGGAAAAACCCGTTCCTTTCAGGCATTTTCCTTATCAACAAAGCTTTTATATTAAAACTTTTAAGTTAAATGTTGATCCAATAAGAAAAGACCTCCCACTCACCTTCTTAGCCAGTGGTTTTTAAAACTAGCGGAACAGCCAGTGACAAACTTTGTTTGAACCCTCAACACTTCTCTGGATTTTTGACCTTCTTGATTTTAAAAAATGGCGACAAATGTAAAGTATATTTCTGGAGGAAAATTGGTATCAGGATTCAGAATAAATGTATTTCACTTCATCTTGATTAAACAAATTAGAATGGTCTAGTTATAAACATCTAACAATAAAACGGAGTTTAGCATGGAAATATTGACACACTGTTGTCTTTAGCTATGCTAGCAGCACCACTATAATGAACAACTGAGATACAATGCAAAAATGAAGAAGAACGTTCAGCATACAGAAATTCTGTTGTGTTGATAGACTACTGAATAGCTGCTCAGAAGACTGACAGAATAAAATGAATCTTTTAAATTGGACACAGATTTAATTCAATAGAGAAGGAATACAATACAAAAAAATTGACTTCTATTCATTTACATGCCAGTTATTAAGTGGATGAAAAATTATTCTTCTTTTCCTTTAAATTGCAGTTTTCTATAGAAATTTCGATTTTGCTGTATTTATGCGAGTTGCTGCCATAATCTAGTTTTTTCTCAGAGAGTCTCAATTTTGCTCATATAATATCCACTTTGTTTAGAGACCAAACAATCTCCGACTGAAATGGTGATCTACTTTGTGTGCTAATGTTATCTATTCTGCTCTGCTTTTCTTTCTGAACTCTAGTTGAGTTGAGAAATGGGTCATAACTCGGTCATACGGCTCAGCTATTTCTGAGGCCATCTCAGTTCCAGTAAAACCAAAACGGTTCTCAAACTGACTTGACATTCACAAATTAGAAAGAATAGTTATATACATAATATAGTCAAAGTCTTAAGCTAATCAGTTTTTCATTGAAAAAAATGGTAAATTCAGTAAATTGTTGGCATTCAAGAAATTCAGATTGCTCGGTGGTTTTCTATTACTGTACTGTGGAACTTGCTTTTAGAATTTCTATTAAGATGTTTTGGATGTTTGGACTGCCCCTCTTTATAACCTGGCCACTCCCATTCTCTGAAGGCTGAATCCAGACATATATAGCAAGATCTGGCTCCTAATGAAATCTGTGGGAATTTGATCTCAATGGGAGCAGGATCAGCCCCTCAGTGCTGATCCAGTGTTAATCCAGGTGCGGATTCAGTGTCATGTAGAGTGGTAGCGTGGCACCAGTATTATTATGCATATAGCTGGGGTAGCTTGGAAAAAGAGAATGAAAGGAATAGGAAGAAGAAAGGTACAAAAAACATCCATGTATTTCGCGGAGTGATGAACCTGTGATTTTCATTTCAACTCAGAGAATGTGAGACAGCAAAAGTGCTCTGTCGCTGAAATAAATGCTATAGTCCTTGCAAGGTTTCAGGTCTGTGTGAGATCAGAGATCTGCATGATCAAATAGAGGACCTGAGTGATTTACCTGGTATATACTCATGCCCTTCACACTTACATACAAGCTCACATCATTATCAAAAGAGATAAATCTGCTACAAAAGAAACAGGATTAACCATGAAAGTCATTAGATTTTTAAATAGCAAACTTCCTGAGCAGCCACCTGACTTTTCTTGAAAACCTGTTAACACAGAAAAATATTTCAGCAATTGCTGATACATGCGCCACCAAGGCCAGATTAAATACTAGGCTGATACCTAAGGCTCTGGTTCAGGGAATCATAATTACAAAATGGCATTGCCATGCTGTCATTGCACACAGGCTGCAGGAGAATACTGCTGGTATGAAGCATCCTGAAGGAGGAGCAGCAGCTTCGGCCATGGTGGGAACCCAGGCTGCTACCATAGCACCTCACAGTGACCCTGAGCTAGGTGGGAAGGACAAGGGTAGAGGGGTCCAAGGCTGCTGCCACACCAGCTTTGGTCAGGAAGCTACTACACAGCCTATGGCTCCCACTCTGTAGGTGGGCTAGGGAGAACTCTTAACTGAGACAAGTGGAATCTTGGTCAGAGGGAATGAGTTCAGAAATGCCAAAGCCTCAGACACTACAGGTGGGGTGGGAAGTGGCCTCAGCCAGGTGGGCAAAGATAGATTCTTAGCTATCCTGGAGGCTACTGTAGCCAGTACACACACCTGTGCACTTCGTGGTTTGCAAGCAGCTGTGCCTTTCAGAGGAATAATTCCTTTTCTGATCTCCGCATAGGTTTTCCCTATACGATGTCGCATTCAAACACAGCCTGCTCAGTTCTGTTTCAAGACAGACACAAACCAGTCAGAGTGTGGGATTAATAAGTAAAGCAGAAAAAAGGTACAGAAGTGTTACCAACTCACAAATAATATGATTTTGGCTCCTGCTGTAGGCAGTTATACAAAGACAAGACAGGGAAAGCTCTAGTCCTCATAGGATTTGGGAGAAACACAATCAGAAAGAGAGAGAACCAAACAATGCCTTGTAGTCTAGGGGAAGGGGCTCTAAATTGCCAGCCTAGACAGCACAAGCCCTTGTCTCCGGCTCTTCCACTGATCCCTGAGAGTGTTTCTTTGCCCTTCACAGCCCTTATTAAAAATCAAGGCCTACAATTGCAATTTAGAGTGTAACAGTCATTTGCCTTCATGGGTAAGATAACTGAGCACTCATAGAAGGACACTTTGAGCAGAGCTAGGGAAAAAAAACATTTTTCTAATAGAATGAAGCTACTTTGCCACCCTTCTCTTCAGAAGGACCATGCTGAGTTAGGTACTTTTTAACCATGCTACCACACAGTTTGTCACCCGCTACAGGCTCCCACATATAGAAGTTTGATGCTAGTACTCCTATGTCAAGTGGCAGAAGCTCATTCTTTAACACACAAAGTGCTGTGTTCAAGCCCCAGAGATAATCCAAACATTTGGTTATGGTATATGTAATCAGTAGGCAAACACTCTGCTCTCTGAGCCACAAATAGAAAGCCAGTGCCCCTATGCCCCTATGCCCTGTGTTTCTTTTTTCTCTGCCTCCATACTGGCATACCCTCTTCACCAGCATTGCCCCTGTGTTGTTCAGCAGGATTGCTGGTGAGAAAGCACAACATTTCTTCGTACAAACAGCCAGCTCAAATTGGCTGCTGTAGTTTCCGGAGACTTCAGACCGCAAGTGAGCTACTCCTGCTTTATACTGGTTCTCACTGAATATGCTCAAAAGCTTAACAGAGGTGTTACTATAGTCATTCCCATATGAGTAAGATGATACCCATACTTACGCCTCAGCTTGTATACCCTGCTTACTTTTAGCTCCCTCTAAGTCGATGAAAGTATTATTAATAATGCTACTTAGATCAAGATTCACAAAAATATACAAGAAGTCCCAGTTTTAGGCAATGAGCTCCACAAAACCATCACTCAGCTGCCACCTCACCTTGTAGGTTCCTAAATTTCCAATGGAAAAGTTCCCCAGATGCCGAAAATTCTATCCTGGGCATGCCCACTGCTGCCTCCCTCTGAGCGTCCAGATGCCTATGTCCCTGCACAATCTACAAACTGAGGAAAGGTAGGCAGGGGAGCACCCATCACACCCATGGGGGCCCAGTTTGATAGGTGTGCTCAGAGGCTGCCTATCCAAATAGGTCCCATTCAAAATTTTGCAGCAGGCAGCAAAACAGGTGATGGTGCTGCCCATCCTAAAACTTTACTTAGTTCACTTACCTAAGATGTGGGAGACCCAAGTTCCATCCTCTTCTCTGCCTGAGGGAAACAAGTTGAACAGAGATCTCTCATCTGTCACTGTTGCGCTATGGGGTATTCTGATGTGGGGGTTCACTCAGTCTTCGCTGAGGAAGCTGTTCCACTGTGGATTAAATACTGAATGAGTCCTTGGGACAGTGTGAAATTGACTCTATAGCTTGATGATTAGGGCACCCACCCCTTTCTCTCCCTCAGGCAAAATGTGGACTTGAATTTGGGCCTCCCACAGGCCAGGCAAGTGCTCTAACCACTAGCCTCAAAATTATAAGATGAGGGGGGATTACAACCACCTTTGCTCCCCCACCCCACAGCCTGTTGTGTGGAGCGATGTACGCTCCTCGCTCATTCTCACAATAAATGATTGAAGCTGCCTGATGCCAGGAGATGGGTTCTGGGCTATGGCTCGCTAGCAGAGATAGGCATCTAAACCCACCTGCAGGAAGATGCCTATCTCCGTGAGAGAGGCGGGACTTAGGACACATAACTCTTGTCAACATCTCCATTTGGCTAGTTTAGGTGGCTCCCTCACTAACATGCTGGCTTTTATGGATCATATTCTTAGGCACCTCTCTCTCCCTATTCTCACCTATCGGCAACATAGGTACCTAACTCAGGCTTTGTGAATCGCCACATTGTTCCTGAGATTTTCTAAGTGCCTAAAAGTTAGGTATGGCTATGCTCAGTTTCGGAACACCTAAAGTTGCTTTATGGATCTGGGCCTTAACTCTTACAGATCGCTTCCATGTCTAACTGTTGAAAACTAATGATACTCTATCCATGCAGCAACACCACTTGGGAACTTTAGAGAGTATTAATAAGGGAGCACCTTATTCGAGAACCCAGAAGTTATGAAGTAGTTTAGGGTCTGTATGGTTAAATAACTTCTAGAACCCAAACATCTTTGGGAGAACCCAGCTCTAGTATGATGTGGAGGATGGAGTCCACTAAGAAATTGATCCATTCAATATTTGTAGCAGTGTTCCAGTAGGGTTTTAGCCACCAGTTAGAATATAGTTAGACAGCATTACCATAAAGAATTGATACATTCATATTATAAACTCTGTTACCAAATAAGCCCAAAATATTATTATTCAAAAACCTTAATTAGTCCACAGTCCTCAGTGTCCATCTTTTTTGCCTCACTGAATGTTTGATTATTGATAACATGGATGATTATTAACAAGACTGGTCAATAGTGGATTTATAGCATGTTCAAACTCTACAATAGAAAGTGCTACAATATAACTGAAACAAAAATCCATGGACATATGGGTTATTAAAAATTTGTATTTTCTCCAACAAGTCTGAAACTTTAACAAGATGTACATCCTGTGATTGTAATGGATAGTCAGATGGTTACGACAATTAATCTGGGTTTCCTGTATAAAACTGAAAGCTTGCTGCAGCAGGAATCATTAGGATGTAAAATGAGTAGAAAGTTCTCTCTCCCAGAATTCAAAGGAAGGAGGTGTTTTTTCAAGCTGATAAAAAAGCATGGGTTGCTAATACCTCTAGAGACGATCATCAGCCTTCCCAGTGCCATCTAAGCTGAAACACGCACTAACCATCTACTTTGAGACAAAGTTTCATGAGCTCCTTTTGCTGGGGAATTTGAGATAACTCTTCTGGAACTCAATTTAATTCTGACATCCTATTCATCTTCCTGCTTATTTCCCATCACTGACCCTGATCTTATTAAAAAAACCTCTGAGAATGTCAGCAACTGCAGGGTTTTCTTTGACAGGTTACTCTGGAATGTATTTAATGTCTCAAAATTGTCATTGATTGAAACTAGCAATTCTAAATGAGCAATTTAAAACTAATTTCTCTCTTTTTTAAAAAAATTCTGTTTCTCCCCTGCCACATTGTTGGTATTATCTGGAGTAATTTCAAAAAGGACAGCATGGATGACCATTAAGAACATGCCTTTCCTTAGCCTGGTGCCTCATTTTCCCCCTGCAGGACACAAAGTCCATGGGACTTACTTGTACCTTGTACTGGTAAAACTGGAGCTCCAGAAACACGGAGTGGCGTCTCCATTTTGTCAAATCTTAGATGTTGGGTGTGCTCAGAATGGCAGTTTTATCTACTAAAGATGATCTCGTATGTTTATGCGAAGCTAAATGAGGGAGGGACCAAGCAGCAGATCTGTTACTGGCTAGTCTTGTGCTTTCCCTCACTCAAAATGGTAAGTGTTGCAAGAAGGAAAAAAAGGCTTAGTTGTATTTCCGTGAAAGAGGCAAAACCTTAACAAATGCAGTAATCAGATTTGGTTCAGGTAAGTCTGATGTTTATCTAGAGGTTTATATGAGCTAGCCATATTTTTTGAATACGCAAAGCTGACTTGGAAATCTCTTGAATAGATTTTTTTTCCATGGAATTTGTTGGACTTCCATTTTTAGTCTCACTTGGAAGTGCCATGAGAAGTACAAACAAATTTTCTCATATTACTTCAGTACTTTTGGTACTATCTTAAAACCAGAGTGAAAAAAATCAGCTAGTCAAATAATTCCTGACTTTCAGTAAAAGTTTGGTTTAAATTCACCTTCTGCAACCAGCTAATGTATGGGAATTCATTTTATCTGGACAGGTTTGTCTATCCCTTATGTCCACATTTGAATGGAATATGCCAGATCTGGAGGAATTCCTCTACACAACACACAATTTGTATAGACTCTTCTCATAACATTCAGTAAAAATATAAAAGTATGAGAGAGAGGATGTTATTAGAAGTTAATCTTTAATTATTTGTAAATAGTTAACTGTAGAGAACTGTGTTTTATTATGTCAAACACACATATTATGCTTCAAAGCCAGTTACTTGCAAAAAATATATAAATTGCATCTGGCTATGCACATCTCATTATTTACAGCTTAATATTTTAGAATTATAGGACCAACATAAATTCAGTAAGAGATAGGGAGATTAACCTGAGACTCACTTACAAGGTCTGCGTCTGACCCTAGGTCTGTAACCGACCCTAGGTCTGTAACCTCATCTGTACCCAGCATATATTTTTCTTAATACTTGTTGAACTCCTCTTTAACATTAGTGAAAGCAGTTTCTCGAATTGTTGTATTTCGTATGTATTAGTTACTAGTCTTTCTGGCACTCTGTTAGGAGAGTGGGAAGGTAACCAGTACACAAAGCTGGGGGTGGGGGTATGGGAATGCGCTAAGCTTGGATTTGGGTTGGTGGCACTTCTGTGGCACATGAATATTTATCCCAAACCTAGATTGTAAGGTCTTTTAGAAAAGAGACCATTTCTTTTTCTGTGAAGTACGTAACACATGATGTGCGCTATTTTATTATTGGACTTCTGACTATACATTCTTTTAATTGCAACAGAATCTACAATTCATCTCTGATTTACACCACTGTAAATCTTTTGGCTGCAGTGGAGTTACTGATTTATTTACACCAGTGTAAATGAGAACACAATTAGGCCTGCGTTCTCTAATAACAATCTCAATAACTAGAGTGTGTCTTTTTCTGGTACTTCCACAATAAAGCAAATTGGTATGTCCTTTTGCGTACGTATCATGGGTGATCTGAAATGAAAGCACATTTCCTTCCGATTTCTGTTTTCCATGTGATTGATATTAATTAGGTTTTCTGCAAAGCATGGCTTATCTTGAATTGAACCCAAAGCAGATGAATATGTTGCCGTGCAGTAAAATTTTCTTTTCTTGAAATGAAGAATGAGATGAAGATACTTATCTGAGATCAAACAGGCTTCAGGTAGAGTTTACATCAGCAGCATTTTGAAATTCATTGTTAGAGTATGGTTGATATCAGTAAGGAATGAGAATGGTACCCACTATTGTGACTGCATTCATTAACTCATTTCCAGTAGTTAAAAAAAGTAGAGCTGCAGTCTACATCCAAGTGCAGCCTTTTCTTCCTAAGATGAAAGGGACAAGTACAGCTAGTCATGAAAATTAATGGATTCCCTGAGAAGGGCCAAAAATCTGCAAAAAAGTCTGGGAACTCCCTTCAGGGAGTTGGTAAATACGACAGAACAGTAGTTTAGAATCTAAGGTATAATATGTTACTTACTTTCTTTCGCAATTTGCTATGTTTCTTTTGTAACAACAACATATGTTTGAAGGTATGGATGGCTAAATATCACTAATTATTTTTTCCTAAATCTTGGGCCATATCCTCAAGTGGGGTATAATGAAATAGCTCCAACTGACTTAAATTGACTCCAGCTTTATACCACATTAGGATTCCCTCTAGCCTCAGTTGCTCCTGTGATTGGCAATTCAGCTTCATTGCTCTTTTCAGCCCACTGTGCCTCCTAATGCTTTTCAGTTCTCTTTGCTGCTCTTTCACTCAGCCCATCCAGCCATTCTCTTTTCCTTTCCTCATTGTACAACCCCTACTTGTAGAGCTGGTTTACACCACTGTAGTGTCCTTGTATCACTGCTACTTAGCCCAGAGCGGAAACATGCTGAAACCCCAGTGTAGACAAGCCCTTAGATATGGTGGTCATGGAAGACAAATAGCTAGGTAGATATCTTGCCCAGGCTTCCAAGCAACAGGATTTCCAGCTTTTTTTTTTTGCATTTGTTCTCTGTACCAGTATGTTCACCAACACTCTGCTGGTTATAGTAGTCGCTAGCTTCTTAATAAAAAAGAATAGCTGCAAATTAGCGCTACCATCTGGCTTTCATTATAAGAGAATGAGCCTTTCCCATCTTTTATTTTCCTTGTTCCAGAGAAATGCTGAAATAAAGAAACAATATGTTTTATTATTTGTCACACGGTCCCAGAAAGGGCCATCCTACTTTATGGTTGACAGACGTGATTTAGTCTCCATGCTACCCTTCAACTTCTACGATGCAGAGATAGCCAATTGTACCTAATTGTGTGTGGTAGTTCAACGATATGGACTACTAGTCATTAGGGAATGAGCTGCTCATTACAGTTAGGACCACAAATTGAACTCAGACCAGAGTCCCATAGGTTAAAGCATGGTATTTTATACATTAAGTCATTCCTCCTTTCAACAATCTCTTTCTTACTTGGCGCATGAAATGAATCAGGGAAAGATTATTTTCTGGGTAAATTGGTAGTAAAACTCTGATGCAGACAGTTCCACAATTCGATTACAGTCTGCCTTCCACTTATTGAATATCACATCAAGCAGTGGTTCAAAGGTTTTGTATGACAACTTTAAAATGTGCAAAGTTCTTAAAGGTACTTACCACATTGTGATCAGGTCACAGATCTAAATGTCAGTATTGTATGCCTGATTTGCACATTTCAAAACGATTTAGTAATTTTTTCATTTTATCTGCATGCATGAAGAGGTTTGAAATACAGAAACAATTTAGAATCATATTTAGTTTGTAACAGTTCAATTAACTTAAGTGCTGAAACATGCTCCTTTCTTACTAATTCGTTTAATCTGTTACTATTGCAATAACATATTTTAAAAGAATGCCCAAAAGGCCAGGGGCTAACTAAAGCCCACTTCAAGAATGCATGTCCCTGAACAAGCATGTGTGGAAAAAAAGGCAAACAAACAGTTTAGCCTTCATATTACTGGCATGCTCTCTGGTGAAAAGAGTACATGTATCCTAAATAAGAAATGGACTATCCAACAACTGCTTTCATAAAATGTTATTTTTACAACCTCCAGTTTCCTCAGAGCAATTTTATTACCACTTGAAGAGCAGAAGACTTTAATAGTTGTATTATATAATACACAAACTTGAGTCTCTGATAAATATGAGGAAAAAGTAAATAATAGGAGCATTGTAAAATGACTTATTGTAGAATGTTAATACATCTATACACGGCAGGAAGTGCTTGTGTGGTTTATTATTTCAAGGAAACATCTGCTTTTCTTCTGAAAGCCTGACTCCTATTTTGCTGTCACCAGCAGTGACTCTCCTTTTTTGGACATACCCTTTAAAAGCCTTTTGTACTAAACACACCCCTGCCCTCCACCCCATGTCTATTAAAAGGTAGCAGTGCATAGTGTAGGATATTTCTGTCCATTGTTGCCACTAGTATGGACTAATACAGGGAAATGATCTGCATGAACTGAAGTGTCAAGCATGCTGGCTCTATTATCTGTGAGTTTCCTGGACCTCTGTGTGACCATGAAGGAAGGTATGGATATTCAGTGAGTTATTGTTCTTAGTTCTATTTCTCAGATTTGCATAACAAAACATTGCAATGTCAAAGTCAATATGCAAGCACCAAAGGCAAGAATCCACAGGGAAACAAATTATTAATCATCAATAATATCAGCTCACTTAATAACATACAGAACAAATCAAGAAGGTCTGATCACACTGAGGTTGTTCTGCTGTGTAAACTTGCTGTTTAGGGTAATTGGCCTGTTCCCCAACAAAAATTATTGCATAAGAAGCAAGAATAAGAATAAGAATAAGAAGCAGCTTTGCAATGAAGGTTTAAAAGTAAATCAAGCTGTAAAATGCACAGTAAAGATCAGCAGCTGGGTGCCTATAGCTAAATCTAGATTGATATTAAGGGTGAATAAGAGAGCGTCCTGGGAAACCATGCCAAAGATAAAGTTATGACAGAAACAGGAGAGCTAAGGGGGAAATGAAAGAAAAAGCAGATAAGGGAACAAAGGGCACGTGACATGCTGCAATCTCTAAACCAAGTACTCTATTGGATGGCCTTGTCCTTTGCGCACTACTGAGACCCAAATTTATGCTGTGTTCATAGGCCTAACATATTGGGCCTGATTCTTCTCTAATGCATACTGGTGTAAATCAGGAATAACTCCACTGAAGTCAATGGTGCAAAATTAATATAAGCAAAGGGAGAATCAGGCCCAATGTCACATGCTACAATGGCTACACATATATGTTTGAAAGTATATTATCTCCTAACCCACAATTACCTCTGTTCTTAGAGTGGGATGGATTTTAGTCTTTCACTTACCAGTACTCAGAACAAGATGTATAGTATATAGCAACATTATCTCAGTTGTCCACAGAAATAGTTCTGCTAAGTTCTGCTTCTCATTTAAAGTCACATACCAAACCAGCTGGTCTTTCTGGCTAATGCCAGTGCTGTACCAACTTAGCGATATGACTGACTACATGAATTTTTGGCAAAGTAGTCCAGTTTCCCCAACAGCATAGTGCCAGTAGCAATCCATTTACACCACACCCTTCTCAAAGAGGCAACATGGGCTCTGCCTTTGCAAGATATTACATAGTGCATACTTTACCACTCGTTACACCAGTGAGAAAAGAGTCCAGAAGGGGTCAAGTTACAGCAAAGGCAAAAGGAACCAAAGGGCTCTGAGTTGCAGTGGAGAATGTGTTTTCAGTGAGCACAGAAGGTCTAATATACTTGGACATAGGTAAAGCATGTGACATGATACTGTGACAGTCTGTACCATTATGTTCACCCTTTTTACGAGACTATGATAAATTTTGTACAGAGTATGCCTTGTGAGGTGTCATTTGAAAGCTTATAATCTGCTGAACATTATTGTCCTGGTAAAATATGTGTGGCAACATCGTATGTAAAGTTATAAAATTTTACAGAGGCACCATTTCAGATTTTTTGGCAGGGGAAACTTTAACTGTGATTCCAAGGGCTACTTAGGTACCTGAAATCGCTAGGGTTTTTTGGGGTTTTTTTATTTTGCAGATTACTTAGAAATTAGCTAATAGGAGTACTGTATCTAATTCCTATATAAAAGAGAGCATTTAATAAATATTAGACCCACTCAGCTCTAATCCTAACATGTTCTCACATCTTGTGCCAAGTCACTTAAGGAACACTGTTTAAGTTTAAAATTTTAATGTATATTATTTGTTACTAACTCTTGAATACAACAGTTGAAACAGTTGTAGAAAAATCTAAATTACTTCCTATCACATTTTTGTAGTTCATCAAGCTTGAAATAGATCATTTAACTTTGGTTCTTTTTATTTGCCTTCTGCTTTTTGAGCCGTTAGGGTGCACTGGGGTCACATTTTGAAGCTTTCTCCACAGCCATGAGGACTAGAAACTTCATTTTTCTTTAAGAATGAAGGCTGAAATCATCACATAGCCAGTTGATTCCAGGAACTGGGGCTTTAAGGAAAACAATTATCATGAGACATGACGAAGTCATGAGAGTTGGCAACACTGCGTTTACTTCTGTTTAAAGACTAGTTACTTTCCAGAAGGCTCTGAAACACAACACTACAGCAACTGAGTTGCAGTCCTCACAGGAGAATATTTAAAACCAAACACCAAAAAAATTCTGTATTTTAAAGCTGAGAAAAAAACTGGTCAGGGCCACTGCAGGCAGGAAAGGAAAATAAACAGGTACAGGAGCTGTGGGCAGCTCTTCCTTTAGAAAGAAAGTTGGAGGGTCAAATCTTCTAAACCTTAATCAACTGAAACTTCTATTGCCATCAGTGCCTCAACTCTCAGATATAAACATAACAGTGAACATGTGATAACATGTGTGGTCAATAACTATATACTCATACTTAAATATCTGAGCCATCTTATCCAGAGTCACACATCTTAAATGCATTGGCTCAGGGACTGGGTTTTCTGGCATATTCTGAACAGTGCTGAACACACAGATGGTGCTCAGTGAATAATGTAAATCATGACAATGATCACTGACCTTATGGACTCTATGGATGCAGTTTCTGTTCTTTGTTCTGGAATTGGCCTAAATACAACTGAAACCCTAAGACTTGGAGGCATAACACATCTGATATTCATATGACACTTTCTTATTCCTTCCTTTTCCTCAAACTCAGAACAAAAAATGACTGAACAAAATGTTTTTCAGTTAAAATGTAAAATTGCACAGCAGCCATTGCTGTACAACCCAGCATGGGGCAGACCCTGCCACCCCTTGGGAGTTAAGTGATCTCCTCTCATCTGATGACAGGTTTCAGAGTAGCAGCCGTGTTAGTCTGTATTCGCAAAAAGAAAAGGAGTACTTGTGGCACCTTAGAGACTAACAAATTTATTTGAGCATAAGCTTTCATGAGCTACAGCTCACTTCATCGGATGCATCTGATGCTCATTCTCCATCCTTCCTGACCTCTGTGTTGCTTTTCATGCTGTCAACCATGACATCCATCCTGGGACCATTTGCTGGAGACTCAGAGAACTGGCCGCCTTGGTTTTGCTCCGATCTATCAGTTCTCTTTTTTGTAGCATGCTAGCCCTGAAAGACCTGGGTTCTATTCCCCACATGGACTTCCTGTCTGACCCCAGGCCAGTGCTTTAAGGACAAAATGTCAAAGATTTGTAGGCACCCAAAGATGCAGCTAGATATCTAGTGGGATTTACTAAGCACCAAACCTTCTCAGTGATTTGAAAATCTCACTAGGTGCTTAAAAACAATGAGGAGTCCAGTGGCGTAAAGACGAACAGATTTATTTGGGCATAAGCTTTCATGGGTTAAAAAACTCATTTCTTCAGTTGCATCTGAAGAAGTGGGGTTTTTACCCACAAAAGCTTATGCCCAAATAAATCTGTTAGTCTTTAAGGTGCCACTGGACTCCTCATTGTTTTTGTGGATACAGACTAACACGGCTACCCCTCTGATACTAGGTGCTTAAATGCTTTTGAAAATCTGGCTTTTAGTCTGTGTGTGCCTCAGTGTCGCATTTGTACAATAAGGATAACAGCATCGCTCTACCTCACCAAGGGGCTGGGAGGAGAAATCATAGAATATCAGGGTTGGAAGGGACCTCAGGAGGTCATCTAGTCCAACCCCCTGCTCAAAGTAGGAACAATCCCCAACTAAATCATCCCAGCCAGAGCTTTGTCAAGCCTGACCTTGAAAACCTCTAAGGAAGGAGATTCCACCACCTCCCTAGCTAACGCATTCCAGTGTTTCACCACCCTCCTAGTGAAGAAGTTTTTCCTAATATCCAACCTAAACCTCCCGCACTGCAACTTGAGACCATTACTCCTTGTTCTGTCATCTGGTACCACTCAGAACGGTCTAGATCCATCCTCTTTGGAACCCCCCTTCAGGTAGTTGAAAGCAGCTATCAAATCCCCCCATTCTTCTCTTCTGCAGACTAAACAACCCCAGTTCCCTCACGCTCTCCTCATAAGTCATGTGCTCCAGCCCCCTAATCATTTTTGTTGCCCTCCGCTGGACTCTTTCCAATTTTTCCACATCCTTCTTGTAGCGTGGGGCCCAAAACTGGACACAGTACTCCAGATGAGGCTTCACCAATGTCAAAGAGAGGGGAGTGATCACATCCCTCAATCTGCTGGCAATGTCCCTACTTATTCAGCCCAAAATGCCGTTAGCCTTCTTGGCAACAAGGGCACACTCTTGACTCATATCCAGCTTCTCGTCCACTGTAACCCCTAGGTCCTTTTCTGCAGAACTGCTGCCTAGCCATTTGGTCCCTAGTCTGTAGCAGTGCATGGGATTCTTCCTTCCTAAGTGCAGGACTCTGCACTTGTCCTTGTTGAACCTCATCAGATTTCTTTTGGCCCAATCCTCTAATTTGTCTAGGTCCCTCTGTATCCTATCCCTACCCTCCAGCATATCTACCTCTCCTCCCAGTTTAGTGTCATCTATAAACTTGCTGAGGGTGCAGTCCACACCATTCTCCAGATCATTAATGAAGCTATTGAACAAAACCGGCTCCAGAACCGACCCTTGGGGCAGTCCGTTTGATACCGGCTGCCAACTAGACATGGAGCCATTGATCACTACCCGTTGAGCCCGACAATCTAGCCATCTTTTTTTCTATCCACCTTATAGTCCATTTATCCAGTCCATACTTCTTTAACTTGCTGGCAAGAATACTGTGGGAGACCATGTCAAAAGCTTTGCTAAAGTCAAGGAACAACACATCCACTGCTTTCCCCTCATCCACAGAGCCAGTTATCTCGTCACAGAAGGCAATTAGATTAGTCAGGCATGACTTGCCCTTGGTGAATCCATGCTGACTGTTCCTGATCACTCTCCTCTCCTCTGAGTGCTTCAGAATTGATTCCTTGAAGACCTGCTCCATGATTTTTCCAGGGACTGAGCTGAGGCTGGCTGGCCTGTAGTTCTCCGGATCCTCCTCCTTCCCTTTTTTAAAGATGGGCACTACATTAGCCTTTTTCCAGTCTTCTGGGACCTCCCCCGATTGCCATGAGTTTTCAAAGATAATGGCTAATGGTTCTGCAATCACATCCGCCATCTCCTTTAGCACCGTTGGATGCAGCGCATCCGGCCCCATGGACTTGTGCTCGTCCAGCTTTTCTAAATAGTGCTGAACCACTTCTTTCTCCACAGAGGGCTGGTCGCCTCCTCCCCATGCTGTGCTGCCCAGTGCAGCAGTCTGGGAGCTGACCTTTTTCATGAAGACAGAGGCAAAAAAAGCTTTGAGTACATTAGCTTTTTCCACATCCTCTGTCACTAGGTTGCCTCCCTCATTCAGTAAGGGGCCCATACCTTCCTTGGCTTTTTCTTGTTGCTAACATACCTGTAGAAACCCTTCTTGTTACTCTTAACCTCTCTTGCTAACTGCAACTCCAAGTGTGATTTGGCCTTCCTGATTTCACTCCTGCATGCCTGAGCAATATTTTTATACTCCTCCCTGGTCATTTGTCTAATCGTCCACTTCTTGGAAGCTTCTTTTTTGTGTTTAAGATCAGCAAGGATTTCACTGTTAAGCCAAGCTGGTCGTCTGCCATATTTACTATTCTTTCTACACATCAGAATGGTTTGTTCCTGCAACCTCAATAAGGATTCTTTAAAATACAGCCAGCTCTCCTGGACTCCTTTCCCCCTCATGTTATTCTCCCAGGGGATCCTGCCCATCAGTTCCCTGAGGTTTTCAAAGTCTGCTTTTCTGAAGTCCAGGGTCCATATTGTGCTGCTCTCCTTTCTTCCCTGTGTCAGAATCCTGAACTCGACCATCTCATGGTCACTGCCTCCCAGGTTCCTATCCACTTTTGCTTCCCCTACTAATTCTTCTCAGTTTGTGATCAGCAGGTCAAGAAGAGCTCTGCCCCTAGTTGGTTCTTCCAGCACTTGCACAAGGAAATTGTCCCCTACACTTTCCAAAAACTTCCTGAATTGTCTGTGCACCACTGTATTGCTCTCCCAGCAGATATCAGGGTGATTGAAGTCTCCCATGAGAACCAGGGCCTCTGATCTAGTAACTTCTGTTAGTTGCCAGAAGAAATCCTCATCCACCTCATCCCCCTGGTCTGGTGGTCTATAGCAGACTCCCACCACGACATCACCCTTGTTGCTCACACATCTAAACTGAATCCAGAGACTCTCAGGTTTTTCTGTAGTTTCATACTGGAGCTCTGAGCAGTCATACTGCGCTCTTACATACAAAGCAACTCCCCCCACCTTTTCTGCCCTGCCTGTCTTTCCTGAACAGTTTATATCCATCCATGACAGTACTCCAGTCATGTGAGGTATCCCACCAAGTCTCTGTTACTCCAGTCACATCTTAATTCCTTGACTGTGGCAGGGACTTCGAGTTCTCCCTGCTTGTTTCCCAGGCTTCTTGCATTTGTGTATGGGCACTTTAATAACTCACTGATTGTCCCGCTTTCTCAGTATGAGGCAGGAGTCCTTCCCTCTTGCGCTCTCTTGCTCGTGCTTCCTCCCGGTATCCCACTTCCCCACTTACCTCAGGGCTTTGGTTTTCTTCCCCCGGTGAACCTAGTTTAAAGCTCTCCTTGCTAGGTTAGCCAGGCTGCTTGCGAAGATGCTCTTCGCTCTCTTTGTTAGGTGGAGTCCGTCTAGGTTAAGTTAGACCTTGTGAGGCACAGCCTCAGATACTATGGTGAGGGGGCCACATAAGTGTCACAGGTAGAGTGGAAACTTCTCTGTATATTGCTTGCCCTTCCCTGGGTTTGACCCCTTCTTTTCACCTATGCCCCCAAATCTCCCCCTTTTCTGAATGTAACCTACGTTCAGTGCTTTGCTGTATTTTTTCTGAGTCCCCTGTGTTCTCCCTAAAACAACCCCTCCTCCCTCTCCCACCTCCACAGAGGGATTCCTCTTTTACAGGGTAAACTTCCATAATTTAATCACCAGCCATTTCTTAGCTTAATCACCCTACCTCTGTAAACAAAATATTGACTCCCTGCCCCAAGGGCCCCTGTCCTCTGCAGCAGAACTTACATTTCACACTAATGCTGTGCTGTAACAGCTGCACCTGGGAGCTTCCACACCTCCTGTATGAAACTGGGGGGCTCCCACCCTCCTCTGCCTCCCCCCTCCATTTGGCACCCTTGTGTATAGGTACATTCTAAATCTAGGGAAACAGCTTCTGACCTATTTCCCAAAGACAAAAGGCTAGCCAGGACTTCAACCAGGTGTCAGAATAATGAAATGAACCTGATCTGATTAAACGGCCATTCTTTGGCAGGAAGACGGGTGTGAGCAAGAAATTTGCATCTTGGCAATGGAACAGTTGGGGGTTCCTGTGTAAATAGACTGGCTGTCACCTGAACCCCAGCTGGAAAGAATTCTCAAAGAGGAGAAAAAAAGATAAAAATGAGGAACAGAGGCCCCAAATCGCCACTCTCCCCTCATCTCTACTCATGGCATCAACAACATTGAAAGACAAAGAAAACATCATTGAACTGAGGGAGGGGTCCTGGCTGAAGGGATACAGCCAGACTGCTGAAAACATATGCTGACAGAAACCTTTTCACTTTGAATTCACTTAGCTTGTTAAGCTGGGTATTAGTTTGTGTTTTACTTTTTATTTCTTTGTAACCAATTCTGACTTCTATGCCTCATTACTTGTAATCACTTAAAATTTTATGTTTCTGTAATTAATAAACTTGTTTTATTGTTTTGTCTAAACCAGTGCGTATTTGGATTGAAGTGTTTAGGCAGCTCCATTTGAGAGAACAAAGTTTGCATGTATCATTTTCTATTAATGAAATCATAGACTCTCCAGCTGGGCCACTAAGTAGTTCAGATCTCCTCTGGGAGTTTATCACTGTCCAATTGTAGGCCAGTTCCCCAGTGGCCTGTGGGTGGAACCCAGGCCCATCCGCTACTCTGGGTCCAAGCCTAGGTACCCTAAAATAGCAGCCACACACCACTGTGCCCCTTTAATGAAAAAGCTTTCAGTTCCCTGGACCACTTCCCAGCAAACCAGAGTTTGCTACCGGATACTTCCGGGTATCAAGCAGAGTATCCCAGGGGTCGGTCCTGGGGCTGGTTTTGTTCAACATCTTCATTAATGGTCTGGATGATGGGATGGATTGCACCCTCAGCAAGATCACAGATGATACTAAACTGGGGGGAGAGGTAGATATGCTGGAAGGTAGGGATAGGGGCCAGAGTGACCTAGACAAATTGGAGGATTGGGCCAAAATAAATCTGATGAGGTTCAGCAAGGACAAGTGCAGAGTCCTGCACTTAGGGTGGAAGAATCCCATGCACCACTATAGGCTAGAGACTGACTGGCTAAGCAGTAGTTTTGCAGAAAAGGACCTGGGGATTACAGTGGATGAGAAGTTGGATATGAATCAGCAGTGTGCCCTTGTTGCCAAGAAGGCCAACGGCATATTGGGCTGCATTAGTAGGAGCATTGCCAGCAGATCAAGGGAAGTGATTATTCCTCTCTATTCGACACTGGTGAGGCCACATCTGCAGTATTAGGTCCAGTTTTGGGCCCTCCACTACACAAAGGATGTGGACAAATTGGAGACAGTCCAGCGGAGGGCAACGAAAATGATTAGGGGGCTGCAGCACATGCCTCATGAGGAGAGGCTGAGGGAACTGGGGTTATTTAGTCTGCAGAAGAGAAGAGTGAGGGGGTATTTGATAGCAGCCTTCAACTACCTGAAGGGGGGTTCCAAAGAGGATAGAGCTCAGCTGTTCTCAGTGGTGGCAGATGACAGGACAAGGAGCAATGGTCTCAAGTTGATGTGGGGGGAGGTCTAGGTTGGATATTAGGAAATACTGTTTTCTAGGAGGGTGGTGAAGCACTAGGGAGGTTGTGGAATCTCCATCCTTAGAGGTTTTTAAGGCCCAGCTTGACAAAGCCCTGGGTGGGATGATTTAGTTGGTGTTGGTCCTGCTTTGAGCAGGGGGGTTGGACTAGATGACCTGCTGAGGTCTCTTCCAACCCTAATCTTCTATGAAACCCTGCCTTCACCAAAGTTTCACCCTTACCTCAGGGCTCTTTTATGCTCAGGCCCACCAGTTAGCCGGGAGCTCTTTCTCACTCCCCCCCTTCTCCCATCATCCCTGCCAGACTCTATGCTGTGCTGCAGTTCCTTTTATACTAGCCTACAGCCCTCTGATTGGCTAACCCCTTGCAGCCTCCCCCGACTGGATGCTTCTTGTGCAGTCTCTTTCGGCGACGTGAGTTAGCTCCATTGCTTCGTTCCTGGGACTAGTGTGGCAAGATCCTGAGGCCTCCAGGAGGGGGCCTCTGGGTCCAGTCCACTCCATCACACTCTGCAATATAATTCAGGAGTGGCTGGCTAAGAGTGCTCATATTAATCAACTGGGAGTAGTTTACATGCTAGAGGCTGTTTGTGAGCAGAACAGGAATGGTTGCTGTCATAGCAAAGCAGTGTAAAAGGCACTTCAGGTTGGAGAATTGAGGGGACACAGCTGTCCAGCTGTCCAGATTGTACCCTGGGTAATTTCATGGCTATTACATGGGAAGTTGTTAGAGAAGATGGAGATTAGTACAAGAATTGTTAGGTGAATAAGGAAGTTGCTAAAGGGGAGAAGGCAACAGGTTGTGCTGAAAGGGAACTATAGAACTGGAAGAAGGTCACCAGTGGAATTCCTCAAGGATTGATCTTGGGGACAATCTTATGCAATATGTTTATTAATGACCTTGGCACAAAAAGTAAGCATGTGCTAGTTAAATTTCCTGATGTGACAAAATTGGGAGGCATCATTACTACAAAGGAAGATCCGAATGTTATACAGGAATGAAGTTCAATAGTACAAAGGGTAAGAGCATGTATTTAGAGTCTAATAACAAGAACTTGTGCTACAAGCTGGGGACTTATCATTTGGAAGCAATAGAGGATCTGAAAGACTTGGGTATATGGGCTGATCACAGAATGAGCCACCAATGTAATGCATCCGTGAAAAAGGCAAATGCACTCCTAGCAGGCTCAGCATTTCCAATAGAGCTAGAAAAGCATTAATGCCAGTGTACAAAGTGCTGGTAAGACCTCATCTTGTCTATAGGTCTGGTCACCCATGTTGAAGAAAGATTAATTCAGACTGGAACAGGTGCAGAGAAGAGCTACTAGGATGAGCAGGGGAAATGGAAGGTCTGTCTTATGAGAGGAGCCTGAAAAAGGTTGGCTTGTTTAGCCTAGTAAAAAGAAGGCTGTGAGATGGTATATTTGCTGTCTATAAATACATCAGAGGGATGTAACCACAAGGGAGGGTGAAGAGCTATTTAAGCAAAAGGACAATGTTGGCACAAGAACAAATGGTTATAAACTGGCCATGAACAAAGTCAGGCTGGCACTAGAAGAAGGTTTCTTACCATCAAAGGGGTGAGGTTCTGGAACAGTCTCCCACTAGGAGTTGTAGGGGCAAACAACTTAAGAGAGCTGGACAAATGTATGCATGCAGTCGTGGTGGGCGGGGCAGGGCTCGGCATCCCTGGGGCTCATTTCCAGTTTATGTTTCTAAAATCTCATGCTTCATGGTTTCAGCTGCCCACCTGCAGGGGTCAGGAAGATTCCGCTTCCCTGTGTATTCTGGGTGTGCAAGGGAGGTTGCTCTCCTGCCTCTGAAGGATCAGAAATGGCCAGGGCTGGAGAGAGGTACTGGATGGAGTGGGCCAGAGAGAGAGAGAGAATGATTCTGTGGAGTCTAGTGGCAACCCCCACCCCCCCAAGAGATGGCATACCCTGGGTCCAGTCCCCCTACTCTAATCATTCTTTCATTATTTATCCACAGCTTCAATGGAGAAACTGAAGGAACCCACATCAGACTACTCCATAGCTCAGTTGTTAGGGCATTTACCTGAGGAAATGGGAGACCCCTGTTCAGAACCTTTCTTCCCCCTCTGACAGAGATGGGGAGCAAATGAACCTGGGTCTCCCACATCCTAGGCAAGTGTTCTAAGCACCACCTTCTCCTTCTCCAGCCATTATGTGTAGATGGAGGCAGGCACCTAATTCATTCCCTCAAGACCCAACTTAGGTCTGACTCCAGGAAGCGGGTTCCCATGCAGGGATCACTTGCAGAGCTAGGTGCCTCCCTGCAGCCCAGACTTAGGCACCTGTAGCCGAGAGAGGGGCAGAGCTTAGAACACACCCGTCATCAGCATCTCCCATTGGGTAGCTTTTACTGTTCCCTGCTGGCGTTTGTGGATCCCATTCATTGTACAGAAAGCCTAGGCACCTAACTGGGTTTTTGTGGATTGTGCAGTGTTGTCCCTGTGATTTTTCTAGGCATTTAAAAGTTAGCTGCTGTAACACTTGTCATTGTAATGCCTGATTCTCTTTGTAAATCCCACCACTCGAACATCCAGATTTTATCTATACACTGACAGAAGTGAGCACCACAGAATAAGGAGAAGTAAAACTAATGGTTGGTACTGGTTTCCCCTAGAACTCAGCCTGCTGGCAGAGTTTTCCCAGCACTGTCAGGTAAAGTTGCAGGCATATGAGAAGTCCTGGGAGTTTGGCAGCTATACTGTGCTGGCTAAATGTTGTTGTGTATCATCTAAACCATTTGTGCCCAGATAAGATCGTGATGGAGGCCAAATAAGTGTCTGTGATATATAAATAAATTCATTACATAAATCTGAAAGCTGGAGTAAATCCTGATTGTGTCAACACTGTGAGGGGAATGTGCTGAATGAGCCAAGATGTCTGTTTTATGACCAGGGATTGGGAATGGCATTCAAATGACTAGTCAAGTATGAGCTTTGTCAAGGAACCAAGCACATCCAGCTTAAGAAACCATTAACAATTACTCACTTGCCAGACAAGACCTCGTAGAAGAGAAGGGCTAGACACTTGTGAGCTAGGTTGATAGAAGAACTTGATGGCTGTTGACTACTTGTCTCAGATATTAGGAAATTGCATATTTTTCCTGATCTTCCCAGGGTAACTTTGAGAAGTTCCCTGAATAATGTTTGCACAGGGGGAAAGACTAGGGGGGAGATGCTCACACCCACATTGCCCCTTGTATGCTGGATAAAAAGGCCAAGACATCATAAAGGAGGTTCAAAAATCCCTGGATTCCCCCAGTGCAGGAACTCCAGACTCTTCTGCAGCCACTCATTATAAATTGAATAAAATGTAGCTCAACACAGGTGAAGAATAGCCTACCACCGAGACCATTAATTCCTACTTATACATGGGTGATTTAAGAATTCAGTACTCCTCTGTTGAGCAACCCTACTTCCAGCTGCTAGAGCCTTGCGTAAAGATGCAATTCATGCTGGTAGGTGGATCTTGTTAGCACCAATCAAAAATGTAAGTGGGGTTGGGGTATCTCTCTGGGCTGAAGGAACTAGTTCTTGAGACTTAAGAGGTCTTGCAAGAAAATCCTACAAACAACCACGCTTGGGAAGAAAAGGTAGATTGAAGTTGATATTTCATTATTGTCATCTGAGTTACTAGTAAAGCCAACCCCGACGAAAGGGGTATATGTGAAATAGATGTAAAATGTGCATATACTGTGACTGGAGGAGAGGGGAAATTCCGCCTGCTTGCACGGTTGTAGAAGACTAAATGCACCCAAAGAGATCAAATCTAAAGTAAGGTCAGACAGCCTGAGAAAAGTGAAAAAGATCCATACACATTTCCCTTTGACAAATGGAATGCTTCCCGGGCAGCGCCTAGCTGGTGCTTGGTTGAGTGTAAAATTGGATGGTGTGTGAGAGAGAGAGACTGAGCAACACTTGCTTTTGTACAAAACAAATGAACATTTCAAAGGGCCCTACACAGCCAATATCAAGACACACAATCAAGAGGAACAGGAGAAATTTGCCACTCAGAGTCACTGTAAGGAGACTCAGCAATCCACCATCCCAGATTCAGAGATGCCTGGACACATGATGGACCGTTACCATTTCTACTGCACAGGAAACTAGGGGCAGAGCTAGCCATGCAGAGCATTTTGCCAGACTGTCACTATCACCAAAAGGCAACAATGACTGGTTCTTACTCTGCTAAGTTAAAAATAATCAAAATCATTTTATATATTGAAAAAAAAAAAACAAAACCCAAAAACCCATAGCCTCCCGGCTATTCCTTCTTCTGGATCTTGCAGAAATCTCCAAACTAGTACCTCCTCTGGCTAAGTCTTACTTTCTTTCTACCTGTCTTTAAGATTTTGGGGCAGGAACTATATTTTGTACAGCACCAAGCACATTATTATTTGTATTTATTAGTTAGGTGCCAACAAATAGTAGTCCTGAGATCAATGTTTCTAGAGGGACAGTGATAAGGAACTCCAAGTGTTCCAGAGCCCAGAAGCCAGATAGATGTGGCAAACACAGATGGGCCAGAACAATCTCCAGTCTGTCCGCGTTGCATTTAGTACCTCACATGAGATAGTTTACTGTGTTACTATCTTCGTCTAATGTTGCATTATGTTATTTGTACTGTGTCTAAGAGTAGTTTTCAGAAAATACATTGTCTTCCTAATAATGAAGGCCCTTCATTTTTGGTTTTTATCTTGTTTAAAATTTCTCATGAATTTACCAGTGCTTATTTCTTACCAAAAATTTTCCCAATTAAGAATTGTATTGGTAAGAAATCAATACACCCCCCCAGAGCAAATGGCCTTACTAAAAGTCAGAGAATGGGAAATGTGGGGCAGGGGGAAATGTAGGAGGCGCCTAGAGTTCTTATGAGCTCTTCGATGAGGTGCATTTGCTGTGAACATGCTGGCATACATGATAATGCCTGAAGCTGTTGTTCTCTTGTAAGCAATGTGTTACCCGACTACTTTGTAACTCCATTCAGCTATCCTGGTTGTATTCTATCCCTGCCAGACATCGGGGATGAGGGCAGATTTCCCTCCACTGTGCCTCTGTAAACGTAGCAGCAAAATACAGAACAACCTACTTGCTCACTGCTTCTTGTCCTGTCCTCATTCATTACAGGTTGCACACAGATCTCAATGCAGCTGCTGAGGCTCTCAGTATGCAAAGATCCACATTAGTCAGTGAAACCACATATGTTAGGCCACATACAATAAACCACATACAATGTTCAGCCACCAAAATGCAGGTGTCTACCGTTTCTGCTAAAAGAGAATATCTTTTAGCTGTCTCTAGGATTAGGCTAGCTATTCAGCCAGCCAGTATACCACAATATCATAGCAGCCAGCCAATATCATACATGCTTCTGTAATGTTCCCCTTCTGGGGTCCAGTGCACACAGATGGATTTCCTCCAGTGTTCTGCTAAGCTTCTGGTATCACATGAAGGAATCTCATGGCTGCCTTCCACTCAGTGAAAAGGCACATAGCAATCTGTCATGGTTTGCATGACTGCCATGCACAGGAGGGCGAGGTGCAGGCTGAGGTTATGACATTGCTAGAGGACAAGAGTGAGGCTTGGAGGAATGTCAGGATAAATACCTACTACATGGGAATGGAAGCACTTTAACAGTCCAATTAGCTACGCTTACCTCAGTAGCCTTTCATATCCCATATGATAAAGAAAATAAATAATTGGCCATTGATGGTCTCTGGAAGGAACAGGGAGTAATTAATTCATTGTGCCTTGCATAGAAATAGAGCAGCACTGATCCAGTTATCAATGCAAGATGTGATTCATCATAAGCATTGTGTGCGAGGGAGGGCCCAGACTGTAAATATGTCCAGTAGAATGATACACAACTCTGAACTAACCGTACTTAGTAATTCATTCAGAATTTATAAAATCCAGTTCACGTAGAGGAAAACAGTTTTACATGACACCTGAAGGGCTAATGTAGGCATTATAATGCATTATTACGGTTGGGATGGTGGCCTCATGTGCTAAGACACTACTGAGACTTGGCAAACTGGTTTGGATAAACTAGAATGTGACCTTAACTTTCACGAAGTGCATGAACCAAAAACAAATCAACCCTTTTTCAGGGTTCAGAAAGAGCTGTGATAATTGTTTTTCATGCCTGTATTACTAAATAGCCTCATTTTGGCCAGAAGTGGAAGCACAGAATGTCACACTCAAAAAGCCTGTTTGTATCGTCGTCCCAGACAAGCCAATACCTGGCTAGACTGAAAATCCTGTGTGCAAGTCTGCTCTCAGAAGATGTCCAGTAGATTTCCAAATCAAAGAGGGTTTGGAGACATGTCACATAAGAATCTAATCCACACAGCCATCACCCCCCCCTCAGGGGTTTGCCCCCACTGCTGCTTGCTAGCTCACTCTGTCTAAAGAAAATACACTGAAGAGGATGATCTAGGAGTGTAAACAAGCTGTTATGTGGTCTTATGGAAAATATCAGCATTGCAGTACCACCCGCACCACTGCAGCACTGCGCTAAACTTTTGTACCCACCGGCAAATGAGAGAAGTAAATAAATGGATTTCCAGCTATACTCCCATTGCGCAAAGACATGCAACAAAGCATCGTTGCGATGTGCATCATTATGTCTCATTAAGTGATTGCAAGAAACCTCATGTGAAGCTGACACAGTCCACGTAACATGCTGTGTGACCAGTTTATGAAATGAGGCTCCTTCAGAAGGGTGAGCAATTAATCATTATTCAGTGATAGCACTTGCTATCCACTACTTGCTGGCAGGAGTTTGTAACTGAGAGCATGTCTAGCTAATATGATACATTATTCATACAGTAGAAAACTATAGTTACAATGCCATGGGCCTAGTAAATGGTTAAAAGAGAGCAAGCACTGCATCGTTTTTCATGTGTGTGGTAGGTTTTCTTTTTTTAAAAAAAAAGGTTACTGCCAATATACTGTATGCATAAGACTGAGTCAGGAAAACTTTCCTGTGAGGTACATGTTTTTCATGATGCCAAAGTCAATATTATGAACACAGAGGAGATGTGATTAAATGCCTTGCCTGGGGGGCATAGGGCTGTAACTTTATGGCTGTAACAATTTTATTACTTTATCAAGTATTAATTTAATTGAGATTGGAGTGTACAGTGTCAAGAATAAATTGCAGCGAACATTTTATTCAATTAACAGGCCTCATAATCATTTAGGTATTTCACCATTTAGACCGTGGTTTTCTGTGCACTTAATGTTGGCTTTCATTTGGCCCGAATGTGGTTGACACTCCATCATGAAGCAGATAAGGCACATGGCTCATTTATGGTTGATAAGTGTCCACTATTTTCCAAACTGGTGTAAATACAAAGGGTGAAGTCGTGCGCATCACTGAAGTAAATTGGCATTTTTTGGTCACTGACTTCAAAGGGATGAATATGTTATCCAAGATTTTTGTCCAGTTACCACTACCATGGGTAGCTGAATTTCTATTAGCAAATACCACAAGAAACCGTTCAGTGAGGAAGTTGAAGCACTGGTTTCATACTGCATTTACAAGGGTATGTGGTCACAAAAGGTACATTGCATTTCAGAGTTCACCACGCCAATTTTTTCTGTGTGTATAGTTACTCTAAACTACTACATAATGCAATTATTGAAAACTATTTCAATAGGTTTCTTTACCAAGGATTCAGTCCTATTTATTACTTCTATTTACATTTGGATGGAGAGGTTGCCTCACCTAGTCCACTTGCGGTGGCTAGTTTACAGATTTTTATTTTTAACTAATATGAAAGGAGGCACATGTCTTTAAAATCTGTTGGTTCACAAAAAAGTTCGAGGGGAAGATACATGTCTATGGGTTTGGCAAAATAGGCATGTGTATATGTTTGGAACAATATTTGTAGTGTTCCAAAGTCTTGACATTTGAACCTACACATGAAGAGCAACTCTTCCCTCTGCTTTTAGTTCCTCTGCTGCTGAGGTTTAGAAGGGAAATCATCTGAATTCAATCACATCCATTTAGGCTTTAGTGCACATGACACATGGAAGGTTTACAGTGGTTTATGAGCGTATAGATTGTTTTTAAAAAATGTCCTCAGAACAAATAAGCAAAGGACATGTACTACACATATTCAGAAAAATGGGTTGGCCTCTAGGAAAGTGATTTGTTTGGTGCTTTTCCAGCTGAAAGGAAGAAAAGCAGATCAACATGAAGTGGTGGGATTGTCCAGAATGTTTTCACTTCCTCCCCTCTTCTCTCTTGCTGAGATTATTTTCCTTTGTCCCAGCATATTAACAACTATACTACATGCCAGTGAAGATGGGCTGCTCTGTGTCTAGCAATAGAATCTTTATAGAATCTTTTCCCTTAGGGATTAATTCAACTTTTGATTCAATCTTTTTAAGCTTTAAATCATGATGTTCCAAACCTCTGAGGAACTACTGTACTGTTTGTGACCTTATTTATTACTTTATTATAAAGTAGAGAAAAATGATTTATAGTTTATTTTTCTTGTGAACCTGGAATATCAATGTTGAACTGCAAAATATCAGGAAAAAGTTACATTGCTTAAACTCTTATAGAGTGGTTTATTAATTAATCCTGAATAACAGGACATGATGTTCAATGAGTTATACCTCGGAGTGTAATGATATTAATAAAGCAAACAATCTTGCAAAAGCCATATATAAAACTTTTTACACATTTTATTTAGGAACAACTGTGACTATGTGTAACATTTTCTGTCATTTCTCTATCATTGCTTTATTACTGAAAAATTTGCATTAAAAATATGACTTTTTCAAGAGACACTGTCACATTAAAGGTTACAGCTAAGGCCTAACGTTTCAAGAATAGATGCTTAAAATTAGGTTTCTGAATCCAAATTTAGGCATGTAGACTCCAATTTAGCACTCCATCCCTAGCTAGTAAAGCATTTAAGCACTTGCCTTCAGTGGAACTTAAATACGTGCTTAAGTAATTTGCTGATTCAGGACTTAAGCACGTGTTTAAATGGTTTATTAAATTGTAGCTTTAAAGATATAGTCTGATCTTAATGTATTGAGCACCAGCCACTGTAAGTGAAGTCAGTGGAAACTGCTGGGTGCTAAGCAGTTTTGAAAATGTGGATACTTATTTAAGTGCCTAAATATGACCACAGAAGCTTAACGTTCAGTACTTAGCCTAGGACTCTGGGTGGAGCCTAGGCAATAGACGAGACACGTTCTTAATAAATGAGATCCTGATTTTATGCAATAAACTTTAAATGATGGAATGGGAAAAAAGAAATACTTTAGTTTATTGCAAATTTAATAGAGTGCTTTTTGCAGGCATTAAAGTGCTTTGCAAAAGTCATGACATGAATAAACAAATTAAATTAAATAGCACAGTAACTAGAGAAATATTGGGCTAAATTCATTCTTGGTACAACTCCACTGACATTGATTAATTACATCAAGGATGGATTTGGCCTGCTAAGTTTTAGGCATTAACATGAACTGGAACAATGCGTCACTGTCAATCCCACACAGTGAAAAATTTCATTCCAAGAGCAATGTGAGCAAAAAGCTCAATATTTTGGATCTATAAATGGTTAAAAACATGCTACTAAATAGAAACCCCAGCGTTATGGTTTATTATGTTGTTCAGCAATGGCCAACTGCTAGGGTCTGTACAAATGTAGAGTAGAAGACAGTCCCTGTGCCAAAGAACTGTAAGTTCAAATAGACAAGACAGGCAAAAGGTAGAGGAAAAGGACTATCATATATAAGCAGAGTGCAGGTTTTTCAACCTTCATGTCTATGCCATGGTTTTTGGTTTGGTTAGTGTTTGCTTTTAAACCCTTTGGGTGGGGTTTTGTGAGGAGGGACTTACATAGCCAGCCAGCCAATGGAAGGGACGACAGAGCAGTTTGGGATGAGCAGCCAGTCAGCACAGGGACGAGACTGTCCAGAGTGACAAAAGCAAAGAGCAGTCTAATGACATCATCAGGTGGCCAACAGACCCTGCTTGAACTGCTTCTGCAGCTGTTGTGCTGGCGTGCCAGATGCCAGTGTGATGCTGGCGTGCCAGATGCCAGCTTCTGACAGGCTGCAGGCATTAGCTAAGAACGGAGAACCTCGTAGCTGGAGACCAGACTAGGTCACTTGTTATAAGACTAATACCTATTTTGAGCAAAACTGTGTATTTAGTTCTTAGACTCTATGAAATGCCTGTATATTGCTGCATGTATTAATCTCACTTATAATATCAATATCCCATGTTGTATAATATCTATAGCCGTTCCCTGCAAAGTTCTGGGTCCAGGGGACACTGTGGGGTTGGCATAGCCCCAGCAGAAATCCATTCTTCCTCCCTCTTAGTGCAGCAGTACGTATTTAGAATCTCCTTTCATTGCAACAGACAAAGCAGTTGCAGAAGCAGTTTAAGTCGGTTCACTACGGAAACCGTGTAAGATGGCACCTTAAACTGGGTGCGTTGGAAGCACTTACGTCTGTCACACTCACATGCAGACAGAAGATAAAATGAATGGCAGGATTTGGAACTAGTTGTAATTTGGACTGGGTAGGAGCTGACAGACCTGAAATATGCTCTGTGAGCAGAATTGTTTTTAAAGTGAATTTAGTGCTTCTGAAACCTCTCAGGCAGATAGTCCTCTCTTTATCTACAGCCTATCTCTAGCATTGTATTGGCAACCGTCCCCGTGCTGCCTTGCCAATGTGCCTCAGCTCATTCTGGAGGAGAGGGTGACTAAAATCTCAAGCTAGCATCATGCACTAGATGAGCCACTGAGAAGGCCATTCTGCCTGGTGCTTTATTACTAATCATCCTTGAAGATTGCTGGCAGAGCAGCATAGCACGGGGTTTTCCTGGTCACCAGCTACTCACTAATATACCATGCATGAGGGCTCAGTGTAACTGCAGCCGATAAACTCATTTCTCTCCCCTTCCACCTGCACCCCTTTTCCGTGCATTCACGCTGAAAATGTAGTTTGCCAGATCACCATGCGGGGCATGCACTTTGCATTGCAGTAGGCTTTGTACTGAACTTTGCAGTTGTTACCTGTGTTACCTGAGCCAATGTGAATGGCTCAGCAGGTGTACATCTTCCATTTGCAAAGGGGGCTTGAGCCCCAAATCTCCATGCTTGTTGACACTTTGGCCTCTCTACTGATATAACAATGCTAATGAGTGCCAGTTGTAACAGAATGGTGTTCCATGATACAGAAGCTTGTTATTCATTAGGCAGTAGACGGAGGCCATCAGCCAATATTAATGTCAACCCCTTTTACCAAATTGAGCTAGATTCAAATGTGTGACCTAGAAGTGAAAGGCTGTATCCCATTACAACTGCTCAACAGCCAGTAACTCTTCCTTAAGTAATTTCTAAACTGAAAGTTTTCCAGCATTTCCTATGAGTCATCTGCTGATCTTTCAAAGTGACTCTTAGTTACATCAGGTGAAAAAATCTAAGAGCAATTTTTCACCTAGCGGATTTCTTTTGTAAACCCACTGTTTTGGCCCGCTGCTCAAAACAAGGAACAATAGCTAGGATGCAAGTTGTACTACTGTTTGAAATCAGCTACGAACGTACATAGAGGTTAAAAGGAAACCCAATGCGTGTCCTGCTAGAAAATAGGCCACTAATTCACTTGTGATAAATAAGAGAAACAGAAATGGATTTGAAACATTCGTTTCCCTTTATTTGCTCAGTGAGGCTGATGTGTACAGCACATTTTAAAAAAAATCACAGGAATTTTCATACAATGAATTAAACCACAACAGTACATGTAGAATTGGCAGGTGGAAAATAGCCCAGCAAGGGCTAAACTAATAGTTCATTTTCCCTATTCAGCATAGTCCAACCAATAGCTTTACACTTTCACCTACTGTACAAATTTTACAGTAGCTCCATCAGATCAGTGGTTCACATTATTGAAAATGTCTGTCATATAGGTACAAATTTAGAATCATCACATTATATTACATGGCTATTCTAGGTCATTTATAGATCAGATCTTATACTACAGTGATTGAAGTTCTCATTACAGCCATCAAAAAGGACACATAATCATTACCTACTGTAAGCTTACATCTAACAAGATGAAAAGAAGGCTTTTTTCAGCTGACCCAACTATTATACCCTAGTAGCACAAACTTTTCTCTCCGTGCTGTTATCGGCAATGGCAACCCAACTGTTGTTCGGAGTTGTTTAACACAGATTGAGATTCCCACCGCCCCTCAATTTTAGACTCCTTCTGTTTGGATTCAGAACAATTTGTGTTATGTAGGAATTACTTTGTTACATCTCTAGAAAAGACCATAGTTCCTAAGTACCAGTTCTGTTACCAGTATTGCAGATGTGGTACTTACCACAGCATGGAAGCAACGGTACAATCTTCATCTAAAAGACATACAGTTCTATACTGCAGTTTGCCTCTAGTGATGATGTGATACATGTGCTAATTTGAAATGTTCTCTTAAAAAAAATCCCTAACTTTACATTTTGATGGGCTAACCACAGTGTCTACAAAAGATACAAATAGCTTTATTCAGAGATCCTACTTCTACGTAAATTTCATATGTAATCTGTAAATCCACGGAGGAAAGCCATCTTCAAGAGAAGAATATTTGTCAGGCCAGTGAAAAAAAATTGAGCTGTGGCATAATGTCTGTTTGGGGGGAAAAAAGAAGAAGAAGAATCATCAATAAAGCACACAATTTGTTCATCTCAGCAATCCAGGGCAAAAGAGAACATATTTAAAATTTAATCACAGAAATTTAAAGGCAAAATAGGTAATGCATCTGGTCCTTGAACACATAATATGATATACTAAATATTGATTTCTAAAAAATAATTTATTGCTTTTAATATTCTTTTCTTTACAACAGAAGATACTCAAAATCCAGAAAGGAAAACTGTAAACTTTAGTTTGGCATTCACACAATCAAAGTTAAAATACCTGCATTTTAACCTACAGAGCAACGACAAGAATTATGCAGATTAACACTGAACCTGTGAAAAAGTTCTTTTTTTATTGCTATCTATCTACTTAGAAATAAGAAGCCAAAAAATCAAGCAAGCATCCAACAAGACAGACGTGGAATCTCTCAGAACACAATATGCTGGTGATAAAATGAATGCAGCTATCAAAATCAGCTGCATTGGCTTGGGGGTGAAATCGGTTTTCTAAGAGTCGGGGTGAGAAGGGAGATTAAATAGGTAGGTGTGCCATATCTTTAAAAGAAGTCATGAATGCCAAACAGTAATAGAATACCAATCTATAAACTTACAAGTGGACTCCAAACTTTACTGATTCAGTCTAGAAGCTCCAAGTTCAGATGAAATCCTGATATTCAGAATGGTAGTTTTTTTCCTGAAGTTTCTATTTAAGTTAGCAGAAGCAATTTCATCAACAATGTCATGGGCACATCTGAGGCCATGCTAGAGCACAGTAAAAAAAACACCGCTCCTGCAAAAGCTGAATTTTCCAAATGAAGCACTTATTCCAACCTGACAAGTGTCATGCATCCTAGGTATAAAATTTCCACTGGCCTTTTCATTATTTTAGTCGTCTCATAATTTATAATAAATATGTTAATTGCAACTGATAAATAGGTCTCTTTAGTAAACAAAGGAACGAAGGATTGGTATTTATACAGGATGCATAACTGTAAAAAATATAGATAAATATCATCAAGCTCTGCCAATGAAAAGATTACTGGCTTCAAGAACAGTGCTTAGACACACATAATTATTGTAAAAATCATACCGTGCGTAGTACCTCAGCATTTTTTAAAATCACAAAAATTAAAACAAAACAACATTTTAAAAAGATTTTTGACTTCTAGTTCCAAAACTACTGTTGATACATAAAATAAAAACATTTCTTAATGATTACCCATTTAAGAGATTTTACATAAAATTATGATATCTCCTAGAAAATTTTAGATGAGAAAATTTCATTCCGCTAACAAATTCAGTGTATAAAACTGCAAAAGAAAAACAAACTATGAGAAAAATGTGGAAAATATTGCAGAAGTGGTTAATACCTTTTGGGTTTGGATAGTTCTTGACAAAATTCTTAGATAAGGTCACCAAAGAAGGGACGAATGTGTGTAAAGCATTGATATTTTTGCACTCAACACACACGCACTCACACACACACACACTCTCACACACTTTTCTCTTTTTTGTTACAATCAAATATATATAAGCATAAGTTCAGCTTTCTAAATATGTTAGTGTACAATAATTGTTTCACCTCATATAATTACATTTGAATATTCTTGATTAAGAAAAATTTAGCAGTTTTTGAAAAGAAGGCTGCATTTACAGTGCATAGCTGTAACCAAAAAAGAACATTGTCATACAGTATGTACACAAAATAAAAATACTCCCATTTCATATTTGTAAATATTCAGCTACATTAGAGAATGTAGCAAATAAGCTATCTGTACACATCGCCCCCCCACCAGACAGTTATACTCTACTCTCGTTAGTAATACAACACCATGTCCGCTCATCAGAATAAAATTGCTGAACAAGCTGCACATTTGACCATTAACAAGGCTTTGAAAATTTCATTGTGGAAGATCAACAGTTTGGAAATTTACATGGGTGTCAGAATTAAAAGATGAAACTTCAAAATGTTAGGGAAGGTTTAGCCTTTCGATTTCTCCTCCATCAGAAAAACAAAATAAAAGGACAGTCAGCTTCTAGGACCTGTGGTTTCTTCTGGACTGCCATATTACCATTGTGTTGTGGGAAAAAGCGCCTTTTTAAAGAAATGCAGTGTCTGATTCCCAGACATCAGCAACTGTAGTTATCAATCTGATTTTTGTTTTGTTAAAATGTGATATGTACACATTTTGAAGTTCTACATTTTAAGTGTAACTCTGTGGAACTGCTGCCATTTCAAGGGGTTTGCACTTGCACTCTCTATGAACATCAGAACCCCCCCCCCACCGCCAATCACCCCAGGAAAGTAAAGCTGACACCCATGGAGATACATGTGCTTCCTGGATATCCATTTTGCCTCTTCACTCTTCAAGCAGCTGTGTTCATGTAAACCATGTTTTTGTACAGAGAGTGTAAAGTAGGAGAAATTCCTAAGTATGACTTCTAAATTGTCCATTATTGAAGGACATGATGTCCGTGAGGTATTCGCCATCCCTCCATTATCCTCAGTTGTGATGCATGTTACCTACGCAGGCTTCGCTGTGCCTCTTTAAGTAAACTATCAAAATCCATGGAGTCATATTTGCTCTTAGTGGAAGCAGGATCAAAATCATCTGAGTTTGAGTCTGAAACCAAGAGATGCAGAGATGAGCTAAGAGGTCTCGCAAATTTCATTGACACTTCCCTCCCCTCCGTTCCCACACATACAATAATACACCCTAAGGCTTCCAGTTTGTTCTTCAAACCAGTTTGAATCACTAACATTATGGAAACAACAAGGCATCAATGAGCAAATTCACATGCACCGGAATTATGACAGGGTGCTAGAACCAAGACTTTGGGTAGTGGAGAAGCTTTGTGTAAGAAAGGGGCTTTCTAATAAAATCATAGCTTGAAGAAAGGCAGGTTAAAATCATGGATTAAAGGGCTCTGCAGAGAGGCAGTGGATAGAAAAATGAACTAGGACCCAGGAGCTCCGGGTTCTATTTCTGACTTGGCAACTGTCCTGCTGGGTGACAAGTCACTTCACCTTCCTGTATTTTTTTCTCTCTCACCCTTTGTTTATTTTGTGTATTTAGACTGTCAGCGCTTTAGGGCAGGGACTATTGCTTTGTACAGAACATAAGAACGGCCATACGAGGTCAGACCAAAGGTCCATCTAACCCAGTGTCCTGTCTCCCGTGGCCAATGACAGGTGTTACAGAGGGAATTAACATTACAGGGAAATCATTGAGTGATCCATTCCCTGTCATGCAGTCCCAGCATCTGGCAGCTAGAGACTCTCAGTTGGGGTCTCTAGATGCTACTGTAATACAAATGATAAATAATAATATGGTTCTCAGACTGATTTGATCAGTTTGATTCTTTGGGTCTGTAGATGTTTATGGTCTTCCCCCCAAGTACCCAGCTCTGAAGGCAGAGTGGAGGGCAGTGGCTGCTGGCCAGGCACCCAGCTCTGAAGGCAGCATTGGGCCAGCAGCAGCGCAGAAGTAAGAGTGGCAATGTGAAAAGTGATATTTGTCGATATCACTTTCTACAGCAGTCTTAGAAGTAAGGGTGCAGCAGTGCAGAGGTAAGGGAGGCAACGTGAAAAGTGATATTTGTCAATCATTTTTCACAGCAAACTTAGTGTGGAAGGAAAGCCTGAGGCCCACAGCCCCCAGGTGAGGGATTGAGTGGGGAAGGAAGGAGAGCCTGAGCCCAGGTGACAGGATTCTGCTGTCAGCCCCAGGTTGGTGGGACCCCTGCTGTCCCTTTTAACCCTGCCTCCTGGGTATGCCCAGCCCTTCTGCACGAGCCACCCAGAGCTGACAGCCAGAAGTCCTAAAAAGAAAAAAAAAAGTACACAGCTCACACATATCTTGACCCATTCCCACACCTCCCTTTGGAGGCCTGCCCCATAGTTTGAGAACTGCTAGTCTATACTATTATGTTCACCACTTTTCCAAGACTCTGATACATTTTAGCCAACATTGAGGTATTGTCTGAAATGTCATAAACTTCTGAACATTATTGTCCTGGTAAAATATGTGTATCAACATTATATGTGAAGCTATAAGTTTCTACTATATATCCTTGCTGTAACATGCTCCAAGTTTTAAAAAAAAGCAGGCCCAAACCAGTTTTTCAGAGACAAAGAGACACTGACACCACAGTCAGGTGTTAAAAAACTATCACCTGCTCAAGCAGCCATTCTCCAGCAACAGGAAGGTGTAAAGAAGAAATTTATAATTCATCATAGGGACAGTTCAGGCTTCTCTTCTTCATCTCTGCTCATGACATCAACGGCTTGCAAAGAACTGAACTAAGAGGGAAGGGTGCCAGGCTGAAAGGAGATCCACCCAGCGTATGGTGAGGCAAAACCTTTTGCTTTTAAGTTCTCTTAGCTTAAGTTAAGTACTAGCTTGCGATTTACACTTTTATTTTCTTTTGTAACCAATTCTGACTTTTATGTATCATCCCTTGTAATCACTTAAAATCTATTTTATATAGTTAATAAATGTATTTTATTGTTTTATCTTAACAAGTGTGTTTGGATTAAAATGTATGGAAAACTCCATTTGGGATAACAAGACTGGTGCATTATCATTTTCCTTTGATGAAATGACAGACTTCCTAAGAGCTTGTACTATTCAGAAGAGAACTGAACAGTACAAGAAGCACATTTCTGGGGGAAAAAGGCTGGGACTAAGAATTTGCGGGTGTTACCCTGTATGTAATTCATGAGTGACTGCTCAAAGTGCTCATGTATTTAGCTGTGAGTGTATCTGCATGCTGAAGGCTGTGTGAGTGGATGTTCTGACAACAAAACAGTGTAAAAGGCACCCTAGGCTAGAGAGTTAAGGGGACACAGCTGTTCAACGGTCCAGATTACAGTGATTAAACAAATATTAAGTTTGTGTTTTGGAAGTAACCAACCCCTTGTGCCCAAGACTGTGTAATCACTCAAACATGTGACTCTAGTCATGTGAATTCAGTGAGGCCACTCTCTTGTAGGAAAAGTTGTTCATGTAATAATATGTTTGCAGAAGTGGGAACATAGTACATTGATGAGGTTGCAGGCATTTCATTTCAGACACATCACTAATCCTGGTTCTTGTGTTTGTGCTACACTACATATATGATAGTCATTCTTAACACCTGAGGTTGAATCATGAGATGTGTTTGTGTTGAATACACAATGCACAATACACGTTCTTTTGACTTTGAGATTAGGCCTCATCGTAGCAATACTAAAGTTCTGACCACTTCAAAGGGAGCTCCTAGTATTTTTGCTGCTGTTGTTCTTTAGATCAGATGTTCAACACACTGCTGATTAATTGCATCTGCCCTTGTATGGACTCATGAAGTTAAAAGTTCACTCCATCATTTCCCTATGTCTGACACACAGCCTGTGAAATTCA
Organism: Eretmochelys imbricata; assembly: GCF_965152235.1. NCBI lineage: Eukaryota > Metazoa > Chordata > Testudines > Cheloniidae > Eretmochelys > Eretmochelys imbricata. The sequence continues at coordinate 110,888,274 of NC_135575.1, read as the reverse complement.
GAGAGGGCAATCTGAAATGGAGAGAGGCACAGGCTGTCAGTAGTACAAAGCAAAGGTGTTCAGCTTAGAAATACTTTGAGGATCCCACTCAATATAGAAAGATCTTGAAGGGTCCACAAGCCAATGATGAATAATGTTCAAGAGGGTCCCCGTCAGGAAGCTTATTTTAAGCCCAGATGTATTGAGATACCAGATACACCCCTGGCTTCATCACTGCAGAAGATATGTCAAACCAAGTCAAGACTTCAATCTGTCTTTGCTGTTTTTATCAGCCAACATTTGAACAAATGACTTGCCACCTTTTATATTTTCATCATCAGTCCCATATCTCTTCAGCAGTCAGCTGCCTTTTCCCAGCTTTACACTATCTATTTAGCAAGTGAAGTGAATTATAGCATATTCATTGTGAACAATGCATATCACTTTTATCATTTACTCTGAGAAGACATCAACTGGTTAGAAAAAAATATATTTGTATTCACTTCTTGCTTCACACAAAGCCAAGGGCAGCGCATACAAGATTTCATTAGCCCCATGTTACGGGGTTATGCAGAGATTTTAATGATTGTTGTCATTAATTCATAAAAACACAATAACCAATTAATGAAGGTACTGTAATAACATTTCCCTTGGTATTTTATTCAGAAAAGAATATCTGCTATACCCGCATTCTATTTAGACAGGTACTAGCTAAGGTTTAATATTTAGTGAATAATCTGCATTTTAAAAGGTCATTAAAATAGGACGTATGTATGATGTATGTATGCATGATAACATATTTAGCCAGTTTTCAGGTGGATCTATATGGCCTCTGCATGTGCACACACAAACACCTGCACGCATACTGTAAAAATTCTAACACCTGCTGTCAAGGTTCCTCCCCCACTCTGAACTCTAGGGTACAGATGTGGGGACCTGCATGAAAAACCTCCTAAGCTTATCTTTACCAGCTTAGGTCAAAACTTCCCCAAGGTACAAAATATTCTACCCGTCGTCCTTGGATTGGCCGCTACCACCACCAAACTAATACTGGTTACTGGGGAAGAGCTGTTTGGACGCGTCTTTCCCCCCAAAATACTTCCCAAAACCTTGCACCCCACTTCCTGGACAAGGTTTGGTAAAAAGCCTCACCAATTTGCCTAGGTGACTACAGACCCAGACCCTTGGATCTTAAGAACAATGAACAATCCTCCCAACGCTTGCACCCCCCCTTTCCTGGGAAATGTTGGTAAAAAGCCCCACCAATTTGCATAGGTGACCACAGACCCAAACCCTTGGATCTGAGAACAATGAAAAAGCATTCAGTTTTCTTACAAGAAGACTTTTAATAAAAAATAGAAGTAAATAGAAATAAAGAAATCCCCTCTGTAAAATCAGGATGGTAGATATCTTACAGGGTAATTAGATTCAAAAACATAGAGAACCCCTCTAGGCAAAACCTTAAGTTACAAAAAAGATACACAGACAGAAATAGTTATTCTATTCAGCACAATTCTTTTCTCAGCCATTTAAAGAAATCATAATCTAACACATACCTAGCTAGATTACTTACTAAAAGTTCTAAGACTCCATTCCTGGTCTATCCCCGGCAGAAACCAGCATATAGACAGACACACAGACCCTTTGTTTCTCTCCCTCCTCCCAGCTTTTGAAAGTATCTTGTCTCCTCATTGGTCATGTTGGTCAGGTGCCAGCAAGGTTACCTTTAGCTTCTTAACCCTTTACAGGTGAGAGGAGCTTTCCCCTGGCCAGGAGGGATTTCAAAGGGGTTTACCCTTCCCTTTATATTTATGACACCTGCACACACACTTCAAACAGTCTTGCCTGCAAGAAGCAGCACTGGATGAGCACCTCCTGCTCTCTTGGCCAAGACCTGAGTCACAGTCTGAACAGGGGAGTAAGCTGAGGTCTTACACCCAGCATGCTCCACTATCATGAAGGGCCGTGACAATTTAGCCGTAAGTGCTTGCAATTAGGAGACAATCACTGGAACAGTGAACGCCAAGGGAGGGGGTAAATTCTCCATCAATTGGAGTCCTTAATTCAAGATTGGATGTCTTTGTAAAAGAGATGCTCTAGTTCCGTTACAAACTTGGGCTCAATGCAGGAATCATCGGGTGAAATCTATGGCCTGTGTTATGGAAGGGGTCAGAGTGGATGATCATAATGATCCTTTCCGGCTTTAAAATCTATGGGCATGTCTATGCCACAGTACAACACCCATAGCTGGCCTGGGTCAGCTGATTTGGGCTCGTGGGGCTTAGGCTGAGGGGCTATAATACTGCAGTATAGATGTTTGGGCTTGGGCTGCAGTCTGGGATTCCCTGGCTCCAGCACAAGCCCAAATGTCTACACTGCAATTTTGTAGCCCCATGAGCCCAAGTTAGCTGACATGGGCCAGCCATGGGTGTTTTATTATAGTGTAAACATAGCCTATGAGACTGTAGTTCTTGTCTCCAGCTGGTTCTACCTAACTAGCACCTAAACATATGAAAGGGCAAAAATCATGATGAAGTTTATTTTGGTGGGGACTCTACCATTACCTCTATTTATGGATCATATAAATACATCCGGTATCAGCACCAAGAAGTTATTACATTACAGAGAATAATAATGCATGCAGAAAGTTTCCAGAGTACTGTCATTTTGCCAAGGCAATATTTTCACCAGAGGGTCCATTGATTTCCATACCGATATAGATAAATTGCAAATGAATGGTACATAAACTCTATGAAAGCCTGCCACTCAGCCATTAGACAAAGTTGTAGTTTTTAAACTTGTTTTCGCCAAACAAGCAGAAACCATTTGCCTTTTAAAAAAACAGTAACTTCAATACAATAGCTATGAATAAAAACCAAACTCTGGATAGCCCTGGATTATGTGTTTCATTTTGATCTCTATATCAAGTACTCACATTTCATGTACAGCAAAATACTTACCTAGGTCTGCATAGTTAGACTTGCAAAATTGCTTGCGTCCACAAAAGTACAACTCAAAGTCAGGTTCATTTGACCTGCGTAAAGTGTATCCATTTTCGAGAGCAGCAAACGCATCACAAGTGTAGCGGTAGGTGATGAAACCATAGCTGTCTCTGTAATTGAAAAATACAATTGGGAAGAAAAGTTAAAAAGCGTTAATGCACATCAATGTAACCCTTTCCTGAAAGCAGGAACATACTGGTGCTACTGTAGTGCAAATGTCAAAGCTACTGCATCCATTTTTCAGCATGATTGTCCTGTCATGCAGCTAAATACTTATTTCTGGGACAGGAAATCTCAACTAGCAACATTAATAAATAAGGCTGAAAGAAAATAAATAAGGTTTTGAACTCAGCATGTCATCTGTCACGGCACTTACACTGGTAACGCCCCTACCAGTGATCTTGCTGTCATACTTTTTTTTTTTATATAGGGCAGCTTCTAAACAAGAAATAGCCTTGAAAGTTCTTACCCATCATCCCGCAGATGTACTGTACACTCCTCAATTTCACCAAAAACTTCAAACCGGTCCCTTAGTTCTGTTCGGGTCGTATTAGCTCTGATTTTACCCACATACATCACACGACGTTCTTCCTGTGAAGAAGGGGAAAGGAAGAAGAGGGACTTTTTATGATAGGTGCAGTACAGATTACATATATTTACATATATAGGGGTGTGTTGGGCTGCATAATGATGGTAGTATAGTTAGAAGTGGGAAAGACCTACTAGATCCATCTCCCTGCTAACAATAATATTGTTCTGAGGAAGGACATAGTAGATATTTAAATGGTATTATTACACGTGACGGATAGTGTGGTCCAGGGATAGTGCCCCAAATTAGGAGTCAGGAGACCGGGGTGCTTCTGTTACTGTCTAGGCCACTCTCCTGTTATGTGACATTGAACATTTCGCTATGCCTCTGGCTCCACTCCAGTCCTCTGTCTTAGCCTCTGGCTCCACTCCAGTCCTCTGTCCTTACATTTAGACTGTAAGCTCTTTAGGGCAGGGACTGTCTCTTAGTATGTGTCTATATAACACCAAGCACAATGGGGACCCAATCTCAGTTGGGGGCAAATGTAATAAAAATAATAAATAACAAACGTAGCAATAATAAAAATACATTCTAGATACGTACACAGCAGACCTAACTAAGGGATAGTCAGTATTGCCGCCATAATCTAGTTTTTAGTGATTTATAACCTCAAAATGAAGGAAGACCTGTTTTCAGCCTGAGACTAGAGACAATTTCTAATAATTACATGAGTGGTTTCTTTGAGGAAGCAAAATAACACATTTCTTGTAGCTACAGTTACATTTTTGGTTTATTAGCAAAAATGTTGAAACATTCTTATTCAATTGTGCAATTTTGCAGGCACTAATGCTGACTGGTACTTGTGCTTTGGTACTTGGAACAAAGGTACTTTTCATATAGTCCAAACTCCAGACATAGGTCCCTCTCATATCCCCCAGAGCTAAAATCCATGACAGTGACCGAACCTAGGAAACTCTAGGAGTTTCACTTGATGGATTTTCTGACTAATGCTTCACTCAGGACAGAGGGAATTAGCGAGTTGCAGATGATGACAGGTGGAAAGAGATTGCCAAGGTCCCCAGATCCCCAGGGCAAAGACGCACTAGGCCCACAGCTTCTCCCAGGCAGCACAGTTCTTTGAAGACCTCCCCTAGTGTCTAGGAGCCCTACTCGTGGACCAGGACCCCACTGTGCCAGGTGCTGTCCAAACACAGAAAAGATGGTCCCTGCTCCACAAAGCTTACCAGCTAAGTATAAGACAAGATATAACAGATGGTTATCGATAGGCAGATGGGAGACAGTATTAGTCAGCAAGATAGGTCATGGTCTCTCCACATCACTAGCCTCACCATTGTCAAGTTTTGGCTCTTCCCACCCACATGTATGTCCAATATCCTGTCTCAGAGCCAACTCTCTGCTACAGATTGGCACAGCTCTACTGGTCAATGGAACACCACCAATTTACATGAGTAGAGAATTTGACAGCAATGCAGCACAAAGAAATTAAGAGAAGCATTAACTTGCCCATAGATAACTAGGGGATTACGAGGGGGACGCTCTATGAACAGCAGCTGCTTCTTGGTCCTATCCTCAACCTCTAACTCCAGGATGTCCAACCCAGATCCATGATCATGCAGAAGGTGGAGGAGTGAACAGAGGGTTTTCTGTTAACTACGAGGGATTTGAGGAGCGTGGAGCAGAGGTCAGCACCCCAACCTCCTTCTGCTCCTCCCTGCTTGCTTTCAGTATGGTTGGGCATGAGGAAGCACAGACCCCCGCCCACCCCAGACTTTAAAAACAGTAAAGACTGCATATGCACAATCATTACTTTCCAGACTGTCTTACCAAATCGAGGATGTAAACGCACTGAAACACTTGATAAGAAACAATTCCACTGACACTAGGTATTGAACCTAAATGACTGGCCAGATGGCGTATAACATAACATAGCAAACCGACTAATGCACGTCATCTGAGATACTACATTTCGACTGAAAAAACATAATGTATCACACACGGATGCTGAGATTGTTATATAACAGTGTGATGGAAAGAACTGTTGCACACACTTCCGTGTGACTGAGTGAGGCCCTGTGTGCACTGGTTTTGTTTTTGGGGTGGGTTTTTTTCCCCCTTTTATCTTTAAGATAATTGTAAAAAACCAAAACTGAACAATTAAAAAAATCTTGCTAATGTATCAGTAAGGGAATAAGTTCAACCTACAAATTAAGGAAATTCAAATGTAAAGCTGAAATGTACCATATGCCCTTCAATATGTAGGCACAACAAGATGTTCTCATTAACTGTTTGTTTAAAGGGGGTGCCATGGTGTCTAAGTATTAGAGAGAATAGGGCTCATTTCAGCACTGACATTGGCTTGGCTGGCTTTTGTTGATATAATTGTGATTGTAAAGAGATTATTTGTAATCTCCTCTCATAACAACACACACCTTTAATAACAAGAGCTACACAAGCGTAACAAGATTACAACATACTCCTTTTGTTTTATAAAAAGTAACACGTACAGGTCTGTATGTACACATTAAATATGCCCTTTATTGCACTTGATGATGTATGAATAGGGACACTGGAAAATTACAGAGGAAAGTTTTTTGTCTCAAATTTAATGTGGGCAGAGAGAAATGTGCAGAAAACTCTGGAAAGCACTGTTGAGCTTTTCACCGCAGTCTGCAGATCATTTACCTTGCATCACAAATTCTGAGTATGGTTCAGTGATTTGCCACGTAAATGAAGAAATGCCCTGCCAACCCCCTCTGGCCCAACATGCCTGGTCTTCCTTTGGGCTTAATTTAAGATCGTCTTCCTGCTTTTTATCCTGTCCTCAGAAGCAGTAACCTACTGACAGTGAGGGTAGAAAAACTTGTAGATCTATAAATAAAATTTATGGTTTCAAATTTTAAAAGCTAGCGAGGCCAGCATTCCTAGTGTGACCAAGCTTTCCTTACTGCAGTCAGAGTGAGACCAGGTTTGCCATCTGCATGTCCAGTTTGGCCAGGCCTGCCATCCTATGCTAAGCTTTCTCTTGCCTCCTAAACATTCTCCCCCACAAACTTTCTTCCTTCCGCGTGAACTCTCTTCCTCATGCCCAACTGTCAGCTTTGCGAGGAACAATGCTTTTTCCATGCCAGACTCTTCCACCCACTGTCTCCTGGGCTGCCGCTGAGTGACTTCTGGGCGCTGCGTTTACCAAAGGCAGTAGTGCTAGAGGAAGCCATGCTCAGCCATGTCTCTCCCCGCTGCTTCTCCTTCCCCTTTGTGCACTGCTGGCGTGCTTGCAGCAGTGTACTGGGAAAGGCTCATACAATGCTGCTCACCACATCCTTCCAAGATGGTCCATGTTTGCCCTGGATTAACAAAACACTGGTCCACCCTTTTTGAGGGTGTGGCCTGCATGCAGTTCTCTGAAACCCACATAATGCTACATTAGCCAGTGTATGTAAAGCTGTTACACAAACTCAGGCAGGACCATGGGAGACCAAAGGGTAAATCTGAACTCTTTTCACCATTTCCTGGGAACTTTCCGAAGGATTTGCTGTTTCCCCAAGAGTGAGTGGAAAGTAGCTTACAACCCTATCACTACCCTGCCCTCCATGGTGAGTGATCTGCAAGTCAGTTTTAGCACAAGATAATAAAGGAGCTCCTTCTTATATGTGCAGGCAAAGCCCCCATTTGAAAGTGCAATGGGAATGGTTAGATTGAGAAATTAAAAAGAAAAAAAAAGTTAGGAAAAGCTCAACCTTCTTCCAACCCAAGCAGGGTCATGAGGGAGACCTGCTTTGGAAAGTGAATCAGCAAATAAATGCTGCTGTAGGGAAACAAGTGTAGCAAAAAGGAGAGCACGAAGACTTGAAAAGAAAGAGTGTCCTGAGTGGTTTTTGATTTCCATGTTTGCAACGGTCCAACCATGCACTTAGGTGAACGGTAGGAGAGTGGCCAAAAAAGGGTGATTATTGATAGCATGTGGACCCAGTATAACTCATGACATATGTACCTTGATCTGGGTTTGTACAATGAGGTAGAGCCACTTGGTGCTACTGCAGTAATAATAGTCATTATCAGGAGGAGGGGCAACAGAAAATCATGGAGACAAAGAAACCATGAACTTCTTTTCACTGGGGATTTACTCAGTTTTAGGCAGTGTTTGATGTGTTTTAAAGAAGTCAGATATTCATTTATAAAAAGCTCTGTCTCTTGCCTTCATGTTGCAAAGCAATGTATTTGATCTAAAATGATGCTTTCCTTTGTACTCTCCCTGTGTATAAGTTCTCTGGGACAGGGGCTCTCCTGAGATTTGTGTCCTGTCCATTGTCAGCACTTAAGAAATGAGAAGTAAAGATGTTAAGAGTAATTTTCTTGTTTCGTCTTTCAAAGGGGCATTGTGTTATCATCCCAATTCCTTGCCCGCAGATTGCGCAGGTTGCAAACGAGGGGAGACTGAGAAGTCTACAGAAAATCAGCATAGCAGCGCCAGCACAGATTTATAAATGCTAGGTTGCTAATCACATGGTTTAACCTTTCGGTTCTAAGGCAGCACTTTAGTGGTGTGTCAAGAGCTGCTGAAACATCAAAGGGTTTCAGTGCTTCTGGAGTGGTAATGCTCTGAAGGCTGGCTCTGTGTTCCATCACACCTGTAGCTCTATAGCCTTTTCAAGCTTCTGCCGCAGTACAACTAGGCCTCCGGGCCACCACTTCTCTCAAGCCTTTGCCTTTCTGCTATTTCTTCCCCTCTGACATGACATAAAACTTCTTCCCACCGCATGCTGGGCAGCACACTACGGAGTTGCCACTCTGTTCTTTGGCCAATACGTCTTTTCTGTGACGTTCACCCATCTGCTAATTCCTCTCACTACTTAAGCATTGCTACCCCGGCCACAGATGCCAGGAATGTAAAGCGTTAATTATCATTCTGAAACCACAGCTTGAGAATTATTAGACACGTAGGAATATAGACTGTGGTGGCAAAAGCCTCTGCAGCAGCTCAGAAATTACCTGCAGCAGCTCAGAAATTACCTGCAGCAGCTCAGAGGAATTGGGCGCTTCTGAATCTTCATGGCACGTCACTTGTTTTGGTTTGGATTCTTAGTTCCTACAAAGCCCTGTATCGACTGTTCCAGGGCACCTCTACATTGCAGCCGGAGTTGTGATTTGCAGTTCGAGTAGACATACTGGAGCTAGTTGTAGCAGTGAGGACATGACAGTGCAGCCTTCAGTACAGGCTGCACAAGCCTGCCTGACCCCCCCCCAACCCTCCTAGATTAGGTACTTCCATTGGTAGCCTGCACTGAAGCCCACATCACAGCATCCCTAGCCAGTGCATAATTGGTAATGAAAGAGGTGCTGGACTCAAGTAATCAGGTGCCAGGGCTCAAGCAATTTTTTTTACTTTCATAACTGATGCAGCAAGCCCAGATGTGCAGTGGCTATGAACTGCCAAGACTGACAAGTCCTGGCACAAATTAAGCACTGGATCTAGCTAGAGGACAGCTAGCACAGGTATGTCTATGTGAGCTGCAAATTGCACCCCTGGCTGCAGTGTACATGTACCCTTAGAGTTGTGCCTCAAATGTCAAGATGAAGGTGTCTTTATTGTGATAATTTAGAAAGCTGCCACTTAGCATTATTAAGTGATTTGGATATATCTTGTTGGCTAAAGAGAGCTTCAACTATTGTTCTATGAACACACACACACACAGAGTAAAATTCTGACCCCACTGAGTTTTACTATTGATTTCAATAGGGCTAGGATCTCACACCAGGTATATAAAACTTGTTCACCAAGCGTATCATTATGCCACTCCCTAGAATACCTCCTTTTATAATAGCATTAATAAAACGATTAAACTCCATTTAAAAAAAAATACTTATTGTCTGAGGCCACCATTTTCACACTTGGTTGCCTAAAATTAAGACCTAAATCCTTATTGAGGCACCCAAATAAGTGGCCTGATTTTCAGGGGGCTGAACTCCCATTAACTTCAATGGGAGCTGAGGAGGCGCCTCATTTTGAAAGTTAAGCCACTTTCATTTAAATAGTCAGATATGAATTTAGGAACCTAATTTTAGGCATCCATGTTTTAAAATGTTGGCTCACAGTTTTAGTTAGCCTCAACCTGGCCTCAGTTACTACAGTAATCACACAGGAGTACGAACAGGCATCTAGATTTTGGAAACAAGTATCTTCAGTATTTTGTGGCTAAAATATATATTTGCATCTGCCAAGATGCTAATGGCATATACAGACTGTTGGCCATGTGCAATCAGAAGGCATTTTTGCACATTTGGTTTTGACAGATTAAATTACCCAATTCTTATGTCTTTTTTTCATCTTCTGTGTGCATTTAAGCTGCTGTACCATTTAAGCTGACTCTGTATATTAATCCATTAATACCTGCCTGGATTTAGCTCAGTCATACCTGCTGCTACCCAGTCTTATGCAACCTTCTCCTTAGCACGTCTCCTGCAGTCAGCTCCTGAGATCCTGGCTCTGTGTCTCTTGTGGAGAAGAGACATCTGTCCAGTCCAACCTCAGTAGCATGAGACAGTGGGCTGGAGCCTAATATTTCAGGAATTGATGTTTATATGGAAAACATGGATCAGTCCTTGCAGAGTTAAAAGAGACTCAACAAGAAGTAGGGGAAACTCCCCAAGGTGGACGACAAAGCAACCTTAATCTGGGGATAGGTGGGAAGAGAGTCCCAAGGAAAGAATATGAAGGAAAGATTGTAGTTGTTGAAGAGGAAATGAGGAGAGTCTCTCAAGAGAGAAGCTGGGGAGAAAAGCGCTTTCTAAGGAGAGGAGCATTAGAGAGGGAGACAGAGAGACCCATGGTAAAACCCTGGGCCCAATGAAGTCAATGGGCAAGGATTTCACCCACAGTGCTTATTCACACAGGGGAGGAAATAACCTGCTTTCATTTTATACCATTTTTTTCATTTTATAAAGCTAATGATGGTGACAAAAAACTGATAGGATTCCATCATCTGCTGATGCAACATACACAAGGGCTCTATGTTTTTATTATGCTGCATTTATTGGTATTTTAACAGGCTATAATTTGCCACACTACTAGATTATTTTAGTACTGATTTATGGATAAGTACACACAGGTACTTGCTTTTTTAATGGAGTTTTGATTTTGAAATATCTAAAACTCCTCTAACATACAGGAAATACAGCTGCGGATACCTAGACTTCATTTTCATTTTCGCCCCCTCCCCGCCTCAATGTAACCTTTCACAGCCTCCCCACTTTTACTTGACTGGCTGCTGACCTGAGAGAAAGGTGTTTGCTGTTTTAAGTTTCATACATTGTTCTATGTACTCAGTTGCATGATTGAGTACTTCTGATGGAGGTATATTTGGGTTTCAGATGAGCACTGTTCCTAACAAAGAAGTTCAGGTGAGAGTTACAGCTACTGAAAGTTAGTGTTCTTCTCTGAGTAGCTACAAGCCTGATATTTTACAAATGAATAACAGCTAACTCTTATGGGGACTGATCCAGGATAAAGTCAATGGGCTTTGGATCAGACCTTCAGAGCACATTTCATCTATAGATCTCAAAGCGCTTTACAAAAGACATCATATCTACATTTTATTAGCTGGGGAACCTGAAGCACAGAAAAGTAAAGTGATTTCCCGTTCGTAACCCAGCAGGGCAGTAGTAGAACTGGGAATAGAATCCAGGCCCCCTGAGTCCTCATCCAGTACTCTAGCCACTAACCCACACTGCTTCCCTTCATTGCAGTTTCTGTGGCCTGATCTCAATATTTAAGGCCCCCAGAAGTGTGACGAGAAATGTGTCAGTGCTGCAATCAGTTAAATGCGTAAGTGTCTGACACAAAGCCACAGAAAACAATGGAAAGACTCTCATTGACTTCAGTGGGCTTTGGATCAGGCCCTAGATGAGTGCTGTGGAAACCTAAAGGAGCCCAAATTGTGCAGGTAGAATAGGGCAGAGTAATCGGAGGGGCAGAATATGGAGCAGCAGTAGGAAGAATGGAAAGAACAGGAGAACGAGTAGAAAAGTAGGGGACACTAGGACAGACCACCAAAAGGAGAGGAGAGGGGAGCGAGGCTGAAAGTATCCCCCACATTTAGTTTTATAAAGACCATCATACAATGGAACCAAATCCAATCATACAGCATGGAACCAAAGAAGACAGACACTGTTCTTCCCTACTGGATCCATCCTACTACCCTACTGCTACAACACTGCTACCGATCCCAGCAACAACTCCCTTTGCCCTTGCCCCATGTGTCCGGGGCACCTAGGATAGAAAAAAACCCACTGCACCAGGTATTTTGAAGACTCTGAAAAAAATATTTAATTAAATAGCACTTGTTCATTAGAAAAGGGCCAGTTTCAACAGTTGCTATAAAATCTCTTAAAATTAATAATGTCATAGACAGAACACAGACTGAGCTGGTGTGTTTGTCATTAAGGGCCCAATTTGCCCTCCCCCCACAGAACTATACTTCAGGCCTTCTGGGTACAGTTTTTGAGTACGGTGAAGACACGAGTTTTAAGATGTGCACTTATTGACACGTATTGTTACTTCTTGTGTAACAAAGCGAAATGCTGGAGTACATACTTGGGTCACATTGTTGCCAATTATTGGTAGATGATGTACTGTAACAGATGCTGCTTCTCTAAAAGATTAATATATTTATATGCTTCTTTATGATGAAGAGATGGGACCAATGCTTAATAATGCTACTTATTATCTGTGACAAAGCTTTGTCTAGTAAAGCCTCACTGTTTGTTGACTGTGACTAAATTTGAAAGTCACAATTTTCAGTGTCTTTAAAGAAATTAAATTGTACAATCAAATGAAAATTGAAATGAAAACACATATTAGCCTAAGAGATCAGAATTATTAAGGAATGTGTGTGAAGAGATTTTTGTGTGGATTTTGTTTGTTCTATTATAAGGAAAAGAGAGAAGGAAGCCGCAGTTTTAGCTTTAGTAATCTATCAAAAAAATAACCAACCACCCACCCACCCACCCCAAAACCGCTTTCAAAATGAAAATTATCTTCACAGTGCTTACAACTGCTTTCTGTCTTTGCCTCTCCCTTTGTTTGGCCCTTTCAGATTCCCGTTTTTCATACTCTTTGCGGTATTCTTCCCTCTTCAGTCTTTCATGCTGATATTCCTCATAGCTGTCATATCTAGAAAATATAACTTAATCATTAAATCAAGTACCCGAATTTGTCAAAGTAAAATGAATAATACAATTTCTGGAGCATCTCATTATCTCAGAAGAACAGAATAAAAAGTGAGCCAAATACAAACAAAACATGCTACCTGGGTCTACAACTATATGGTGATCTGGATCGTGATCTTGCATATAAAGGAGAACTTCTGTATGCTCGATGTCTACAGTGGCTGGACTCATAATAGTAACACGATCTGTAAGAAAAAACACAAAGGACATTTGCTTCTGTCATTTAGTATAAGTCTACTGACACCATGTTCTTGTGAGCTACATGTTACCTGACCCTACAATTTCTTTCAAGCAACCAGTGAGATTTTCTAGTGACAGTTTGTGATCTCATAGTTAACTTAGGGGCCTTGGAGTGATGTGTTTTGTTTTGTAGTATCCTTTATTCATGCTAACACAGAGCACCAAGTCAGCCAGTATGAACTTTATCTTATATGGATTGCAACTAGATTGGCACATGGTAGATTTGCAGAAAATGGAATCAGTTAACTAAGTAAATTTCTCACTGACTGCTCTGTTTATGATCTGACTGTCTCCACTAGTAGTATTCAACACTGGCAAGTTTAAAGGACAATGGCAACAAGTGTTTTGTGTAACAATCCCATTATCTTCAAGATTAATAATCTGAAAGGCAATAAAAGGAGCTGCTCTAGATTCAACTGCTTCTGGATTATTTTCCTTCATGTCCATTATAAATACATTTGCATTTCTCAGACAGTACCTGGAAGAGGATCTGCTACATGGCGACCTTGATCTCGATCGGGAATATGGAGAACGGGAACAAGACCTGTGTTGAGGAAAGGACCTTGATCTAGAGCGTATCCTTTGGGATCTTTGAGAAAATAAGGATTTGGGTGGAGACACTGAATCTCTGCTTGGGGAGTTAAAAGAAGAGCAAGAAGGCGATACATCAAACAATGAATAGGCTTCTGTCCCATCCCAAGGGTAGCATAGTTTATCACTTTCATCTTCACTGTCATCAAAGAGGCCATCCATAGCTAGTCCTGAAGTTATAAACATAGGTAGTTTGGAGAATTGTTCATTACTATAATCACTTTCCCTCAGTTCACTGGCCTTATCTGCCTCTTCATCAAAAACAGCTTGGCTGGGGTGACCAAAGTGCTTATTCAGTTCGGCCCGGATATCCTGGTCTTGGAGCTGTTTTCGGCTGCTAAAGTGGGAACCCTGCTTACTTGCCTGTAAAGTCTCTCTCTTGTAATACTGGTCTTGTTCTAAAGAAGAACAAATCTGACACTGCCACCCAGGTACAGAATCTTTAAATTCTTGTTGTCTGGAGTCCTGGGATATTTTAATGTGTATTTCGGTTTTTGAATTCACAGATTGACAGTAGTCATGGTCACCAAACAGCCGCAAACTAGGCCGTTTTGTCTTTCTCTCGTCATGTCCACTGGACAGTATCGTTGTCTTGCTAAGCTGTGCATACAGCTCAGACTGTTCTGGACTCTTCTTGATTGTGTTATGTCCTTGAGAACTGGAAGACTCACTGTAGCGGGGCTTTTTTGAGGGTGGTACAATAGTCTTGCATGATGACTTCAGCTTGGGTGAAGTCCTGAAAGGATTATCTTGGTTGGCTTTGTGAGGAGGGGTCGTAGGTGGAGTTAGGCCTAAAAAAAATGAGAGAGTTTTAACAGAGAAAAATGCTTTTCCAGAAAGCACAGATTCTTCTTTGAAAAAGAAATTAAACCAAGAGTCCCTTCCCATGGCCTGAAAAAAACCACTTGCTTTCTCTAAGTACTTCTGTCACCATAAATTGATTTTACTAGGATGGTATGCACCAGCAAGAGTATTTAGTGTTTTGGACAGAAATGCTAACAACATCAAACACACGAGCAAATATTAACACATTGCCCCAAGGTCTTCAACATTATTTTTGTCACTTTTTTACAAGTACATCTACTACTCACTTTAATGTTGTGTGTGTATGTGCTGTGTGTATATATGTATACGGAGAGAGATAGAGTCCGGCACTAGCTTCAACTGTATTTATTACATAAGATGTATACTGAGGATGTTACTTTTAGCTTTCACACAGTTTCTTTTTTCTCCCAAACCAAAGAAGTCTGTCCTGAGGCCAAAGAAATTAACAGAGGAAAACCTGGATGAAAGCAAATCTGGAAAAATGAAATGAATACTACCAAAGTAACTTCTGTAATGCACAGTGCACTAATGCAAGGAACTACAGCAACTATCCAACTTGACTGCAATGACTCTTTGCCTCCACAGGTCATTAACTTAGTAAACCATTGCTAATGCATGTATAATACATTTCTGTAAGCATAACTAATACACTTTGCCTAAAATGTGGTTCTGCAGCAAAAACCTAAGTGAGCTGTAACAATAAATATTGCAGCCACAATGAGCCATTCTATTTAGAACTAAATATTCGTGGAGTATCATGAAGTGGAGAGACTGACACTTACCTGAGTTTATCAACTAAACACATACGTAAATAAAGACTAGATAAATGTCATGTCAATAACTACCAGGTTTTTCCACAGCAGAATGATAATTTATTAAATTACATTTCTAGATAGAGATGAAAATTTAAACATAACTAATGTAATCCTTAAAAAGCAGGGAGCCAAAGCTACATCCTATAGCTAATTTTACAATATTTCTGTGTGGAGAAAATGTATTGCTCTCAAAGTTTCCTTCAGACTTCATACAAGGAGACATTCACATTGCATAAAAGGACAACTGTGTTCACAAATCTAGAACAATAGTAAATCGGGGCTCTTGTTCAAGAAAACGTTACTATTCAGGAAAGCACTTCAGCACATGCTTAACTTAGCATTCATTTACATCTCATTGACTTCCTTGTGATTTAAACATATGCTTGAAGATAAGCATGTGCTTAAGTGCTTTCCTGAATCTGAGCCAGAGATAGGAAAATATCGCAAAGAGAGACAGAAAAAACATACTAGATTACCTAGTCCACCCTTTACACCAACTCTGAACCCAATGCAGTGTACTTCTAATGCTGTCCAGCCCAGTTTTAAAATACCCAAGCAATGGGCCTTCCATCACTTCCCTAGGGAAAATGGACAGGGAATGTGAATACAGTATGAGAAAATGCCTATTTCAAATATGGGCAGAGAGTTTCCTCTTGTTTTGTATTTTTAACCATACAATGGAGCTCAGCAGATCAATGCAAATGGAACATGTTTTATAGCAGTTTGCAGCAAAGAAGGAAAAGCCTCCATCAACGCATAGTGCTCTCTAAGGGACATAAATGGAGACTGGGAGTCCCACTGCATTAGCGGCAATGAATTTGTTCCAGAAAACAAAAAAACAAAAAAAAAACCAGATAGGAACAGCAAGACATGAATACCTGATGCAAAAGAAAAGCCTGATTTTGTCTGAACATTTGAAAATAATGTTTATGAACTTTTCATGTGTACTAAGGCCTTCCTCGAATGCCATCAAGGACAAGGAGTCCTAATACACAAACACTGGCCCTCAAGTTAAAGCTGCCTCAGAAAACTGCCCAAGTTTTAAATTCATGATTGGTACAACTATCCCCTTCTGTTCACACCTTCCATTTTCTCCTCCTCTTTGCCTACCCCCTAACAAACTAGCCAAATGCCAATTACATGTGCATGCTGACTATTCCAGATGGGCTAATG
Organism: Eretmochelys imbricata; assembly: GCF_965152235.1. Classification (NCBI taxonomy): domain Eukaryota; kingdom Metazoa; phylum Chordata; order Testudines; family Cheloniidae; genus Eretmochelys; species Eretmochelys imbricata. The sequence goes on along the minus strand of NC_135575.1, from coordinate 110,871,874 downwards.
TCAGTTGGGTAAATTGAAGAGAACAATTCCCTTTGATATTCTACAACACCATTTCTGGATTAAAAATAATGGCTCAGAATCAACAAATAATTAATGAGTAAATACCATTACTTTTGTCAAATAAAATTCACAAGGAGCATTTTGATTTGTAAATTGATACCCCATGAGTGACCCCAGGGTTAATTACTGAATTTTTATATTTATTTTTTTTAAAAAAAGCAACCCAAAATAGCCCCTTCAGGAAGAATGACCTGGGAAAATATTTATCCCCATCACTAGGTGCTGCTTTTCTATAAAAACAAGCATTCCACCCTCAGCATTTGAAATATTTATTTACCTTTGATTTTTAACCAAAACAAAAACTATTTATACTGTAACATGCCAAATAAAATCATCTCTGCATTCTTCCTTTGTTAAACTGGCCCTATGTGAGCACTGGCTTTACGCACAGCGTAACTGCTTTCAGGAGTCGTGATGCTAAGTCAACCACAAAGGAGACCAAGGCTCGGTGTAGAGAGGAACCTAAAAGTCCAGGTGCTGAGCCTGGCTACTGGAGTTTCTTTCACCTGCAAAACCACACTGGCAATGTCCTTAGGAATGTTTTCCTCATAGCATTTTGGCACCCGTCCTTCTGCTCTTGGACAGAAGCAGGAAGTGCACAAGTGAGCATAAATGAAAAATAAATTGTTCAAAAAGTTCAGTGGACATTTGAAACTTGAATAAAAGGTTTGTGTTTTAGTTTGCAGCAAAGCTTGGAGTTGGCTTTTGTTTTGTCTGTGTCACTGCTGAATTCTCCACTCCAAGCCCCTCCCATGCTCAGCATCCAAACAGCTAAACTTTGAGAAAATTAACTCCGTACTTATCATCATCAGTATCTTCTTTGCTCATCTTTACACAGTAATCTTAATTTCACACCATGATCCTAAATCAGTAGTGCTAAGATATTCTCCGACCTTTGAATTATTTCACGCACGCTGATTTCTCTGGGAATGTGTACATTTGAGCGTTGACAGTACAAGGTATATTCCGGGCTCTCTCTTGAACTTAGCAGGTTTTGACAGATTTATGTAAGGACAGATGGCCATTACAGGCTGAAGGCTGACAAGAGGCAGTTCAGAGCATTGTTAACACACTTGCACAAACTCTCAGCAGTGCAGCACTGTGCAGAATGTAATTCAGACTATAGCTTTTTTATTGCTGCCTATTTTCTTTTGTCAAAAGAGCCTGCTGTGCACAGCAACAAATGGCTGCCATTACCCAGAATGTAATGGGTGTCAGACAAATCACGTAACACAAACAATCAAGAGTATGTAGGTCATATTTCAACAGAGCACAACCTTAGCAATATTTATGATTACTGCATTGAAATGTGCTCTATAATAAACAAGTACCTCTACATCACTCACACTTATGTACTTCTGCACAGCAAATCTGTTAGAAGTGGTACATACGCTACAATCATCCCCCTTAAACAGTCTCTTTTTTTTTTAAAGTAAAAGGCAAGTATTTTTTCATGACATGCTATAAAACCATTTTCTTTGTAGGGACTTTTCTTTAATTGAATGGCTTTGGAAAATGGTAACTCTGTACTTTGCCTCGCTCCATCTATATACTATGAACTCACTCAATGATCTCTGCTTTAAAATAGTGTATATGCCAAATCAGCACCACTTCTTATATCCGTGTGACAACAGACTTTCATATGTACGCCAGCTCCGCCACCTCAGCTCAGTGACCTGTTTTAGAGAAAAGTCTGTGAGGACAGGCAGAAGTTTTCATATCACCTAGACGCATTCCTTGAGCTGCAGTAAAGAAAACTTAGTAACTCATTTAGCTCAGCTAGGTTGATCAGAATAAATTAGGGGAATACATTTACAGTAAATGTCACATCTTGACTTTTTAAGACTCATTTACAATGCTGTTTCATATAGGCAGCAAAATCTAATGTTACTGTTAGCATTTAAATGTTTGATGATGCTTCTGCTTGTTGGTATATTTTTGGAGCCTTCACATCCTTCAGGAAATGCATCTCGATGAACCTTTGTACAAGCACACTGAGATTCTGAGGGTTATTAAAAATGGATTCCTTTATACCTTATGAGTTTAAAAATGGGATTATCAAGAGAAACATTATTTAAGGCCACTTAAAGCACTGAATGCAAGATAATAGCCTGATTCAGTAAAATAATCGGTAGAGCTTTTGTACAGCATAAGACTGCAGAAGCCAGGAAAATATAATAAAATTAAATAGCCATCATATAATAAAAAACTACATGCTTGTTGAGCAGTCAGTTTAATCCTGTTGTCACTACCGCAGAGGACAAATATAGACCCTGAAAATATCTAATAATTTACTAGATTTTATTCCCTCTGGACTAATATCTCTCTTTCTCTGTCTCAAGTACCAGAAATCATTTTGAGGCCAAACAAGTTTTTGCCTGGTAGAATTTAAGTATTTGTTCAGACAACCAAGGGACTGCTCAAGTCTAGTGATGGGTGAATACTGGGGTTTGCAAAAATACATATGAATTCCAAATCACTATTCAATCTCTGTTCATTGTCAGATTTTCTGAGTGACCAAATTTTGACTGCATGAAAATTTGGGGAGGAGTTTTTACTCGCATAAATACAGGGATTTTTGTGTGAAGGAGTGTCACCATTCTGCAAGTGTGCACTAAGCCACCCCTTGATACACCTTATACAATGTCTTTGTGCTTTTGGGACAGAGCGTGTTAGGAGGCAGGGAGAGTATGTGGGGATGAGAAAGGCATTGATTTTCAAAAAACCATGAGCAGCAGTGGCCAGATACTGAAGCATGGGGATCAGCACCTAGGAACGACTTCCCTCTGCAATCACTTCTACACAAAGCACAGGTCCCCAAGCATACCCCAACAGTCACTTGATCCCCACATCTGTGGTTAACAAAGGGCTGACAGGGAGGAATTCCTCAACCATGATAACGTCAGAGGGAATTGGGGATAGGGGAGGAAGCACCAGAGCTTGTCAGGAAGGACCAGGCCACAGGCCCTTTGACCAGTGAGCAGCATAAAGCAGAGATGTGGCTTATCACTGGGTGTACCGTGTTGCTTTTGCTTGGCAGGAATGAGTCATGGATAGGAGAGAGCAAGAGCTTGCAGTGGTTGAGTGGGTCCTGAAGACAGACAGGGGCGAGGCAGAACCAGCAACAGCCAATGAGGAGGGAACAGAACCTGCTTACGCGAGGCTTTCGGCCGCTAGAGAGCTACAAGTGCAACTGCTTGACAAGCAAGAGGAGGCCAATCACTACTGGAGTCCTGCAGTGTCAGGCTTATTTCTGGCCTATCCGAATGATACTGCAGAAGCAGATACTGCTTGGCATGATGCCCTATGCCCCACTCCTGTTTGAGATCTAGCGAGAGGGGCTCTGCTGCTCCTTGCTGCTGCTGATGCTGGGGTGGTGACTCCTGTCACTGGTTCTGCTGCCAGTCAGGAGGACTGTGCTGATTATGGGGCTGTTGAGCTGGATACTGTTGCTCCTTCTGATGACAACCAGCAACAAGCTTCTCCATGTGCTGCTACAGCTGGGGCTACTGCTACTCCTGCTGCTAGCCAAGCAGGATTCTCCTTCTGCTCCTAGGATTGCTAGAGGGGATGCTGCTAGCCCACATGATCCTACTCCTGCAAAATGACTTCTGGGACATTTATACCGCATTGCTGGCTGGCTGACTGTACAGCTTTCTCCAGACTCCATAAGCAGCTCTGAATCAACAACTCAGTTTAGCCTTAGCATGAGCCAGTTGAACTCCACTGGAGTTCCTGCTGATGACACAACGTGGGACATTTGACCCCCTGTATTTACTCTATACATTCCAGCAGTCCACAGTACATTGTGACATACACACATGTTCCTTTAAGAAACTATTTTATGCCTTGCAATGTAGAATTTGTGTAATATGGTTAAGGGCAGAGAGGTTTTACTGTTTTAACCAGCAGTAAGCCCAGGGAGTGGTGATTTTATGTAGCAACGGGACTTGATGTTTAATTGTAGACAATTTGGAGTATGTTCCAGACTAAGAACCTCTTACACATGTGCTGTCCCCTCTAAAAGCTATTTTCTTTTTTTTAACTTCCTGGAGTTATATGAAGTTTGTAGGCAATATTGGAATTATAAAACGGAAATTATTTTTTCAGTTTTAGAAAGGGGAAAAAAAGTACACATATGTATAATATGCAACCCCTTCTAAAGAAAAAGTTCATTTAGGTAAGAGAACAGGTTTTAATTCAATTTTACGTACGTGTGATGAACACTGATGGCTGGAGTGGGGAATGCTGTCACGTATTTATTTATTTATTTATCTAATGTACAGTTAATTCATTGGTGAGGGAACCGTATCTGCTTTCAACAGAGAGATCAAGGCAGCTGCAATTTATACTAACATACTTTGTGCTTTGATAGTGCAAGCAACACCACTAATGGTCTTTTCAGTTCAGCAGTGAGATCAAGGCAACTGCCATTTAAATTATAATAGACGGTGCGAGTGCTGTAGAAGCTGACTGAGCAATGCAGTCATCTGGGTAGAATTTGGAGTTGCGAGGGGCTTTCTTTATACTACTGTTAAGTATTATTAATCATTACTGCTACTGTTACTTTTATTATTGATTAGGCCCTGACCCTGAAAAGACTGCCCACTTCGATTGTTATCTCTTTTTGTTTTATGTGCTTGTACAGTACCTAGCACAGTAGGGCTGGGGTCTCCAGGCGCTACCATAATACAAACAATAAATAAATAATAATACACTGGAAAATGGGTCACTTCCACTCACCTGTTTGCACATTGCATATGTACAAAAAGGCACAGATTAATACAACAAACCCCCCCCCCCCAAAAAGGCGAATATTTGGATGTACGAGAGAAATAGCTATGATGTGGCACCTGGCAGGAGTGCTGCTAGGTAGTCTTCTATGCTGTGTGTAAACCAAGTGTCAACTCCCAAGGCCAGTATTCCGCCTCTCTTTTTTGACCCCCTCCCCAGCCCACTTATTAACTAACTGAAGTGACACGGTCTACGGAAAAAAGGCAAGGTATATCCATGGTATAATGCTCTTGTTCACATAGCTCATCCAATGGTGGCACTTACCCATCAGCACATTGCAGTATTTTTACCTGCTAGTGCTACACGTGGTTGGATTGCATAACTATAGACTTTACTTTTTTCTGCTACACACAGAGGAGAATCTATGGAATGAACCTGATAATACCAGAGCAATTCCAACTGTCATGACTTGTGGCACCACTACAAAGCCTCAAGTCATATTGACTTCTTATTTCTGGCCAGTCTGCCGATGGGAAGTGCAGGCTCCTGATTTTCTAGGCTGGAAAGGATGACAGCTTGCTCTTCGTAGAGCCATTCCAACAATTATCATGTGGAACTTCATCATGTCACCACCTCCTCCTTCAGATGGTGGCAGGAGAATCCAAGCCTTAACATAATGCTGCTGCTGTGCCTCACAAAAGACTGGTCTTGTCCTGACGTGTTTTGCAGTGACGACGAAGGTGGTTCCACTGGGTCTGAGCCATTCTGGTGCTCACCCGGTTTCCATGAGTACACACGGTAGTTTGCCATGATTATTCTGGTTTTGCAAAGACATCTGATCTGGTTTTATAAAGATGAGGTCCATTGGGAGGAAGGAAGGTGTCTTTTACATCATATAGCATCTTTGTTCAATGACTGGGTTCAATGGCAACAGACTCCCACACACATGATTGTGCTGTTATGTGGATTACCAAGTGCTATACCCTGTGCTGTCTGGGTGCTATACTGCAGAAGTCAGATACCAGCAGCACACTATGGGGAGCTCTTCCTCCCTACCCACTAGTACCACCTGCCCTGGGATGCTCCACTGAAAGAACCTTATGTTCCTTCTCTTCCCAAGAGATCAAATGTCACCATTCTAGGGATAAGGTGGGTGAGGTAATATCTTTTATTGGACCAAGCGTGTCTTGAAAGCTCGTCTCTCTCACGAACAGAGGTTGGTCCAATAAAAGATATTACCTCACCCGCCTTATGTCTCTAATATCCTGAGACCAACACGGCTAGAGCAACCCTGCATACCATTCTGGTTTGACACGATAAGTAATCGTTATTATTATTTGTATTGCATTAGCACCGAGGAGCCCCAGTTATGGCCCACGACCCCACTGTACTAGGTGCTGTATAAACACAGAACTGAAAGATGGTCTCCTGCCCAAAAAACCTTTTTTCCCTCACTTGAATAAGGAGCAACTAAGGCTGCAGATTATCAGGATGCCTCGTTTATGTTTAAATGCTGAATTAATGAAGCAGCTTCTGAAGAAGTGAAAGGATGATTTTGTGTGCATGAAATCAATAGTCCAAAGTGCCTTTACAAACTTAGAGCCAGATCCTCAACTTGCAGAAATCAGCCTTTGACATCAATGGAGCTAGGCTGATTTACACCAGCTGTAGATCTGACCTTCATAGAACACTGCTACAGTTTAAGTAATTTATATCTCAGCATCCGCCCTTGTACATGTTCATGAATGAAACACATCTCTACTACACTGTCTTTTAGTATTGTGCTGTGCAGGGAGGCAATAGTCTCTCTAAACAATGCTGGTGCAACTATACCCATGATCTTGTGCTCAGTTCTGGGCACCTCATTCCCATGATAATACAGACAAACTGGAGGGCATTCAGAGGAAAGCAACAGAAATAATCTGAGATCTGGAGTAACTGACTTTTGTGGGCAAAAGCAAATGAGTTAAACATGTATAGCCTGGTGAAATGTCAACCAAAAGGGAACAAGATGAAAGTCTACAAATATCTGAAGGATGAAAACACCAGAGAGCAAGGAGAGGAATGATTGAGATTGCTCAAAGGAGGTATCAAGAGGGTTAATGGGATGAAATTAAGAAAAGGAAAGATTAAGATGAATATCAGAAAACCATTCTGTTTAGGCTGTGGCATAGTCTCCCAATGAAAGAGGAAGAAACTCTGTCTTTTGTAGCATTTAAATCTAGAACTGACCAAAATGTGCAGTGAGAGAACAGCCTTACATTAGCATCAGACTGACTCAATGATACAACTTTTCCATCTGCAACCTCTGTATTCTGTGCTGGGGGATCTGTATTTGAAAAACAATGCTCGGCACTACACAAATCTCTGAGGGAATGGGGAAACATTCCAGACAAATGCTTTCATTCACATTTTTCCTGAAACCGTGCTCCACTTGTAGGTTTGAAGTCAGTTTTAAACCTACCTCATGTGAGGCAACTAGGTAAAGAGTCAACGCTAAACCATTAAAATTAATCCCTTGAAGACCTCCTTAGCATCCCACGATACATTTCTTACCAAAGAAAAAAAGTCAGGCTTACAGAAAAAAAATGTTCACATTCCACATCTCTCACCTGCAGTTCCAGAGAGTTCCACACTTAAGGTTTGTTCAATAGTCTTGTTCTCAAATGGGGAACCCTTGGGATCACTGGAAGACAGGGCACATTTATAAAAACAAGCTGAAATTGAGTTGCTGTAGCCAAAATGTATTAAAGCCCCCTCCCTTTTGTAAACTTTTACATTTCTTAATACTTACTTTGGTGACTCAGGTGTCAAAGGAAGTGATAAACTTGTTGGTTTGGCTGAAGAAGGAAAAAAAGAAACTGATTATGAAATATTGTGAAGACTCAGAAGTTTATATTTGTATATTGTTTATATCCGTGCAGGAATTCTACCTGAGTCCATTAGGGCTAAACTCCAGTAGTTCAAGAAGGCACCTCAGTTTATCTGATGGCTAAATAAAAACGAGATCCAGTCTGACCCCTTATTACTGGCACCTAAATTCCAACACTGATTTACATCAATTACTGAGTCTTTGAAGTATGGTATAAAGCCCAAATGCAAAGAACTTTTCAGAAAATAGAGTGGTACATGTTAACAGTCAATGGAGAAATTTACAGAAATGCTGTGAAAATGTTGTCTCTCTTAGATTTAATTTAAGCTACAGTTCACCTTTTATTTGGAAATGAGAGCAGCAGAATAACTACAAAGCACCAGGACGTTATGAATATTCAGTTGATTTTATTTCTACAGCATACAGTTCTATATACAAGGTTGAGAATAAGTTGTTTCTGTGAGGCCAACACTGAATCAGCTATAATCCAAATTTTTGTAAGTTATTCTGCAAACTATGGCATGCCACAGATATAGTCAGAGATGGTTTAAACTAACATAAGTGTACAGAAAATTTTAGTTACAAAATACAACTCTTTTGTAGTTTCCATTTGTTCAGATCTGCCTTTTTTACAAAGCAAACCAAGGACTAAGATATTTTCAACCAATTAAGCTTTCTTTAATTGCTAATAAAGTGATTAAAAATTAAAAACAGTACTACTTGCAAATTTTAGTTTGCAGGAGTTGGATTTAATTTTAAAGGCAGTGTGTGTTGTATCAAGAACAGCTACGAGGGGTGGGGGGGGGGTCTCTTCTGCAAATTAATTATTTAAGACAACGTTTTCCTCTCTAGCACTCCTGTACTGCAGATCTCTTGTCCAGAGTTTGACTCTTGCATAATCTGCATTCATTCCTGGTGTGGAATTCCTACTGACATCAAAGGATTTTACATGCAAATTAATTATTTTTGTAAACTCTAGAGTATTCCCAATGAGATCATTCACTTTTTAAAAAGTCTACACCAATCCTCATGAGCCAGGCATTCTTTTCCTTCTATGAAAATTCAAGAAGGAAAATTAAGCATGTCTGTTCACCTTCCTCAGAAGCATCAGGAACTGCCCACAGCCTGAGATAGGAAATTGACAGCTCCCTTGTCTGATCCAGTATGGCTGCTGCCATATACTAACTAGTGAGTTACCATGAGATGAATAGGTGTTTTCTAGACATGTTAGCTAGGCACATACATATTTTACTAGACAAATGTTTGTGTTCATTAAGACTTGCCAAAGTCTCCAATGGCTATCTACAGGTTTAAGTGGCTAAAAAGCATCAAGATATTTTCAACCATAGTGGCAATGAGCAGAAACAAAGTTTGTGGAAGCATATCCACCCTTATGGAGTAAAATCTATGTGGTGCTCTACAGATGACTGATACTTTCAATGGAGAGTAAGTGCTTAATCACTGTTTGTGCTTTTGAAAAATCTCCCCCAGAGTTTCACAACAGCAAAGAGAAGTATAAAATAACACATTTTTTACAGACTGGGAAACTGAGGCACAGTGACATGGAAATCTGGGACACAGCTGGGAACTGAACTCAGATGCTAGCTCTCAGACCTGTGATTTGACCCCAGATTTAAGCAGATAGTGGCTAATTCTCAAACAGCCCTAAACTCACGTAGCAAGCTATAAACCACTACACCAATTAGTGGTTTTGTGTGCTACTGAACTTGAATCTGAGTACAACAGCTATGAAGAAACACCCTCACACACAATTTTGAGGAAATATTTACTCAATACAATGCCAATTTTCTTACTAGCTGTTTATTAGAACTTCCAATTTCTATTCTATTTTAATTCAAATAAAAATTCACATGGGCATGCTTCCTCCTGTAGATTAAAAATGTTCAGTTTCAAAAGAACCCAGTTTCCTCATGGGCAAATCTCATTGCAAGACCACAGACAAGCTCAGCCTCTATGGATTTGTGGACATTCATGTGAATTTGAGATAGTGACCCTAAAGGAAAATGCCATCTGACTCACCCTGAGTGAGCTTTCCCAGTCAACAGAATAGCAAGCTCATATTTACGGATGGAGCAAAAAAAAAGCATTATCCAGCTTTGATTAAATGTTTAAGCAAACTACTGCTGATTGGGAATGTGGGTTGAATTTGGAAGGCTGATTTCAAGTGCATTTGTTGCTCAAATTGAAAGTTTCACACATCTCTTGTATTTATAATATATATGTTCTTGGTTTTGAAAGATAAGGGACGAGACTTCCAAAAACAAGTGCCTAAAATTACATTTCCAAGTTCACATTTAGGCACCAGAATAAAGATTTAGGAGCGTATCTTTGCCCAGTTTTGACCATTTTTGTTTCAGGGCCTAATTTTGCTCTCAGCTGCACCTATGCACTGATATCAATTGCGATGCTTTGGTGTGCTAGAGCAGTATTTGATGAAAAAATAAATTTTTCGGGGGGCTGGAGACTGAACGGCAGGAACTCAAGAAAATACTATTGACAATATTGTAATATTACTAAAGCCACAGCCAACAATCAAATTCTGTTTAAACTCCCGTAAGTACAATTCTTTGTAGGGACTTTTCTATTATTTATGTATTATTTGTATTACTGTAGTGCCTAGGAGCCCCACACATGGACCAGGACCCCACTGTGTTAGGTGCTGTACAAATGCAGTCCCTGCTCCAAAGAGCTTGCAATGTAAGTAAAAGACAAGAGACAGATACAGACATACTGGGACGTATTAATCCTCCTGTTCACCATTAGCCCAAACCCAACTTATCTTACATCTTTACACTGAATGTATCAAGTTGTTTCAGCACAATTTCAGCAGAGAGACCCATATCATCCCTGAACAATCCAGTCTGGTTTTGCTCTGAAGCAGTCTGCTAAAACCAGCAGAAAGGAGTGTCACTTGGCATTAAGCAGCCTCTTGTTTACATGAATTTGATCCAAAATGGGTAATACCACACTACGAAGGTCAGAATCTACAGCTGGGAGAAGATTAAAATGGATGGGGGAGGGAAGATTTAAACCTAGCTGTATTAATCAGGGGTCAAAATGCAGTTTGAGAGGAGGGATGGGGTAACAGGCAGGGAAATGGGGGCAAACAAAACAAAAATAAGATGCATATGTTTAGAACTGACACTCTATTCCTGCTTTAACAAATCAGAGTAGCAACCTTCGGGTCAAATTCCGATCTCAGATACACCAGGGTAAATGCCACTCACTTCAGTGAAATTATTCTGGATTTGCACAGATGTAACTGAGATCAGAACCTTGCTCTCTTGGAAGCACCGCCAGTACATAAGTATGTGTATTTTAAAATAACAGTGACTTTAAATAAGCTCCCTTTGGGCCCATAAGCCTATAGAGTTTTTCTTTATCCTAGCTGAAGGGAGGAGGGAGAGAGAAAAGAGTAGAAAATGTCTGCCAAGGGAGCTTCTTTAAGTTCTTGCATCTCTGCCACAGATCCTACTTACAACACCAGCCAAGCTCTTTGTACATGGGAGGATGCTAAATGTCAACACAGATTTTTAGTTTTGGCCATGAACAAATTTAAGAAAAAAAGAGAGAGAGAGAGAAGGGTCAGGCTGGTTTCTAAACCTTCAACTATTTACAAAATAAAAATACAAACTGGCATTCTCACTGTAACAGGAATGACACATTTACTGCCTCTTCAGTAGCTGCAAGAGCACTATTTATTGTCTCTTAAGGCACATGTGGCAAGTTAACAATGCCTTCATTTTCACACTGGCAAAAAGAAAGAAGCGCATTAATGAACTGGCTTGCCCAGCTTCTTCAGATGTATAAGTACTTCTTAGAGATACAGAACTCTATGGTTAAACCTCTGCGGACAGTTCAGTGTCTGTTAATTGTTTGTAAATTGGTTAAAATTTTCAGGTTCCTTTTCTAAGGGGATTGTGATTTAAATTGTCTATATTAAAAAGGCTACATTTAACTAACTTCATTGTACTGACTGTTAATTCCCTCTATGCTGAGCAGCTTCTGAATTTACAGCACACGGATACCAATACAAAGAATAGAGGAAGTACTGGGTGTTAGTGTTTTCACTGTCATTGCATTTCAGCTTCCTGCAATTAACGCTGTTGCCAAAATTGCGTTCTTGGGTCCCAAGCCTACCTTGCAAATGATGTGCCTGAGACTGAAGATGGGGCTTCTTTTTGGAGATGCATTTGTCTTTGCTGCTGTTTCTGTTCTCTGTTGGCTTGGTCTGAGGAGGGTCATCATTTGTAGTCAGATACTTGAGAAGCTCAGAGCAGGGACGTCTTTGTGGCTTTTGCTGTTGACAAATGCTCTTCGGTTTATTGCTCCATGAATTCTCGGTCTTAAAAACAAGGCATAATAAAAAAAAAAAGCTAAAATTAGTGAACTGAACCTTATCAGAATGGATATAGGTTTTCTGAAGAGATGAGATTTTCAATGAAGTGTTCAGTCTAAGTGTACTAGATCTATGAGCTGTGAATAATTGTTTGCAGAACAAGGAAAGAAAATTACATTTAAAATTCCTAAATGACATTTATGCTGCTTTTTATTTCATTTCTCCTACGTTTCAATGTTCCTACTCAGCAACATGTAACTAACAAGACCCTATAGCACCTTTACTGTGAACAAAAAAATAAACTGGTTTAAACCTTAATTTGCTCCTGATTTGCTTGAGCCCAGTATTCACAACTCTCTTAAGTACCCCTAAATGCTCTGTTTTCAGTTACAGTGAATGGCAAGACAAACATTGTTTAATACAGCCTGCTAACAGAATTATGTCATTGCCAGCATTCTACCCAATTAATGGCTGAGACAGACCTTTTGCCGAGATTCCAGTGCAATCTTTCTTAGGTTAGACAGCTGGTAAAATGGCAGTACTGCATCTTGGAGTCATTCATAAACAACATCAGCCCATCAGCAAATTTTATTGCACCCCCTACTATTCTGTATATCAATAGAGTGGGCAAAGAGTGACAGACGGTGGGACTACCTCTTAATGCCAAGAGAGAAGGCATAAATAAACTATTCACAGCATAAAGGAGCTCAGGTGATTTTTTGGAACACAATCTATAATCTGTTCACATTTTCTGAAGCAGCTGCAGGATGCTGGGCAGATTAATACCGTACATATAGATCTACTGCTTACTCAGTTGCTGAAAGCATAGAAGTCTTTGTTACTTTTTTTGCCTTATTATAAAGATTAAGTTTGTACCTTAACAACCACAGGGCTTGTTCTGATCCTGTGATTAGTGTTTGCATGGTTTTGTGTGCTGAGACCACTGCATTCATTGTAATTTAGCTGAATGTTGGCTGGAGCCAGCAAGAGCTTCTTAAGCTACAAACACATCAGGGAAGAAGAAGGGGGGTGGGTTGGGGAGAGAAAAGTTATGCATCTCTAAGGATTAAAATAATTTATCTTATTTTGCACAGTTACTTAAAATTAGTTACATCAATATCTTCAAGCAGAGTATACTAACACAGAACAAAGTCCTCTGTAATCCCCAGGGCAAAAAAGGGTTGATTTTTCTCTGATGCTTGCTGTCGTATTTCCTTTTCCTGTACTACAGTATACTGCAGTGCAGGAAGAAATAATGACTGCCTTGGTTTTCTGCAAAGCAAGGCAAAAGAGAATCTCCTCAGTGATCAGAGCCAACAATAGAACATTTCCGTTCTATCCAGAAGAAAAGTCACCTTAACAGACATGTGAATTATTACAATTAAGGTCCCGATCCTGCTCCTATAGCAATCAATAATAAAATGACATCAACAAAAGCCAGATCAGGAGTCAGGACCCCAAAGCAAAAGTAATGGGTTTGCACTACAAGTCCATTCACTTTGGGTTCATAAGGATACGGCCACACTGAACTGGAGGCGTGACTGCAGCATGGGCTGGCATACCCACGATTGCTTTAATCTAGTTAGTCTGGCTAAAAATAGCAAGGAAGTCATGGCAGCATGGGCTTCATCTCAGGCTGTACAAGGGCACTGGAGGTCCTAGAAACATACTCGCATTGCACGCTCGCACTGAAGCCCAAGTTGATGCAACTTCACTGCTATTATTAGCTACGCTAGCTAAATAGCTAGCATGGCGATTGCAACCTGTGCTGCAGTCACACCTCCAAACGCAGCATACCCTTCGAGTGAGAGAGATTAAAAATTGACTATCCGTGAGGTTACGCAACCTGCACAACAGCAGGATGCTTGGGAAGCAGGTGTGATGCTACCGTTTGCAGAAGGGAAGAAAGCTAAAGGCAGACAATCTGCCTTTGACACCCCACCCCTATTAGCACTATGCTAGTGCTTACTGGTCAAGTCATTGTTAAAGGCATGTCAGCTAGTGTCAAATCCAGCCCGCATTAACGGGGATCTCTTTACCCATTATCAGAAGTGAAGTCTCTACATACAAACAGAGCCCAAAGAAAGGAAATGGGAATTAAAAACATTATGGTTACTGATGTGAATGCAATGATAACCAAAAGTGTCAGTCTCTAGAACAAGAATCTCAAATTAAAACTTCTCTCTTCAACACATTTTTTCAATAGAAGTTCTTAACATTTATCCTGGGGTTTGCCCCCCTCTCCTCTAGGCAAGTTTTAGTATTTGACTTGATTTTCCTTTGGTTTCAGTCTAAATGAAAAGTCCAGACCTTACTGTGACTACATCATACCCATGCAGCGGGTAGCCAGAGGCACATCCAATTCCTGTTAAACAGTAGGAAGGGTTCTTACTAGAGACGGCTCTTCTGCCTCCTGAGTCGGAGGGGTGCCGTCTGGCATTGGTGAAGGGCTAGCATCATTTTCGTTCGTCACATCTCCATCTGTCAGTGCATCAAATGAAGGCAATCCATCCTCATCCACAGGGATACTGTCCAGTGTCTCAGTGAGAACTGCTAGCAAGTTTGCTTCATTCTCTTCATCTATCTTCTATATGACAAAAAAAAAAAAAAAGAGAAAGAGAGAGAGACAGATGTAAGAGAGATGGGAGAAATAAAATGGTGAATCTCTATAGGAAAAAGTAAAAACTTTGTCTAAAACTTGTCTTTGCAATAGCAACCTGCAATCGAGTCTCATAAAATATAATTTTTGGCAATGAAATTATCCATTTCCGCATTTGGCGGGAGAAATCTGTTTGCAATTGCAGTGTATTGTTCCAATTTACTTTCTTCCTTAGATTTTTTTTAATCCAATGTAAACAACTACGGTTAAATGATCATGCACAGATTGTATTACAGAATGTACCTAAGCAACTGACATCTAATGAAGCTAGCACTGCCCCGGCTGTCTCTTTCTTTCTCTCTCTCTAGCACTGAACTCCAGTTAATTGACCTGACAAAATTACAAGAATCACAGAATAAGACAGCTAATCAGAACACCAAAATGTATTCGTTGAGAAATTAGGCAAGTCTTGATCATGTATGCAATCTTGTGTCACCCCTCACCTCCTAAAAAATTCTTGGTCCAAAAACAAATACACAAGTTTCTGTTCTCAATCAGCGCTCACATTATTGATAGATTCTTTGGGTTCTTTTAAAATAACTGTATTATGCAGGTTGCCTTTGAAGTTGTCCTTCCCAGTTATGTAGTTTGAGTGCTCAATGAGACTATTGTATACGTTTATCTAATTCAGTCTGCAATTATAAAAAGTAGATTAATTCCTCATCAGATGTGGCGGTAATGTGAATTTATATTAGATATCTTATTTCAGTAACAGGACTTGTTTGTGTCAAATCAAATACATTTAAATTCCTTATAGTTTAATGCACTACATTCTCAATTATCTATCTATCTATCTATAGAATAGTATATTTGGAAAACAAGGTTTCCCAGCAAATAAAAACTTTATATATTAATTTTAGGGAGATTTGTCATATCAATCATTTATTATTTGGACTCTGATCTCACTCCCATTAAAGTCAATGAAAAGACTCCCATTTACTTCAGGAGCCTGATCCAAATCTCATTAAAGTCATTGGTAGTCTATCCATTGACATTAATGGAAGTTGGGCCGGCCCCCAACATACACCTTGTCAGAGAAATTTGACTAAACATTTTTTTAAAGTTCTCACAGTTTAGAAGATCAAGGAATGGACAAAGATTGCAAGATATAATACCAATGAGACCTTAAAAATAAGTTTCTCTATACAGAGTGTAAATTGAATAATCTAACAACAAAATATTGTCATCCCTCAGCCAACTACTAGCAAACACTGGGGTCTTGCCAGTTAAGTGTTGGAGGAGAAATCAGTGATGTGGAGTTTGGGTATTTTCTTAGTGTAACTTTTTTATTCACACTAAATGCACCAGGCCTTGAACAGAGGTGGTCAAACAGCACTGAGGCAATTCCCTCTTTCAGGAAGCTCAGCCAAAATACCAATGCCCAGTTTTCAGAGAGCAGATCTGATCTAAGACTCTACTCTAGTTAGAAAGATTAAGGCAGTGAGAAAACTCTCTTATTGCTTGCAGCTGCTCCTCAAAAAGAAACAATATCACAAAACTAACAAGACAAGTGTTTATTCAAAGACTGAACAATGTTCCCATTCTGACAAAAAGAACTTGCAAATCTGTGTTTAACAGTGCCATCTAATGGTTCCCAGCATAACAACATAAATGACCACATCTTAAGCAAAACAGCAGAATCATGGGAAGAACTATAAGCATAATTCACCAGTTTATCAGAGTTGTGTTTTGAGGTGAAGGGGGTGGGGAGAAGAGATGGAAGCCAATTTTTTAAAGAGAATCTTGCTCTAACTTGGGTTATCTTAGTTGCATTGTTGATATAAACAAGCAAAATTTAAGTCCAAATTCTGGTATATAAGGCAGCCTTTTTCCATAACAACTCTATGCAACCTAATAGAATAATATCCTTTTCATTGAATATTTAAATCTACCAATAGAAATTTATAGCAGACATATTACATTCTGTAGGAGATAGACTACACGTTTAAAGTCCAAAAAGAAGATGTAAAAGCCACTCCTAAGCACATTGCCCCAAGTGACCCCAGGGGCATTCTGCCCGGTTGACCACTAGCTCTGCAAGGAGAATGCCTCTGGAAATTTTGCTGGTATGGTGCACCTCCAGCCCTTTCCACCTCCTCTCTGTGCACATTGCCTACCAAACCCACAGCAGAGCCCTAAGTGTTACTATTGCTGACCTGGAATGCCTCCTTCAATAATATAATGCCAGGAGAAACCCTGATATTTGCTGTTAGCTGCTTTGCCTTTGTGCTTTAAACAGACATTCAAGTGCACTGACATTCAAGAACAGAAAGTTGAGTGGACACTGCTCCTCATCATAGCAATTTCAATTAGTTTTGTACAAGTTTCAACAATCGAACACCCTAGAGAAAGCAAAGGATGTGACAAAGAGGACTCTGTTAAACAATTAATGTCACTTTCCATTATTGCTTCAGTCCCAATTTACAGAGCAAATAAATCAAAGTCACCACAGATGAAGCACACTAGCTGGCTAACACATGTCTGTTCACAAACGACATGGCAGCAGGAACACATTAGTCAGTAAAATGACATTGCAAGATAACCTTTAAAAGCTTTAACTATGCTATTGTTCCTAATGGTCCTAAATTACTGTTTATATAGAAATATATTTATTAGATACAGCAGGAACTGTGCTGGGGGAGGGGAGGAGTTGGGGAGAGTAAGATGGTATAGCAGACGAACGTCTGAGTAATAATCACAAAAGTGGCAACTCTGGTTCACTATCACAGTCTGAGTCTTAGTGTTGACAGCACTAGGGAGAAGCTATGCAACAGCTAAATGCAGTAAATTCCACCATTTTAGCCTTCCCACTTATGAGAGTCATTTTCTGTACTGGCATCCAGCCTTCTAATCTCACAGAGCCTGAACCTGTGAGTTGCTGAGTACCGTCTGCAAAGCACTGAGCACCCCTAACTCCCATTGAGGTCAGTGGGAACTGAGGATTTTCAGCAGGTTACAGGAGGCACTCAGCAGCTCAGTGAATTGAGCCCATAAATTCCAAACACAGTGACACTAAATTTGTACTGGCTTCCATCTAAATAAGAAGCTGATAACTGCCAAGAATTACCTGAATGGATGTCTGTATGGAAGATGAAGTGGGAGGATACCTTGTATGGGATTACAAATATATGTAAATAGGGACTTTGTGAAAACACATTGCAATGACTAGATCCTGCCGATTACTGTGACTTTTTAAACACATTTACTACCAGGACAGTTATGTGCTGCTTTGTCACACATGCTTGATGTTTTGCTAAAAGATCGTTTGCTAAAAACAGATTAGGACCAGAACATGTCTGGCCCCTACAGGTGTGCAACACGATGCGGGAGCCAAGAAGCATGGAGTCTTCTCCACCTTACACCACCTGTGTAACAGCGACTCACAGCAGCAGTCCTTGAACACCTCTGAGGTTAAGGACTGTCCTTGCTCAATGCTTCCAATGGAAAGAGGCACCTTGGGAGCAGAGGTTTTTAGCCACAAAGATATGTGCATGCTGCACCCAATAGCTACATTACAACAATTTACACCAGTTGACTCCGGGACTGTCTGCTGGGGCACAGCAACTCCTCACTGCTCCCAACTCATGGCTGTGGATTAATGTCAAATTAAGCCCTTAATCTTTCAATATGACTCTAGGTAGGCACAAGACAAGCCTCTTCTCATCATCCAAATGATCAGTCTGGAGGAAACTTTGGGGCACCGTAATCATTCACTAGCTGATTTTAGTATCTGAGGTCAGAGCACTTTGATGTGTATGAATGAGAAGTGCTATGCAAGAGGTAGGTATGATTATTATTGACTACAGTAAGATCAAGCTTCACATACCATGATAGAAAAAGAACCAAAGGACAATGTGGTGGAGTTACTACTAGCACTGGAAAAAAATTCTTTAAAATAATGGGCTAGATCCACATGTGGTGTAAAACTGCATAGCGTTACCAACTACAATAGAGTGATACCGATTTACACTAGCTGGGACTCTGGCCCCCTGTATGTTTAGGGACTTGTGATGTGGGGTTGATGGCGATGGCAGCCGTTTTTAAATGCAGTCTGATGATATCACTGCTGATGACATCCGTGGAGACTGGGATCCTCTTTTCAGGAAGAAGAAAGTGCAACTGCACCAGACCACCTAGGTATCTCTCCTGGAGGAGCCATCTCCAGGAATAAAGGGAGAGCTCAGGTGCCTGTCTCACTGAGTCTGTGGCCTCTATAATGAGACTGCCAACAAGTAACAAATGTGTCGTAGAATAAACTCCTAATCACCAGGAGAGCCAGCTCCACCAGCCAGGCAGAATAAAGTAGGGGGAAACTTGGGGTAGGGAAATGTAAGATAACTATTTGTGTGGGTAAAGGAGGCTGGTAAGAATAGTTTGCATCAGGTAGCAGCAAACCTAGAGCCACTGGGAACGGTCATTTCAACACATCAACTCATTTCTTACAGTTGTTTAGTGGCCTGAGAGATAAGGAGTCCAGTAGCACAATTACTAAATAATAATCTAATAACTAAATGTTTTTTATAGCACCTGCCCGCTGAGAATCTCATAGTGCTCTACACATATTAAGGTATGAGGGCAAAATTTTCCAAAACACACATTAATGACTTTCAATGGGATTTTGGCGCCTAAGAGGCGTTTTTGGAAAATTTACCCTTAATCTTCACAACTGCCTTGTGAGGAGGGTATTATTGCCCTCACTTGCATATATGAAAACTGAGGCCCAAACAGGTTCTCTGATTTGTCTCTGGACACCACAGGAGTCAATTGAAAGGGATGGAGCACAACCCAGATTTCTCAGCCCCAAGAATCCTTATGCCCTAGGCCAGAATAGAATCAGTACCTAGAGGTAAACGACACTGTCTTCATTTATCAATCCCTGATAGCATCTGTTCAGAAAAGGGGTTTATTTTTATTTTACATTTGGATTGTTTTATTTTATGAATCCATAAACTTTTTTCAGTGATTTACAGTAAAAAATCCACATGATGCCCTAGCATTAGCAAGTTTCCAACGCGTCTGTTACTCTAGTCCCCAAAAGACATTCTTATAATTGAAATGCATAAGTTCAGAGCTATCAATTATCTTTAAAAACAAAATGGAGTCCCACTAGGAGAAGATTTCAGCCAGGTTCCTTTGTATGTAGAAGAAATTTAGGACTTAATTATCCTTGTCCTTGTGCAGGTGTGCTTTCGTATGGCAGGGAAGCAAGAGGCCTTCCCCTCTTTATGAAGGAGACAGACACAATCCGACTCCTTGCATTCACCGAAGAAAAAGTACTGTCTGAATCTAGTGTTGACAGTGGCACTAGACACTTCCTGGTCAGGCAGCCTGAAACAGCCCATACAGCCTCTCTTATATACAGGATGGGGAGTATCTGCCACGCCTATTCTAGTACTCGTTCAACAGCCTTACTCCCACTGGCTTTCTGGAGGCATTGGGCCTGCCTGTAGTAAGATGCCTTTGGAGCTTTCTCACACACCACCCAGGGCCACAAAGGGGAGTTACACTCAGCATTACAGCGTCTAACACTTAGGTGCCCTACCACCTAGGGGGAATCACAGCCCTCAGCTAGGCAACCAAGCTCTTCATCCAACACATGAGAAGAGTTAGGCACCTAAGGGTTGGATTCCCCAAAGCCAGCAAATTGAGAGGGGGCTCGGGGAGCTGCCTCAAGTAGCCATTAGCAAATACCAAGGATTGGGGTGTGGCCTATGTCCTGCCCTTCCAAGGGAGTCAGGTGCCTAACTGGAGGGAGGCACCTCCCTTACTTAGGATTCACAGCTGTCACCCATCTCCTGACGTTTGTTACCTAAACCAGGTCAGCACTTCCTTGCAACAAACACACACCAAGGGAAGATGGTGATGTGCTCACCCAAGATGCAGGAGACCTGGGTTCAAATCCCCAATCCGCCTGAGAATAGCAGTTACCTGAACCCAGGTCTCCCACCTCTCAGCTGGGCACCTGAATCACCAGCTAGTAAAATCACTCTCACGCTCTCTGGTCCAATGAAGATTGACATATGTCATACAAAGTGGGATGGCTTTAATAGAAGAGATTGAGAGAAATGCACCCCAGGATACCCTATAGCCTGGTAGTTAGGGCACTCACTGGGGAGATGAAAGAGCTGGGTTCAAGTCCTTGCTCTGAATCAGGCAAAGTGAGGATTTGAACTCATGTCTCTCACCCACAAGGTGAGTGCTCTAACCACTGGACCATAGAGTATAAAAGGGCTTTGTTTTGTGCAAGGCTTGATCTGAGAGGTGGCTTCTGAGCATGCCAGATGGGGCCCCACAGGCGAGATAGATGGGGGAATGCCTAGCTTGAAGATCCTGCCAGGCCTTAGGTACCAAGCTGCTTGGCAGTGTCAGGATTTAGGGGGTGGGGTACATGCCCACCAACAGAAATTTAGGAGCCTAGGAAATTCAGACACTTGCAGAATTTAGGCAGCAGCTCAACAGGAGTTTAGAGGAACTACATTTTGACAAAGGGGCAATTAGGCACCTAAACCCAAGACCTTAGCATAAGTATAGTTATTTTAAATACAAAGGGCCAGATTGTGCCATGTAGCTGCAGCTCCCCTTTAGGAGTGAGCAGCCTGGTCTCCCCAGTGCAACGAGCAAGCTCTACACGTCGCTGTTCAGTGGGGATGAAGGCATAGCTCTGCCTTCTACCTACCTCTCTGTGATGGATTGCACTCCATCCCTGGGGCTAAATGGAGAGAGCAGTCCCTTTGTTCCAGTCTAGCTCAGAGCCAGGACGACCCATGCGTGCCAATAGTGGGAGGGCAGAGTGTGGGCACCCGGCTTCAGCAATGTTACTGAGCATGCTTAGTCTGTGTGAGTATGCTCAGTACAAGCCAAGCAGCAAATCTGGGGTGGGGATACACGTGACCCCGCACGCCCTCTCCACGCATCACCTCTGCTCAGAGCCATGTAGGGGGTATCTAGTACTCATTTAGAGTACTTCTGCTTTGCCAACAAAAAGTGAGTAAGTCAGCTATTCAGTGCATCATGTTCTCCACCTTTGTCTTTTAAATTGTACACTCCTCAGGACAAGGGCCATTTTCATTTCTTGTCTAATAGCGCCGAACAGAGTGGCACTACTTAGCAAATCAACAGTAATAGTAATAAATAAATAAATAAATATTCATACAGCCAGCATGTCATCTGCAACCTCCCAAATAATCCCTGCATCCATTTTTAGTATCTTCTCCCAACCTATCTTCTTTCTGATAGGAAGATATAGCGCATTATAGGACATTATAGCACTTTACTGCTGCCCACAAGAAATAGTAATGCACTATGCACAATTGAAGAGAAAGTGACATATTTTCAAAGGGATCTTCACTCAGGCTCTTAAATTGTGCCTGTAATTTTTCACAGCAAAGTTGTATGCAAAAAACCTGTGATTTGTGCACATGCCAATCAGGTAGTCAAATATTAGCTATATATATACATATATTCATTCTGTACTGGCTGGAGTTCACCAGAGAAACGCTTAAACTTGTAATGAACATGACTTTGTAAAAGCATTACCAAATCTCTCATATAGGCAAAAGATGTCAGCTGAAAACCACAGGTACAGGCTATATTCAGATAGGATCTTTCCTCACTTCCCCTTAATATGAAACTTCTTTCCAGGTGTAAAGTTTAGCTTCTATACTATACTCAAATATGGCATTTTAAACAAGTCCTCTAAATATTCTTCTATAAAAGACACATTTTATTGCTTCTAATGAGTTGTTGCAGTTCAGAAGTTTCCATTACAGACTGACAATTAAGTTTCTAACAAACTGAGGAGCTACTAATTGACTTATCCATCTCACAAACTCAGGATCCCAGCTAGCACCCTGTGACACATTTTACATCTTTTGACCAAAAACCATTCACATTTTGCAAGCCACTTAATAATTAGATTTCATTTGTATAACCGGAATATCTTTCCTCTCCTTGACAGTAAGCTTCGATTCTGAGCAACAAAAAAACAAACAAAACAGAACACACAACAAACCTACAACAAAAACACAGAGAACAAGCTATAATTCTGCTGACTGTGTTAAGAGGACCAATGATAAGATATTGTTATGCTGGAGCCAATGCAGTGGCTGTGGACCCAATATCAAAAATTTATGGTAATTGAAACCACAGAATCTTTGGAAATGCAGTCAATTTGACTCACTATCAAAAGGTCACTCTATTCAATTTATACTCGATGCTCAGCACAATATTGAGAAAACATCTGAAAGCAAATGATCTTAGCAGCAGTTCAGGCTTCAACATTTACTGACTACATAAGGTAATTTGCTGATTACTAAATAAATGCATTACGTATGTTTTGTACTGGTCTGGGCTCACCAGAGGGATGTTTAAACGTGTAAGGAACTTGACACTATAAAAGCATTACCAGATATCTTATCATTAACATATTAACTGCATTTTTACAGTGCCGAGACACCTAGTGGAACTATCTCCTGCTCTGCAGAGACAAGAAATACAACATGCTACATTATGACCTCTCATGGCAAAAGCTCTGTCAAGTCCACGTCCAGAAATGTAGAACTGCAATACAAGTGGAAACTAGGAATGTTCTCAGCATCTCCCGTTGTGGCGCACAAGAGCCCTGCCATTCAAATGCAAGGCTCTGCCCACCTCTCCTTGGCAGAGAGAGAATGGAGGACAATGGCAGGGGCTGATGGAGGGAGATAAATCTAATCAGGAGTGGTAGAGGAAAGGTGAGAGGGAGAAGATGGGAGTTTTCGTTTTTTCAGAGGAGGGACTGGCCGCCTGTATTAATGTGAGTGAGTGTAGCATGCAGCATGGTGAATGTGTGAGTGAAGGCAGGGCCAGCCCACAACATCGCTTGGGCCAAAACTTTGAAAGGTCTCAATTCTGCCTTCTTCCTGTTCTACTCCTCTCATGGTACTGCTCTGCTACCTACCCCAATTAAGGAGAATTTACAACTTAAAATGCCTTGTTCAAAAATTTTAAGTAACACTTAACTTTCAAATGCCTGAACAGCAAATGTAACTTTTCTTGTCTGCATAGTAAACACTGGCATTTTTATCTGTTTGAATAATCAAAGTGGTGCTTTCTGTGCCTTCTTGGTTGCAAAGATTTGAACTGCTTCCTGAAGGTCCACAGTCTGGGCCAGCTCATGTTCTATTGAGATGGTTACAAGGTCGACCATCCTCTCCTGCGTCATTGTGGAGCGTAGATGTGTTTTTATTAACTTCAGCTTGGAGAAGCTGCATTCTCCACTGGCAACTGTTACAGGAAGTGTTAGAAGTATGCACAGAGCAACAAAAGCATTTGGAAAGACGGTGGTCATCTTATTTGTGCACATATATTCCAGAACAGCCTTTGGAGTTGATCCTGCTGAAATGTATCTTGAAAGGGCTTTCAGTTCATCACCTAAATCACTCGCATCAGGATTACACGTCATCATGTGTTAACACTGTCTCTAGTGCTCTGCATTGCTGGTGAAGGTCTTCTTCAGGTGTAGTGAGGAGTTCTGGAATATCATACAACATCCCAAATATACTGCTGGGTTCCTTGAGCTGCGTGAAACGTTCAACTGACTGCATTGCACAATCTAGCACCTGGTTAAAGAATTCAACTTTGAATTGTTGTTTGGGGTCTCTTATGGGAGACCCCGTGCCTCATAATCAAAATGTCTTCTTCTTCTTCTTCGGTGACTCTTGTATTCTTGAATGAGTGGGAAAACATCTTCAGTATGAAGTTCCTCTGCCAACTGCTGTGTACTCTTCAGAACGTTTTGAAATCCCTCATCTGACCGGTGAGATGGTAAGACTTTGCTTTGTCCAGTTGTTCCATTGCTCCAGATATATCAAGGTCAACACCTTGGAGTCTCCTGCTTACAACATTTATTTCAAACAGCATGTCATATTGCCACAACACTAAGCCACACAGATATTTGAAGTTATGTATGTTTCTGGTGATTCCATTTCCCGCTGCCACTGTTCTCCCATGAACAGTTCCTGTCATAGTATTATCCTCCATAATGGCAACTATGGCATCATCTATCTTCCCAATTTGGTGTTTGATAGGCTTTATCGCCTCCACTCGACTTTCCCATCGTGTGGCACTCAGTGGTTTCAGTGTCAGAGAGGATGTTCCCAGATGTTGCTTCAAAATTTGCCATCGATGAGCAGATGCAGAGAAAAATATATATGTGCTTTGAATTACATTAAAAAATTCAGCAGCCTCACTAGAAGCTGATGCTGCATCTCTGACCACCAAGTTCAATGAACGAGAACTGCATGGGACAAAAAGAGCTCGAGGGTTTAACTCTCGGATCCGTGTCTGCACTCCTCCGTTCTTTCCTCTCATGTTGGCACCATTATTGTAGCCCTGACCTCTCATGTCAGCTATCGCAATTCCCATATCTTCCAGCTTTTTCAGAAGCACATTTGTCATACCAGCTTCTGTGGTATCATCAATGTCAATACATTCTAGAAAATGCTCTCTGACAGTCACCATTGCAGGGACATTTTCACTAGGTTCTGTTGTTGTTACAAAACGCACCATTAAAGTAATTTGTTCCGTATGGCTGATGTCAGGTGTGCATTCCAGACTAACAGAGTAATATCTTACTGACTTCAGATCTGCCACAATCTTCTGTTTGACTTTTGTTGCCAATAGCTGTATGATCTAATTTTGAATTGTTTTTCCAAGGTAGCGGTGCGTGTACATTTCTTGGGTGGTGATTCTTCTTAGATGCTCCTCAAGTACAGCATCAAACTCAGCCATCAGCTCCACAATTTTAAGGAAGTTTCCATTGTTTGGCACATACAGCTGATCTGAAGTGCCACGCAGTGCTAGGTTTTGGGTAGCAAGCATTCTCACAATGGCAATGAGCCTTTTCAGAACATTTTGCCAGTAAAGAGACTCTAATGCAGTCTTCTCTTGATGCTGATCATCTATGGTGGGCTTTAACCTTAGTCTCATCTCAAGCTCTTTCCACCTATGGAATGCTCTCTGGTGATTTGCTGCCTTCTCATGGCACGCCAGATTTCTAGCCAGATTTTTCCAGTCCTTTGTTCCTGGAGAACCCAATGTGGCTGGAACATTAGACTGGAAGAGTTTACAACAAAAACAGTATGCAGCATTCTGGGTTTTTGAGTTCATAAGCCATGGCCTCTCCACTTTGTCAGTATTGAGGATTTCACGCCAGTAATATGTTGGATGGAAACTTCTATTTTCATTGTCTTTGGGGAACATGAAGTTTTTCTCTTGCTGTGGCCCATGCAGTACAAGGAAATCCCTCAGGCTACTGTTCAAGTGGGTCCACAGTCCTGGATCATCTAAGGAACTAAACTCAGCAGCAGCTGTTTCTTGTTCCTGTATCACTCTTCTCCGATCTACACTTTTCTTCAGGAATGTGCATGGTTACATCCCTTTGAGATGGAGATATGGATGCTGCAGGAGCTGCCAGATCACCTGCACTCTGAATAACTGGAAGATCAGGCATCTTCTCACCACTCACCACTGGGGCCGGAAGGCTCACGATGAACATTTGTGTCTATGTATCTCAGGAGAGCACCTTCCTGCTTAGATAGAAAAGCTTCCTTTGCTTTCTTTCTTTTTCTGAATGCTGCCCCAGAGGGGCGTTTTCTTCTTTCACTCATGCCTGCTGTTCTGTGCCATCTATAGTGGCTCTCAACACTTAATTGAAGGGGACAAATAAGCAGGCTGGTAGCAGGGCCTGAGCGAGGAAAGATATCAACGTCTTAAGGGCCTAACTGGCTCCTACTACTTCAGTTGACTGCCTGGTCTCCTCAAGTGGGTTCAGGGAAGCAGCAGGAAACAGGAAGCTCCCTGAGAAGCTGGTGTTAATCAGTCCAGGTTTCTGGGGGTGCTAGAGAGGTACATTAGAGGCTCCTCCTCCTCTCTCCCTGCAGCTCCTGCTGCTTTCTGTTATTCCC
Organism: Eretmochelys imbricata; assembly: GCF_965152235.1. Classification (NCBI taxonomy): domain Eukaryota; kingdom Metazoa; phylum Chordata; order Testudines; family Cheloniidae; genus Eretmochelys; species Eretmochelys imbricata. Next base: position 110,845,244 of record NC_135575.1, on the reverse strand, counting down.
TCTCACCTTTTCTCCTCCCTGCCTGTTATGTCTCTTGTGCCCTCCTTCCTCCAGCACAGCACTCCACCATCTCTGTGCATCTAGAGCAGAGAGAATACATATGCACCAGCAGCAGACACAATTTTCTACACTCTTGGTCCTTGTGGGCCCCCCCCACACCCCAGTCTGGCACCTGAGGCATATGCCTCAATTCGCCTCATGGTAAGGCCAGCCCTGAGTGAAGGAAGTGGGGTCTGGGTAAGCATGGGGTGTTGATGAGTGAGGGAGCTGAGCAAGGGAGTACCACAGCTGAGAGAGAATCTGGGAATGCTGATGAAGGTGGTGAAACTGGGAGAATAGCCAGGCCTGTGCGAAGTATCTGAAACTGCAAGAGGCAAAAGGGTAGTTCACACTAATGGGGAGTATCTGAAGTTACCCAGGCCAACGTCCACGCTCACAACTTAGCAACTTCCTCTATGTAGGCATGTGGTGCCTACCATGAATGCTTCCTTCCTCACAGTATCATGGCTCCCCCCATCCACAGTTGTAATTCATAAAAGTGATGTGGTCCTGAGTGCCGAACAATGTTCCAGGTGCTTCACAGTCATAGGCCCTGACCCAAGGATCTTAAACAAAAAAAAAAGGGGGAAGCAGACAGGAAGGATAGACAATAATAAGATCGAAGAGGTGTGTAGGACTCTTCCCCCTTACTTGTTTTCTGCTGAAAGTGCCAATAACATTTCAGCCCAAATACTCCAACACTGTCTGTTTGCTCACATTTCTTTATTTATTTGAAGTGTGGTGCATGCCTATCCTAAACTCTGTGTGCAGTTGCAAGGAATTTTTAAATGCTCACCCACAACGCATGCTTTGCTCCAGATATCTGCCTGTTAAGCAGTATGTTAAGGGGGAAAGAACACCACTTCACTCTAATTTACATTGATTATTTCACACATTTAATCTATGCCAATCCTTCTTCTTGTTGGTAATGCCTGACGTCTCCATAAAAATGTGCTATTGTGGCATTATATACCCTTCTTCTGCAACATAATCATCTCATTATTGTTGTGTCACATTTGCTATATTCACAATAATTAAAGCTATGTCAGGACTTCCATCATAACCCTCACCTCTTCCTGGAGATTTATGACTCTATATAAAAATAAATTCCTTTTGGGGTGAAATTACACACAGTACTCAGGTTCCCAGATGAGGAGGAAGTTTTATTTTTTTAAAACTTTGGTTCAAATATGTGGAGCCCTTTTTTGTTGTCAGAGGCATTTAAAAATGTTTTCTAATGCTTTTTAGCTTCTTTTTAAAGATCAAAATGTGAGAGGCACTTTGAATTGATGCCTTCTGTTTAAAAAAACTGAATTTAATTTGACCAAGAAATTAGTATTTGTAAAGTGTCTTATTCATTAACTAATTTTTAGAATGCTTAACTGGTCAATGCGTTCAGCTTCATCAAATTTATACAAGCGGGCCTATTGAACAGGTATTTCAAACAGACAGATTTTAGTCCTGCTCACACAGGAATAGCCAGCATATCTAGGTTTCTCTTAAACCTGTAGCATGAATGGATTAGCATATTGTTAACACAACGGAGCTTCCCATAAACTTTTTATTGTGATCCAGTTGGATGGCTGACAACACACTGCACATATTCTATATTCGTGGGCTGGCTGTAAGTGACTTGATGCAGACACAACACAAAATGCTTTCATAAGACTAAACCCAAGAATGACCAAGGGAAACACATTATAGGCAGGGGGACAAATTCTGTCCTTAGATATGTGTGCACAATTCTTGTGAAGTTAAACCGGCTTGTAATTAATGGGAGCTGCATTCAGGTATATGAGGAGGGAATTTGGCCCACCAAGTCCTTTGACACCTATGCACAATGGTGCATTTCCTTTACAAATCTCTTTAGGGGCTTTGGTTCCGCCTACAGTTTCCTCTATTTGTACCTGCATTATGATATCATCACTTAAATGAAACCGAAAAAAATCATACAATGAAGCTCTAATTCAGAATGTAAAGACACTACTAGTAAAAGTAATGCTGTCAGGTGCAGGTACTCATTTAGCATGAAGCACAAATGTGTTTTACCATTTTCAGCTCATTTTATAAAGTTGTATTAAATCAAAATATAAACATTACACAATATATAAACGACGCCTTCACTGCAAAAAGCAGTAACAGAATGGTGCAGTCAGCCACCATCTCCTCTCTAAAGAGAGGTGTCAGAATGTTCAAGCAGTCAAGCAATCTGATTGGCTTAGCTGTCTCAGCCACCTCATAATACCCTTAACTATATATTTCCTCGATTTGTCACCATGTGCCATGACTTTAATGTTCTTTTAATACAGGTGTGTGTGTGTGAATAGAATCATAAACTGGAGGTAGAGATTTTAAATAGCAAACTACACAGAACAATCACAGCAAGGGGTCTCTGTTACAGGGGTTTCTCTGGAGTAAGTCTGCTGGTTTCTGATTTCGAGTTATACTGAAGCTCATTAGTCATTATAGACACTGTTGATTAAATGTGGTTCAGTATAACAGGTAAAATGCCTTGCTAGTTTGCTCCCACCAGTCTAGCAGAGACAGAGCTATTTAGTGTTAACGCTGCCGTGCATGTTGTGAATCACACAGGGGCTGCATGCCTTGCATTCAATGTTTACATTTCTTTATCAGAATTAAATATACTGCTCATTCTCTGACAGCCTTTTAAAGCTATGCTCCTGACCACCACCACTCACTGTGAAAGACATAATGGAGATTGTATTTGCCTATTTCTTAGATCTGAGAGATGGTGATGTTTTATCAAGTCACTATATCATGAGAGATGGTGAAAGAGAAGTGGGAAATTCTTCTATTTGCCTCTTTAAAAACAAAGATTGCGACCTCTAAGGGCTTGCATTAAAATACTGTACTGTATAAATTTAGATTTTAAGTTCCTCAAGGAAGGAGCTGTCTTTTTGTTACGTATTTGTGTGGTACCGAACACAATGGGCTATTGATTTATGATTGGGGTCCACAGGTGCAACCATAATATAAAAAATATATATAAATAAATAAATAATAGTACCATAGGCTTTTATTTAATTTTTTCTACACAAAACCAAAAGAAATAGAATTAGGGATCAGATCCTCAGTTGGGGTAAATCAGTTCCTTTCCATTGGCTTTAATGGAGCTTCACCAATTTACACCAGTTGGGGAATCTGACCCTATATTCTTAATGAGTTCATATTCTCGCTAGCCAATATTCTAATACACTTACTCATGCTGAGTAGCATTTTTCTCCAGGAGTAATCTCACCGAAGTCAACATGAGTAAGTAACAGAGTAGAGAGCCTGAGGGATGAGCCTAATTTACAAGAAATGGAGCAAATTGCATCCGCCTTCATATTTAGTACTGAGATGTGATCTTTACAAACCACTGGTCACGACACACACAACATCTTGTTGATAATAGGTGGCCTCCATTTGTATCAAGATGGAGCATTATACACTGAGACTTGTGACTTCTTCTAACTGTACCACTGTTTCAAAGTGGGGGTAACATCTGGCTTCAAGAGCTTACAAGCCACACTTTTGACACTCATGCAGCCCCTCATAATCCAGCACAACATCTTCAGTTAGGGCCCTTACTCACATGAACAGCTCCACTGAAGTGAAACCTGGGAGACAGAAGGCTGAAGCTCCTACATTAACCAGAAGCTCTTACATTAACCAAAGCAGCGTGACCTCTAATACTATACATTTCAAACAAAGGGCAAGATATTCATAACAACTCTTGCACATTCAGCTGCTGAGGGAGTGGCTGGGACTCAGTCATGTTTAGGCAGCAATAAAATAATGTTTTGTAAACTCAGTGAGGACGACAAAGGAAGGTACTATTTTATCTTATAAATCAATGCCAAAAAAAATGCATACCGTTTCAGGTGAAGAAAGAAATATTTGTAACTGAATATATTGCAACGACGTTTTGCACCACAACCCCCCACTCCACCCTACCGCAAGTTAATGCAGAACGATCAGCTGAGTGTTTTAAAGCTGCATTGTCTTTACTTTCTGCTCGGACAGGAAGGAGCGCATAGGTCCTGAAGTCAATGTCCTACAACTACCATGATCTTAGACTGGAGTCTCCTCCCTCTTACAAGAGTATAAACCAAAAGTAACTCCATTGAAGTCAGAGGATTTAAACCAGTTCAGGTCTGGTATAAGTGAGAAGAGGCTCAAGCCCCTTATATTTGCCTTTCTTTCCCTAAAGAAAAACTGAATACATTCCTTTTTCTTTCAGATACATTGATAATGATATCTCGAACTGCAAAGATTCAGTGTCACCAGTGGTAACACAGCAATGTTCATTTCCATTAGGGTGGGTCTATAAAATCCTTCCTTTGCATCTGTTCTTCTACAATTTCCAAACAGCAAAGCTTGACATTTTGGTCTCTGACAAGCAACACTTAATATTGGGATGTTTGAAAAAATCTATATGAAAAAAGCTCTTAATACAAGATAGGCTGAACATTTTCACCACAAATGGTTTGTTTTAGCTATTTCTCTTCCTCATGTAAGATGGAAATCAGACAGCTTATTGGCTTTGCTTGTTAGGCCAGGTTAAAGGGATGCAACGCTGAAAGGCTCTTACAGAAGCTTACCCTTGGACTAAAAATAGCAGGCACTAGAGAATTATCTTAAATACTACCAAACTTGTTCTGCACTGTGAATGCAGATAACTGGAATAGGTTTCCATTTTTGGTAGTTTTAGAGCTTTTTAAAGTTATGCTTGCTTTAGCTGTCTGTTTAATTAGTTTCTGATTCTATTTGCCACATTTTCTCTCAGACATATAGCCTGGGGGGTACTTTGCCTATGAATCCTTCCTATTGAGCAATGGTGCTACTGTGAACATCTAATGAGCTGCTGGACCTCCCAAACACTCAGGGTAGGTAGAAATACCTCTTTGGAATATAAATGTTCAACACAGAGCAGCAAAGAGCAAACCAAAAGATACCATTCCCCTGCCACTCCCTCACCCTCCCTTGCATCCCTCAGGAAAAAAAATTTGGTTTATTACATTTTGTTAAGAAATTAAAATGTACTTTTGTTTACTGTTTTTAAACTCACTGGCCAAAGTTTTCAAAAGGGATTTCTGCTTTTGGGTGCCTCAGTTTTGGGGGGCTCAAACTCAGATACCTTAAAGGGGGTGAGTTTCGTAAAGCACTAAGCGCCTGCTCTCTGAAAATCAGGCCCCCTGAAGGTGGCTCAAGCTGGGCATCCAAAAGCACTAACCGCTTTTGAAAATCTTGGCCACTTTTCTGCACTGACCACTAAGCACCTCCATCATGCATAATCCAAACGCCACAGCAAAGACCACCTCCAAAGCACAGCACAGATATTCTCAGCCCTTATGTTCATTTGACCCTACTAGCAAAAGACTGAGAAGTATGATTACAAATGCAGCCATGCAACATTAAGAAGAGAATAAGAAGAATACCATGACTAGTATTCCCTGTTGCTGCTTCACCTCTCAGCACCTCTGGACACAGTCTGCTCTATTGTTGTTGGTAGCCACTGCATGAGGAACCTGCCCAAGATTCAGAACAGCACAAATGCCTCTAAACAATTTCCTATTCCCTCCCTTTCGCCTGGAGCTTTATGCTGGAAAACAATGGCAGCACTAGAGAGATTGCCAAAAACTGCAGTGTCAAATGGAACCTTATTCAGACATGTATTTTAGCATGTTTTCCAGTAAGGCTGGTTTTCCAGTAAGGCTGGTTTTACTACAATTTTCAAAGTACGCCACACGTACGTAACTGAAAGATGTAAAACACTTGAGTGAGTTCAGCATATGGAGCAAAACTAAACCAGGACCCAGAGCTATGAAGCTGAGGAACAGATTCTTCCCATACTGGCATCAATATCTGGTTCTTTGGCCAGATGACTTGTTCAACTGCTGTGGAGCTGGTTGAGGCCATCCTTAGATATATTTTTTCTTTAAGGGTGAGAAAGGTGTTTGCTCTTAAGCAGTGGTGGAAATCACAGGTTCCTCACAAGATATATATGCAGTGCCTTTACATGCTAAAGCAGAGCGGCGTAACATAGCCATACGTCTTGCAACTGTCATTAAAACCAACCATACATCTTCATTTGGGAAGCAAGTTTTTCTCTGTGAGTCAGGAGTTAAGTTCACTGCCTCTCTGTCAAATAAACAACATGTTCATTGTCACTAGGCTGCTGAGCAAGCCCTGCTTTTGACAATATGCATTCAATTTTATTCATCTATTTCTCAAGCCTTTCCTTCATAATCACATAGGGAAACGTTAATCCATCTACATTATTATATATTATTATTACTATTATTAACATTTTTATCTAAAACAAACTTAAAAAAGACATAAAGGGTAACAAGAAAACATTCTACAAATACATTAGAAGCAAGAGGAAGACCAAGGATAGGGCCTACTCATTGAGTAAATGAGTGGGGGAAAACAATAACAGAAAACGTGGAAATGGCAGAAGTGCTAAATGACTTTTTTGTTTCAGTTTTCAGCAAAAAGGTTAGTAGCGACTGGACGTCTAACATGGTGAATGCCACTGAACATGAGGCAGGATCAGTGGCTAAAATAGGGAAAGAACAAGTTAAAAATTACTTAGACAAGTTAGATGTCTTCAAGTTGGCAGGGCCTGATGAAATGCACCCTAGAATACTCAAGGAGCTGATGGGGGAGCTATCTGAGTCATTAGCGATTATCTTTGAGAAGTCATGGAAGATGGGAGAGATTCCAGGGACAGGAAGAGGGAAAATATAGTGCCCATTTATAAAAAGGGAAATAAGAACAACCTGGGGAATTATAGACCAGTCAGCTTAACTTCAGTACCCAGAAAAATAATGGAGCAACTAATTAAGCAATCAATTTGCAAACACCTAATAAGATAATAAGGTGATAAGTAACAGTCAGCATGGATTTGTCAAGAACAAATCATGTTGTCACGGTAACAAGCCTTGTGGAAAAGGGGGAAGTGGTAAATGTGGTATATCTTGACTTTAGTATGGCTTTTGATACTGTCTCGCATGACCTTCTCATAAACAAACTAGGGAAATACAACCTAGATGGACCTACTATAAGGTGGCTGCATGGAGCTACTATAAGGGGTGCAAAACTGGTTGGAAAACCATTCCCAGAGAGTAGTTATCAGTGGTTCACAGTCAAGCTGGAAGGGCATATCGAGAGGGGTCCAGCAGGGATCAGTTCTGCATCTGGTTCTGTTAAATATTGTCATCAATTATTTAGATAATGACATAGAGAGTACACTTACAAAGTTTGCAGATGATACCAAGCTGGGAGGGGTTGCAAGTGCTTTGGAGGCTAGGATTAAAATTAAAAATGATCTGCACAAACTGGAGAAATGGTCTGAAGTAACTAGGATGAAATTCAATAAAGACAAATGCAAAATATTCGATTTGGGAATAAACAAATCAGTTTCACACATACAAAATGGGAAACGATTGCCTAAGAAGGGATCTGGGGGTCATAGTGGATCACAAGCTAAATATGAGTCAAAAAAGCAAACATTGTTCTGGGATGTGTTAGCAGGAGTGTTGTAAGCAAGGCACTAGAAGTAATTCTTCTGCTATACTTCACCCTAATTAGGTGTCAACTAGAGTATTGTGTCCAATTCTGGGCACCACATTTCAGGAAAGATGAGGACAAATTGGAGAAAGTCCAGAGAAGAGCAACACAAATGATTAAAGGTCTAGAAAATATACCCTATGAGGAAAGATTGAATAAATTAGGTTTGTTTAGTCTGGAGAAGAGAAGACTGAGAGGTCAGGGTGCTTAAGCACTGAAATAAATTGCCCAGGGAAATTGTAGAATATATATAGTATTGATTCCATTGTTGGCTTTGCAGAAGTGAGTTTGCCAGCGGGACTTAAATTAGGAGAGGATAGTGGGTTGACCCGCAACTCCACAGTTGAGAGAGCAATTCATGCATCAGGGGTAGCAGGAACAAGTCACTGAGATATTTGTATGAGAGATGAACATTGGGGATGGCATTACTGGCAGAGAAGAAGAAAGAGAGAAGGGTAGGCATGTAGGGAAGGGCCGAGTACCGTATGGTCTTAAAAGTGAGCAAAGACATTACTATAAGACTATAGAAATTAACATATTAAAAACCCACAGGGGAATAGGCTATAGTAAAAAGACAAATTGGTGAGTATCCTCACACAATGACATTTTCTGGAGGGATAGGGAAGAACAAGGTGTTTAAATGGGGCCTCCCATTTTATGTAATTTACTTTGGGAAGACTAGTAAGCATTCACACACATAAGCAAATGTTTGAGGTAGAGAAAGGTAGGTGTCGGGTAAACTTACGGTCGGTGGAAACTTCATACAGTAGAGCTTCACCTAGAGGTTCCCATGTTACAGTAAACTGAGTAGGGCAAGCTTTTATTTTGGGATTAGGATAATCTTTAAAATACAGAATGCTAAAAAGAATTACAACAATGGTAGCCTCTGTGCATCCTCATCTTCTGCCACGACTTCAGGTTTGGGCTCTGTTTCTTGAGAGTCTCATGTGGAGCAACTGCAAGACCAGCCACTTCCAGAGACAGAAAATAATGCTTGCATTACTGCCAACTCCTCCTTTCATTCCTCTTGATACCTTCGTATTGAATTTTTCTTTTTGCTAATTAGCAGCAAAGCAACTAGCTTTTTGTTCATTCTGGGATAGTTTTAACACTTCTAGATGAAAGATTAGCTAGTTAGTAACCCTAAGCCCCAGCAGCTTGGTTAACAAATTGACTCTTGATAGTCCTGCATTTGAAGAGCAACTGAGGGATGAATGGTGGCCTACCATGCATAACTCCTTATAAGGTGGTACACTCAGCAAAAGTCACCCTGGAAGTTATGAGAGGACAGACAAATTAGTGACGAAGAAAACTTCCTTGGGACATGGAAAGGAGTGGAAGACTTCCACAAAGGTATTTGTGAGATATAAGTTACAGTGAATAGGAATCAGTGTGAAGAATCATGCCACTAATGCTGGCAGCCGATTGAGTCCTGTTGTTTTTCCTTGTTTGAAAGGTGCATCAGAAGATAGACTAGATAGTGTGCGTTTATGGATGCAAGAAGGTTAAAGATAAGATATAATCTAACCAAATCACAGAATGCAATTTGGAAAGATGCTCAAAGTTATGGAGTCTGGTTGAAGGATTAATAGGCTTGTCAGATAACAGTCAGGCTAGCTGCATGTTGATGTAAGACTACAGTTACTGGGCTCCAGAAGGAGGAAAAACTGGTGAAGTGGCTGCAGTCCTTCATTATTTGCTGATATTCTAGTTACAAGACCAGCAAGGCTACCTACACATATCAGAGGTTGCACCAAGTGTTCAGAAAGTAGCAGGTGGATGTATTTCCAGAATTCTTGGTGTGTAGAAGCTTGGCACTGGAAGATGTGTTTGTTTTTGCTTGTTTGTTTGTTTTTACATCCAACAATCTGAGAGGATTCAAGCATTTAATTAGCAGTCAGCAAGGTTTTGTACCTTTTCTTTCCATTCCCATTAACACTATGAATCCTCTGCTAATGCAGACAAGTATACTATTATGATGGACTGTTGCCCCACCACGGGGTATTTTGCCAAGATCTCATTTATGAGGAAGGTCTGGCTTATCATTTAGCAGTTACGAAGTTAAAAGCGGTATCATTTTAGGGCTGTGTGAGGTGCTTGCAGTAAAAACTGAAACCATGCAAAACTTCTCTGATTTCTAGTCTGATTATAAACACAAAACTCGTTCCTTGAAACGTTTGCAAACCTTTCAAGCAGAGCTGGGCTGATTTGTGCATGGCTTCTCTGTGAAATACAGTGGCGTCTGATGAATTTTGCTTTTGATTTTTGAGGTCAGTCACACTCAAAATTGAGGCTGACACTGGAGGGTGGCAGTCCATCAGGGTTGAAACTGAATGCCTGGACAAATGCCTGCAGTGTGAAACTGGTCAGTTTCAACAAAGTTCTAGTAGCATTACCCTTTCTGAAGATGGAATGTATCAGGATGCAATGGGGCTATTCTGGTTCTAAAGAAACAACAGATGATCCTGTCACACACTGAGAACTTGGGGGTGCTCTGGACAAGAGATGGAAGGGGATGAGTTTTTTTTTTTCTTGTTTGTTTACATTAGCTTTTAAATTTCTTCTTTTTGGTGTGGAGGAGGGGAGATGGGGAAAACTCAGGGCAAACCAATTGGTTGTCCCCATTACAAAAGCAATGGATGGGCCAGGAGTGCTATTGCAGGATATCATCCCTTTTGCTGACTCAGTGAAGAAATGCATTTGTCATTCAAAGACAAATTAAAAAGGGCATGGATGATGCTACATAGATGTACAGACTCAGTTATCAGTCAGGTACAGGCAGCATCCAGTTACCTCCAAGCACATTTAAAAATCTCTTTTGGTGTATGTGGACAGAATGTCTTTGTCAAAATTTCAGTCTGAGCAAATATTGCAAAGCGATTTAATGCAGGGAGGATTTGTCCCTGCAGAAATTGACACAAATTCCTTTTGGGATGGGGCAGCCACCCCAACTGTATAACTGAGGGATTGCCAGGAGACAGAATTAGGAAAAGTGGAAGATAGCACTGTGGCCTAATGTAAACTCTTAAATCTGCTGTACACATAGCAGCAGCACTGATACACAATAAATTGTTATCTATCACTGCACTCCCAAAAGCAAGTACTGGAAGGGACAAAAAGCGTGGATGGATTTTTGCACATCCTTATGCATTCTGGTCAGAAAAGTGGCTAATACACAGTTCTGGTACACAGTTAAGTATCCTATTGATAGACAACAAATTACAATAATTAGTGGAAATATTTTTTTAGTGGAAATATGGTAAAATCAGGTGAAGGCCACATCAGTATACACAAGTGGGTCTCCCAGTGCCTGATACGTTAGTGGTACCACTTAGGATCTTGAGATGGCAACGTTTCGGAATGCTACCATTCGGACTGATAGAAGAACCCATTATTCACAAAAACATGTCAAGGATGGGGCAGGGACCATCTATTTTATGTTTTTGTACACTTTCCAACACAGTGGGCTCCGATCCCTGATGATGGCCCTTAGGCTACCACTACAAAATAAACAATAATGTCTTCAAGAAAAAAAAAAGAGTATGCTCTGACATCTTAATCGAGCAAGTATGGTGGCAGACCAGTGACAAGAGTGCCTTAACAAAGAACCAAAAGTAACCTTAAGTAACTATATGAATTTTTTAGGGAGCTGAGTCACTGCTGATGATTTTAAGGGCTAAATACACAAGAGAGTAATGTGCTGCCAATATTCTAACGGAGAGATCCCACCCTAAATGAAGTATTACATAAGATTTAGCAATATCAAAGATACAATGAACTCCATCCAAGGCAGAGAAATCATCCTTATCTTCCCATCATCCATCTGTTGGCAGAATTTTAAAAAGAGGCTCTTGGGGTCTCCTCCATGGCTCAACACACAAATTAAGTAATCAAAGGCAAGGCAGGGATGATTAACTAACAAGAGCCCCTCCAGGCCATCACTGGCACAGGTTTATTTCACCCAGATGTTGTTCACCTATCTGAGACTGATAATGACAGTCTCAGATTGGATTTACAGAAAAACATAGATAATAAGGTGCTGGTCTGTGAAGCTCTACACTGCGCCAGAGGAAGCAGAGCTGTTTTGTAATGTTACTCTCTATTTTGAAATGTTATCCTCTCCACCTGAGAGACTTCTTCCTGCAAATGGGAGGTCTGGTCTCCAGCGACATTGAACTGACCTTTTATATGCAAGACCGGGATCAACAGCAAAGAAATTACAAGGGATGGCAATACTAAAATCATGTGCAAGCAAAAGCAGATTGACACCCTTTAGTTAGAAAGGGATGTGATTTGCAAATGGAAAGCTCTGTGGTGTTAGAACTGAACATTTTCACACCTATCAGAAAACCAATGAATTTTGGCTTTTCCCCAGATATAATGGGGTGAAAAACAGGCAGCATTTTCCCCAAATCATCCTGCTAATGAAAGCAGTACATTTTGTTTATCTACACTTCCTCCACCTCCACCTATTCCTGGGAGAGAGGAGTAAGGGGGAGAGAGGGAATTAAGCAAAGTCTAAAGAAGAAAAAGAGAAAAGCTCTGAAGGATTGTAGATCCTCTTCCATACAACGTTCCAGTTCTTACGAGTCACATGCCACTTTGCTCCTTTTGTAAGTCCCCAATTCCCTGTGGACTAGTGGAATGCCCTGCAAGGCAGTTCCAGTCAAAGGTCTGCTATGCTCTACAGCCATGCACTTAGCTTTCTGTTTACTAAAGCTGCTGGAAGTTACACTATCTGCACAATTCTCTATAAAGTAAATGACCAAGTCAAAGATTGTGTGAGATATCCCACTAGTTCACCTTTCAAAGAATAGACAGCCTACCAGAATGGGCAAAATAGGACCCATGGAAATTGAGGGTATCCCAGTGAAATGTGTCTTTGCTTAATATAAAAGCCAAGTGCATATGAAGGATAAACAATGGAGAAAACTGGCAGCATAGCAGAACTGGAACCTGGAGACTTCCTAGAAGTAAAATATTTATTAACGCGTCACCCCATTATATCAGAAATACCTGTGTTTCACTCTGGGTCAAGAGAACTTTCAGTCATCGCTTGATTGTTCAGCCTTGCATTAGCTCTCAGTGTTTTCTCCAAGGTCAACATTATGGTGGTAAGTACCACTTCACCAAAGTAAGTTATCTTGTCTCAGTGACTGGCTTGCGAAAGGTCTGTCAGTTTTTGAGGCTCAGAAGGCAGCTTGGAAGGAGAGTGAATTATTTCCTTCTCAGAGATCAGCCTACTTGGGGGTAGTTTTTAGCACACTCCAGAGTCCTGTCAGGGATGTCCTCTTAACAGCTCACTGGGGAAGTTGGATGCCATCAGCCAAATAGCTCTTTCAGATGCTGGTAAGCACTATTTTTCTTAGAAATCATTCCATGAGTCAGGAGACATTCTCTCCACTTTCAGATTAAGTAGACCCCCACAGAAGGGAAACCTACAAGCCACGTATCACTCCCTATATTGGTGTAAGGACATGATGAATGTCTGCAGAGAACCCTCAAGGAGCAGCTGTTACTGCAGACAAAAGTCATCAGGTGTGGGAAGTTCTCTGTGTCCCCTTTCAGCACACAGATCCAGGTCTGTCAAGGATTCAGCCCTCCTCATCAAATTCCATGAGATATGAGTGGTAAATTTGGCCTTTCTAGTCTTCATGGGCTGGTGATAATCCATTCAGACAGCTCAATGGTGGTTTCATAAATCAGTAAGCAGAGCAATACCAGGAAAATGAGGCTAGCATGTGGGTTCCTCACAGAAAAAACTCTATTCAGATAGGCCAATCCAAAACAAAATCCAAAATCTGGGGGACTTTTTGGTGCCTTAAAAACCAAAACATGACTGAGGTGTGGCAAAACCCCAAACCAACAGCCACACAGGATCATCCCTATCACAAACTGCAAATTAATATCCCCATTATGAAATAAGGCTGCTCTTGTCTGAGTTTCAGCAGACAAAATGTATTCAAAGCCATTTCCTATACACTCTATAGGGCTTGATTTCCAGAGGGGCCTACACCTGCCCTCCACTGATGCATACACACGTGTTCCCAGTGGGGTTCTGTACATGAAAATTCTAACTCCTGCAAGTTCCATTGTTATATGTCACTTACAAACCACAGGCATTAGTACACAGAAAATATATACATGAATTTGTGCACGCACAAAACTGCATATGCACAACTGGAAGCTAGAGCCTGAAAATCAGGCCCAGAGCACTCAAACCCCAACACTGACTTCAACTGGAGTTGTAGGTATTCAGAATGTTTTAAAATAAGCCCCTTCATATTCTGTACAGCTAAGGTTTTAGTCAAGGATTTTTAATGTGTAATTATTAGAGTCATTAGGGAAAGCTGTTGCTTGTATGAATTATTTATTTAAAGGATTCACTGTATGAAGTCAACACCAAATCTCTCTTCCTATACAACTTTGCTCTCAGCAAACCCTTACACACTTATAATAGGTTAGTGGTATTGTGGAAAACAAAATATCCTACATTAAGCCTAACCATGATTTTCATCCTCCTTTAATAGCATGGGCCTGAGTTAATGTTACATGAGATGGGGCAGGAGGAAAAGAGCATATCAGGGTTAAGTTGTAGCATTTAGTAGCAATTAGCATTGATGTGCGGTAGGAAAATAGCAACAAAATAATAATAAAAGGATACCCTAGAAATACAAACCATTTGGGGGGGAAAAGATGAACAGTTTAGCCAATTAGCATTTGCCTAAGTAAATCAAACTTTTTTTTTAAACAGGGAGAAAAAGAGAAAAGCCACACAGCAATATTTACTTCTGAACATCAATGACTGCGTATCCTACAAAAGGAAATACTACCTTCCCACTTTTTGTGACCCTCTCTGCAATTCTAGGGAAAAATGTTTAGTTCAACATTATCGTAAGCCAGAATATGGCTCTATTTATGTGACAAGTTGACAACATACAATTTCATGCTTGTTGAACTGATCTGTGTTATATATTCAGTGTGAATATTATGAAGTCTCACCATTATAAATATGAAACAGTATACGCCTATTCAAAGTAACTCCAGCAGTGGCAATTTATGGCTTGGCTGTTTGTATGCTGATGAAGTCCAAAAGCCACCCTAAGAAGCTGCATCTCACTAAAACAGATGTGCACTGTGACTGTGACCAAAACGGATTTACGATGACCTATGTGAAAGGAGGCTAATATATTTTTGTCTGTATGGCAACTGACACCAGTTTGTATTTAGGTATGTGACTGGTGGGAACACAGTGGAACACTGTGTTCTTAAGAGCCTCTTAACACAGGCCAAGCCATTTGTCTGCCAGTATTTTACCACTGTTCTGGGTGAACATTATTTTCCCCTGTTGCAAAAGGGGCATGCTTAGGCTGAGTAAAGATACGGTGAGTTCCCAAAACCTTGGCCACTCCAATTGAAATGTTGGGCAGTGCAACGGAATGTACGCATAACAGGATTGTGCGGCTGATCATGTGCCCTTTCTTGATCACATGCCTCGGAATGGTACAAGGCCACTAAGCCATCAAACAATAAGCTCTCAAAGGAATTGTTTTTTTTTCATTTTGCGGGTTCTTTTTGCCTGAGGGTTTCAACTAATTTACAAGGACTTACTTCAACAGAGGCAAATTTGGACTAGTACAGAACAGCACAGTTTGTTCAGTTGGGAAAGAGAACGAAGAAATAATGCACCTTGCTGAAGCAAGATATAGCAAATTTGCATAAACACTTCCCAATAACATAGGAGCTGCTTGGAACAAAATAAATTGTACTTACGCTTGAGAGTTTTTAAACCCAAGCAAACTTTGTGGTGGATTATAGCTTACACACACCTGCCATACAGATGTAATGTTGTTTCTGAGACGCACTTATTTAGTAGACTCAGAGCGCCAACGGTATGCAGTATTACCCATTAATCTCATTCTTAACTCTCTTATTAATGTGTTATACAACTCAAGCCAAAGATATTTGTAAAGGTAAACATATTTGCATAACGTATTTGACATTGCTATATTACCTGCTATTTTTCCCTATATCCTCTCTTCTGTTCCATTGGAACTGAGGGTCTTTCTCCTAGTTTAAATTTTTTTTATTATAGCATTGTTATCTTTTATTATTATTATAAAGTTCCTATCCCAAATCTGCATCTTCTACCTTTTATGTTTATTGTTGTACTAAACCTACAATGTTGTCTGTTTCTCTACTAAATCTATCCTGTAACCACATACTGTACATTCATTTCTCTAGGACCTTGGTGGCTCTTATCTGCTTGCTTTTATGAGCTCTTATGAACTGCTAGGAATAGCAATTTGCAGCGCTGTTTGTAAAGCCATCTCAGTCTGAACTCAACCTTCCCCTTCTTTGTCATACAGTGATACTCTCTGCAGAGAAATCCCATTTGCCATAGCAAAAATTCATTACAAGATGCATTTTAGATGGACACAAGTTGCCAAGTATGCTAGACATGTTTATAATATATAAAATATTTAGCATACAGTAGTTAGAATTTTAATAAACTACATATTAGTGCACTAATGTATGTATTCATATAAGATGGTCTTTGTGTTACCCTTAGATTTACTGATATGTTGCCCACTATACATTATTGCCCAGAGCTACTTAGTTTATGTTTGCTAAGGTCTAAGACATACTGCTATGCTGTTCACACAATCTCAATTCTTTTAAGTACTTTGATAAGCTTTATTCTGCCATTATACCATCTAGAACATTAAACACAATGTTTAAGTTCTATGTTAAATCACAATCAGTTCCTATTAACTGTTCCAAGCTCCCCATTTTTATCAACAGTTACTTTATTAAATCCTTAATAATATAGATGGAATAGTTAGTTAATTTGTGTGTTGAGCCATGGATGTTAATTTGTAAACATAATAACATACTGCAATCATTTGCATAATAGCATTTTAATCTTTTTAGTAAAAGCTGTAATTCCCTACAAAGTACACTGCAGTAGAAACTAAGTGACTATTGGTAATAATAAAAAAGGCCTTAAAATTCTGATCCTATTATAGTGTTGGAACATACCCAAACTGCTTCCATAATCTCTGAAATGTTACTGTTCTCTGATTTAGGTGTCTGTGTCAAGAATAAAAATGAAGTATAACTGGTAGCAGTAGACTATTTCCTAAATGTAATTTAGTATTCACTAAGCACCAGCACTTTGCAAATAGCTCTGAGGCTTTCCTTCAAAGTTCAGAGCTCTAGTTATGCATATTGTGTGAGGTACACCATGCAGCTCACCTCTAGACTCTGTTGTGCTGAATAGATGGCTATGATAAATCATTCTGAATTGGCACTGAAGGGCATCAGCCATCAAGGATTTGACTACTATGTCTTTTTCCCCAAGATTATATCTCCTTGAACTGCCTGCCTTGGGCTACTAGTTTTGGAGAAAATTAAAAAGTGGTAAAAATTCTGGAAGAGGCCAGTTCAAAAAAATCTATAGAGGTTCAGTCTCTGGAAACCCATTAACACCAGTCACAAGACTGGCAAAGAAAACACTGGTGGTTGTTTAAAAGTCAGGCCAAGTCATTTTACGTAAGATCTGGTAATTCATTAATCAATCTGGCTACAAACCTTGAATGAATAACTTGCAGTAGTAACAAAGACTGGCAGCACCACCGAAGATTAGAGTATATAACCTGAACCAATGCAAATTACCCTCCTGGTGTTAAAAGCCCCCCATCATCTTCTTCATGGAAACCATTCCAAATGGATAAGCAGTCATTTATCTTCATAAATTTCTCCTTTGCCAAGAACAACAGAGTATGCAATTCATTGTGAATTTCTTTCTCACTCCCTCATTCTCACTGCTTGTAATACAGCATTTTTGGCAGCCCACAGTGAAACACTGTCGCCTATTCAGGTCTCCAAATATATAACACAGAGCACACTCCTGAAAGTAACTTTGACTACGCTGAACAATTAAAAAGAAACAAACAACTCTTTAAAAATAGAGAATTGCATTTAAAAACAAAACAAAACAAAAACCAGCAATTAAATTCAGGGCAGGCCAAGAAACTCAGGTCTTATTAAATCTGTTTAAAAGTGAAAAATATTTTGTCAGAACACCATACTTGAAAATTCTTTTTGACACTACGCTGCTAAATTAGACTTTAATTGGCTGTTGTCTAGCTATATTTTCTCTTTTCAGATGACTTCCACTGATCTATTTGTGAATGGTGCAGACAGCGTATACTTACCTTTGCGCACCTCTATCCTCTGTATAATGCTGTCCACTCTTCATAAATAATTTAAAATATGACTAGCCTTATATAGGGTTAGTATACAGGGTACAGTATATTTGAAATACACCTCAGGAGGTAACAATTTTCATCTCCCGAGGAAGAACACAAAAAAGCCTTCTAATTCACATTACTCAAAGATCTACAGATCTCCACATGTTACATAGTAATGACTTTAAGAATTGAAACCAGTTTATTTTTTTGTAAAAGGGTAGCAGAATCAGTTTTGTACAAATATAATTTTTGAAGGTCTGATCCTTTCCAAAAGCAAATCACAAAAGTGAATGAGAACGAAAGCCATCTACCTAACCAGTACACACAACCAGTTAACTATTTACTTGCATGAGCTTATGTCAATAGACAGTGCTCTTAGGGGTAAAAACTCCCTTAACATACATCTCCAATGATCAGAATCTCAGGCAATGAAAATCAGGGAAGAAAATAGAGGTAGCCAGGCTAAGAATAGAAAAAAAAATTAATAAATGTACAACACTGATAAAGAACATGCAACATCAGTGTAACAGTAAGGCCTTAATTCACCACTGTGTTCCTCCAATTTCATGCCAGTGTAAAACCAGTTGCACCGGGATACAAATGGAGTACTGTAGTGATGAATCAGAAATATCTATTCTATAACAGTACCGTCAATTTTCGCATCACATTTAGATTGTTATCTCTCATTAGATTTAGACTGTAGATTCATCATATTTAAACTGAAAACTCTTCAGGGCAAAGACTGTCTCTTAATCTATGTTTGCACACTGTCTAGTACATGTGGATCATGTTTTCAGTTGGTCCCTAACCGCTACCATAATACATTCATAAACTGATAATAATTATTCCTACAATACTCAATTTTCAAAAAGGCAATTCACTAATTTTTAGAAGGAAAATGCCTTAATAGGCTTCAGTTTTCAGTTTGAGACAGAAGTGCAGAGTATTCACCCTCTGAAACACAAGCCCCATTAAAGATGCCTCAGGCTGGGCACCCCAAATTTCGTAAGTCCCTTTTGCAAATATAGGCCCTCACCTAGACAGTGCCACAAGCAATGCATTGGTAACTCAAAGGAGAGAGTGGTTCACTTAAGGTTAGGTTTTCAATTATTGTTGTGCTGCTTGTACTTTCGATCTTTTGTTTGCAATTCCATTTTGAACAAATTTGGAATATATTTCATGTTTTCATAGCAGTCAGCTCTCAGATAGAGGCTTTAAGGCTTCTAAAACATATTGCCCCAGGATGATTAAGATACAATTATATTTTCTTTAAAAAGAAAGAGCTGAAATGCCAAAGCTAATCAATATAGAAAAATCTAGAAATTAACAAACAAGAGACTAGGTAGAGCTTCCATTCTCTGCGCTAACACAAATAGTTTGTCTCAGAGCATCACCTAGATAATCCCCAGAGAAAGGACACATCTTTTATTGTTCTTGAGCACCCTCAGTTGTCTCATTAAGGAGCAGTAGAGACAAGAAATAGTGCTACATATATATATATACACACACAGCTACATAATGGAGAACAGGGATAGGGGTTAAAGTTTGGAAAAAGCTGGCCCAAAAAGAAGGGCGAGTTTTCTATTATTCAGTTTGGATAGCCTGATCACGACTGCCTACCCTGTAAGAAAACAACTCCTTTATTCCCCTCTTTCCTAGAACTAACTAATGACAAAGAACGGTAGTGGTGGAAATTATTAATGTGATACCAAGATATAGAATATTAGTAACCTTCGATCAGGTTACCAGAAGCTATATAGAGACCCTCCCCTTCTCCATAGCCTTTGTTGCATGTAGTTTAGCACAGGCTTATACACACAATGGGTAATACTGTGACTAGTCATGAATACTAAACTGGGAGGAGTGGTGATACTAAACTGGGAGGAGTGGTTGATACGCTAGAGGGCAGGGATAGGATACAGAGGGACCTAGACAAAATGGAGGATTGGGCCAAAAGAAATCTGATGAGGTTCAATAAGGATAGGACGGAAGAACCCAATGTACAGCTACAGACTAGGGACCGAATGGCTAGGCAGCAGTTCTGCGGAAAAGGACCTAGGGGTGACAGTGGACGAGAAGCTGGATATGAGTCAACAGTGTGCCCTTGTTGCCAAGAAGGCCAATGGCATTTTGGGATGTATAAGTAGGGGCATAGCGAGCAGATCGAGGGACATGATCGTTCCCCTCTATTCGACATTGGTGAGGCCTCATCTGGAGTACTGTGTCCAGTTTTGGGCCCCACACTACAAGAAGGATGTGGATAAATTGGAGAGAGTCCAGCGAAGGGCAACAAAAATGATTAGGGGTCTGGAACACATGACTTATGAGGAGAGGCTGAGGGAACTGGGATTGTTTAGTCTGCAGAAGAGAAGAATGAGGGGGGATTTGATAGCTGCTTTCAACTACCTGAGAGGTGGTTCCAGAGAGGATGGTTCTAGACTATTCTCAGTGGTGGAAGAGGACAGGACAAGGAGTAATGGTCTCAAGTTGCAGTGGGGGAGGTTTAGGTTGGATATTAGGAAAAACTTCTTCACTAGGGGTGGTGAAACACTGGAATGCATTACCTAGGGAGGTGGTAGAATCTCCTTCCTTAGAAGTTTTTAAGGTCAGGCTTGACAAAGCCCTGGCTGGGATGATTTAATTGGGGATTGGTCCTGCTTTGAGCAGGGGGTTGGACTAGATGACCTCCTGAGGTCCCTTCCAACCCTGATATTCTATGATTCTATGAATAGTTGTGTGATAACAGTGAAACTGCAGATGAACTCTTAGGCCCAGAATTTTAAAGGTATTTAGGTGGTGTTGTGCTCAGCCTTGGTATGTCTAACTGATTTAGGAGCCCAAGTCTCATTTCCAAAAGTGATTTAGGAACTTAGGAGCCTAAATATCATAGACTGTCAATGGGATTTTGGTTCCTAAGTGCCTACATCCCTTTTGAAAATGAGATGCAGGTTCCGAAATCCATAAGGCATAGCAATGCTGAATGTAGCAATACCTAAATAACGTTGAAAATCTGGGTCTTAGCCTACTCTGCATACTTGCAAGAATGCAGGAAGAATTCTGGCACTTGCCATTCCAGGCCTAAAGGCTAGGTGTCAGAGGCGTATTAGTGCTGCCAACAATATCTCATGGCCCAAGGGGGGGCCTAGCAGCGTGTGTCAGGACCCTGCCTACATTTGAGAACTGGAAGCAGCTAGACCCAGCATAGGAAGAGCGTCCACTGCACTTTTCAAGTCTCTTGTAATTGCAGCCCTTTTGATGTAATCCTCCCACTGTCTACACTCAGGTATGACATATGCAGACTAATGAGACTGTGACTTTAAACCCCAATGCCACATGATAGACCAATGGTTGTCCCTATTGTTGTGCACCAACTAAGTCAGTTTAAATATAATAAATGACAGACTGAATATAGACAATATGGCAAAGTGCTACTGGATAACAATCTGCTCCTCAGAGGAAGTAGTCTCTGAGCCAAAGCGTGCCCTCATTGACTTCAGTTCAATCTGTAATTCAAGTCAGTGAAGTCCTTGAAGTCTGAGGGGTGGCATTTGAGTAAATGATGGCAGAATTTGTCTGCTAGGGAAGATGGAAAACACTTCTCATCCAAATCTCGGTTTCTGACAATGTTAGTTGCTGCCTCACAATGCACTTCCCTAGATGTATTCCATCTATCTCTTTCTACTGAACCCTGGTGGGCTGCACTTTCAAATACACCTTAATATGACTGACTTTAAATGCCACGTGATGGACCAATGTCTTGATATTGCTGTGCACCAACCAAGACAGTTTAAACCTCATGTATTTATCCCCGTGTTTGTATAACATTTTGATCTTCAGGAATGGAATCAGCATACACAATAAATGACAATTTTATCCTTTATAAGTTTGGCCATTGATTCAGCAAGATACTTAAGAACATGCCTGACTTTAAGGCATGAGCAGTCTCATTGGGAATTAATTCCCATTGGAATTAAATGTATTAAAGTTACTCACACACTTAAGTAATTGCAAAATCAGGATCTTAATTTTTAGAAGACTAAATCATAAGAACATAAGAACGGCCATACTGGGTCAGACCAAAGGTCCATCTAGCCCGGTATCCTTTCCTCCAACTGTGGCCAATGCCAGGTGCCCAGAGGGAATAAGCAGAACAGGAAGTCATCAAGTGATTCATCCTGTGTCGCCCAATCCCAGCTTCTGGCAAACAGAGGAGAGGGACACCAACCCTGTCCATCCTGGCTAATAGCCATTGATGGACCTATCTTCCATGAATTTATCTAGTTCTTTTTTGAACCCTGTATAGTCCTGGCCTTCACAACATCCTCTGGCAAGGAGTTCCACAGATTGACCATGTGTTGTGTGAAAAAATACTTCCTTTTGTTTGTTTTAAACCTGCTGCCTATTAATTTCAGTTAGTGACCTCAAGTTCTTGTGTTATGAGAAGGAGTAAATAACACTTCCTTATTTACTTTCTCCACACCAGTCATGATTTTATAGACCTCTATCATATCCCCCCTTAGTCGTCTCTTTTCCAAGCTGAAAAGTCCCAGTCTTATTAATCTCTCCTCATATGGCAGATGCTCCATACTCCTAATCATTTTTGTTGCCCTTTTCTGAACCTTTTTCAATTACAATATATCTTTTTTGAGATGTGATGAGCACATCTGCACACAGTATTCAAGTTGTGGGCATACCATGGATTTATATACAGGCAATACGATATTTTCTGTCTTATTATCTATCCCTTTCTTAGTGATTCCGAACATTATGTTCATTTTTTGACTGCACATTGAGTGGATGTTTTCAGAGAACTATCCACAATGACTCCAAGATCTCTTTCTTGAGTGGCAACAGCTAATTTCGACCCCATCATTTTATATATATAGTGGAGATTATGTTTTCTAATGTGCATTACTTTGCATTTATCAACACTGAATATAATCCTTTGCTGATTTTACTTCAGCCAACGAAAGAGGTCTATACATTTGGTTTTTAGTGATTTATTTGGAAGCAGAAGTTCTAACTCATTAATTCTCTCTGATATAACCCAATTTAACCTTGCTTACAAATGTTATTAACTCCTTCCCATACTGACCCTATAAGAATACTATAATAGAGCAGCCCAATTACTTGATTATAGCATGTGTCACTTACTTACTATGACTGAAACTTAAGCACAAGACACAACATTTTGAAGTTTCACAAAACTTCAGAATACAGAATGTTTCAAAATTTTTCCCTTGGAGACAGAGAACGGGCTTCTGCTCCACTTACACTGGTTTTATACTACTATAATCCTATAGACTTGAAGTAAATTACTCCTGAATTACACCACTGTGAATGATAGAAAGACCAGACTCAGAGGGCCAGTTTCTGCTCTCAGTGACATCAGTGTTCATCCAGAGTAAGTTAATTTGCTGCAGTTGAGTTATGCCAGCATAAGTAATAGCTGATTTTGGCTCAGAGTATTTCATAAAGTCTGTATTTCACCTCCAAATGCATTTTACCTTATTGAAGCATTTAGTATTTGACAGGTATTAAATTTAACAGTCTTTATTCTGGGGATTCCCCCAAGTAAGTGGACAGGAATGCTTCTGGTCTGTGATCATCTGTGATCTGCTAGGCAGAGGTGAAGCAGGGGTGATAGCTTATTGTTGCCCAAGGTCTTCCTGCCAGCTATCAAATGTACTATTGCCCAATTTCCAAGCCAGAGGATGATCTACTGCATTTACTACCATCTAGGAGGAAAGAAGATTAGGGTTCAAGAGGGGCATGGTTGTCTGAGAATTAAGCAGTGGAGAATCTTGAGGTCTTACACAGGAAAGGAGAATTAGTGGTTGAGGCAAAGAGGGCATAGCCCATCTCTTATATACCTTGACCCCCACAGCAGTATTTTAAAGAGGGCATTTAAATCTCTCCTGAAATCCCTCAGTTCTCTCCTTAAGCCTGCCCTCTGCCATTATGTCTATAAAACACACATCAGTGACTAGTCAGTTGGCGTGCTATGACCACTGCTTATTATGCTAATCAGAATAATCTGACTCTGATGCTGTGCTCCCCGCAGTCTGTTTGTTGCATTCACCTATGGTCTCATCTTGTACTTAGAGTGGAAGGACTTGTTGATATGTGCACGTACAGCACGTAGCACAATGGGGGCCTGTTTGGGACCTGTAGGTGTAATAATAATTACTAACCTATAAAGTATTAAAGAGCCATCAATAGATGCTGTATTCCACTGCGTTTGTTTCTGCGAAATGAACGTGGAAGACGACAAACAGGTTTCAACTTTTGTTTTTCTTTGCAACAGACTATTTTGCAATATCTCAGTGTTATGCCATAGTGTAACCTGGTATCTCTTCAGCACTTTCATTCCAGAAATCAGAATTCCACTTAATTCTTTCCAAGCATTTCTTCTCTCCAGATAACAGGTCTGGTTTTGATCATGAGGATTAAGGGTGTCAGAGGGAGGCTATAACAGACGTCACAGCTGTACTTCAGCATCTATTGGCTCTTTTTTAGTAGAAGATTGTCATTCCACCTGGTAAAAACATGAAGCAATCTGAAATATACTTTTGCATCCACTTCCCTTACCTCGAATATATTTGATGATTCATTGCTGTACTGATTGGTAATGATTTCTGATTGGTCGCTGTACCACTTGAGTCCACCCAGAAAACCGTCTGCATCCAAGTCATTCA
Source organism: Eretmochelys imbricata (assembly GCF_965152235.1). Classification (NCBI taxonomy): domain Eukaryota; kingdom Metazoa; phylum Chordata; order Testudines; family Cheloniidae; genus Eretmochelys; species Eretmochelys imbricata. Next base: position 110,820,673 of record NC_135575.1, on the reverse strand, counting down.
CATCTAGTTCAGAGAGGTCAAGTTCTGGGAGATCTGGGCAAAGAGGCTGGTCTTCACCAACCAGAGCAGCACACTGCAGGGAGAAGTACAGAAACACACACTTTCATTAATCACCAGAATGTGTTAACCATAACTGCATGGATGAGAATTAAGCCTTGATTAAGTCACTCACTTCCACAAAGCAGGTCACTAGAGTTAATCTCATTTTTAGAAAGACACACTGAGTGTTAGATTGTGACTAGCCTGCACAGGTGAGCAAAGTGGTCACTACTTTTTTCTTTATCGTTTTTCTTCTGCGCCCTGGAGTGTCTAGCATCTGCAGCACTAGAAATCCAAACAAGGACTGCCAAGACTCTTTTCTGTCCCGGCCAGCAGAAAGGAATCAGCGCGGGTGGGAGTACATGGGTAACCAACTGGTCAGTATGTTTTATGCATCCTCCTCTATGCCCAAACCACAGAAGATGTGAGTCTGTTACAGCTGCCAGCTATACAGGCTAGATCTGCACCTCAAGCTGTAGAGGTTCATGCTTTCAGCTCTGTATGGCCTTGGTTTAATCCCTTGGGTCAGTCAAGATGTTGACTGCCACATGTACTGCACCCTGTTGAAGGATACAGCAGTAGGTGCTACACTGTTCACTTCCCAAAGCTCCCGGAGACACTGTGCCTGCCTGCCACAGGTCATGCACGTCTATACCCATGTACCAAAGGCTCTGGCTTATCAGCACCCTCAGGAACTGCACAGATTTTAACAACCTGGTTCTAAAATACTGTCCTCATAGTAAGCAAATCATGAAGTGTACCTCATGCCCCTGCCAAGTGCTATAGCAGTCATGGTTAGTTTATGGGGTCTTCCAACCTGTGGCTGTGCTGGTTGTACGTGCGTACACTGCTGTGTCTAAGAGACTTACGGTCTGTAAGCAGCAGTGATCTCAGAAGCACCAAGAGGGAGCTTTCCTCTGGCCTGCCCACTCAGCACAATGCTACACTTGTCTCAGCCTCCTGTCATTGCTGGGGAAATTCATCGTAGAGCAGATGCAACATTTAAGCCCAGTATTAAGGGACTAAGGGGAGGGGACTAAAGTGGCCCTTCTTCGCTAGTGTGAATGTCGTCCTTTGCATACCTTAGAAATAGAGTACAGACCAGCAGAATATCAATTTCATTAATATATACCCAGAATATTTTCTTTAGTATGTCAGGATCAGTCATTTTAGGTATCAATGGAGGGCAAAAAAATACACACTTTCATACTATGTTTCTACCCTAGAACAGAAACTTTAATTCAAAAATACCACCTGAACCATTTTTTCATTATTAACAGAAACCAGGAAATACACAATTGAAGTCCACACCTTCAGTGATAACCAATGGTGTGGCTCCTTTCACTGCTGCCCCATATACATCATTGGAAAGAAAGGTGGAGAGTTCTTCTGTACAGAGGCAACTGGCAGTTCCAGCAATTAAGTGGTTAAAAGCCATAACAAAGCCAGTTGAGAATGGGTTTTCACCATTGCCTTTAATTGATTGTTTCTAGCTTTATCAGTTTGTGTTAATGGTAAGGATGGACCAAACAGAAAATCCAGACCTCAGAAACTCTTGGACTCCAGTTAGCTGATTGGGCAATTTGAATGATCTACTAGGTTCAACTTTGAACGAAGTCAGTCCCAGAAGTACCACCATCTAAAAAGGTAGGTTTGTAGGGCAATAACTTTACCATGCCCACTGATGTGGATGACTCACTATTTGTTATGCTGCTCTTGAAAATGCTGCCTTTTGCAGTGATATGAGAGAGCTGAAGTTATGTTTAAATAAAATAAATTTCATAGAGATTTTTGTAGCTAGGAATCTTTGCAAGTCTACAGTGCATGGGCTATATGCAGCAGCATAATGGTGAGCAACACTCTGGGAACCAGGAACAGAGTCAGCAGACTCAGTCCAGCTGCTAAAGGCTATAATTTACCATGCAACTTCCCAGAGCCAGCTCTAGGATTTTTGCCATCCCGCTTTTTTTTCATGCCCTCCCTTGCCCCCGGCTCCGCCCCTTCCCAATCCCTTCCCCAAATTCCAGGCCCCGCCTCCTCCCCCAGGCGTGCTGCATTTCCCCCCCTTTGCTTCCTGCGGCTCCCCCCCCCCCCCCGCAACCCTCCACCCTAGCTCACCTTCGCTCCGCCTGTTCCCCTGAACAAGCTGCCGCTCCACTTCTCCCCCCTCTGTCTCAGGCAAGGGAGAGGTAGCGCATTCAGGGGAGCAGGCAGAGTGGATGTGAGCGAGGGTGGGGGAGGGAGCGCAGGAAGTAAGGGGGGCACAGGGGTAGAGGAACGGCTCCCCGCCCCAGCTCACCTCCGCTCCACCACCGCCACCTCCCCCGAGCACGCCGCCGCTCGGCTTCTCCTCCCTCCCAAGCTTGCTGCTTCGCGCAGCAAGCCTGGGAGGAAGGGTGGGGGGTGAAGCAGTGCGGCGCGCTCAGGGGAGCGGGCGGAAGCGGAGCAGAGGCGAGCTGGGGTGGCGGGGGTTCATTTCTAGGGGCAGCATGACCAGCGCCGGAATGCCCCCCCTAGAAATGTGCCGCCCCAAGCACCTGCTTGTTTTGCTGGTGCCTAGAGCCGGCTCTGCAACTTCCACTAGTCTACCAGGATACTACAAGACAATTATACAATAGGCCAAGGGGCAAAGGAACCTAGGGATTACAAGGGGAGCCTTTGAAATATCAATTGCTTTTCTTCCGGTTATTTAAGAGGGCTTGGAACTTCAACAGGCCAAGGCCTTGCTTAGGTGAAATTTTGTACAATGAAATTTACTTCTTTTTATTTTGGCCACAGAAAAACTGCAAAGAAAAAGAAATTAAAAAGCTTCCCCATTTTCTAGCGCTGACATAACCTTCCAGCAGCAATCTTATAATGCCAAGATGACCTTTTTTTGATGCACAGATGAAATCTGTGATCTCATTAAAGGATAATCTAGTTTTTGACTGAAAAGGTAGATTCTCAGCATCATTCCCAGGTTTGTGTTGTGGAGGTCACTGGCTTAAAACTGATGCCGTAGACTTCTAAAGTATCCTGCTGATCTGTTACTACTTTCGTTTGTAAAAATAGCTTCACTCTGTACATCACCTACTTAAACATCTTAGGGCTGTAGTAATATGCATTGTGAAAGTCCTGCAATGGGCATTCTAAGCAATATAAACAGCTGTGTAAAAAATGTCCATTGCAGCTTTCATTTGTCTATAATGACGGCAATGTCACTTAAAAAATGTAACAGCTGAAATGAAGTACACATGCTCTTGCCAATGTTGACATGATAATAAAATCAATGTTTCTGAATATGGCATTATGCTTCTAATCTGAGACACATTAGTAGCAAGTGTTCCTGTTATTAATTTATATTTGGCTTTTGGATGATGTCAGGTTTAACACTCCAAGTCCTATAATTGTCCTCATCTGACATGTTGATATTTACTCTTTGCCTTTACATCTGTAACAGGTGTGCCTGCATTGCCATAACACATTTCACTGTCTTTTCACAGGTATGACAGTTATTTCACAACTATATCCTTAATTTTATAATAAGATTTAAGAGGATAGAGTAGTTGCTAAACACAAAAGGTTAATTATTGTGTATTATTTCACCCCAACAGACTTTTTTTTCTTTGTTAGGGAGCAAACAATAAATTACCTTAACTGCACTGATGATAATGAATCATTATAATTAAGTATAATTCTTCTTTAACCTTTTAGACGTCTTTGTGCCTTTGAAGGTAAATTAAAAAAAAAGAAAGACTGGACTTGTGCCACATTAATTATATTAATGTAAAAATAATCTTTTTATTTTTAATAAGTTTGTTGAAACAGCAAGGGGATGAACCCAGTAAAGAATGACAGATTTGATAGAATGTGCGCCATGCAGATTCTCTCTATCAATCTTTGCAACCTGACTGTACATCACCTTCATGAAACAGTGAAACACTGGGGATTCTGATCAGCTATAGGGACGCAGGCCTTTATTAAGCAACATGCTAGCCTGTCATTACGTGCAAGAGGGTATAATGCATTTTAAATTGACAACAAACATTAACAATTCAAAATATGAAAGCTGCCTACAGTACCTGCTGCTTGTAATACTGTAGATCATAAAGGTGATCCCCAGAGCCAAAGCAGCATGCAGCCACTACTATGTCGCTATACAAAGTAAAATGAAAGAGCCAGTTGGTAAAAATCTACCAACAGCTAATCCATCCGCCACACAATTAATATTAAGATCAACCCTTTTTTCCTCTGTGAAAAAAAATGATTGCTATAAATGATCTATTCCATTACTAGCTTGAAATTACTGCAGGAACTCTGATGATTAAAATAAATCTCCAATATTTCCATATAAGCTGGTTCCTCAATCAAATCCTAGCAGCATTAAGAATAATACATGGATGGAAAAATGAAGCTACAGCAGCTGAGACCCACGTTATAAGCCAGACAACAACCCACAGGATACTCCAGCTACTCAGAAACAATTAGAACTTTGGAGCCAGAAAGTCATCCACTTACAGCCTTGACTCATAATAGCTACAGGACATATGAATTATCCATATCTATTCTATTTTACCAAGAAATCAAAACAAGATAAGAGCAATTACAATATGCAAACAGAAATCAGTGGATACAATGGCGTGCTGCAAATATTGAAAACACGACAAAAAGAGTTAAGAATCCGATGCATGCCTTAACAGATAGGAAAAATGTAATTGTACAAACAGAGAACACCAGCACATTTTCACTTAGATGTGTATCTCTGCACCATACATGCATCTTATTTAAGAGATGTCTAAGGGGAGGATTTTAAGTACTTATTCCAAACTTGTCGTCAGAGGGTCAGTTCCTTTGAGCAGGTTTGTCTTTCAGATTCCTCTCAACTGGGTCCAAAGAAAGTTTCCTTTGCTTCACAAGTTGCCAGAACTTTCAGATAAGGCTCCATTTTGCAGAATGCAAATATGCAGAAATCCTCAAACCTCACATTATACTCCAGAGATTACCAGGGAATTGCTTGCTTTTTTCCTTTATGAACTGTAGCCAGCAGAAGCTGTGGATTTGATGTATTGCCATCTATTTTTATAGAAGCAGCAGCAGCAGCAGCAGCAGCTCACATAGTCCCGCATAAACTCTATTCTCATGGTTCATCCTGTTGTCTCTGCTGTACAGTAGGATTTAACTATTTGCTGGACTACTTGGATTAACTGAGAACCTCGTCCTATGGAACATTTTAACTGCAATACTATAATCCAGTTCAATAATCAGAAGTAAAGTAACATCTATTTCCAGTACCCTGTTTTAAAGGAATTTAAAACAATAAGGCAACAACATCATATTCATCTTTCTCAGTTTGTGTGTGTCAATTCTGCAAGTGATAAATGAGAAAAATCCTGAACAGAGCATAGCAACACATAAAACCAAACAAAAATCAAAATATGAAACCACTGATTAATTTTAACTTTTTTTAAAAAGTCTTAATCTAATTATAAATAGACATGGCATTTTTCCAACCAGGCCACTAAATGCCACTGGAAAGACTTCAGACACTGATTCATATCACTATCTTAGAGCATAAATATTGCATATGACTGGAAAGCGAGCCAAAGGCACATGAAAATAGTTTCCAACTGCAGGAGATACTGATGACAGCAGCTAAGCTGTGATTTGCTCAAGGCATTATAAAGTAACCTTAAATTAGCAAAGTTCACATACGATTCAGACTTCTTTCCAACACATGATTTCTAGTATACTTTTATAATTATTCCATTTAAACGAATTACCTCCAGAAGGGGTTGCACACAAGACAATTCTCACTCTGTTCATAATGCAAAGCTCACCTCTATATCACTCCATACAGAGTCCTGGTTGCACATGTCCCACGCCATCCAGCTCCTGAATGACAGCAGTGTAGCTTTTAAACTGCAATCCACAGCCTCACACAGAGCACACACTCCTGCACAGGCAACTAGACCCTTACTGAGGGTGAACTGAAGGCACCTGTCTTACTACTGTTCCCAGTCACGTGACAAAGCTATTTAAAAAGTAGGCTGGGCTGTCACTCACCCAGCCTTCTGGTGCGGCTGCTGAAACTAGTGACGTCACGAGCCAGAGGCAGACCCAAGGCTTCAGTGGAGTCAGTCTTTCTAAAAACCCCACTCAGGCCCTTGAGTCTGCAGCACCACACTGGGATTAAAATCAGACTTTGATGCCACACCCCCTAACTTGTGCTGCTGCCATATAACTCAAATCCCCTACAATCTTTTTTTAATTTCTTTTTTTTTTCCAAAACAAACAACAGACAAAGCTGTAGTTGTTACAAAGACAACCATGAAGGAACTCTCATATGCGGTAAAGCATGTATTTTTTGAATACCTTGATTCTAAGTGGGCTACTTCGGGTTGGCTAACTAGTGCTGTTTAGTTTGGAAATGCTATTGGAGAGGTGTGTAAAAAGTTACTGCACGATTAATTTTTACTAGTCATTTTATACCTCGTGGAGTATTTTTTTTTAAATTGTGATATATTAGAAACTTCTGATCAATAACTACTGGAGCCTATTTTTTTTTTTTTTTTACAAACAAAGACATCTACACAGACTGTATCTCACAGTGATGCTGCAAACATCAGTGCAAACACAGTCCTTTACTTATTTAGCATCTGCTACAAACAAGGGGCCTGATCCTGCTCCCACTGAAATATAGATTTCTTTTTTCAGCTCTTCTCTATAATCATTTCCATTTCTCACACAGCCCTCCTGGAAAACAATGTTATTAAATACAACTGTTGTAGTCCTGTCCATAACTGCTCGGATTCCTGTCTCCATTTTCATATAAGTAGTATTTCCTCAGTGCTGCCTTAGGGTGCATTTTTGTATAAACACTGTATTCCAACCTCGCTGACCTGGGCTGTGCATTTTCTGTTTAAAAACAAGAATGCTCTCGTTGTCATGTGAAAACACGACATGCTATTAACAGAAGTGTTTCTTCTTTAAGCCTTTTACAGCTCTCTCCCTGAGACAATGGGAGCTGCTGCAGGTGCAACTGGTTTATGATGAAACTACACACTGAATACATAACAAACTGAAGGTACCAAACATAACTGCAGAACATTTCCCACAACAGAAAAAAATAAAGGTCTTGTTTAACCATCTCCACCTGCCTTTTCATTTTTAAAAAAGTTGTGTCTTTGTCTCTTTTTAATTAGCTGTATTCAAAAGCCTAGTTTGCAAAATATAAGTGCTAGATATGAGTCATGCTGTCCTGCTAGTTATAGTCACAAAACCATAATTGGTCATTCTCCTTGCTATGAAATATTCATTTTCATTGTTAAGTTATTTGCAAACTTGATTATTCTAAATGCTAAATGAATGTAGTTATTATCAAGCTACAGAGATTTTGCTGAGAGAAAAGACAAAAAGAGGCTGCAAGAGGTTATTTTTCAGATACTAAATGCATTCCAAAAATTGTAACAAGTCACAGGAAAACATTTGGCTTATTTGACAATTTATCATTGCCGGATTTGAAAAAAAGTACAGATTTCCCTGTTTGTGTTTAAGTTGCAAATCACATCACACTGTCATATTTTCATCAAACATGAATGACAAAAAGTGACATTGTTTCTACTTTACTTAATTAAAAAAACCCACAACAAAATACCCTATGACTATAGAAAGCCTTTTCCTACAAATGATTAAATTAACGGTATTACTTGGCTCTCACCATGAAAAAAACCTAATTTCCTTCCCAATTATATGCTGATTTAATGATAAAACTGCAGTAAATTATTAAGATCTGGGGCAAAGGTCATTACCTCTACCCTCAGAACAGTCAACTGTGAAATAATGTTGGGCACCCGACTGACTGAAGTGGAGTAGATTCTTATTAATTATTATCAGTGGATCCATGCTTGGTGGAATATTCTCCTTCAATACCTACTTATAATTGTGTTCATTGACTGTACAGAATCCATCATTTTTTTTAAGTTCCATTCACACCTTTTATAGAAATGTATTTACACTGGAACATTTGTATATTGCTGTTTTGGATATTTTGACCTGCTCGTGTTGTTTCTATTTTCTACAATTCCACCTCACTACGTTTGCTTCAAATTAGCAAGTTAACTGATAAATACAAACTGTAACCTCTGTGGTGATTTCATACTAGCTTTAGAGATGGGAGAACTTTCCTAGCACATAATGTACCAGCAACAACTAATAATAGTATAGCGCTTTACTAAAGGCCTGTCCACACACTGGCTTGACCTATTCTTGCAGCAACAATTTTCCAGAATGGATGTCAAGGAATGTTCTGACCAAACTGTACTTGAAAACCATTTTTCCAGCACGATTCTAGATCACATGGTTTAAACAAGGGTTCTCAGTCTGTTATGGAGAGGCTTACCTTTTAAAGACCTGCCTAGCTCAAATTTTACCATGAACTTGCCCATTAGATATCTTTTATCAATGTCCTTAAACATGGTTTGTAACCAACCATATATGTAATGCAAAACAAAGTTCCAATAGTATATCATGATAGAAAATAGTTTTGAAGTGATCATAAGCAATTGTGTAAACAATGGGTTTTAAATTATGGGATTAGAGTCTCCTATTGTTCATGCAGAGCAAAGAGCGCTGGCAGACCCACATCTATCAAGGAAGCAGGCAATGGCCACAAACTGCCTTCCGACAGGTGGGTAGCTTACGGAGGCGACACCAAAGTAAAAGATGGGTTCATATAATTGTGCAGTCTTTACACATGAATACGCAGCCTCTAATGGATGCTGACAGTAGAAATTAAAGCTACTCTCCCCCTGAGGAAACCTGGATTCTTACACCTCTCTGTGCTAGTTTCAGTGACTTTCACCCCTAATGCTTTGTAAATGCTAAAAGCTGAACAAATGTGTTTCCTAGGCAGTTACTGAGGACACACTCATTACAAGTAGACTTTTCAAACTAATTAGATTGCCCTACAGCATCATGTGAAACAAAAGATCTCCTCAGTCAGAGAGATCTTATGGTAAAGACTTCAGGCCTCCTTGGCACTGTTTTCGACCCCCCTCAGGAGGCCAGCACTCTGTTGACTGCCATTTCTCTTCCTCTGGTTCCCGAGCATGCCATCTCTGCTTCGCTGTGCTTCCAAAATTCTGCCTTTTCTTCTTCCAGGATCCTATCTCTAGTCCCGCAATCTTTTTCTGCACACATCATTCACTCAGTCTCTTTCTCCTAATACCTTTTTCTCTCACCCATACCATTTGTCCTTTTGGTCCCTTTAGCCCTCACCTCCTCTCTATGGTTCAAACTTCCCAAAGTGGCCACTGCTTTTAGTTTCCTTCATTTCTGGGTGCCCCTCTTCAAACATCGTAAGTTGTCTCCAGTTGCACATTCAAAAACTGAGGCATCCAAAATCTGAGTTGACTTTTGAGAAATTTGGCCCAACTTCCTTCACCTATACCACTGATGAACAGGGAACTGTACTTACCCCCCCCACACACACACACACAAGTACTGTATGTTGCTGATATGCAACAGATTTAGCTACTTTATCAGAGGAGATGCTACAGTCTAATGATGAGCAAACCATTAGGTTTTACAAATCACAAACAACGTGTTAGATTCTCAGCAAGTTACAGTTTACAAACCAGTTTTCATGGAATTTAAACTCATTTCCGCTACCTGCCCCAGGAGTCATACAACTTTTTTTTAGGTTTCAGAGTAACAGCCATGTTAGTCTGTATTCGCAAAAAGAAAAGGAGGACTTGTGGCACCTTAGAGACTAACCAATTTATTTGAGCATGAGCTTTCGTGAGCTACAGCTCACTTCATCGGATGCATACTGTGGAAACTGCAGAAGATATTATATACACAGAGACCATGAAACAATACCTCCTCCCCCCCCCCCCACTCTCCTGCTGGTAATAGCTTATCTAAAGTGATAATCAAGTTGGGCCATTTCCAGCACAAATCCAGGTTTTCTCACCCTCTGCCCCCCCCCCAACTCACTCTCCTGTTGGTAATAGCCCATCCAAAGTGACCACTCTCTTTAAAATGTGTATGATAATCAAGGTGGGCCATTTCCAGCACCAATCCAGGTTTTCTCACCCCCCCACCCCCCTCCAAAAACCACACACACAAACTCACTCTCCTGCTGGTAACAGCTTATCCAAAGTGACCACTCTCCTCACAATGTGTATGAAAATCAAGGTGGGCCATTTCCAGCACAAATACAGGTTTTCTCACCCCACCCCACCCCACCCCCGACGTTCTGGTTAAACTTGGATTTATGCTGGAAATGGCCCACCTTGATTATCATGCACATTGTAAGGAGAGTGGTCAGTTTGGATGAGCTATTGCCAGCAGGAGAGTGAGTTTGTGTGTGTGTGGGGGGGGGGTGAGAAAACCTGGATTTGTGCTGGAAATGGCCCACCTTGATTATCATCCACATTGTAGGGAGTGGTCACTTTGGATGAGCTATTACCAGCAGGAGAGTGAGTTTGTGTGTGTATGGGGGTGGGGGGGTGAGAAAACCTGGATTTGTGCTGGAAATGGCCCACCTTGATTATCATGCACATTGTAGGGAGAGTGGTCGCTTTGGATAAGCTATTACCAGCAGGAGAGTGAGTTTCTGTGTGTGTGTTTTTTTGAAAAAAAAAGGGGGTGGGGGGGTGAGAAAACCTGTATTTGTGTTGGAAATGGCCCACCTTGATTTTCATACACATTGTGAGGAGAGTGGTCACTTTGGATAAGCTGTTACCAGCAGGAGAGTGAGTTTGTGTGTGTGGTTTTTGGAGGGGGGTGGGGGGGTGAGAAAACCTGGATTGGTGCTGGAAATGGCCCACCTTGATTATCATACACATTTTAAAGAGAGTGGTCACTTTGGATGGGCTATTACCAACAGGAGAGTGAGTTTGGGGGGGGGGGGGGGCAGAGGGTGAGAAAACCTGGATTTGTGCTGGAAATGGCCCACCTTGATTATCATACACATTTTAAAGAGAGTGGTCACTTTGGATGGGCTATTACCAGCAGGAGAGTGAGTTTGGGGGGGGGGGGGGGGCAGAGGGTGAGAAAACCCGGATTTGTGCTGGAAATGGCCCAACTTGATTATCACTTTAGATAAGCTATTACCAGCAGGAGAGTGGGGGGGGAGGAGGTATTGTTTCATGGTCTCTGTGTATATAATATCTTCTGCAGTTTCCACAGTATGCATCCGATGAAGTGAGCTGTAGCTCACGAAAGCTCATGCTCAAATAAATTGGTTAGTCTCTAACTTTTTTTAATGTAAGATAAGCCTGTGCTTTGTATAAAGGACAGAAGAACACTGCTCAGAAGCTAAGTTAGCACAAATGGGTGTCCTCTATAAAGTATACATACTGTATTAATTTTTTATTAGAAATGTTCTCTCTACCCCTCTTCACTTTGCATTTGTTTACCACTCTTCCAGCCATGTGCTGCATTTTTGCCCTATTCGATTTTTTTCTTCTCTGCTCCTTTTTCCTACCAGTCGGCTCTAAGCAGAACCAGAACCCAATAACATCTTGAACCTGTGACGTTCCAGAGAGTCAAAAATGGGTAAAAGATCTTTGTCTATCTCCAATACTGGTACAATGGCCTCAGGCCTCCACCACTGAAGATAATGGGAGTTTGATCAAGATCGGGTCTAAAAACAGATACTTTCACATACTTTGAGCCCAACTATACAGCCCTTACTCACACTGATAAATACTTACAGCCATGAGTAACCCCACTGCCCTGAAGATGAACAGTTACCAGATTACGTGCTCATCAGTGGGAGTATGGGTTTCACAGTCATGGCCCTTTATGACTGAAAGTTTTGGGGAAGATTTTCAAAAGTGCCTAAATCCTATTGAAAGTTAGACTCCTAACTATCTTTGGCATTTCTGAAATCTCCCCTTAATAAACATTATGAAATTATTTATTAGTGAATATTATTAAAACAAGACAGGAGTAAGGGATTTGTCACCACCAAAAAATTGACTGTATAGAAATATGCTTGTTATAAGAGGTTTTTCCCAACTTTTGGAACACATGTTTTTCCAGAACCTATATTCACTATAAACAGCAAAAAAACCAAACAAACCCAGTTTGTCAGCCTCGTTAAAAGTAGTACGACCAATGTCTTTCATTCCAGTATCACTGTTTTAAAGAAAAACTAATCTTTAAAGAAATGTACCCATTTTCTTATATCACACCTGCGAGCTTGGAATTTTTCAGGTTGGGGAGGCTGAACCACATAAAGGAGTCAGTTTCGTATAGAAACCTTTATAAGGGGTTGAGAGCAGATTTCGGGGAGGGGGAGGGCGAGACCAGGAAATTCCTGCTAGTAAGGAAGACAGACCCCAGTTTCACAACTTGCTGCACATGAGCAGACTCTTATGCCTGAGCAGAGCTCCATTGTGGTCAGTGGTGCTCTATACCAGCACGGGAAACTGCCTGCATAGAGTCTGTTGCAGGACTGGGGCCACAGATCGCTGTTGATACCTCTTTGTTACAGCAATGCGATGGGAATCACTGAGTTATTTTTCTCTTTTAAAAATCCATTTTTCTTAAGTCCCTAGGAAGCACGAGAGACTGACTGTGAGTACTAGGGGCAGGTGTCTTGCAAGCTCTTCAATTGCATTCCCACTCAGTCTGGCCCCAAGTGTTCAAAAGCACCATTTCCATACAGCAGGCTGAACACTTTACTGTTATTGCACTTTTCCGTGTGTGCAATTGCTCTTTCAATACAAGAAACAGCCAGGCAACAGTTCCAGAGGTGGGATTTCCAAAAGCACCTAAGGGATAAGACTGGTGCTCCTAACTCTCGTAAGTGCTTTGGAAAATCCCATCCAGATTCTCCTGGTTACATTTATTAGCATTAGTCGTAAGTTAATTTCCCTTAAGCTCTCATAGTAACTTCTAGAAACTTCTGTTCAATGAGCAATATTTTTCTGACTTGTTCTGAGCAGGGCCTAAGTAGGATAAGCCCAGTATCTGGTATCATATGGGGCATACTAGGTACCTTGCTGTAACCCTGGGGTAATTTTTTTAGGAGCTAAGACTGTTCTAACATTCTCATCTAAAGTACTCTTAAGGTGTAGGGTGTATTAAGAGTTAAGCTGTTTTTGGCAGGGACTCTGACTCCCTCTGTATCTGTACAATGCTGGGTACACTATTGGTGCTCGGTACTGTAAATACTAACATATATGACTATTAACAATATTAAATCTATGTTTAGATGGGTTGCTCTCTAAGGCAAATTAATTCTGTACATTTCTAAAGGGGAGCATAACACCATTTTCATAGATATCATCTAAAGAGCCCCATATCCACCCACTCAGACATAAAATGGACATCATTTAAAGTTTTGCATTATTGCACATTAAAGAGTCCCTGGTGTGCTCAGGGTGCATTTGAACTAGTCTATGAGGACTTGGCTAAACCTCTCTAATAAACCATTACAGGGTTATGCATTTTTGTCTCTCCTGAGATGTCACATATTTGAACTGGACATGCTGCCATTTTCACTGATTCGACGTGACATATGTTCATATACAGCTGACATAACAGTTGAGAAATGCTGCCTTCTACAGGTAGTACTTATAGCAGAAGTGGGCAAACTTCAGCCTGCAGGACCATCCTGCCTGGCCCTTCAGCTCCCTGCCAGGGAGGTTAGCCCGCATCCCCTCCCCTGCTGTCCTCCCTCCCCCGCAGACATGCTGCCTTGAGGGCAGCGCTCTGGGCAGCAGGGCTGCGCGCTCCTACAGGGCAGTGCAGCAGCGTGTCTGGTGGCCAGACATGCTGCTCTGAGTGGCATGGTAAGGGGGTTTGGGCCTGGGTAAGGGGCAGGAGGTTCTGGGGGGGGCAGTCAGGGGACGGGGAATCGGGGGAGTTGGATAAGCATGGTAGTCCTGGGGGGGGGCCTGTCAGGGGGCGGGGGTGTGGATAGGGAGTCAGGGGAAGGGGCACGGGGGGGTTGGATAGCATGGGAGCTCCGGAGGGCCTGTCAGGGGGCAGGGGTGTGGATAGGGGACAGGGAGTAGGGGATGGGGTCCTGGGAGGCACTTAGAGGCGGGAGTCCCGGGAGGGGGCGGTTAGGGGACAAGGAGCAGGGGGGGTTGGATGGGTGGGGGTTCTGAGGGGGGCAGCCAGGGGGCAGGAAGTGGGAGGGGGAGGATAGGGGCAGAGGCCAGTCTGTTTGGGGAGGCACAGCCTTCCCTACCCGGTCCTCCATATAGTTTTGCAACCCCAATGAGGCCTTCGGGCCAAAAAGTTTGCCCACCCCTGACTTATAGGGAAGGGTTATTGTATAGGAAGCATACAGTTATGTACATTTTTGTTTCTTTAAAAAAAATGTGTGTATGCAAAGGTAGTGCTTGCAAAGGATGAGTTTAAAAACCACAGAAATTGAGTGCTTGGTATATCTACAGGATGGGTGATAGCAGAGGAAGCTTCCAGATCTCAACTCCGGACTGTAAAGGACAGCTCAGGCTCAGCAGCCATTCAATTCTTGACCATTCTGCTGATAGGAGTGCCAATTCGACTCAGTTTTGGAGATGATTTTGCAACGTGGTCACTTGTTCATGGGGCTGGGATCTCCAAGCACAAACCAAAATGTTGGGAAGTTCCCATTGCTACGGGCGAGCACGACACCCTTCCCTACCAGCTCCACTTCAAAGCATTACTGTATTTAATGGGGCGGGGGGACATCACATAGCTTTCTAACTTTGTCTGTTCTGTAAAATGGCTAGGAAAATGGTTTCACTGGAGTGTACACAGCCCAGTACTGAAAAGAACAGTAACCTTTAAATGCTCTAAAATCAAGTCTTGTTTTACACAAAACAGCTATAGTAAAGTCAACGTGAATGAAGCACCTTTGAGTGAAGGAACAGAGGGAAAGGCAGTGGACAGCTTTAGTGCCTCCTAGCAATTTTTGTTAATAAACTAGAGATGACAGACAGCCTTACCGACACATCTCTCATGTTCAAATAAAAACTTCCTCAGACAGAGCTCCATGGAACTGAGTCAGCCTTTTTTCTTGGGCCTCGTTCTTGGCATTTTTTATATTAAAACAAAGTATAAGGTGGTAATAATTCTACATGGTAGTCATTTGACCTAATTGTTGTAATATGGGGCATAGATATGGTTTTTATGAGCACAAAGGAAAATACAATATACAAAAACAATGGGAATTAAAAATCTGATTTTGCACCATATAAAGGGCCAAGTTGTGCCTGATTTCTGAGTAAGCAAGTATGGGGAAGGAAAGAGTGTGGAAAGGGTAGAAGACATTTATCCCATTCAGCAGCTAGCACCAGCTTAGGCCATGTCTACACTACCCGCCGGATCGATCCCCGATCACTATGCTGTCGACTCCGGAACTCCACCAGGGCGAGAGGCAGAAGCGGAGTCGACGGGGGAGCGGTGGCCGTCGATCCGGCGCCGCGAGGATGCGAAGTAAGTGATTCTAAGTCGATCTAAGATACGTCAATTTCAGCTATGCTATTCTCGTAGCTGAAGTTGCGTATCTTAGATCGACTATGTCCATAATAGGTTAATGTTTGCTACTTGTTTCATAAATATGTACCAGCCCTATCCTGAAAGCTCTTCTGTATGTCTGCTCTTTCATCATTTCAATGTCAAAATCATAAGCCATAAGGGAGACCCAGTTAAAGTTCAAATCTATGTCAGGCAACAAGTAAAATGAATTTGCTGGTCTCATGTTTGTTCCTAGTGAATATCTTCCCCACTGTAAAGCTCCCAGGCAAGCTGACACAATTGAGCAATATTTGCATTCTCTGCTTAATAGAACTCCACACCTGAAACAGCAGATCTGGACTGAGATGCATGAGCAGAAATAATGCCTGCACCAAACCCTTGACATGGCTGTAGCATCAGTCTTTCACTCATATTCACAGATTTACCCTTCCTCTCCCACCAGAAAAGAACCAACCACCCAGCCAAAAATAGGAAGCTGCTTAATTTGAAGTTTATTTTAATTTATGAATTTCAAGTAGAACTTGCAAGTAAAAAAAAAAGGTAAGCAAACCAAAACCAGAGAGCACTTCATCATAATATTATTACCAATTTATTAAACCAAAACTGCATACAATGGAGAAATGACTAAGAAGCATCCCCAAGGGTTTTGTGAAGGTATATCTCCAGCTGTTTCATTCTCATATGCAACCCTGTTTACAAAGAAATGGAAAAACGTTTGTGCTCCAGCTCAAGATAATATTACATTGTTTGCAGATTTTCTTTTAAAGCTGAATGGGAGTGTACAAAACCAACCATAGACATATACTTTAGGGATAGAGTGCTGACAGTTTTAGGATAGGGTGGGGGAAACACATGGTAAAGGTTAATCCGAGCCCCGGATAGTGCTATAAATCGTAGCATAGCTGGCAATTCCTGCCCAATATACATGTTCATTTTTGACTCCCATGAAAGGGATGCAGGTACTAAATAACAACATGTTTGATTTTCATTTAGCCATTTTAATGACAGGGGATATTAACCAGTACAGATAATTTATCTTCAGATTTATTTTATACCAGAGAAAATGCCTTACCAATTTTTTTTTAAAAAGTCATTTACACAGGGGAATAAATCTTCCCAAACAATAAGTGGGAAAGTCATATTTCTTTAATTTTGCTAAAGTCTAAAAATGCTCATCTAACAGTGAAATAGACAGTAAAGGTATTTTAATCAAGGATATAAAAGGTTCTCTTCTAAATAAAAGGCACAGCTTTACTTCAAAAAATCTCATCTGATTTAGAGAGCAGTATCTTTTATACATTTTGTTCAAAATCTCTGATAAACCAGGAGAGAGAAATGTAATTTTTATATCACCCTCATTTTTAGATCAGTCCCAATGCTAAAAATAGACAGAACCTAACCTTTCAAATATCTGTACTGCTGCATACCAGAAACGTAAGCTTTCTATGCTTCTTATGGCTTTCAGTGCCTTGTGATGTGCTTGTCTTCTCTATTACATTATCCCAAGTTGCATATTGCGCCAAAGCACGACAGGAGTTGCTAGCTGCGATGTGCAGTGCATTGCAATATGTGGACTAAGGACGAGCAGCAAGATCATTTAAAGCAGTATTTCCTCTTTGTTGTGCTGTTTGAGTTCACAGCATAAAGGACACTGTGGCAAAACTGAACATGAGAACTTAAGATATGAAAATGAAGCTGTGCTGGCTGATCCCAGAGTTCTGCTTAGGAAAGCCCTGCTCTGTGTTTTGCAAGACACCAACTTTTTTAAAGTATAAAAAGGAGAGAGGAAAGAAGAAAGGATGTATTCAAATCATTACTGTTTTATTGTTTACTTTGCTTCAGATCCATTTCTAAATATTTAATAATGGGACTTCTCAAACAGCACATTCAACATTGATTTACTATTTGGTGAGGAATTATTACATGGCAGAGCACACGACTATTTCCTGACATTTTGTTTTGTGTATAATAACTGTGCTTGGCTTTAGCAAAAAGGATCAAATTTATCCCTGGTGTAATTCCAATGACTGGACTGCTAATGGAATTGAAAAGTCAATGGAATTTAAGGTGATGGAGTTACACTAGGGATAAATCTGGCCCAGTTTTTGTAGACTCTTACTTCCATTTTACATTCTTCACTGTCTCATACACTACAAGAAGTATAGTTTCATCTTCATTACTGCTCTCTGTTTATCAGGTTTTCATGCCAGACCATTACTTATTATGGGGTAAGTCAGTGAAGTAATATTTCAGGTTGTACCTGGTGCCTTTTAGTTTTTCTGTGAATTTTGCTTACAGGAAATCAAAATAAACTTTGTGCTGGTAGTTACCTGCATATTCCTTTGGAGGAACTAGCAAAACAAGATCTGAAGGCCTTGTTTTTCTTTGTTTACTGTCATACTCTTCTGCACTGATTCTCTGAGTCAAAAGTTTATCAAGCTTTTTAACAGATCAAAAATGAACAAAATAACTTAAATGGGTCATAAATATGCAAACAAAGAAGCAATGGACTCCAATTAGCTTTCAAAGAGTTTGGATGGAGAATGTCTTAACTGTTGACAAAGAGGCAAGAACAGAAAACAAAGCCATAGAAATAAAAACTATTCAATAAAAAATCGATTTCATTATCACCACCTATACAACTTAATTTTCTTGGCATCCATATCCCTAATGCAGGTTTGTGATAGATTGTACAATCACTTTTTAATTAAGCCCTACTGCGCTTTGTATTAAGAACAACGCAGTAGACATTATGGAATAATATATCTACCAAAATATTTAGTGCTTACCCTTTGCATTTTGGAATTTAAAAGTTGTTCTCTTAGGAGGTGGTATCAGTATTTAACAACATATTTGACAGCAAGTGTATGAAACAAAAGCTTCATGCTTAATCTAAGCATGTCAAAACTGAAACCCTTTAAAATAATTGCTTTCTGAATATATGGTACTTTCATTGCATTATTTTATTATTACCCAGCTTTCAACATCTTAAGATGCAAAACTTGTTCCATCTCTTACATACTGATGAGATACGAAGAAACATGATGTTAGAAAGTGACATTTGACCAATACACTTGAATGGCATATAAAAATGGAGGTCATCATGTTACAAAAGAGACTTAACAAGAAGCTGTAGAAGACTGGAAACTTCCTGGGATGATGATTTTTTTTCTCAGTTCTCATTTGGTATATCATACTCTGCTACATGTGATGGGGCAGATCCTGAAGGAGAATAACAGCTTTTCTTCCAGTAGAGCATTCGCACTTTTCAGAGGGCAACATTCACTTTAATTACTAAAATGTACCCGCCTTCTTCTTCCAAGGAAGAAAAGACTGTTGTTGCATATATAATGTGGCTTTAGTTTTTAATGCCAGAAATGAATCAGTAAACATAGTTACATTATGGTATACTATTTCTTATGCTGTACCCATAGTAACCAAATTAATCTCAAGGCACTGCTGGCATTAATTCAATCTGAAGCTTGTACTGTGGGTTTCACATAGGTGCCTTCATCCTATTCTTCTTCTCAACGAATAAAATGTTAATATATAGCAATATATTTATTTCTAGTTCAGTTCAAGTTGAGGAGTGCAGTACTTTGCACAAACCTAATTAATATCAATCATATATTACAGCACTGAGGGGTTTAGTATACAAGAGAATTCTGCGATAACATATGGGAATGGAATAGATGATCCAGGAGCTCCTTTCCAGCCCTAACTTCTGTGCTCTAGGAGATGACAAAGAGAACCACAGGCTAGTCATCCTTCTATCAGGGCTGAATTAGGGCAATTTGGGGCTATAAATTCATATTTTCAAGCATTTCTTGATAGCCATGACGACTAGATACATACTTCTAAAAATGAAAGTGGAGATTTTTGTCTCATCATGTGATCCCAAGAGCCCATCCCTAGGCATTGGCCCATAGCAAGGGATTTTCAAAAGTGCTTAAGTCACTTAGGATAATAAGTCCCATTGATTTTAAAGAGCATTTTTGCTTCTTAGTGATTTGGGTGTTTTTGAAATTTCCACCTATAGGCATCATTCCAGTCCTTCCTTCTACTAATGCACATGACCCTTCTGCCAAAGCAATAGGTCCAGATTGTGTCACATTTACTCACATTGAGTAGTATCCGATGCAGCAAGCAGTCCCAACAAAATCACTGAGGCAACCCCATCATACGTAAGGGTAGGAGAATGTAGCCCATAAGGATGAAATTGCTGACTTCTATAAAAATTCTGACAATTAGGCCATATGTAGCTGTTCAGAGTGAAAAGAAGGTCACTCCCCAATTGTGGGATGGGCCACTTGGCTGCAATAGATTACAGCTGAATATTGTCTGGAGTTCTTCTGTGTTCGCTGTGTGAGAGTTCATGTATCCACAGGTCCACTGGCCTTTCACCCAGCCCACCTCAAGTTTGCCCTGAGTCAGCACAGGGTCCACTTCTCTAGTGCACAATAGGTTCAAAAGTTCTCCACGTAAAACTGCTTCATGCAACTTGTTGTTTAGAGGTGCACCAGTGATTCTCTGGCACAGAGAGCCTTGGATGACCCTCTGCCAGTGTCTCCCCAAGGGCCAGATTTTGCAGTCACTGTGCATACAAAACTCCCATTGATTACAGGTTATGTCTTTATAAGAAAACATTACAACTCTTAGGGCCAAATTTTGCAGTCACATGTTCCCATTTGACTCCCACTGCCTTGAGTGAGAGCCGAACGGTGAATCCAAGGGCATAATATAGTCCTTCATTTTCACCAGTTGCTACTGAATAAGAATTCCCAGAACTGCTCAAAAACTTGCTAGTTCAAGCTTGAGTCCCTGTTACTATTTCAGACTCTTCTCTTCTTCCACAAATTAGATACTTTGCTGGCTTCAAAAAGCGAGACGGAAAATACATCCCCAAATATGCACACTTCTGATCATTCCAAAGGGGAAACGACACCAAGTAGCTTAAAATGCTTGTTAGTGAAAGTCTTTTCCATATCATGCAATAGCAGACAAAAATATCTTCTAGGCAATTGATATACATACAAATATTGGTTATTTTAAACAGTAATTTCTTATTGAGGACATTTCACTGCATAAGATAATATTCAAATTCCTCAAGATTTGCATGAAAAAGGAGTTGGAGAGCACATGATCAGTCATTTAACTATTACGTAAATGAATCTATCATAAGATCACACGGCTTTTAAGTGAGTTCAAACACATATTTAATGCATAAAGGTATGATGAAGAAACTAGTCAACTCACAGGTCTCAAAGCCCAATCTCAATCAGATACGGGCTTGGTGTAAATATGTATAGTATCATGTGCTTTCCAACAGCCTTATGTCTCCACGGAGCAGTCTGACATAAGCAACAGAGACAGGTGGTTCCCTTTCCAATTGACGGGAGAAAAAGGAGTTAAAGGCACTGTATAAATATAGAAGTAATTTTCCTTCACATTCTGCCTATGGTTTTTGTCCTTTAATGACACTTTATTGCATGACCAATTCTCATAACATCCTTGCTACAAATCACTGAGTGTATGTAAACTGGCTTCATGTCCCCAGATATTTATAACCGTAATGTAGTGGAAATTGATAGTGTTTGGCAGCATTGGTTTTGGAGTGCTGACAATTTTTCCCTTTTGGTTTGCTAAGAAAGGATTCCCAAGTAGCCATGAAACCCCAGTTTCCTTGCCTTAAATATATCCCTTTTATATGGTAGCTCGCTGTTACTAATAACTCCCAAAGGAATGACAAACAACAATCAAGTCATGGTGCGATCACATGCATAGAGCAGGTCACAACTGATTTTATCCAGTTTGACTTTGAAAGCTATAATGGTATGAGATGTGCTAAACCCCACACACTTACAGTTGTTTGCTTTTGAACTCTGCATTATCGGAATAAGAGCATACTGCAACCTGTGTATAAAATTACCTATTTCAGCTTTTTTTTTCCCTATCTGAACATAGATACTTTTACACTGTGACAGCTACTGGCTCTTAAACCATTTTCTTTTGTTGCATTTCCTTAGAAACACAAATCTTTTTCCTTGGCAGCAGTTGCTGTAAGTGCTGTACCACATGCCCAAACTAGTTCTCACTCACAGCTTTAATTCACAGTAAGTGGCACGAAAGGAGGTCAACACTTCTCAAAAACCACTTTCAGTTCTTTGCTGCTTCAGTATCTATTCTAGAAAGCCTTCCTCCCTAACAGAAAGTTGTTTCTCATATTGAGACCCTTGCTTTCATTACTGGCATATTTATGAAAGGACTGCAGAATATACAACGCAGTAACTGGTGATTATGCATGAAATCACATGCATCGCCTTCTCTTTCGCAGAATCCTGAAAATATTAACGAGACAATACGCTTCCCCAATAAAAAACAAAATGTTCTTAAGATGCCGTTCTTCTTTGAAAAGTGACTATGTGCAGATGGCATCTTGGGGTTCCATGTTTATTGTTATGTCTCACTCCCAATCCAATTTTCTCACTTAATAAAATGATTATTTTCAAACTGTCAACCTGTGAACACATCCTGAGATATGAATATCAATCAGAATTCTTTCTGGCTCATGCAGCATCAGGAAACAGAAAGGTCCTGCGGATCATATTCTGCTCTCATTTACTTCTATGCAACTCTGCTGCCTTCAGTGAGGGCAGATTTTGGTCCTGCAAATTCGGCCTTGAGATACACAGGTTCAACATTAATTGGTTTTAGTGGAAGTTCTGTTCATACATCACAGAGCAGACTTTGGCTCTTAACTAACAATTTGATAGATGATGCATGAGCCAGAATTGAATCTAGCTCCTTTTCCTTTAACTTCATTGGCTCTGCAATACTACCACAAGTAAAAAAGTAGTAAAAGTATATTTATATCCCTAATATCAACAGAGCTAATGAAATAGACAGGGAGCAGATCTGCTGAGTAAGACGTTGCCATTTTTAGTTACTTTTCAGAGCAGACTGATAGTTATTGTATGTTATTTAGACAGCTTCTACTTAGTCTGTTTTCTTTCTTCACTTATAACCTCTTTTGTTTAACTAATGGGATCATAATACCGGAAAAGTACTTCCTAGTCTTGAATATTTTTAATTGGATTAATAAAGTAAACAGAGAAAAGATAATCCTCTCCACAACCATTACCTTTAAAAACACAAACACATAACATTGTATGCAGGGGCATTCACAGGGCGTATGGTTTCAGACAATAACTGGATGATCAAGTTCTCCATTAATCCTGAAGACATTTTGAAAACACTGTCTCCACTTGTGTGTGTACAACTCTCCATGGGCACACACAATTTTTAACACAGTAACCTGCAGAGATGATAAAATATACATATGCAAAACCCATTTAGACAATAGGGAATTGTGCATGTGTAATCTACTATTTAGTGTGTTACAGGTCCCCATCTGTGCTCATTTTACAGAGGTCTGTTATATGGGTCAGTGTCAACCCCAACTACAGAGGCTTGGCTCATGCTTTTTAACTTTGGAAGTCTTTGGTTCAATCCCCAGTATGTCAGCCAAGATGGTGGCCATCTCATGTGTAAATCCTCTCACCCACGTGTGCAAGTCTACTCAAGAAACACACACAAGCAGAGATGCCTAAGTCGAGGTTAGGTTGAGGCCCCTTTGGAAATCTTGCCCCGTACATCTAATAAACTGCATACAAGTAGACTAATCTGCAAGAGACCTGGCCTATAGTAAAATAAACACCTTCTTAATATAACAAAAACACTAATCAACATGTTACATATTAGACATACAAAGCACAAATTATCTGGTAAAGATAGCAAAACTCATATTGATTTTCAACTGTTGAGAACAGGCCACTTCCACCTTAATTGAATTGGCCTCGTTAGCACTGACCCCCCACTTGGTAAGGTAACTCCCATCTTTTCATGTACTGTAATATTAATACTCATATAGTTCAGGTTACTATAGATATTTAACTATTTAAGTCAATTGAAGTTAAAGGAATTAACAGAATCAGGCCCTACAGAGCTCATTTTTTGTTCATCATAATAGATTATATGTATACATAAAATTACAAACACAAAGCTCTGGATACAAGGAAAAAACACTCAGCAACACAAAAACAAATAAGGACCTGAGGATCCAGCCCTGGTCATTTCGAAATTCCACTCATATAGATGAACATGATGGGGAGAGTGAGGAAGGTGATTATTCTTTCAGAGGATTCCATCGTATTGTATGGAGAATGTAGGTACAAGGAGAACTAGAATATATACACACATAGGATCTGATCCTACCCTTTTCCAGCTGAAGTCAATGGGAGTCTCACTGATGCCAGTGGGAGCAGGTGTCACCCCTTACTGTGGGCCAAACTCTGAGACTGCCTCACACTGAATAGTACTTTATTCCACAAATAGCCCACGGACTTCAATAGGACTTGTGTCTAAAGATGCTATTCATTGTGAGTAAAGGACTTGGCATCTTGTCCGTATAGCTACACTTGAAGACAAAATGCATAAGTAGGAGGAGATTTTCAAAGGCTTGAAGGGGAGTTAGGCACGAAACTTTTCAATTGATTTTTAACTTCAAAAAGTTTCCCATACATCTGTGGTTTTCTCAAAATCTTTAATGACCCTGTGAATCTACTAAGGTCCATCAATCCCGACCATGACCTACCTGAGTCTAACTTCTTTTTTTTATTTATTAATGGAGATAATGCACCTAGTACAAAATATCTGGGTGCCAGACAGACAGATAGCCAGTTGATCAATTTCAACAAAAAAACTCCTGTATAAAATGAACTAAAAGTGAGCCCTATTTCTAGAGACACCACTTCTTATTCTAAAACTGTCCAAAAACACAGTTTAAGGGCTGAGTCCTGCTCATGCTGAAATCAATGGGAGGCCCTCTCCGGTGCTCCAGCATCATTTATGGAAGCATAACATACCAGGGTATGATCATTCAAGAAGTGTTGATTCAGTATAGAGCAAAAAAAGGTTGCTTGGTACATAAGGGAGGAGGCAAGTACAGTAGATTCAGTGGGTGCACTGAGAGGTGTATATTATAAATCTAAATAAATAAATATGACAATATGACAGAATCTTTACAAGTGTTTAATTCTTTATATCACTGTTTAAAACATGTATATCGGTTCATCTATTGAAACAAAACCTGTTAATATATCTCTAGCCATAGGGGGAAAAATATTTGCAAATGCACAGAAGACTAGTAAATCAGAACTGCTGCTCTATTTTACAATAGATTTTTTTCAATTAATTAATTTCATGACTCAGAGCAAATGTGCATGGTTGGAAACAGAGGACCCTGCTGATACCAATCTTACAGAATAGAATAGTTTGTTCATTGAGATATATAGCAGATGTACTCTTTGGCGCAGTTCCAGGTGTGGACTAGGTGGTTTAGTGGATAAAACACAGGCCTATAACCTCTTTAAGTCTGCTATTAACTTCTCAGTGAAAATTTTTGGGAGTCTCAATATATGATATAATGAAAAAGCAGTTTAAAATCCAAATTCATAGAACTGGAGTGTTTATAATTAGAACAATTCGGTATGACTGGTATTAGCATGAGGTAGGAAGATATCATGTAGGGCCAAGCAGACACAGTGAAATATTTCTCACCCTTAAAAAGGGGAATTTTCCAAGTATGAGCTGAATTTGTGAAAGAGGCAGATTATACTGCAGTTACCTATAGCACACAAATCCTATAAATAAATGGAGCATCTCTGTTTTTACTACATTTAGTAATAAAAACAGATATTCTCACATATAAAAAATGAGGTTTGACTGATACACTACTAATCTGTCAGGACCCTCTTGATTAAGAGCCGCTATTGACAACAAGTTCTACCATTTCATATGCTGATAAAGCTGTTTTTCAGACTGTTTGCACCCTAAGAAAGAAAAAAGGATATGTTGTAGCTACTGACTCAGCACAGTAAAAACAGCAGCAGACAAAATGAGAGACCCTGCTATAGCGAAACTAGCAGTAGCCTACATGTTAAGTTAAACAATGGAGTAAAGTATGGAAGACAACAGAAACGCATAATTATTTTTGAATCCTGACTTACCATGCTAGATATTGTTTGACTGTCAGTGCCCACACTTGACTAAATACAAATGAAATTAATTTTACAGCTGCAATCGTTACACGTTTTAAACACGATTTGCTTAAAGAAATCCCATCACAATTTGTCAAAAATAAGCATAAAAAATGCCTACAATTTTCAAAGAAATATCATAAATATAATAATACAAAACTAAAAACATTACAAAGAAAGAAGGACTGGATGGCAAAACAGAGAAAGCAAAATTAGTATGCACAAGTCTAAATTGCATGCCCTTGAAAGCAGCACTGGTTTGTCCCTACATATGTACAGAACCTTACACAGTGTTGAGAGGAAGGCAGGTCACTTTTGACAAATAATAATAGTAATACACAATTTGCTCTGTTATCCAGCTATTGAAATCAGTGTGCAAACTGGGTGTGGATAGGAACGCAGTGTTCATGGGTTAAACTGGTGCCTTTCAACACTAAATAGTTTGGAACTACAAACCTTCCCCCCTTCCATCCCATTCCCACTACGTTTTCCCCCAAACCCAGATAAATAATTTTTTAAAATTTTCATTGGGTGTCCTCCATCCAATCCTGATCCTAAATTATTTATTTTATATCCCTTAAAGTCACTCTGAGAACCTGGAGAGGGAGAGAGATCCTGCTCCAATATAATGGGAATTTCTTTGTGAAATCATTTCTGTTAAGACCAGACTTCTGTTTGTTGAACAGACACAAGAATGGATTTAACTAGTTATCAAAGTTCCTCACCCCGTGGCTGGACATGTACCGAGTTTCATTATTGTGGTGTACATAGTTATGTGACTGAAAGATACTGCTATTCTCTATTCTGTGTACTACACCTTTAAATGTAGAGGACTCCTACTTGCTACAGGAGGAACTGGGTCAGAGGACTATCATTTTCAGCTCACCTGACTGGAGCTGGTGATGTAGAGGAGAGCTCCCCTTCAGACCAGTTGGAGCGGTGCTAAACTAGACTCAGTCAAAGGTCAGTTTTTTGCATAGCACACTTACTGAATCCACATTGGGGGCATTTCATAAAACACGTCAGTGAAGACTAAATGTGGATAGAGGAAAATCACTCACTTTCCTCAGAGCTAGTCACTAAAACTGCATATTGCTTTGTGATGTTTCCCATCTCCCCAAATTACCACAATTACAGCAGCATTGACAGCATTGGTGTAACTTCACAGCTCTTCTCCCAGAGCTTGCCCCATCTGCGTGAATGAGGATCCTACTTTTGATCCTTTGGTCTATACATTAACAATTAAACTTTGAAAGACTTTGACCCTTTGAAAAACTGTAAACAGCAGACCTGTTGTCTGTAGATAACCATGTGGTACAGTGTATGGGGTTGGGAAAAAAGAGACCAAAATCATTCAGCATGACAAGCTGTATTTACATACAAGTTGGGGGTGGAGCGGGAGGGGAAGCTTTTTTGTTCTGGTCTTCAGTATTAAAGTTTGGGGTTAGTACAGAATATTAATCCCTTCCCAAATGCTGTATAAAACACAGCATAGTCCTGCTTCCGGGGCATTTCTAAAGCCTTAATTACACATTGTACACTGTATTGTTTGACATTTGACTGACAACAATGGCCCTTGGCATGGGAGTGTGGGAAGAGAGGGGTTAACAAGATAAACTCCATTTGTGTGGGTTTTTCATGGAATTTACTTGTAAATAACAGTGCAGAATGCACAGGATTTTCTGTTTCTTGAAGCCTACTTGTCTGGGGCATAAATGGTTATGCTGGTGCTGGGCTATGAGGAATGCTCAATCCTAAAAGGAGAAAAGGATTCTCTAAAAGAAGGAACATGTCCCTACTTTGACAGGCAGTATAACCATTGAGAATTAGAAATAAAAGGTATTAACACTATTACAGAGCAAGGCCTGCCACCATATACACTTGCCACTGGTGTGGAATTCGAGCTAACGCTTTGCATGAACAAAAAGATTACTTCCCATCTTATCACACAGCTAAAATAATAGCACTAAGAAGACAACACACTTCCTTAGAGAAACAGACACCTCTTCACATACACCAACTAAGTGATGCTCAGCAGTTTCAGTTCCAACAACACAAAACAAAAACCACCAAGTTTTGCCTGATTTGCGCCCCCTCCTCCACCCAACCGAATGAAGCCATCAAATTTCACACCGGTTCCAGCCCGAACGGTCAAACCATAAACTAGACGACTACACTCAATTCAGTTTTGTTAGAAACTCAGCCTAGATTTGCAAAAGGATTCTGAATACAGGAAGATGAATAGCGCAGCAAGCAGGAATGAGCCATGTTTAACATAGCTGCTCATTTGCAATGATTTTCCTCCCTCAGATATGCAAGAAAATGCTTTAATGAAAAGAGTGCTCAAGACAGTTTCCATCTATGACTGAGAATGGTACCAAAACAGTTAGGCTGGACTGAACAGCCAAGTCCATAACACACACAGGACCTGCTTATTTAAGTTAACTCTATCTACATACTAATAATGGCCACTTGTAATTGACCAGATACAAATGCATTTATTCCCTAGAGCTGGGTTATTTGCTGCCACCTTAGCTGACCTCTGCAACAATAGGGCAAGATCCAAAGAAGCTGCTAAAAACTGAAGTAGAAGTTTGCAAGTTAACGTGCATGTTTTACAATTCTCAGCTTTGCCTGAGGGCTTTTGCTTCCATGTTATCTGGTTTCCTTTGGCCTGTCCCCTATTCTGAAGTACTACATATTAGCGCCCTTTAATACAGCCTTTTAAAATCACATGACAATTTACCAGCCCGTGTGCAAAAAACAAACCAACCAACAACAAAATGTCTACTCATCTTCACCAGGATGATGATAAAAATTAATGATAATGTACTTGTCCATCGAACAATTACTCAACCCCAACAAATGAATTTTCTAAGGGGTGCCTTACTGTCACTTTAAAGAAGAAACAATCGAAATTGGCAAACTTTAGTGGCCACCTAGCCCTAGTTGGCAACTGAACTGTTGGCAATAAACAGACATGTTCTATCCCTAGCCACTTAGTAACAGAGGCCTGAATCTGTAATGTGCTGAGCACTTCCTATATTGTGTTGAGTGTCCTTAATAACTATTGAAGGTGAGGGTTGCACCTTGCTGGAAGTATTTGGTACCTTGCAGAGTCAGGTCCCAATTTTGCAAGAAAACACAAAACACTTTTAGAACTGAAATACCAATATGTTTATAACCCTGTTCAAACGCTTCCTCTATGAAGGCAAGTGCTCTACACAGCAAAAGGCTGTGGTTACTTTCTTACAATGGTTGTCTGTGACCTCAACCCTTAGTTATATAAGAGTAGGAAGCATGATTCATTCTTAATGCTAGCTCAGTCCTGGCCTCTCCTGGGCACTAACTGAAAATAATACTAAATCATGCTGAATCATTTACTGCAGTTTCATAATCTGGATTATCATTCACAGGGGATTGACTTGACACCATCAAACTAATTTCATGCAGTAACACAGATTGGACTCCAACCAGACTCTAAAGAAGGCCACCCATATTGGCAACAGTATGTGGATCACACATTCATGATGAAAGGATCACATATTGAATAAAATGGCTTAAAATCTTTCCTTGCATTTAAACCTTGAATAATTGATCCTTGCATGCCTTGCATTTCCAGGCATGATCCCTGCATTTTTGTCTGCATAGGCAGTGCTTTAAACTGTAAACCACTCAGCCTTATTTGCAGTTTTTATTTCAAACAGCTTCCCCACTCTATTTTCAAAAGGACATTAGGGCCATTATGAGAAAATATTTTGTTAATTAATGCTTCCAGCAGTTGTACAGATTTTTAATGCCTATGCTAAAATAATGGCCCTTTATTCTGTTTTTTCCCCCCTCAGACACAGTTTCTAGTCACAAGGCAGTGGAACAATTTACCTCCTCCTGGATACACAAGTTTCTGTGCTACAGCACAATGCAAAAATGTAAGCTTCTCAGTCATGCAGGACTTGGTCATATGGCTGCCCACTGAATTCCTTCACTTTCCACCATCATAAAAGGGAGTACTGGACGCTGTTGCCATTTATATTCTACTGATTACATACGCTATTTTCATTTCAGGACCCTGCTGCTGCATTCCATCTTATATATCCAACAGATTGAACTTTTTACTGGATTCTGTTAAAATGGATGTTTGGTTCTCATACTACAAATTCATCAGGTAGGGAGCTTTACTATGGTCATTTTAAGTAAATTCTACACATATCCTTTTAAAACAGTTTGAACTGGTGCAATGATAAAACTATGCATAAAGCAATAACACCTGTGCACTGAGAAGAGACTTTTAAAAGCATTTTTGTTAAATGGGAACTCAGAAAATTAAACTCCAACCTCAAAGATTCTTAATTTTAATTGGTTTTTCTAAGTGTTCTCATATCACTAATGATCTCTTACAGACACAGTTGAGTCTGGAGAAAACAAAGATTTCAACTGTAGGACAGTTTCAGTTTTACTAATGAACTGTTGTTATCAATCATCTTTGTTTTCTGTGAACTCCTGCACTAAATAAAAAAATGAATATAAGAATAAATCTGTTAAAAGAATAAATTTACTGCACATCAATCCCTGCAGGCCATGTGCTCATAAGTCAACAGTTTAAAATGAAAACATCTGATCAAGGTAATACACCTGTTAAAAGAACATAAAATTCCAAACCCAATGGAAAAATATAAAGATTATAAAACCTCTTAAAGGAGCCATCAAAGTAAACTATTAAATGGATACATCTGCTTCAAACCAGAATACATTTTATCAGTGCCTCTCCCAATAAAATAGCATTAGGATAAACATTTTGTAAAGGAAAAAGCTTGTAAATAGATTTTTGTGGACATGAGGAATGTGTGAATCAATTCTGGTAAAATAAATTAATAATTCTTTTACCTTCTATAACATGTTCTAGCCAAGGATCTCAAAACACGTTAAAAATTTAATGATTTAAACTCGTAAAGCACCTGTGAAGTAGCAATTTATTATTCCAATCTTACAGATGGAGAAACTGAGGCACAAAGAAACCTGGTGACTTGGCCAAATTCTCACAGTGAGTCAGAATAACCAAGCTGAACCGCTGCCCAAAGTGCAAACTGAATCCTTTTTATTTTTAATTCAGTTAACTTTCCATTTGTCTCATTTTTCCCCTGGCTTTGCACTTCATAGTTTTGCATCATAGCAATTCTGGTGGTATTGCCACTGGGGGAGGGATAGCTCAGTGGTTTGAGCATTGGCCTGCTAAACTCAGGGTTGCGAGTTCAGTCCTTGAGGGGGCCATTTAGGGATCTGGGGCAGAAATTGGGGATTGGTCCTGCTTTGAGCAGGGAGTTGGACTAGATGACCTCCTGAGGTCCCTTCCAACCCTGATATTCTATGATTCTATAATCTCCCACAAACAGGAAGTGATACAAATTTCACAAGGGAAGCCTCTTTCTGTGGCATTCCTAGTATGAGGGGGTTTTACAAAATGGTTCAGAGAAGTATTTGAATTTTAGTCACTTATCCAAACCCAATGTCTAAGCCTTTGGAGGCTCACCCATCATTAGTCCACACAAAGCACGCGACCATGTCCTGCAGTCCTTACTGCCTCAGATCCAGTGGTAGATAAATGATTTAGCCGCCCCTTGGCCCTGAAATAATTGCCGCCCCCATATGAACTTGTGAATGGCACTAACTGATGCAACAAAAGAATCTATTTTGCGCATTTTTGCTATCATATCATTTTCCCTTTCTTTCTTTTGTATAGCATTTTTTTTAACTGAGAACCACGTAATTTCTTCCTTCGGTCATATTATTAACGTTTAGGATTGTCACGAGTATGTTTACTAAATGGCGTCGTGCCATCATTGGTGGTTTCAATATGCGCTATGATTGGTAGAATCACAGTGTCACTGATGCTTCAGTTTGGTGGGCAGTTACAATATGAACAAACGACGACAGAGGTATCCGACAGGCCGTGGGCTTGTGCAAAAATGCCACGATTACAAAAATGCTGCTTTTATAAATTTGCCGCCCCTGCAAATTTGCCGCCCTAGGCCGAGGCCTTGTCGGCCTAGGCGATAATACGCCATTGCTCAGATCACTCTGCCTGGAGAAAGTCCAAAAGTGACTGGC
Organism: Eretmochelys imbricata; assembly: GCF_965152235.1. Classification (NCBI taxonomy): domain Eukaryota; kingdom Metazoa; phylum Chordata; order Testudines; family Cheloniidae; genus Eretmochelys; species Eretmochelys imbricata. The sequence goes on along the minus strand of NC_135575.1, from coordinate 110,788,964 downwards.
ACATGCAGAATGGAGGGGAGGGTTTTTGTTCACTGCATCATTCCTGCCCCAGGCCGGCACAAGCCCCCGCTGGGGGGGGTCAAGGCTTTGCAGATCCAAAGGGAAGGGGAAATGTGGTGGAGCAGAAGGGGACAGTCACTCTTCATGGCATCATCTCCCTTTATGGCCTGATCCTGTTCCCAATGAAGTCAGTGATGACACTTCCAGTGACTTAGAAGGAACCAGGATAAAGGTCTTAATGTGCATGATAATGCTGATTCACACTCCAGTATTTGACAACTTTATAAAAGAAGAATGACCCCACGCACAAACTTTCCCTAGCCATCTACTTCCCCTTATTAGGTCCAGCCCCCCTATTACCACCCCAATATGCAGCATCCAGAGCCCCAGACTCTGAGCCTTTCTGCTCAGTGCAGGCCAGATAGCACACTCAGATAGCACACACAGACCCAGAGCTGGGAATGTCTCACACTGCTTCTGTAGCAGACCTCAAACCTCACAGCACACAGAAGATCAAAGGTATCCGCAGTTCAGTGACCTATTTCTGGCACACACACATACACCCCAGCCCCTTTTAGGGAAAAAAAAATTAGGCCCTGATCCCACAAACACAACAGCACATGAGTAACTTTATGAGTAATGTTACCTGTTTCCAGGATTGGGACCTAAATCATTTACACCTTAAAAGTTATCTGATGGGAGAGGCAAATAATGGGACAAATCCCAGATAACAGGACTATCTGCACGAACCAGCACGCAGGATTTGACTCATTATGTTGAGTTATGATTAATATATCCATTGATTTGAAGCACTAACTTTGCTTGATATCATCATGTGCTACATTTAACACATTTGTCAAAACAATTTAAGTCAGACTTCTCTGCTACTACTGCACTTTATGTAACACTGCATTCTGACACTGTTTTTTAAACACTCCGTGCAGTTGTCAGACTGTTTAAAGGGTACAATATGTGTGTTCGCCTCACACTCCCCAGTCAATGTGCAAATTATTACCACTCGGAAATCCTCACCTTCTCACTGCTGACATTTATGTATAACACTGAAAGTCTATTTCGCCAGCTAGGACTTCAGTGCATTTCTCAATAACTTTAAAGATCAGCCATGACAAAACAAAAAGGCATCTGAATTCTATTGCCACATACTGTTCAAAGAAATTCTGAAATCTCTGCACCTGCCACAGCTGATATTATTTAAAAAGAAAAAAGAAGAAAGCAAGCTTCACAATTCTGTTCCACAAATCTGCACTCCAATCTGCAAGCCACAGGATATCAAATGGTCAAATGAAAAAAAAGTTCTTCTCTACAACATGGAAATAAATATAATCATAGTTACCAAATGTTCTCTGACTAAGCTCCCCTCCATAGGGGTAATTTACAAGGAAAGCTATTCTGGAAAGAATGGGTTAATATTAGCTGCATGGTATACTCAGTGATGCCTTAAATAATCATCACATGGCTTCTGTAATCTGTTCCATGCTGTCAGCACTAGGTTAGTCATAATAATATCAGATAAGAGCTGTTCAAAGTGACATACTAACCAACATGAGAGCCACATGACTTTCTGGCTATACTGCTGCCCTTCATCTGAACTTTGGCTTAGATAGCCATAGCTGATCTGAGAGCAGTGCAACATGTGCTGTTGGAAGGGGGTGCCTTCTTGCATCTGCACTGGCAGACTTCCATTTGCCACTGCTGAAGAAGGAGTCCAGTGTGCTGCATGGGGCCCCTGGAAATGAAACACTGCAGCCCCCTCCCCAACCCTCAGTTTCTTCTCCCACAATGCCAGGGAAAGCGACCACAGGACCATGGGAGGAGAAACGGAGACTGGGTGTACAACCAAAAGAAATAGGGGGTCAAGGTGGGAAGATTGTGGGACAGAGAAGGGAGCTAACGGAGAGGAGAGACAGGAATAAGGGAGCAAAGGAGGCACTGGATAACAGACAGTGCTGTGGCCAAAAGGGGGTGCGGGATAAGGGATTGAAAGAACAGTATAAAGGGAAGCAAGGGGGAGGGATAAAATTAAACCAGGTGGAAAGTAAGGGGTAGAGAGAACAGAATTGGAGTAGTAGAGGAGAGACACCATAAAATATGAAAGGAAAAAGGTAGAATCAAGGCTTGTATCAACAAATCTGGGGACCCCAGATTCAAGGCCCAGTTAGGGTGCAATCTTCTCCTTACACCTACCTAACACTCATATGCCAGGCCAGCTGATGGTGTTAATTTCCAAGGTAGGGAGTGGACAAAATTGAGCTGTATACTGTGGTCCCACTGTCTCCTTGTATTCCCCTATCTGTCTGTCTCCGTCAGTCATCTCGTGTCTCAGATTGTAAGCTCGTTGGGACAGGCACTGTCCTTTGTTCTTGCTTGCACAGCACCTAGCACAATGAAATCCTGCTCTCTGAATGAGGCTTCCCAGTGCTATTGTAAAACAGATAATAAATAATAATATCCAGAATGGGCATGTGAGTCTGGAGAATTAAAATATCCTGTTAAACAAGAGGAGAAGGGGGAATCTGTGCCAGGGCCACAAAAATGTGAAGACTTCCTGATTCACCAGGGAGCACAAGATATCCCCAAAGAACTCCAACAGCATTAATAATCTCATATTCTATACCCTGTGGCTCTGGACTAGGAACAATAAACATCAAGCATTTCAAGTGCCCTTCAGGGGGTAGGTCTCCCACAGATCAGGGGCTCTATGCAACTGCAGGTTTAGCAGCATTGTTTGAACCAGCTATAGAGAATGAACCCCTCTAGTGGCTGGACTATATAGAGCCTTATGAGTCTTCAAATGGTTTTATGCTAAGAGCTGGATCTTTTAGCTCAAATGGCAGAGGTTCATGCTTTTAGATCCCAAAGTCACTGGTCTGATCCCTACTACCCATGACCCATCCAGAGGCACTGTTTTATTATTTTTTTCAGAACGTTATTATTTAACAGGGTCAAAAAGTGTGCTAGGTATATCAGGGCTCAGATAAGGTCTTCTCACAGTCCCCAAAGGGTTTACCCTCTCTCCAAAATAAATGTTTCTTGGAGAGACACCTATTAGTGAAGTTTCAGAGTAGCAGCCGTGTTAGTCTGTATCCGCAAAAAGAAAAGGAGGACTTGTGGCACCTTAGAGACTAACAAATTTATTTGAGCATAAGCTTTCGTGAGCTACAGCTCACTTCATCAGATGCATGCAGTGGAAAATACAGTGGGGAGATTTACATACACAGATACACAGAGAACATGAAACAATGGGTGTTACCATACACACTGTAACAAGAGTGATCAGGTAAGGTGAGCTATTACCAGCAGGAGAGCAGGGGGGGAAAAACCTTTTGTAGTGATAATCAAGGTGGGCCATTTCCAGCAGTTGACAAGAAAGTCTGAGGAACAGTAATTGGGGGGGGGGGTATAAACATGGGGAAATCGTTTTACTTTATGTAATGACACATCCACTCCCAGTCTTTATTCAAGCCTCAGTTAATTGTATCCAGTTTGCAAATTAATTCCAATTCAGCAGTCTCCCATTGGAGTCTGGTTTTGAAGTTTTTTTGTTGAAGAATTGCCACTTTTAGGTTTGTAATCGAGTGACCAAAGAGATTGAAGTGTTCTCCAACTGGTTTTTGTATGTTATAATTCTTGATGTCTGATTTGCGTCCATTCATTCTTTTACGTAGAGACTGTCCAGTTTGGCCAATGTACAATGACGCAGGGAAGAAAGGTAAGCAGCAGGATACGGACCCTGGACTTCAGGAAAGCAGACTTCGACTCCCTCAGGGAACGGATGGCCAGGATCCCCTGGGGGACTAACTTGAAGGGGAAAGGAGTCCAGGAGAGCTGGCTGTATTTCAAGGAATCCCTGTTGAGGTTACAGGGACAAACCATCCCGATGAGTCGAAAGAATAGTAAATATGGCAGGGGTCCTGCACTTAGGACGGAAGAATCCAATGCACTGCTACAGACTAGAGACCGAATGGCTAGGCAGCAGTTCTGCGGAAAAGGACCTAGGGGTGACAGTGGACGAGAAGCTGGATATGAGTCAGCAGTGTGCCCTTGTTGCCAAGAAGGCCAATGGCATTTTGGGATGTATACGTAGGGGCATAGCGAGCAGATCGAGGGACGTGATCGTCCCCCTCTATTCGACATTGGTGAGGCCTCATCTGGAGTACTGTGTCCAGTTTTGGGCCCCACACTACAAGAAGGATGTGGATAAATTGGAGAGAGTCCAGCGAAGGGCAACAAAAATGATTAGGGGTCTAGAACACATGACTTATGAGGAGAGGCTGAGGGAGCTGGGATTGTTTAGCCTGCAGAAGAGAAGAATGAGGGGGGATTTGATAGCTGCTTTCAACTACCTGAAAGGGGGTTCCAAAGAGGATGGCTCTAGACTGTTCTCAATGGTAGCAGATGACAGAACGAGGAGTAATGGCCTCAAGTTGCAGTGGGGGAGGTTTAGATTGGATATTAGGAAAAACTTTTTCACTAAGAGGGTGGTGAAACACTGGAATGCGTTGCCTAGGGAGGTGGTGGAATCTCCTTCCTTGGAAGTTTTTAAGGTCAGGCTTGACAAAGCCCTGGCTGGGATGATTTAACTGGGAATTGGTCCTGCTTCGAGCAGGGGGTTGGACTAGATGACCTTCAGGGGTCCCTTCCAACCCTGATATTCTATGATTCTATGATTCTATGATTCTACATGGCAGCAGGGCATTGCTGGCACATGATGGCATATATTACATTAGTAGATGTGCAGGTGAACGAGCCTCTGATAGTGTGGCTGATGTGATTAGGCTCTATGATGGTGTCCCCCGAATAGATATGTGGACACAGTTGGCAACGGGCTTTGTTACAAGGATAGGTTCCTGGGTCAGTGGTTTTGTTGTGTGGTGTGTGGTTGCTGGTGAGTATTTGCTTCAGGTTGGGGGGCTGTCTGTAAGCAAGGACTGGCCTGTCTCCCAAGATCTGTGAGAGTGATGGGCCGTCCTTCATGATAGGTTGTAGATCCTTGATGATGCGTTGGAGAGGTTTTAGTTGGGGGCTGAAGGTGATGGCTAGTGGTGTTCTGTCATTTTCTTTGTTGGGCCTGTCCTGTAGTAGGTAACTTCTGGGTACTCTTCTGGCTCTTCACTTCAGCAGGTGGGTATTGTTGTTGTAAGAACGCTTGATAACCCACCCAGCAACATTATTAATCTGTCCTACTATACTCTTAGCCCAGCAGAAGAATCTGTCCTATCTCGGGACCTCTCCTTCTGCCCCTCCACCCCCACGAACATGATACAGTTCTGTGGTGACCTAGAATCCTATTTTCGACGTCTCCGACTCAAGGAATATTTCCAACACACCTCTGAACAACATACTAACCCACAGAGACTTTCCTACTAAGACTACAAAAAGAAGGATTCTGGGTGGACTCCTCCTGAAGGTCGAAACAACAGACTGGACTTCGACATAGGGTGCTTCCGCCGACGTACACGGGCTGAAATTGTGGAAAAGCAGCATCACTTGCGCCATAACCTCAGCCGTGCAGAACACAATGCCATCCACAGCTTCAGAAACAACTCTGACATCATAATCAAAAAGGCTGACAAAGGAGGTGCTGTCGTCATCATCAATAGGTCGGAATATGAACAAGAGGCTACTAGGCAGCTCTCCAACTCCACTTTCTACAAGCCATTACCCTCTGATCCCACTGAGGGTTACCAAAAGAAACTACACCATTTGCTCAAGAAACTCCCTGAAAAAGCACAAGCACAAATCCGCACAGACACACCCCTGGAACCCCGACCTGGGGTATTCTATGTGCTACCCAAGATCCATAAACCTGGAAATCCTGGATGCCCCATCAGCTCAGGCATTGGCACCCTGACAGCAGGATTGTCTGGCTATGTAGACTCCCTCCTCAGGCCCTACGCTACCAGCACTCCCAGCTATCTTTGAGACACCACTGACTTCCTGAGGAAACTACAATCCATCGGTAATCTTCCTGAAAACACCATCCTAGCCACTATGGATGTAGAAGCCCTCTACACCAACATTCCACACAAAGATGGACTACAAGCCGTCAGGAACAGTATCCCCGATCATGTCACGGCAAACCTGGTGGCTGAACTTTGTGACTTTGTCCTCACCTATAACTATTTCGCATTTGGGGACAATGTATACCTTCAAATCAGTGGCACTGCTATGGGTACCCGCATGGCCTCACAGTATGCCAACATTTTTATGGCGGACTTAGAACAACGCTTCCTCAGTTCTCGTCCCCTAATGCTCCTACTTTACTTGTACTACATTGATGACATCTTCATCACGTGGACCCATGAAAAAGAAGCCCTTGAGGAATTCCACCATGATTTCAACAATTTCCATCCCACCATCAACCTCAGCCTGGTCCAGTCCACACAAGAGATCCACTTCCTGGACACTACAGTGCTAATAAGCGATAGTCACATAAACACCACCCTATACCGGAAACCTACTGACTGCTATGTCTACCTACATGCCTCCAGCTTTCATCCAGACCACACCACACGATCCATTGTCTACAGCCAAGCTCTACGATACAACCCCTTTTGCTCCAACCCCTCAGACAGAAGCAAACACCTACAATGCTCTATCAAGCATTCTTGCAACTAGAGTACCCACCTGCTGAAGTGAAGAAACAGATTGACAGAGCCAGAAGAGTACCCAGAAGTTACCTACTACAGGACAGGCCCAACAAAGAAAATAACAGAACGTCACTAGCCATCACCTTCAGCCCCCAACTAAAACCTCTCCAACGCATCATCAAGGATCTACAACCTATCATGAAGGACGGCCCATCACTCTCACAGATCTTGGGAGACAGGCCAGTCCTTGCTTATGAACAGCCCCTCAACCTGAAGCAAATACTAACCAGCAACCACACACCACACAACAAAACCACTAACCCAGAAACCTATCCTTGCAACAAAGCCCGTTGCCAACTGTGTCCACATATCTATTCAGGGGACACCATCATAGGGCCTGATCACATCAGCCACACTATTAGAGGCTCGTTCACCTGCACATCTACTAATGCGATACATGCCATCATGTGCCAGCAATGCCCCTCTGCCATGTACATTGGCCAAACTGGACAGTCTCTTCATAAAAGAATAAATGGACACAAATCAGACGTCAAGAATTATAACATTCAAAAACCAGTCGGAGAACACTTCAATCTCTTTGGTCACTCAATTACAGACCTAAAAGTGGCAATTCTTCAACAAAAAAACTTCAGAACCAGACTCCAACGAGAGACTGCTGAATTGGAATTAATTTGCAAACTGGATACAATTAACTGAGGCTTGAATAAAGACTGGGAGTGGATGTGTCATTACACAAAGTAAAACTGTCTCCCCATATTTATTGCCCCCCCCAATTACTGTTCCTCAGACATTCTTGTCAACTGCTGGAAATGGCCCACCTTGATTATCACTACAAACGGTTTTTTCCCCCCAGCTCTCCTGCTGGTAATAGCTCACCTTACCTGATCACTCCTGTTACAAAGTGTGTATGGTAACACCCATTGTTTCATGTTCTCTGTGTATATAAATCTCCCCACTGTATTTTCCACTGAATGCATCTGATGAAGTGAGCTGTAGCTCACGAAAGCTTATGCTCAAATAAATTTGTTAGTCTCTAGGGTGCCACACGTACTCCTTTTCTATTAGTGAAGGCTGAACATAAGATAATGGAGCATTCAAATGCAAACTTTTCTTGGAGTATCCCTTTCCTTCTCCTTGGAGATAATTTCTTAAGTGAGGGGATGCTGGGGAACTGGGACTGGAGGTAAGTAGGGCTTTTTCTCAATACACCCCCTATTTTCTTGATCACTGATTGCTTTACCAACAAGTTGGCACACCCTAGTGAGATTCTTAAATGTCTCCAGAAAGTTGTAAGACTAGCTCTAGCAGGATACAAATTCACACTAATGCTGAAGACTCTCAACTGTGATAATTTAGCAGATCATTAATCCCACTCTCTAAAGAAGGCTGTAAAGCAGAACTAAATATGCAAATCCTCTTGTGCTTTAAACTTGCATCTGTCTGTCCATCCATGCAACCACCTACCTATTGTAGTGGAATTCTCATAAGATCCTACTCCATTTGAATCCATTAATGTAGCTCAACTGGAGCATACAAGATTAAATAAAAATAAAGAAAAAAAGACATAAAAATAACATTAGGGCTCAGGCTATCAGACCCTACAAACAGCAGGTAATCTTACGTACTTTATGATCTCCAGTACATCTGCAGAAAGGGAGTGAGGTGGAACTAGGGGTTAGTAAATTGGCCTTTTATCGCAGAAAACTGACATTCAAACCCTGATTATTCTAAATCACAAGTGCACATGAGGTTGGTGGCCTCTTTCTAGCCTACTTCACTAAATTGCCATATGAACTGCCATGACCTGCAATGCCTATTCAAGAGAGTCAAGGCTTTAATACAGGTCAGGACTGAGATACACTGTCAGGGTTGTGAGGTAAATTTGCATAACACTTATCTACACAATGGGTCTAGGAAAGAGCTATTAACCCTTCACTTTCACGAGACCTGGAATCCGTCCCCAAAATTTAACTAAAAACGAGATTTACTCTTGGCAGCCCCTCTAATATAGGATCACTCTTGCCAGGAGCAACGGAAGCTCTCTAAAAGTGAGCGGGACACGGATGCCCAAACCGTGGTCCCACCTCCCACACCACCCTTTCTCCCCAAGCCCCTGCCCTTATGTTGCCTCTTCCCCCCAGAACCCCTCTGCTCACTCCTGTCCACCCACTTCCGCCCATCACTCGCCCTTATGGCCAGTAAAAAGTGGGAGGACACAGCTCTCCCGCTTTTATAAGTGATGGGCCATGGTCCCCGTCCTCCCCATGCCCCTGTTCTGGCACCCGTAACTCCTGCCTTAACTTAAATTCTCTTGTTTTTCTGGACTTAAATCAGAATCTGAATGTTAAATTATTAAAAATTAAATTAAAAATATAATTATCTTTGCTTTTTAAAAAATTGCAGTATAAACTTCTTTGGGCCAAATTCATAGGAAACACTTCAGTGATTTTTAAGTTGCAGTACAAAGGATATAGTTCTTACATTGTGTTGTAACACTCTGGGGGCTATCTTGGTACACAATACTATGTAATATTTTGTTTTACGATGTCCATTGGAAGCAATGTTACAAACATTCCAGTCACTTCCATAGCACTGTGTGTGTGTGTGTGTGTGTGTGTGTGTGTGCATTTGCAGGCATTCATGAAGTTGTGAGCAGCTCAGAGGCTACTACAGCCTTGAGGCTGAACTATAAGCCACGGAGCAGCTCCATTACTGCTTTATGATCTGGTGAAGGAAGCTTCCTCCCACATCTGTCCCTGCAAAGATCCTTAGCACCCAGATCAGCTTCTTGAGTTAGGAAAAGGATTTGGAAACTAGTACCACATTTACCTACAGAGGCAGAACAATGATTTTATCACAACCACATATCACATACAAGACAAGACAAGCAACTGCTTTATACTGGCATGTAATGTTAAGTCACACACTAAAACAAAATATGATGGCCTATTATTTTTACTTCTGAAATCAGCAGTGACAACAACCCATGAATTTCAATGGAACTTTGCATATCAAAATATTCAGAATAAAATGCAGTGAACATAATGCGCAGGGAAACTTTTGCTAGTTTGTTTGTCTGCATGTGTATCTAAAAGGGTCATACACACACACACAAACACACGCACACATATATATACATATATGTATGTATGAGGAGAGAGAGAGAGAGAATTTTTTTTTGAAGTACCTTGAACCTCAAACAACTGAGCCTCATTCAGAACACTCTCCCTGACAACGGGAAGGAAAGAAAGAAAAGTAAAAAGAATCTGAGACCCATAGAAATGTATGTTTTTCTGCCCGATTGAGCAATAATCATAGAATCATAGAAATGTAGGGCTGGAAGGAACCTTGAGAGGTCATCTAGTCCTCCCTTCCGACCATGCCCTGAGACTGGACCAAGTATACTTAGACAATCCCTGACTGGTGTTTTTCTACCTGTTCTTTAAACCTCCAATGATGTGGATTCCACAAACTCCCTCAGCAACCATTTCAGTACAGAACATGGAAGACAATTGATCACTGTCCTCTTTATAACAAACAGTCCCGAATATATTTGAAGACATTTATCAGGTTCCCCCTTCGGTCTTCTTTTCTCAAGAGTAAACATGCCAAAAAAAATTTAAGCTTTCCTCGCTGGTCAGGTTTTCTAAACCTTGAAACATTTTTGTTGCTCTGGACTCTCTCTGGTTTGTACACATTTTTCTTAATGTGTAACACTCAAAAATGGACACAGTACTCCAGCTGAGGCCTCACCAATGCCAAGCAGAGTGGGACAATTACCATCTCTTTCTTACATAAGACACTCCTGTTAATACATCTCAGAATGATATTAGCCTTTTTCACAACTGCATCATATTCTTGGCTTATGTTCAATTTCTGATTCACTACAAACTCCCAATCTTTCTCTGCAGTATTACTGCCTAGTCAGTTGTACTGTCAATAGAAATTAAACCTGATCTACAAATATTCAGATCTACCAATTTGTATGCCATGGTTTAACCCAATCTGAAATGGCTGAGCTATTAAGCACTAGATGCCAAAATGAATAGCCCACACTAAATACTAATTGTAGAAAAATGTCTCTTAAAATAATAGCCTGTTAAGGATGGAGCTTGGCAAAAAGAACAAACATCTAAAAACATTAAAAATCTATTCTCTTTAATGCTTTAGAACTAAAATAGCCTAACCAGTTTATGTTGCTCCATATAAGAACATCTGGAATGACCAGTTGAATATACACATTTGAGCCCACTGGGCCAATGATAACCTCCTGAGAACTGAGGCTGCATCGTGGAAATATACCAGATCCTTAACCCCCACTTACCTAAAAACAGGGTCAAATTAGGGGAATCAAGAGTCCTAGACACATCCCATCTGGCTCTTCACCCTTGCTCTGAGGCCATTGCCTGTGACTCTGCCCCTCCATAGGATGGCACCAGGTTCAGAGTTAAGATGAGTAAGGGTTGCTAACGCTTCTTGGAACTATTGTTTCAGGCAGTCTGCAGGCAGGCACCAGTTACACTTGGGTCATGTTTTCAAACTTTTCTCTGCATGCATGAGGCCTAGAAATGTAATTTAAAAGAAAGATGAAATTCTGACCTCATGTGCCTCCAGCAACTGATGTCTCTGCCTTTTTCTTTGGCTCAGCCAGGAAGTGCTTACAAACTTTCCAAGAACAGAGAAAAATGTTATTTCATGCCTCTGTAGATTCCCAGCCAGCAATACAATATATGCACGTGAGCCTGTGTGCCATGAAGAAACCTAAGCAGGCTCCAATCCCATCCAACTGCAGGTCTGGGACCTTATTTTGTAACCCATAAGATAACCTGTTATTCTGCCAAGTACCCAACAGCATAGCAAAGGGCACCAGTTACACCAGTTTTGAATATCAAAAATCATTAACAAGGCATGTGGTCTTATAAAAGTCATTTATTTCCATACAGCATGTGAGCTTTACATCCACAGAACTTTACAAACGCCACATCCATGGATGTGTGTTGTAAATTGTCCATAGTATATGCAAGAGAATTAGAACTGCCTGACTGGACAGCATTATAATTACAAGGAATAACAGCTATTTTTGTACTACTACGGCTTAGAATGATTTTAGTGATATTTGATTTAAAAATAAAATAATCAGATTTATACAACTCTACCATTTCTTTCATTGAATGTCTAGCTCTTGTTTAGTGAATGAATAGGTTTGGGATCACATGCCTCCAAAATTCAGGCTAAAACAATGAGCTACTCAAGAACACAATACAATCTATTCAAAAAACATTTTCTCATTGCCAAAGACAATGGATTTTTCAAAGAGAATAGCAAAAATAGCCAAGCACAGTCTTTACTCTGTCTAGTTTCTGAAGAATTATCCCATAATTCTGATTCTCACCATTTCTGAACCACAAGAATTCTTTTGAGGGGGCATTTTACTGATTACTGTAATATACTGCAGTACTCGCGCAAGCAGCATGATTGAAAGTAAAGTAGAGTAGCTAGTGCTTGTGCTAATAGAAAACCAGCATAAAATGTGCCCCTGTGGAGGAAGGATTAGCATTAATTGCCTGTTGTCAAATTCATCAAAGTTATTCCCAATTTATTAGAAGTTTTGTGCAATGCAGTACCACCAGAATGAGTCTGAGTACTGCAATACACCATGCTTTAGTCTGCCTTTGGCAAATTAATGCAGATATTTTGCCTTATGATAATTCCTAATTAACGAGAGGTTTAGGAAAAAGTCCCACTCCTTTGGAACTCCAGTGCTACCATTAGTCATTTGAAATTCAGCTCTAAACTTTTTTTTTTAAATGTGCAGCTCTCTCTTCACTGCCTCCCATTTAGTGTGAGAACACCTAAAATTAGTAAATTGGTCCCTTTGGGAATCTAAACTTAGGCACATATAATAGTACACGTTAAAAACCACATTCTGTCACAATCACCTCTCATTTGGGGTTTGTTTGTTTTTTGGGAGGTGCGGGGGTGTTAACTGAAAAAGGAGGTTTCCTCAGAAAAGATTTATGGTATGATTGCAGTATTTACATAAACAATTTATGTTTGGAGTGCAAGTTCGTTCATGCACAGATAACCTTTTCATATATGAAGTCCTTCAACGTGAGGATATACAGTTAAATAAACTTGTGCAATACAGATTAGCTTCAGGTAACCTGTACAATTTTCTGCATATGAGGTCAGCCTGCAAACTGCTTATGATTGATTTAAAATATAGGAAAAATAATACAACACTGTGCATCAAAGCCTAGGGCTATATTTTTAAATGGTACTTTGCGTGGGTGACTCATGTGTACAATGTACAGTATTCTTATTTCTTGAAGGCTTTCTAAATAGTGGAAGGGAGAGGCAATTAACTCTTCCTGAGTCTGTAACTTTAGTAAATGAAAAAAATTACCAGACTAACTCCACAGTCAGCAAAAATTTCCTCTATAGCTCACTTCAGTGAACAAAACACAAACAAACAATCAAGGGGGGAACCTAAAAAAGGGGCTCAACCTGATTTCCTGGTTTGCATTTCCAGTTCCACTGACGCATTTATCAAGAAGCTTACTCTCATGCAAGCTGCAGAGGTGTCTGACTGCAGGAGACTCAGAACAGGCAGATCTGTGTCTATATGGGGCCTGATGCTACTACCCTTCCTCACATCGCATAATATCTCACTCTATATGTCTGTCATCAATGGACCTACATGCAGAGCAAAGTGATATTGAACTACAATAATGTGGCAGAATGGAGTCCATTGTGACTAGAATTTTTTTAAGATATGCAGGTTTTCCCTGAGAGAGAGAGAGAGAGAGAGAGAGAAAGATGATGGGGGAGAGGAAGGTATTATCTTTCTTTAAAAGATAATACATTAGTGACTATATTTTTTGTTAGATCCCAGTTTGTCTAGTAGTGGAATTTATGGACTTTTAAAAATAGATTTTGCCAAACAATTGTGTGGGCAAGTGCTGACTTGCAGTCTGCAAGATACCTTTCCGTCAGCCCCAGGAAGATTAAAACAGGCTCTGTTTTCATCAGGAGGGAGCTAAGGATGCAGGCACAAAGGTGAAATTCACTTTTTGTCTCCAACAAGATGAGCCCTTTGCCAGCCAATGCAGTGTTCACAGCAACAAATGCCAAAATAATGTGGTGCTTTCTATAGTCCCTTCATGTTGAAGAATTGCTTTGTACTGCTACGCGTACAGAGCAGGAGTATTTCCCAGCTGCTGGATCTCTAATTTAATACTAGGACAAATTCTTTCCTAATTTTGTGTGCCAAAAACCTGACAGAAAAATAACATTAGTGTACAAAGGAGGAAAATCTCACTGCATCATACAAACGCGGGGAAGGAAATATAGGTGAAAATAAAATGTCCTCCAAAAGTTCAGAGCATTATTTACATCTTGATCTTTTAAAGCCAGATTCTAACCTCAGCAGCATGGCTCAAATCACTGCATATCATGAGTAAACAAGCAGAGAGAGTAGCGAGTCACAGAGTGAAATCTCCCCCTTTTTGTGGAGAAGGAGAAAAATTAGCTCTGCCAATGAATCAAACTAAGTGAACCTTGCACTAAGCAGTATCTTAAGTACTCAATTCTCATCTCATTTACACCAGTGTAAATCCATAATAAATCCACTGGCTTTGGTAGACTTTCTCCAGGTTTGCATTGGTATTAGTAAGCCACAAATAAGCAACCCCAAGTCCTGCTGCTTGTCCGAACCCTTGTGGCTTGCCGCTTCATTTTACATAGAACCAAGATCATACATGTACATCTTGATCACATGGAGCCAAAGCTTGCTGTTATTGAAGTCAATGGTCTTGATGCACTCCTAGGTACTCCAGTTTGATGATGGTTTCACTCCATTGAAACCAGTGGACTTTAGCTACTGCGAGATGGAAAACCCACTGAGGATCCTTGTGGAGTTCTCCCTGAAGCATTCTATAGAGGTGAGATAGGAGTGAGGGAGTGCTGTTTCCCCAGAATGGGGACTATGAGGGTTTATCCCAGACATTGCTGGCACCCTAAGACCCTCGCTGAGTAAAAGGGCTTTCCTCAACATACGTCAGGCCATAGACAAGTTAATGGAACGCTAGGCTGCTGTCTTTTATACAGCTACTGAGAGAATAAACTGGGCCTGCCACCTGCCCTTGTCTCTCCTCTCCTCAGCCATGGATTCCCCAACCCAACGCTAGGGGCGCTGCAGTGTTCCAATAGTGTGAATGGGAAGTGATACATCCGAACAGTGATACATGTGAAGTAGAAAATCACTCCAAGAAACTCCTAATGAGCCTAAGATTAACCAAACAACCTTACCCCAAGTATCTACATGATATTAATATATACATATATCTCAGTAACTGTGCATTTACAGTACTGCAGCCCTTCTGCACTGAGAATCCTTCACCAGTGGGAATAATATGAGCAGTAGAAACATAGGACATGGCCCGAGATTTTATTTATATAAATGCACCTGGCACTTTACAAATCGTGTAACAAGACAGATCTTCGGTTTTAGAGAGCTCATAATCTCACCCGAACAAACATGAGACAAGGAACACAAGTTATGGGGAGAGAAGGTGAGCTACCATGGTCAGTGAGGAGATAGGCACAAAAAAGCTTTGTGACAGACGTGTGTTTTATGAATGGTTTCAGAGTAACAGCCGTGTTAGTCTGTATTCGCAAAAAGAAAAGGAGGACTTGTGGCACCTTAGAGACTAACCAATTTATTTGAGCATGAGCTTTCGTGAGCTACAGCTCACTTCATCAGATACATACCGTGGAAACTGCAGCAGACTTTATATATACACAGAGAATATGAAACAATACCTCCTCCCACCCCACTGTCCTGCTGGTAATAGCTTATCTAAAGTAATCGTCAGGTTAGGCCATTTCCAGCACAAATCCAGGTTTTCTCACCCTCCACCCCCCCACACAAATTCACTCTCCTGCTGGTGATAGCCCATCCAAAGTGACAACTCTTTACACAGTGTGCATGATAATGAAGTTAGGCCATTTCCTGCACAAATCCAGGTTCTCTCACTCCCTCACCCCCCTCCAAAAACCCACCCCCATACACACACAGACTCACTCTCCTGCTGGTAATAGCTCGTCCAAACTGACCACTCTCCAAGTTTAAATCCAAGTTAAACCAGAACATCTGGGGGCGGGGGGGGGAAGGAAAAAACAAGAGGAAATAGGCTACCTTGCATAATGACTTAGCCACTCCCAGTCTCTATTTAAGCCTAAATTAATAGTATCCAATTTGCAAATGAATTCCAATTCAGCAGTTTCTCGCTGGAGTCTGGATTTGAAGTTTTTTTGTTTTAAGATAGCGACCTTCATGTCTGTGATTGCGTGACCAGAGAGATTGAAGTGTTCTCCGACTGGTTTATGAATGTTATAATTCTTGACATCTGATTTGTGTCCATTTATTCTTTTACGTAGAGACTGTCCAGTTTGACCAATGTACATGGCAGAGGGGCATTGCTGGCACATGATGGCATAAATCACATTGGTGGATGTGCAGGTGAACGAGCCTCTGATAGTGTGGCTGATGTTATTAGGCCCTGTGATGGTGTCCCCTGAATAGATATGTGGGCACAATTGGCAACGGGCTTTGTTGCAAGGATAAGTTCCTGGGTTAGTGGTTCTGTTGTGTGGTATGTGGTTGTTGGTGAGTATTTGCTTCAGGTTGCGGGGCTGTCTGTAGGCAAGGACTGGCCTGTCTCCCAAGATTTGTGAGAGTGTTGGGTCATCCTTTAAGATAGGTTGTAGATCCTTAATAATGCGTTGGAGGGGTTTTAGTTGGGGGCTGAAGGTGACGGCTAGTGGCGTTCTGTTATTTTCTTTGTTAGGCCTGTCCTGTAGTAGGTAACTTCTGGGAACTCTTCTGGCTCTATCAATCTGTTTCTTTACTTCCGCAGGTGGGTATTGTAGTTGTAAGAAAGCTTGACAGAGATCTTGTAGGTGTTTGTCTCTGTCTGAGGGGTTGGAGCAAATGCGGTTGTATCGCAGAGCTTGGCTGTAGACGATGGATCGTGTGGTGTGGTCAGGGTGAAAGCTGGAGGCATGCAGGTAGGAATAGCGGTCAGTAGGTTTCCGGTATAGGGTGGTGTTTATGTGACCATTGTTTATTAGCACTGTAGTGTCCAGGAAGTGGATCTCTTGTGTGGACTGGACCAGGCTGAGGTACAATCTCTCTGGTCACGCAATCACAGACATGAAGGTCGCTATCTTAAAACAAAAAAACTTCAAATCCAGACTCCAGCGAGAAACTGCTGAATTGGAATTCATTTGCAAATTGGATACTATTAATTTAGGCTTAAATAGAGACTGGGAGTGGCTAAGTCATTATGCAAGGTAGCCTATTTCCTCTTGTTTTTTCCTTCCTCCCCCCCCCGCCCCCAGATGTTCTGGTTTAACTTGGATTTAAACTTGGAGAGTGGTCAGTTTGGACGAGCTATTACCAGCAGGAGAGTGAGTCTGTGTGTGTATGGGGGTGGGTTTTTGGAGGGGGGTGAGGGAGTGAGAGAACCTGGATTTGTGCAGGAAATGGCCTAACTTCATTATCATGCACATTGTGTAAAGAGTTGTCACTTTGGATGGGCTATCACCAGCAGGAGAGTGAATTTGTGTGGGGGGGTGGAGGGTGAGAAAACCTGGATTTGTGCTGGAAATGGCCTAACCTGACGATTACTTTAGATAAGCTATTACCAGCAGGACAGTGGGGTGGGAGGAGGTATTGTTTCATATTCTCTGTGTATATATAAAGTCTGCTGCAGTTTCCACGGTATGTATCTGATGAAGTGAGCTGTAGCTCACGAAAGCTCATGCTCAAATAAATTGGTTAGTCTCTAAGGTGCCACAAGTACTCCTTTTCTTTTTGTTTTATGAATGGATCTGAAGCAGAAGAGAGATAAACTTCAACATACAGCAAGTAAGGAGCCAGAAGAAAAAGGGGAAGTGAAAAGGAATATTTAAGAGAGAGGACACAGATTAGTATAGGAGAGTAAAATTTATATATCAAGGAATAATTATTATAGTATCTTCCCTTTGGTGAGAAACCAGATAAACCCATCTATTTACCGTATAATGAAACGTATCTTCAGAGTAAAACACTTACTATGTAACTTAATTGAATCAAACCACAGCTGCATAACTAAAGAGTACTTCTAAGATTTTTAGTGCTGTGAGCACATTTCCCATGAAATATTACCTTTTATCATATAAAAATGTTCCTTCACTACAGTTTCTCTTTCTAGTCACAAAGGTCCTGCATGGAGTATAAAATGTAGAGGCATGTTTGGGCAGAGAGAAGCATCTCCATGGTAGCTGCCATTACCTATTAGGGTATCAAAGTCAGTTTGAGCTGATGGTCTCCGTGTCTGCCTGACAAGTAGACAGAAAGACCAAGAGCAAATCAGCTCACTAACCTTTTGAAGAGTCAGTGGAATCTTATTTATAAGCAGTAACAGATATATAGAAAATGAGTTAAATACTATAACACTTTAGCAACAGAAGAAGCAATGCAGCTTGCTGAAAGTCCCACAGCACTAAACAAACAAAACAAAACACTGCATTACATGCAGGTAGTGACTGCACATAGGTATGCCAGCAACCAGCAGGCTTTCAGCAACGTCCCACATAAGGCTAGAAACGATTGTGCCAGTTAATTAGCACAGGCATTAAAAGAGAGAAGGGACACTGACCAGGGCATTGGGGTTAACCTTAATCTATTTAAACAGCGCCATGTGATTTTTCATTCCATCTGTTATTAACATACTTCAAGATTAATCCAGTAATGTCACTACCCACCATTTTGAATAAGTGGATACCATTTTGTTATTCCATAGCATACTTCACAAGTCTTAAATGTTCAGAGGGTGATTGACAGTTTGAGATGGTGTCGCAGGATTATATTACAGCCTATCACTTTTTCAAGGGTAAGGAATACTTAATCGGACATCCAGAGGAGATTTTTTCTGATAACATAGTTCCACTGTTTCCCTCACCTAAATCTCAAGCATACACCAGTTCTTAAGGATGTGCTCCTATTACAGAAACTCACAACCAGTGATGGGACAATATCCTTAGGGAGACAGCCGATAAACACCGTCCCCTCTGTCATAGAACGCAAGACTTCTCCCGACCCCAGGGCCATGGAGAAAAGATACATGTCATCACAATGTCTTAAGGGCAAACTACCATATTTCAACAATTACACTGAAAACAACAGGACTACTCATGTGAATAACATTACTCATACAGAAGAAGGCAGGGTTGGGATCTAAGACCTGTTGGCAGGATGGCATTGGATGTTTGCATTGCTGCTAGTTATATTGCACCCCAGACGACCTCAAGCTCCACTCAGGTCCCACGAGTACTAAATTTACTTTAAAAGGCATAAAACATAAAACATAAAAGACACAAAATTTCAATAACCTGATCTAAAGTTTATACCAGATTTAGTACAAAGGGAGAAATCCCATCACATACTGGTTACAGCGACGTAAGTCGGAGAATGGAATAGTACAGCCATCTATGGGGTGCAGAAGCCATTCTATTGGTGCATGGAAAGATGGCCGACGGCAGGCAGGAGGACAGGTGTAGTGGAGGATATGCACTGCTACCTCTTTAAATAAAAAGGGAACAGAGTAAGCCCCTAGCATATGTGCAACTGCCCGGGAGAGTACAGGTATGAACATATGAACAGTGCCTTATGGTTGGCAAACTGTGCCACTATGGGGGCCATAAGCCCAGATCCTCAAAAATATTTAGGGTGCCTAACTCCCATTGATTTTAGTGGGACTTTGGCACCTAAATACTTTTGAAGATCATCATAGTCTCTCCTCCCTGCCCCATTAGACTGTATTACAAGCAAGCTAGGCGTCACCCTTCGCTCTCTTGCCCATAGTGCACCCACACAAGATAGGCAAGATTTTGACAGTTATTTACAGGAGCTCTTTATTAATTATGGAAAAGAAAGACAGTTAGCAATAACTAGTCATTAATCTAATATTATGCTGTAAGTCAAAATGCCCTTCTCTTTATACCCCATTGTCGATTTCTTAGGGTTTCTCAGCATCATGAAATTCTGTTTGAAGCAATGTAACCTCATGCCACCATCAGTGTGTGTGTTCTGCTGCTTGTCCATGAGACATCCTGACACCTTGATATACAAACCAGAGACTAAAGTATGGCTGTAACTACTGCACCAAGATCTATTTCTACAAAGATCAAAAGAATCCAACATAGCCATTTGTATGCATATGTGTGTGTTCAAGAAAGAGACAGACCAACAGATGTGACAAGTGACATCAATAAAGAATAAAGAAAAAAATAATGCGGGAGTTACAGGGTTCTAAAGTGACAGAGTTAAAACCTATATGCAGCAATATTTATCAAATGTTATAATATGTGAATGATTGTTATAGTTATTGTAGCCACCGCTGTCATTTAGCATATGATACTCTGTGCTAGTGATGTCCTTTCACACCTCTCCTGCAACCCTATTACAGTCCCAAGTGTAACTGTTGCTGAATTTAACCAGGAGTACCTGGTTAAATGACTATATTTTACTTGTTTATGCATCTGGTGCTTAATTGAGTCTCAGACGAAATATGCTGCATATATACTTAATTAAATGTGCTAAAGAAATAGAGTAGGTGCATTTAGAAAAGATTTGTTTGGTCAACTAAGATGTTTTGCAACTGTAATTGCATTATTGTTATTGGCATTTCTAAATCACTTTCTGCATTTCCTTTGGAATAAATGTCTCAGTAGCTCACCAGCATAATGTACTACTACATTACAAAACTGAAGGAACACATTATGTATTCATGGACACTTGGCTTTAACCACTTACAGTATAACTATGAAGTAAGGATTAGTATGCAGCAAATTTGCTGAATCATCATTCTTTTAAACGATAAATATACTGTGCCTATCTCACAACATCCAACCAATAAGAAATTCAGCATACAAGATCTCCAGTACTCACTTGTACCCTGAAGCCGTATAGGATAGTTAAAACTAAATTAAATCAGTCAAATAATAGCGTTTGTTTTAAATGTAAACTGTAGTTCATATACTCTGGTACAAGCACAATATGCTGGTATAATAAGCACTTATTTTGCAGTACTATAAATATATTATAATGCATACTTCTAGGAGATACATGCATGTAAAATACTACATTTAAAAGACACATTTAAGAATTAGATTTTGATTATGGTCTTAGGTATCTAAAATTCAAACGTGATGAAAATTGCCTTAATATTTTTCTATAGCATCACCAATACTGCAGTAGAAGAAGAGACATCCCTATCACCATCATCAGCCTGTGACTAAGAGTGATATGTTTTTACCATGCTAATACTCTTTTTCTAACAGTATCCCGGATATTTGCTTTCTCAAAAGAAATCCAACAACACATTGACGCTATAATAATATAATGAAATAAAGGAGCAAAAAATAAAATAAAAATCATGGTCTTTATAACAAGCTGACTATATTCTATGTGTCCAGAGAAATAAGAATTTTTCCACTCTAGCAGTTTAGTAATGTGTGGGGATTTTCAGTTTCCATGTATTGCACTTTTGCTAATAGGCTGGTCCCAGACATAGGCTGGTATAACAGAATACGTTTGTTTTTAGCATTAGTAATTTCTTTAATTACTTTTTTAGTAATTGCATCATATTTGCAATTTTCATTTAATAGATCTTCCATGTTTTACATTTTTAAAACTCTTGAGATTTTTTCCCACTATTTTGGGCATCTAATGTAGCAGGAAATACTGTAGCTACAGTACAGAATTATGCTGAGCAAACTCAATTTTTAAAGTCTATTCTGTAATTATATAGAAGCAATCCTCTCTAGGTGTAGAGGGTCTCTTGACAATGGAATTGATTCAGTTCTGTTCTGGAAGAGTAGGGAAAGGCCATGCAGAGATATACATTCTTGCCCCAATCCAGTAAAGCCCTTAAGCACACACTCAACATGCAGCACAATTAGTTTCAATGGCTTCAATGGAACTACTCATCAGGTTAAGCACATGCATAAGTGCTTTGCTGGATTTGGGCCCCTACATGTGCTGTAGAGACTAGCTCTGCAGGGGTTGCCATGAGGATGTGCAAGATGGAGCTTGGAGCAGGGCAGTGGAGGACTGTCATTCATTCAAAGAAGGGTCATCCCCTACTGTGTGCTCTCAGGGCTTGAACCAACAACTGCTGATGTCAATGGAAAAAGTCCTATTGATTTCAATGGGCCCTGGAGCAGGCCCCTAATGTTTTCCACATTGAAAAGGCACGTGGGTGCTAGAGACACAGAGGTTGCCATTAAAGCCAACCAACATTTTTCTGTTGAAAAGTTTCATTGACAGAAAATGGTTATTTTGTCAAAATGGGACATTTCCACAGGAAATACCTGTTTTCGACATTTTTAAGGTTTCCGTTAAGAAACTTTAAACTTCCAAACCCAAAATTTTTGGGCAACTAACATTTTTCAAAAATGTTTGGGTTTTTGATAATCAAAAATTGAAAACTTTAGCCAAGCAATGAAAATTTTTTAGTAATTCCAAAAACGTGTGCCTGACCAGCTGAAATGTTCTGATTTTCAGGTTTGGCGATTTTCAACAAAAACCTGAAACATGTTGATAAAAACAGAAAAACAACCCCCCGAACCATTTCTTCATCAGCTCTAGTTTCCTCAGCCCACAGAGCAGTTTCCCCGTGTAGCTTAATGGGTTGGGGATGTAAGGGTGTGAAGATTCTTTCCCTTACTCCTACAGCTCTCCATAGCTCCAGGCCCAACTAGTCAGGCTGAGTCAAACTGGGGAAAGGATTTTCCCTTTAAAGAACCAGCACAGTTCATTGTGATTTAAGTTTCAAGCTTGCTAACTATTTAAATGTAAAGAAACTAAAGGGTATTGATGTAGAAATTCTAGATTTGGTGCTTATTCAGTGGCAGAATCACATTAAAATTATTTGATTTACATAATAGTTTTCTTAGATAAAATGCAATATAAAAGGCTGATTTTTATTATCGTTATTGTTTTCAGAAATGGGAATTAGGGGACTGGTGCTGAAAATTCTTGAAGTCTTGAATGAGTAAGAGATTTCTGGATCAGGCCTTGCTTGTCTATGTTAATATTTTAAAGCTGAGTTAATCACAGGTTTTTATAATAATGAAGATCTCAGTAGTCTGTGTGGATCTTTAAGCTACTTCAATATTTAGGTAACATGCCAAAAAGACGATGAGTTGTATTCCCAACAATGAGATATCACCATCACAGAAGCGCATAGTTTTGCTGCAGTCTTGCTACTTTCACTATGTGTCACTGTGTATCAGTGTTAGCTGGAGAGAAATAAGAGCATGGCTAACAAGAGAAAAAAGGGAGATAAAGATGGTGACATACGATTTTTCTTTAAACATCACATTTCTTTTTTCCATATTTTGAGAAAAGGTTACACTCCCTTTGCTTGCAATTATAAAACAAAAATGTTAACACCACCAAGATTCATCATAAATTAAAATCTCAGTGTTAAACAGAAAAAGGAGTCCTTGTAATATATTATTCAAAATGGGGAACAAATTCCAGGCTGGGGTTTCTATTACTGATGCTTTCTAATTGTATCAAAAACACTGCATAACATTTATGTTTTTATTAATAAATATAATTTTTTTACACTGGAAAACCTCTGGAAATAGATGTGTTATCTGCACTGAATACTAAGCAAAACTGATTTATGCACCAAAAATGGTGTTTACAATGAATAACAAACAAATTCATTATGGTGGTATAAAAATATCAAACTAAATTATACCCAGTGTTTTATTAAAGTTCATGGAGCTATTGAAAATATAGTGCCGTTTAATAGTTATTATTATTATTACTACACATAAATTCTGCTGTAAAGGAAAAATCATTATTTAAATTTCCACACTTTGGGCTGGATCCAAAGACTACTAAAGTAAATGGAAAAAGAAAAGGAGTACTTGTGGCACCTTAGAGACTAACCAATTTATTTGAGCATAAGCTTTCGTGAGCTCACGAAAGCTTATGCTCAAATAAATTGGTTAGTCTCTAAGGTGCCACAAGTACTCCTTTTCTTTTTTGTGAATACAGACTAACACGGCTGTTACTCTGAAACCTAAAGTAAAAGGAAGTTCTTCTATTGACTCCAAAAGGCTTTGGATCAGGCTTTTAAAATACAAGCCAAACAATTCAAATACAATCAGTAAGAATGAAGAAAGTAAGTAAGAAGAATGAAAGAAAACTCAAGGAGACTTAGGCCAGGTCTACGCTGCCGTGCAGTTCAGGCTAACAGGGTGTGAATAACAATGCGCACAAAAGCTGCAGTATAACTCTCCTGTATGGATATTATGGGCGCAAACTTAAAGGTCACACAAACTCGGGACCTCTGAATTCATGACCGCAGTGCCCACCGGGGGGGAACGGGGGTTACAATGCAGCACTTTGGGGCACACTGCTATTCACTCCCCCTTAGTCAGATCTGTGAGTCAGTGTAGACATGCCCTTCACTTGAAACCTACCACAATATTTTTAAAAGATTAATTATATACTTTTAAAGTATGAAAAAATAAGACCTATATTTCTAATTCAAAGCTAAATCCCAAATGCAGCAGTCTAAACATAATCCCTGTAATTAATAGAACAGTCCAGCATGCTGGGGTTTCCCCTTTGACGCAGAGGAAAAGAGAGAGAGAAAGAAAGAGAGAAAATATGTTTTTCTATCAGATATAAAGTATTTATATGAAAAACCGTAATTCATATTTGGATATTTTAAAATATGTTTTAAGAGATAGCTGGCATATGCAAACCTAGTGCTATTCTTATCTTAATGCATGGGGAGATATGCAGAAATCTCAGCAAACTTAGATGAGACTATACCCAACCAGTCAATTCCAGAGATATGTCCAAAACACAAAATTGTCTCACCACATGGCACAATACTGGCAGTATCTGTTCGGCAGGGTTACCAGAGGGAAAACAGAATTCTTCATATTGAAAAGAATCCTTTCTTCAATGTCTGATCAGAGAATAAATGCAAATGCTACTGCACTGATTGAAGGGGAGGTATTGCTCACCATATGGTTTTTCAGAATGAACTCTGATATGAGTGAGGAGTTCCTTTTTTGACATAGAACAAGTCAGGCAAGTGAGTGGACACCTGGTCAGATAAATTGCACCAGAATTTGAATGGGATGCCCATTTGCCAAATTGCTAGTGGGTATCGGAGCCAAGAATACATAAAATGTGTTTCCCTTGCACATTTCAGCTGTTGCGCTGTATCAGAATGTGTTCCGTGGTGGAATGTGAAAGCAAGTCCAAATTGACTTTCTGGATTTGTTAAAAAAAATCCTATTCGCTTTCACTGTGCAAACCGCATTTAACAAATGTTACAGTTACTGTATTACTTTCAAATTAGGACTAATAAAGTTCAGTCACTGGACTGATGTAAAACAAAACATATTTTTATTGCGTAAGGCCCAATCTGAATTCCAGCTATTGTACAGACAGCCCTAGAGGCACATGCTCATATTTAAAGAACAAAGAGGGAATCTAAAAATCAGCAAGCATCTACAATGGAGGAAAGCCTGTAGTTTTTGTTTGTTTGCTAAACCCATAGCAAGAATACCTGTAACCTCTCTAAGTCACTTTATGGATTTTCTTAAGGAGTTCTCTAACTCACTCATAATGGGGACCACATCTTAATATTTTCTGTTGGATACACACACACCCATTCAGTATTACTCATACCCATTCAGTATTACTCATACCATCTTCCTTCGCATTCACTTTTGCTTAACATCCCTATATTACTTACGTGAAAAAATTTGGAAACCAATGACCTAAACCTTTCATTTCTCTCCCTAGAGACTGCTGTATTAGTGTATGGTAAATCTTTGTATTATTTAGTTTCAAGTCATATCAGTTAAATACCAAAATTCTGTTATGTTCATTAGAAACTAACCGTGAACATTTACATTAATTAAGCTTCTGTCTACACTGGCTACTAATCTGACATTACAGCTGAACTACCAGAAGGATTTCTATAATGACAGATCTTTTTTTCTAGTTAGTGGTTTCTATCAGGCAGATAAATAAAAAAAACTTAAAAGAACAGGGAGAGGTACAATTATATCATCTTACCATTTCAGCACAATACACACAATGATATTCAGCTCACTCCCAAGGGTGTTGTGAGGCATAATTCATTAATGTTTGTAAAGTGCTTGGATGGAAGACCCTATAGAAATGAAGATTATTAGTAGTAATTATCAAACTGAACAACTAGATTCTATTTACCAGAATACACAGGTTAAATTCAGCTCAGCTGGGCACACATGGGAGATCACCAGAATTATATAAAGATCTGACATCTATTAACCTACAAAAGATCTGTTTATGAAAAAGTAGTTCTGATTCAAATTTACAACAGCTGGAATTCATCACCCCCTTTTTCCACCCCCTTTCTCCCCCCCCCCAAAAAAACCCCCCAGAGACTGTGACTTCTGTACATGCCCTGCATGGGGGACTGTGGCCAGTGGGACCTCTTCTCCAGGCATTTTCAACCCTTCTCCTCCAGAGCTATTGAGGAACACAATCCCACCATGCATAGAAGGCAGAGTCCCCCAGTCACCTGTTCTATGTGTGCCCTTTTCCTTTCACTGTAGTACCACGATGCTGTTAGAGTCCTTCTTTTGCCCCCTACCATGATGGATGAATTTCACCCAACAAACATAATTTCACCAAAGATAAAAGAAACAGACAACTTGAGCATCTGTATAACACATTGCACTGATCAGTCAGAACTAGAGCTAAAACTGTCCTTAATAACACGTGTAAACAAATGTCTAAAGTACTCTTGCATTGTTCATTTATGACTGAAAATAATGTCATCCAGTATCATTAGTATTTTCTAACTTCACTGGTTACATATTAAGTCAATTTTGTCCATGTTAGGCACAGCCATCTGGGGCTTTACATCTTTCTGTGCAGTCTGATGCATCTACCGGGGAAAAAGACATAGACAGAAAATGCAAAAGGGACAGCAGTAAGGTTACTATTATTTAGAAGAGGGCTGTGGAGCCTTATAGGGGAGTGGCTGCCCTACTCCTATCCTAGATGGAGCTTCAGCAGGCCAGGGAGGCAGTGCAGGTGGGCGGCCAATCAGAGAAGGCCTGCTAGGGAACCAGTCAAAGGCTGTGTTAGAGACAGCCAATCAGAGGCTGAGTTAGAGACAGCCAATCAGAGCCAGACTCAGCCATATATAAAAGCTGCCCAGAAAGGGAGCAGGTAGTTTCTCTCTGGTGGTCAAGGGAGGAGGGCTGGCTCCTTGGCTGGAAGGTAGCACCTTGGACAGAGCTGTGCTGGGGAAGGCCAGAAGGAGCTGGGAAGCTCCGTCCAAGGAAAACCCCAGGCTGCTGGCTTAGGCCAGGCAGGTGCATAGGGCCGAAGGGGAAGTGGCCCAGGGACAATAGCAGGGCAAGGGGAGAGAAGGAGGGTGGAGAGGCTGCCGCTAGAGGGTCCCTGGGTCGGGACCCAGAGTAGCGCGTGGGCCTGGGTCCCCCCCCTTCCCCTTGTGCTACACCGGGCTGAAGAGGAGCGTGGCTCAACCCAGGCTGTGGCTGGGCCCTGCGATAAGGGGCTAGACCTAGAGGCTGCAGCCGGCCACTACAACAGGTACAGATCGTGGTCTGCTGTTAACACCAAACCCCTGGAAGGGGGTGAGACCAGAGCAGTGGGCACTGCCGGAGGGCAGTGTCCTGAAGAGGACGCTGCCGAGCGGGGAGCAAGGAGGGTCCCTAAAGCAGCAGAGTAGATGAGGGGCAAGGCACCATACGAAAAAGGTGCTCCATGATTAGACAGAGCTAATTCAGGGAGCAGCCAGCGGGAGGCACCAGCGGTGGTGAGTCCGAACCCCATCACAAGCCTCAAGAGGTGGATGAGGTTATGGAGTCTCCATCTCCTGCACAATAACGCTCCTGTTGGCTAAGAATAGGGGACACAGTATGAATAAAAGAAAATCTGGGATAGGGCACAAATCATGATTCCAAGAAAATACCAGTCTGAAAACAGAAGTCATGCAGCTTTTGCCCATCTCAAGGAAAGTATTATGGATGGTATGAGGGTCTTCTCCTCATGAAAGTGATGGGTGAAAAATTCATCCCAGATGACTCAAGTTGGAGAGTGGCTAAGCTAAAATCACTCCCTCCAAGAGCCTATGAAGAGAGATAACACTCCAGCAAGAAACTAAGTAGGCAGGAAGGATGATTACAATGACTCTCAAAATACATTGGTTCATATAAACATCCACCTTTTTCATTTTATTTTCAAAAGCTTATCCAAACTGCACCAAGCTTCCAAACCTTCTGAGTGCTGCCCATGACTGATAATCACAAGAATCTACAGTTTCCATACAGGCACATATTGCTACCTACCCCTATTGGAAATCTCAGCAAAGATGAGCCACAAAAAATGAAGTAGCCTCTCCCTTGAGGTCAGGCACTGCACTTTGATTGGAAGAGTGCACTACACCGCCATGTTTGTTTATCCCAATTCAGTCACCAGTGCTGCTTTTGCCAGCTCTACATTTCCTTTAAAAAGGTCTGGAAATTCCTGGATAAGAAACAGTCTTCCAAACAGTGAGGAACCTCAAGAGTTTTGCTAAGGGGAATCATCCAATTCTTGGTTATGTATTTTCTTTTGTTTAAAAGAAAAACTCCAGTCACTTTGCTCAGCATAACAACCTGAAAGTTCAAGCGGTAACAAGCTTTTCTTATCAGGAGCAGGCAATGAGATGTATTTGAAAAAGAAACTTTTAAATTACAGTGGCCTCATGATGGTGGCAGCTACATCCTGAAAACATTTGTAATGTTGTCTCCAAAGAAGAAGACCTCTGTAGAGCTTGAAAGCTTGTCTCTTTCACCAACAGAAGTTGGTCCAATTGTAAGGGGACTGTCACTAGGGGTGTTTTAGTTGCTAGCTCCCAGTACTAAAAAGGGGGAACGGTCAATGGGGAATCAGGACCCTGAGACTGACAGCCCGCAGGAACAATGGGGAGAGGCCAATGCTCCAGGTCAGCCTGAATGACAGGGCGGGCAGGCTAATCAGGGAGTCAGGAGGCCAGGGAGGTCCTGTCCTCTGTGTGAACTGGAATTGCCTGGGTCAGACAGAGTGGGGGCCGAGCTAAGGAGAAAGCAGGGGCCCAAGCTAAACTGGGGAGCAGAGCTGTGCCAGATCAAGAGGGATCAGAAAAGTAGCCCAGAGAGAGCAGACCCTGTCCTGGGAGCAGAGCTGCAGCCCCAAATCTAGAGGCACAGCCCAGAGAGAGCAGACTTGCCCTGGGAGCAGAGCTGCAGCAACCAGAGCCAGAGCGGCCAGAAGAGCAGCCCAGGAAGCAGGTCAGTGCTGGGAGCAGAGTCACAGAAGCAGCCTGCAGAGCAGACCTGTCCTGGGAACAGAGCTGGAGCAACCAGAGGCAGAGAAGCCAAAGAAGCAGCCCAGGGAGCTGGAGGCAGAGCAGCAGCAGTGCTGAGACAGAGTGGTGGAGCTGGGGCTGGAGCAGTCCGGAGCTGGGTGTGGTGAGCAGCTGGGGAGAGCGAGGGGGATCCTGGGCAGCGGGCCCAGCACAGGGAGACGCCTCAGCCAAGAGGCTCTGCAGGCCAGGCTTGGACTGTAACCCTGACAGGGCGGGGGCGACACTGGGAAGAAGGGTCCTACCACTTAGAGCCTGAGAGCATGTGGCCACCACCAGAGCAAGTGTCCAACCCACAGCATCCCTACAGCACAGCCCGTGCCTGAGAAGAAGGCCTGGGACTTACAAGGAACAGACAGTGAACTGCCCTGACATTCCAGAGACACTGTTTGTGATGTTCCCTGCCACAGAGCGGGTTGATGTGTTTCCTTTAACCTTTCCCATTTTTCCTTATTCTTTTTAAAATTAATTGTTGATTAAATAACTTGCATTTGCTTTAACTTGTATGTGATGGTCAGAGAAGTGCCCAGTGCAGAGAGAGTACCCCGGAGTGGGGACACCCTAGCCCCTGTCCTGCGTGACCACAGCAGGGTTGGGGGTCGAGCCCCTTAAGAATCCTGGGCCCAGCCTTGTTGGGGTTACGAGGACTCTGCCAGACAGGAGAGTGGAAGGGGAGTCCACTGGGTAAAGGAAGTGGGAGCGAGGACTCAGATCCTTTTGCTAGCCCACTTCACCGGCGTAGTACAGAAGCCAGGAAAGTTCCTGGCTATTTTTAGCAGTGCAAGCTACATTGAAGCTAGCAGGGGTATGCCAGCCCAGGCTGCAGTCATATCTCCAATTGCAGTGTAGACATACCCTTACAGACACACAGATCTTGCACAAAGTGGTGCTGATGTTACATTCAGTAATTGGTGCTCTTCTCTCTAAACTGATGCTGAACCAGTGCTGTAGCATTATAAGGATACCATGCTTCTTGGAGATGCTAATTTTATGGGTGAGATGCAACACCCCAGTCCATTTCAGGGATATATGTTCTATTTGCAGAAAGAAAGTAACCAACTTATTTGGTTTGTGGCATGTTAGTGTTACAATGCTTTTTCATGTGTCTTTCATTTTTATCTACAGAATTAAATCCAGACTGCAAGCAAACTCTAGTACTGCAAATATAATGTGACTAGGGATGTTTTGAGATATACTGAAAATGTGTGACAATCCCCCAGGGGCCAGCACCTCTCAATATGTCCTTCCAGCACCAAATAGACTGAATTGGGAGTATGGACTGAATTGGAGACGTACAATTTTTAATGCATCTACTATTGAATTTTTAATTTGCAGATTATTGACTGTATGGACTGTAATGGCTTTGAACAACAGGGTAAGTGTGTATGCCAGACATCTGAAGTAATTCCATGTGAAAAAAGAGATGGCAAATTGCTGGAGCCCTTAATTACACTGCTATTTAATAGTATTATGGAAGGGCCTCAGCAATGTAATATTCCCCTCTGCACACTCAGATCGCTCCATCTATATTTCCATAAAATGAAATACCACACTCATTTCTGCAGGGAAAAATGGTATTTTTGGTTAGTTTTTTGTTTTTTTGTTTTGTTTTGTTTTTTGTTTTTTCATTTAAAAACTAATGGCAATAACTCTAAAAGGCAGGTTGAAAAGAGGTCATCACTTGATTAGGTGGAATTTTATCCCTTTCTGCTTCTAGGATCCTAAAAGAAGCAAATGCTGAGAGGCCATTATATAAAATGCTGCTAGCCTTCTGCCATGCCCTGTCCTACGTCTGTGCATACCCAAACAGATGTTGTCACCAACCATCTTGCTGACACCTCACAGCAGCCTGCCCACTGCATGCTTTACAGCTATTGGGCCTGCTCCTGCTCCCAATAAAGTCAATGGCAAAGCAATCATTGCCTTCAGTAGGAGCAGGAATGGGCTTTTAGGTAAGCTCTTGATGGTACTATACCACACAACCATACTTTCAATAGGAAGCAGGCACAATGGGCACACGATCCAAATAATATATATGCCGCCTGTAGGCTTCTTTGCCATAGGTAGGCCAAGGCCATCCCAGACACACTTTTCTCTTGGGAAGTGGGGATCTCTGCCTCTCCTTTACCTCACCATTTTATTTAGAAACAAAATCCTGTCAGCAAACATTTGTAAAATATTATTACTATGACTAAATTTTACCTGCGACAGCGAACATTATTACTATGAGAAGATTAGGAATATTAACACCCCCATCAATGCCAAAAGAGGCTGTTTGAATTACTAGGATGCCACAACAAAGCTTACTTGTGAAACAAATCTTTGTGAGAACCACTTCACAAAAAGCATTCTACATCTATTTTAGATTAAGATTTGTAAAATCAAGGCAAGTTCGCAACTCCAGTATGCAGTAAGGAAACAACCTCAGTATAGAAAGGCAATCTGGGTTCTTCTTTTACCACCATTTCCCCTAGCCTGATATTGGTGGTGAAAGTCCTGAACAAGTACAGGATCAGACCACAGTCTAACTGAAACTTGCTGCTGCTCATGATATATCTTTATCAGAAAGCAGGCTAACATGTCCAAGTCCAGTCTCTTCTGTGCGTCGTCATGAACTATTACTATTATCAATGTTGCCGTCATTTATGTGCACTATTACTATTATCTGCCCAACATCGATAAGCACTGTGCCTTGGGCTAAAGCAATAGGTGTCATCCATGCTACTTTTCTAACATTCAAAAATACCATTTACTGCAAAAATCATTTAAGATCAATATAGGTTAGTGGCTTTGCTTTGCTGTAAAAGTTGACATATATTTACCCACTACAGTATTTACCCGCCCACTCACCCTGTGCACTGAATATTTACTATCTGTAAACCTCACCAGATCTGTTGCTGTTGAAGAAGGGATATTTAAACAAATATTTCATTTCAAGCTGACCTGGCAGGTAGTGGGACAGAGTTTGCAAGTTGAGTGAGGGGATGGGGAAGGGTACATTACAAACTCTCCTCAAAGTCAGTCCTTAACTTTGCAAGTCTGGTTCTAAAATTTTGTTTTATGCCCTATATTTTTCACTTTTATACAGAATGCCTTCCAACTGTGCTGACTATTCTTAGAGCGCTGTGGTGGAGGGATGGAATGCTAAGAGACATGCGTCTTAAAACTTGCATTCACAATGTCTTATCAGTATTGGACATACATAATTTTTTTCTTACAAAGTTTTTGCTATGAAATTGGTTGTCACACAAATTCACGTTCTTCTTCTTGCTGAATTTTTTTAAACTCATTGCATTACATTATTTGATGTCCATTTTAATGTTCCTTAAAGATAAAGCAAAAATTCTATACTAGAATTTCATTAACCCTTTTCTTTGGTTTAACAGAAGTGAATTCTCACTACACAGTCGAATTTCACATAGAATTTAATAACTCAGTAAACTCCACCCAGATGAAAATAACTACCTCTAAATATAAAACCTTTTTTCTTAACTGAATTTAAATACAACTTCCCACCCCCGTCACACACTGAAAATGAAAACTGCATGATCAATCCATGCAAGTCACTATGGTTTAATGTGGGATTGCTTATTGACTATGGATTTGTTGGGTGACAAGTGAAGGATGAATTAGTGGCAATAAACATAAACTGGACGTAATTTTGGCCCACCTCTTGAGAATTGAAATCAAACTCTTATTTAAGTTTGAAGAGAGTCTCTCTTAGCCTCTTTGCCTGAGTTTCCCCTTCTATAAAATGAAGATAATATTACTTAACAATAGTGATAATGTGGGGATTAATTTGCTAGTTTGTTCAGCACTTTGAAGATGCAAATCGTCATATAAGTGCTAAGCATTCATAAATAATACTGCTTTATGTTACTGGAACTAATAGAAGCAGGCAATTTGCACCACTGGAATTCATAGCACATCAAGCAAACAGTTATTTTATTAAACTATAATATTTCTCACTTTGAGTGTAACCCACATAAGAACTTTCCAAAGACATTTATAAAAATGGATAATGACAGGACTACATTTATAATTTAGTCTGAAAGCTAGCAGATTTTATCACATACTGTTGAACAGATGTGAAAATACTAACCATTGAAAGAATAATTGCCATTGGTACAGTTATTGAACATAACCTATTGAGTAACCTATTCAGCCAAACTCTCAAGATTGGTTTTTGAAAAGCTTAAGTTGCGGGCAAAGCACAGAGAAGAGAACTGATAGCTACAGAGATGGAGTGATTTAAACAGAGTTATAGAAGTAACAATTTCTGGATTTCTACTGCTGTCAGGAAATAAGGACTGTTCCAAGGATTTCATGTTGAAAGCTCTGTGTGCAAGCTAGTTAAAATTAAGCCAATTTTGATAATGATGGAGTAGAGCTGAGATAGGCATACCTGCCTAAGACTCAGAGAACAGAATCATAGAAATGTAGGGCTGGAAGTGACCTCAAGAAGTCAAGCCCAGCCCCTGCGCTGAGGCAGGACCAAGTAAATTTAGACCTTTCCTGACAGGTGTTTGTCTAACCCAGGGGTCGGCAACCTTTGGCATGCAGCCCATCAGGGTAATCCACCGGCGGGCCATGAGCTCCCGCAACTCCTGTTGGCTGGGAACAGCAAACTGCAGCCACTGGGAGCCGAGGGCCGTGCCTGCAGACGGTCAACGTAAACAAAATGTCGTACTGAAGGTTGCCGACCCCTGGTCTAACCTGTTTTTAAAAACCTTCAATGACGGGGATTCCATAATCTCCCTTGGTAGCCTATTCCAATACTTAAATATCCTTATAGTTAGGAAGCTGTTCCTAATATCTAACCAAGTATCCCTTGATCCAGATTAAGTCCATTACTTCTTATCCTACCTTCAGTGAATGTGGAAAACAATTGATCACTGTTCTCTTTATAACAATACGAAGACTGTTATCAGATCCCCCCCGGTCTTCTTTTCTCAAGAGTAAACATGTCACTTTTTTTAAACCTTGGCTCATTGGTTAGGTTTTCTAACCTTTAATCATTTTTGTTGCTCTCCTCTGGACTCTATCCAGTTGGTCCACATCTTTCCCAAAGTGTGTTGGCTCGACAAAAAGGTGGACATGAATGGAACCCTGCAGAACAAAAGGCCTAAATAACAAACCCCTGTTTCTTGTATATTTTCTACCCTCTATTAGACTTTTATTAATGAAGTATAAATACAATTAAGAAATGAATGATTCTCACAAACAGTAACTACAGGAGAAAATTTGTTTTTTTGCAGTAATCAAACTTCCAGGAACAAGAATCTAAGTTTTCACTTTCAAAATGTAAAGTAGAGACAATGATGCTGATATTAAATTATGATTGCTATTTTTATATTCTTTCACCTACCTCGTAATACATGAAAAGTGAAAATCTACAGCTTCTAAACCAACACTAAAAACAGGTTTCAGAGTAACAGCTGTGTTAGTCTGTATTCGCAAAAAGAAAAGGAGTACTTGTGGCACCTTAGAGACTAACCAATTTATTTGAGCATAAGCTTTCGTGAGCTACAGCTCACTTCATCGGATGCATACTGTGGAAAGTGTAGAAGATCTTTTATACACACAAAGCGTGAAAAAATACCTCCCCCCACCCCACTCTCCTGCTGGCAATAGCTTATCTAAAGTGATCACTCTCCTGAGTATGCATCCGATGAAGTGAGCTGTAGCTCACGAACGCTTATGCTCAAATAAATTGGTTAGTCTCTAAGGTGCCACAAGTACTCCTTCTCTTTTTGCCAACACTAAAAAGGCACTAAAACATTTTACAACTGTCCACTGAACAGCAGCAGTTACTGCTTTTCAGCAAATATTTGTAGAAGGAATCCTCTCAGATACAACTGTGTGCCTGTATCTATCAAATTTATACCATTCTGAAAATCGATCGAGTTCTTCTCCAAACAAAGCAATAGACTTGTTCGGAGGACAAAGTTTTCCATGTAGCTAACAAGCAAAGTATAATACAGGATAGCCACTTCCAAAGATTTAACTTATTGAGAAGTTAACTTCCGGTACTGAGGTCATGTCACCAAAACACTATAGTTTTTCTGTGTTCAGCTGTTGACTGTTACTTCAATTCATTTAACATTGGGACCCTTATAGTCCATTTATTATAAACATTTATTTGCATACAAGATTTACAGTGTTTTATTAATCCATCACCAATACTTTTAAAAATATGATTAATGATGCTGCATAAAATGTCATTCTTTATATAGTTTAGCTGGTTGGGCAATTAACATTTCAAACCATCACTGCTATATTGAATCAAATGCTTCTTTTTCTTTTTTAATAGAGATCCATATCCATAAAAAAATCTACTGAATTATAAAACATGATAAAAATGATACACCTAAACATGTGACAGTGTTAATTCTGTCAAGCTATTCCAAAATCTACCTTATTTGCAAAACTAAAAACAACACACAAAAAATAGTACTGGAACCAATATTTCATTAATAAAAAACCACCTGAAACTACTCCATGCTATTTCATCCTTACCCAATCATGGAGTGGGCTTATTTTAAAAAAAATGTTTTATTAAAAGAAAACAAACCGACAACAGTTCCTGTTCAGTACACCATGGCTGTGAACTAGAAGCAGCTCTGAAACACATCATAGTTTGCTTTTCTTGGCTGAACAGAGGCTTCTTCAATTATAAAAGTGTAAACTGGTGAAGATTGAATCTCAGCAATGAAAGTAATATAAATACATGTCTCATCGCACACAGCACATAGAGTACAGTTACAGCAGCAAGCAACACCTTGTTGCAAGTCGGCAGAGACAGAAAGAGAAAGAGACAGAGTTAATGTTATTCACCATAAAACATTACATTGAAAGGATATTAAAGTTTCCAAACTTGTGTCAATAATAGTGCTCTACCATAGCAGTGTCCCAAATATTTGGTTGCTATTTAAATAATTCAAGATTGCTAACAACACCACTTTTCTAACAGAAGAATAAAACCATCATGTTCAGATGCTGATCTTTTTACTCTGCTATATAATCCCATTAACAATACCAAATAACAAACCCCAAACTTTAAAAGCTTTAAAATGTCAATTTTAAAGCATACTTTCTGCTATATCCTTTATTATAAATGTTACCAAGACAAAGGCAGAAACCAAATATCAGTTTTAATATAGTTCTTTCTACCACAGAGCATCAGAAAAATTAATGGCTTCTGCATCTACTTGTCTACAATTATAAGCTTTGCTCTTCCAATATGCATCGGTAAAAAACATGATTAATGTATAATTATATATACATTTTAAGCACTTCTGAATGGAAATTAATTAACAATAATGCAAAAGACACAAACAACTATTCTACTCTTTGTTTACCCAGAACAGCATTTTGATATTTGCATAGCTGCTTAAACTTGGGCAGGTGCACATTTCAAAACATTGTATGTTTTATATTAACCTACTTACTGGATCCCCAGTAAAGAGAGAATCCAAGCAGGAATGAAATAAGTCTTTACATATATGTTGAAGCCACTTCAACTCTGGTGTTCAATGTACTCTCTAAAGCAAATATTAGGAATGTTTTATGCTCCATAAAGAAGGGCCCTTCAAACTTTTTATGGCACTGATTAAACCTTACCAGTGACATTGAAAATAGTCATCAGAATAAAACTCCACCTAGGCGACTGATAGGTCAGTGGGAGTTACAGAACAGTCTGTGCATTCTAGATGTATTCTGTGATTGGTTGAATAATGCCCTATGTCCCATTTCTCTCTCTCTTTTTTTTTCTGGCTTCTGGGAGCCTTGCTTCTCACTCACACACATAAGCTTCCCCCTATGCCTGTTTGTTGCATTTTTCAAATCCCTTTTCATTCCACCAAGCCCATTCTGCCCTCAACCCACCATCATCTCTACTCTTCCAACTAATCTATCACATTTATGGAGTCCCAATCATCCATGTGCTAAAAATAATCATTCGATTCACAGAGCATTGTCTATAAAAGATATCATGGCAGATTCTGCTTCTCTCCTCTCCCATATCCCACTTGAGATCATATGTATATAAATATATTATATATATATTTATATGGTGCGTACTTACATATATGTGTGTCTGTGTGTGTGTATAAACCTACATACCCACACTATATATTATATATAAATTGAAATCAGTGGAAGTTGTTTTATCCTAGAATTCAGAGAGTAAGAGAGAAACTGGGAGGAGTGGTAGATACGCTGGAGGGCAGGGATAGGATACAGAGGGACCTAGACAAATTGGAGGATTGGGCCAAAAGAAATCTGATGAGGTTCAATAAGGATAAGTGCGGGGTCCTGCACTTAGGATGGAAGAACCCAATGCACAGCTACAAAGTAGGGACCGAATGGCTAGGCAGCAGTTCTGCGGAAAAGGACCTAGGGGTGACAGTGGACGAGAAGCTGGATATGAGCCAGCAGTGTGCCCTTGTTGCCAAGAAGGCCAATGGCATTTTGGGATGTATAAGTAGGGGCATAGCGAGCAGATTGAGGGACGTGATCATCCCCCTCTATTCGACATTGGTGAGGCCTCATCTGGAGTACTGTGTCCAGTTTTGGGCCCCACACTACAAGAAGGATGTGGATAAATTGGAGAGAGTCCAGCAAAGGGCAACAAGAATGATTAGGGGTCTGGAACACATGAGTTATGAGGAGAGGCTGAGGGAACTGGGATTGTTTAGTCTGCAGAAGAGAAGAATGAGGGGGGATTTGATAGCTGCTTTCAACTACCTGAGAGGTAGTTCCAGAGAGGATGGTTCTAGATTATTCTCAGTGGTGGAAGAGGACAGGACAAGGAGTAATGGTCTCAAGTTGCAGTGGGGTACATTTAGGTTGGATATTAGGAAAAACTTTTTCACTAGGAGGGTGGTGAAACACTGGAATGTGTTGCCTAGGGAGGTGGTGGAATCTCCTTCCTTAGAAGTTTTCAAGGTAAGGCTTGACAAAGCCCTGGCTGGGATGATTTAATTGGGTATGGGTCCTGCTTTTGAGCAGGGGGTTGGACTAGATGACCTCCTGAGGTCCCTTCCAACCCTGATATTCTATGATTCTACGATTCTATGAAATATCCAAGGCTCTGGGAGCAGAGAGCAATAATGCCACATGAATGCCACACACCAGAATGCAGAGAGAAGACCCTAAAGAGAAAACCAAGGGCCCCTGAAAGCATTTGTAGGAAATCTATAGACCACCGTTGGCCAAACTTACTGACCTGCCGAGCCATCTACAACAGAAGTTCAAGAGCTGGGACGTGCCTGCCGGGGCTCAAGGTTTCAGCCCCACTCCTGCTGAAGCCCCGAGCCCCAGCAGGAGTGCCCTGCTGGGCAGAAGCCCCTATCCCACCACTCTGCTGCAAGACAGAGATCCCAAACTCCCTCCCCCAGTCTGGTAGGTGGAGAATGGGGAGGGTGTGGGGGGCTCCGCGAGCCACACTTTAACCTTAAAAGAGTTGCATATAGTTTGCAAGCCACGGTTTGGCCACCCCTGCTATAGACTATGTTGGCTGTGAGTTTGAGATTTCTTTGGATCTCTTTTTATCTTCTTTAAATACCTCAATTTTTTAAGATTGTCCCATATTTAGGAACAAATTAGTTGTTTTCATGGACTGTGGAGGGGGAAGAGAGAACATCTTATTAGCAGAACCATGTGTTGGGAGGAACATTATGTCTGTGTTAGGCATCACAGGAACTCTCATTGCACCTATACAGAGGCATAGTCTACATTCCCCACCAGTAATAACAAATAACATGGATAGCAAGCTCACTAGCAGCACTAGTCAACCCTCTCTTGCATTCCTCAGTAAGTGTGCTCTCATAGTCTGGGTTATCTCTGTTGCAGACATCTACAAATGTTATTATGGAGTTTGCAAACTGATGACCAGTCACTAACACAGACAAACAACCAACTGATGGATCTCACTCTGTGTGCACTTTGTACATTTCTGAGACTGAGACTCATATAGGGACCCTTGCTGCACAAACAGAGCCTTTTCCCCAGGTGAGCTAAAATGATGCTTACCTTTTTCCTAGCCAGGACGAGCTCTGCTCAACATAATTCAGCTGGAAATCACTCGTCACAGTTACAACCTGGGTCTTCTAGTATCACAGCTAAGACACTGGTGCCTGCCAACATTTCAACTTTTTTTTTAAAAAAGTCATCTTTTAACTGCTAGATCAAAAAAATCAGCAGAAATTTATACCACCTGTGCGGGTTTGCTGTCTTTGAAGCACAGCAAAAAATTGTCCACAATATTTTCAAGTAATTTTACAGTTTCAGCCTGGAACAATTAAAATAAAAAGTCAACATCTGTTTAACTTATATTGACCCTGAGGATTAAGGTCTGTTGGATCAATATTGTCAGTTGCAAATTCCACCATTAGGTGGACCGTAACAGAAAAACTATCACTGGTGGAGATTTATACAATGTCCTGACCTCTGCTGGCTCCTCTGGAAATGATGAGCACTTTTAAAATGCCTGTGCATACCATGAATAATTCTGACTCCCTGCACCATCTTAGCACAACAGGGAACATTAAGACTACTTTTGTCCTTAGCTTTGCTGATAACCATAATGTCATTAAAATGTAGATTTCAGACTGGGAACAACCATAGTCAAACTACAGACACCATAATACCATTGTGGTAAAACCTGTTAAGCTCTAGCAACAGAGACTTATCTCAGTCAGTAATACATTTCCTGGAAGGAGTATAGCCTTCTTAAAACAAAGTGTGAAATGTGAAGTCTCTCACGAGAAAAAGATTTTGTTCATTTTTTCATGTTCGTCTTTGCTATCTATTGATATCCTCCTCGGCATGTTGCTGAATACTACAGAATACCAACTAAACAACCATAAGGTAAAGCTTTCACTAGCATGTATCTGAGCATTAAATGAAATGCCTTAAGGCAGAGTAAAAATGCTTCTAAAACATTTTACATGAGATAAACAGAGCTTGGATATTTTTTAAAAAAGGCTACTCACAATGGTTTGCTTTACAACTATCTACATCAATTAGACTTTAAAGGAAATGACTTTTGACTTCTCAAAATTAAAATGCTTTGCAAAGAACCCTGGGGACTGATGCCACACTCAGCTCAAAGAAATATTACTAGAACTATTTTTATAAAAATAATACTTTATAAGGTTTTGTCCTTTTTAATAGAGTGAGGATTAGAAGACATTGGATATTTTTTCTTCTCTAAGTCTACTGTGGTATATTTGTCAGGGAAAGTTTATTTATATTTCATACTCAAGCACATCATCCTTGCATGCACAGTAAGTCACTGCAGACAATATTACTGAATCTTAATCTTCCATAGCACAGTATCTACTGCATTTCTATAAGGAGGCTCAGTGTAACTTATAGCACTAAGGAAATCATTCAGTTTTCTTTCAAATTACACCAGGCACCATGGTCATTTATTGTTCCCCTGATTCTTGTTACTGTGGGCTAGACTGTTGCTCCCACATTATGCCTGCATGGGCTATCCGGATCTTAGGTCAAGACGTGAAAGCCTGCATGTAGTTTCCAAGAGCAGCTGGTGAGGAATGGGTGGAGTCCTGGCTCTACCGTACAGTGCACCAATCAGTGGAGATAAGCTGGCACAGAGGTGGGTAACAATTTTTTGATGGTATAGGCCAGCAACAAGTTGCCACTGCTTGGGAGTAAAGAAGATGCATCCTGAGAATTCCCTGGTATGCTGAATGAAGCTCAGGTGCAGGACAGGGTCTGGGCCATAGTATTTATACAAAATGCACGATGTGACTAATTGCCCCTTTTGCTGATCTAGTGTCGGTTGGGGTAATGTACATGCCAAGTGTTTTGCTAAATGTTCATATTTAAACAAAATGTTAATTTTTAAACACTGAAGTTGTTTTGTAGTATCCTTATCCTGTTTCTTTTTTTCTAATAAACAGAACACTTCATGCAAAAGAAGAAGACAAAGATGGAGAAATGGTTAGCATGGATAACAAAATGTATAAACATCTAAATCCTTAAATTCAGTTATTTACCGAATGTTATAGTGGTAACTGTGGATTGCCTGGCAAAAGCTAGATAGTAAATCATGTAAAATTATACTCTTGTGCAACCTTCAATTTTGCATTTTAATTGTTTTTAAACTGATCTCATCAGACTTATAGCCTAAAATAAGCATTATAATTCCAGATAAGAGAAAAATAAAATGAGAGATCAGAAAAGAGTAATAAGAATAATGGATGGATGTGTTTCCTCTGAATGCAGTTCTTTTTATGACTGGTAAATTGCTAGTAAACAAGATGGAGTCTTTTCTTTTCTGCAGGCTGGTACATTGGGCTTTCATACTGCTTGTGTCAAGAATAGCTACTGCCAAATGGAAGCTCAGAAGTGTTTGTGTGATGGCTGCTATTTTGGCTGAAACATCAGGCATTGAACCAATGACCACCAGAGCTAAAATCATGCTACTGCTTGAGCCAAAATTCTCTATATGGGCCTGTAACAGGCTCTCATATGCTGCAGGATTATTGGGGATATGTAATACACACTAACCAGTGGGTTATACTTGCAGTATTTTTTAAATAAAATTTATTCACAGTAAAAAGTGCTTTTAAACATTCAATAAATAAGTGGAGTTTTCTTTTACGAATGCTCAGTTCAAATTTTTCTGGTAATATGGCAACATTTTAATCATTCATGGGTCCTTGTGCAAGTTTGACTTTATATAGTGTTTCCCCGCCTTTGGTTTCTCAGTCAGGCTTCACTTGGTATTGACAGAAGTTGATACCTGTGAACAAGTAAGTGGTCAAAAGCTCAATACAAATGCAATAATATATATCCTAATAGACGCACTGTTTAGAGACTTCTGTTTGTTTTTATTGTTCATAAAATGTGTATTGATAACCATTTGTTTAAACTATATAAATAATTTCCATGTACAACTTTTCTATTAATCTGTGACAAGCCATGAAATCTATTTGCCCTATGACCAACCTGTGAAATCAAGCCACTTTGTCCATAATTTACTCCAGGTTTTGAAAGTAATAATATTGTACACATTGTAATAAATTATGTGACATAAATACAACAGTGCACTATAATATGCACAGTGTATGCATTAATGCAGCCATTAAACAGCATCGCATTGCCACAGTATTAATACATATTAGATTATAGTAAGCAAAACTAATACACCTTAAGTTAGATCATTTTCCTACAGTAATTATTAAAATACTACATTATCCATAAGAAACTGTCATCCACCTTCAAGAAAAATAAGTAACACCATCTATCTACCATTTCAGAACAGTAAGAACACAGCTGGCCTCTCTGAAGACTAAGCTCCCGCTGAGCAGCACTACACATTTCATGAACACTGGAGATTTAAGTTACTGTGCTTTGGTCTTTTTGACTACTTGGAGAAGGAAACATTAGTGACATGAGAAACTGTTACAGAAATGTTTGGCACTTAGGTTGATCAAGACCTAGGTATTGCAGAGCACTG
Organism: Eretmochelys imbricata; assembly: GCF_965152235.1. Taxonomy (NCBI): domain Eukaryota; kingdom Metazoa; phylum Chordata; order Testudines; family Cheloniidae; genus Eretmochelys; species Eretmochelys imbricata. The sequence goes on along the minus strand of NC_135575.1, from coordinate 110,746,338 downwards.
TATGTCTATGAGTCCGTAATTTCTTTGCTCAAAAAAAAAAAAACATGAGAGAGAGGAAGAAGGAAGCTGTTCTATATGATGCTGGAAGGCAGAGGTTTTTTCAGAGCTTATTAGTGTTGCTCCTGATCAGTGGAGCTAATGAAATGAATACAAAAAAATAAAATAAGAGGTTTTTTAGCCTAAACCAACAGATACTCATAAATGTGCACATGTACTTTAGCTGTTTTTAGCATGAAATGGTGGTTTAAAATATAAATTGACCAAGATCAGGATAGGCCCATTACTCAATGAGGAGGGAAAGACAGTAACAGTAAATACAGCAATCGCCGAAGTGTTAAATGCCTTGTTTGTTTCAGTTTTCACCAAAAAAGTAAGCAGTGTTTGGATGACTAACATAGTGAACATCAGTGTAAATGGGCAGAATCTGAGACTAAAATAGGAAAAGAAGAAGTTAAAAATTACTTAGACAAGTTAGATGTCTTCAAGTCAGTAGGGCCTGATGAAATACTGTACATCCTAGATACTTAAGTAACTGGCTGAAGAGATCTCTGAGCCATTAGCAATTGTCTATGAGAACTTTGGAGGACTGGAGAGATACCAGAAGACTGAAAAAAAAAAAAAGAAAAGGAGTACTTTTGGCATCTTAGAGACTAACAGATTTATTTGAGCATAAGCTTTCGTGATGCATCCGATGAAGTGAGCTGTAGCTCACGAAAGCTTATGCTCAAATAAATTTGTTAGTCTCTAAGGTGCCACAAGTACTCCTTTTCTTTTTGCGAATACAGACTAACACAGCTGCTACTCTGAAACCTGTCATTATAAAAGACTGGAGAAGGACAAATATTAAAAGGACAACAAAGAGAATTATAGACCAGTCAGCTTAACTTAGGTACCCAGAAAGATAATGGAGCAAATAATCAAACACCTGGAAGGAAATAAGGTGGTAAATAACAGTCAACAATGAATTGTCAAGAATCAACCTAATCCTTCTTTGACAAGGTAACAAGCCTTATGGATGGGGGGAAGCAGTAGATGTGATATATCTCAACTTTAGTAAAGCTTCTGCAACTGGGTCACATGACCTTCTCATACACAAACTAGAGAAATATTGCCTAGACAAACCTATTGTAAGGTGGATGCCCAACTGACTGGAAAACCATACTCACAGTGTAGTTTTATATGGTTCATAATTGAGCTGGAAGGGCATATCAGGTGGGGTCCTGCAGGGATCTATCCTGGATCAAGTTCTATTCAATATCTTCATAAGTGATTTGGATAATGGCATAGACAGTACACTTATAAAGTTTGCAGACAATACCAAGCTGGTGGGGGTTGCAAATGCACTAGGACAGCACTAGAATTAAAAAAAGATAGTGTCATACTGGAGAAATGGTCTGAATTAAACAGCATGAAGTTCAATAGGACCAATGAAAAGTACTAGACTTGGGAAGGAATAACCACTTGCACAAATACAAAATGGGAAATTACTGACTATAAAGGAATACTGCAGAAAAGTATCTGGAGGTTACTAAGTAGCAGCCGTGTTAGTCTGTATTCGCAAAAAGAAAAGGAGGACTTGTGGCACCTTAGAGACTAACAAATTTATTTGAGCATAAGCTTTCGTGAGCTACATCCGATGAAGTGAGCTGGAGGTTACTGTGCATCACAAACTAAATATGAGTCAACAATGTAATATTATTGCAAAAGAACCCCACATCTTTCTGGGATGTATTAGTAGGAGTATTGTAAGCAAGACACAAGAAGTTAATTCTTCCACTTTCCTCAATGCCGATAAGGCCTCAACTGGAGGACTATGTCAATTTCTGGCCATCACATTGCAGGAAAGATGTGGACAAATTGGAGAAAGTCCAGGGTAGAGCAACAAAACTTATTAGAAGTCTAGAAAACATGACCTACAAGAAAAGATTGAAAAAATTGGGTTTGTTTAGTCTGGAGAAAAGAAGTATGTAACTGCATTTTATAAAAAGAAGGGTGATAAATTGTTCTCTTTAACCACTGAGGACAGGACAGGAAGTAATGGGCTTAAAATTGCAGCAAGGGAGATTTAGATTATACATTACAAAAAACTTCCTAACTGTAAGGGTAGTTAAGCACTGGAAAAAAATTACCTAGGGAGGCTGTAGAATTTCTGTCACTGGAGGTTTGTTAAGACCATGTTAGACAAGCACCTATCAGCGATGGTGTAGATAATATTTACTACTGCCTCAGCACAGGGGACTAGACTAGATGATCTCTCAAGGTCCCTTCCAGTCCTACATTGCTGTGTTTCTATGAAAGCCTTCCTTTGATCACTTGGGAGACTTGACCTTCACCTATCTACCCAGCAGAAACTACCTTCTCAGTCCATTCAGTACCCAGCCACCAGGAAAAGTGTAGGCCCAAAAGATTGGGTAGAGAGTGAGTTCCCAGAGCTAACTGTGAAAGCTCTAAAGCTTTTTCTTTGAAAAGGAATTTTTGGAGTGGGGAGTGCTCAGAGGAGCAAAACTAAAAGGGGGGCGGGGGGAGGCAATGAATCGCAAGTGTTCTGTATGTCTCAGAAGGTCCCATGATGTAGAAATGTGAGGAAGTGACAAACACCTTTCAGAAAATTTTACACTAAAAATTGCTCCATTTGGTTTAGATGAGCTTGTGCCCCCCAAAAGTCACATTTTCACCAAATCTGGTGAAATGGATACCTTAGGAAAGGCCATGGGAAAGTGCTTCTTACATTTTCTAGAACTGAAGGACCAGGGTTCTAATCCCTGCTCCGGTTTATATGTGCTTAATATAGTTCTTGGGCCTTTTGTTTGCAGACATGATACTTTACACCAGTCTTTTCTTCAAAGCTACCCACACTATGTGGACTGACTTCCCAGGCAGAAATGTCTGTGAGGGGAGGGCTCTTGCCTCATACTGGGAATGAGGGGCGATCAACAGGTTATCTCAAGTGCTTATATACGAATGCACAAAGCCTTGGAAACAAGCAGGGAGAACTGGAGGTCCTGGTGATGTCAAGGAACTATGATGTGATTGGAATCACAGAGACTTGGTGGGATAACTCACATGACTGGAGTACTGTCATGGATGGTTATAAACTGTTCAGGAAGGACAGGCAGGGCAGAAAAGGTGGGGGAGTAGCACTGTATGTAAGGGAGCAGTATGACTGCTCAGAGCTCCGGTACGAAACTGTAGAAAAACCTGAGTGTCTCTGGATTTAGTTTAGAAGTGTGTGCAACAAGAGTGATGTAGTGGTGGGAGTCTGCTATAGACCACCGGACCAGGGGGATGAGGTAGATGAGGCTTTCTTCCGGCAGCTCACGGAAGCTACTAGATCGCATGCCCTGATTCTCATGGGTGACTTTAATTTTCCTGATATCTGCTGGGAGAGCAATACTGCGGTGCATAGACAATCCAGGAAGTTTTTGGAAAGCATAGGGGACAATTTCCTGGCGCAAGTGCTAGAGGAGCCAACTAGGGGGGGCGCTTTTCTTGACCTGCTGCTCACAAACCGGGTAGAATTAGTGGGGGAAGCAAAAGTGGATGGGAATCTGGGAGGCAGTGACCATGAGTTGGTTGAGTTCAGGATCCTGACGCAGGGAAGAAAGGTAAGCAGCAGGATACGGACCCTGGACTTCAGGAAAGCAGACTTCGACTCCCTCAGGGAACGGATGGCCAGGATCCCCTGGGGGACTAACCTGAAGGGGAAAGGAGTCCAGGAGAGCTGGCTGTATTTCAAGGAATCCCTGTTGAGGTTACAGGGACAAACCATCCCAATGAGTCAAAAGAATAGTAAATATGGCAGGCGACCAGCTTGGCTTAATGGTGAAATCCTAGCGGATCTTAAACATAAAAAAGAAGCTTACAAGAAGTGGAAGGTTGGACATATGACCAGGGAAGAGTATAAAAATATTGCTCGGGCATGTAGGAATGAAATCAGGAGGGCCAAATCGCACCTGGAGCTGCAGCTAGCGAGAGATGTCAAGAGTAACAAGAAGGGTTTCTTCAGGTATGTTGGCAACAAGAAGAAAGCCAAGGAAAGTGTGGGCCCCTTACTGAATGAGGGAGGCAACCTAGTGACAGAGGATGTGGAAAAAGCTAATGTACTCAATGCTTTTTTTGCCTCTGTTTTCACTGACAAGGTCAGCTCCCAGACTGCTGCGCTGGGCATCACAAAATGGGGAAGAGATGGCCAGCCCTCTGTGGAGATAGAGGTGGTTAGGGACTATTTAGAAAAGCTGGACGTGCACAAGTCCATGGGGCCGGACGAGTTGCATCTGAGAGTGCTGAAGGAATTGGCGGCTGTGATTGCAGAGCCATTGGCCATTATCTTTGAAAACTCGTGGCGAACCGGGGAAGTCCCGGATGACTGGAAAAAGGCTAATGTAGTGCCAATCTTTAAAAAAGGGAAGAAGGAGGATCCTCGGAACTACAGGCCAGTCAGCCTCACCTCAGTCCCTGGAAAAATCATGGAGCAGGTCCTCAAAGAATCAATCCTGATGCACTTGCATGAGAGGAAAGTGATCAGGAACAGCCAGCATGGATTCACCAAGGGAAGGTCATGCCTGACTAATCTAATCGCCTTTTATGATGAGATTACTGGTTCTGTGGATGAAGGGAAAGCAGTGGATGTATTGTTTCTTGACTTTAGCAAAGCTTTTGACACGGTCTCCCACAGTATTCTTGTCAGCAAGTTAAGGAAGTATGGGCTGGATGAATGCACTATAAGGTGGGTAGAAAGCTGGCTAGATTGTCGGGCTCAACGGGTAGTGATCAATGGCTCCATGTCTAGTTGGCAGCCGGTATCAAGTGGAGTGCCCCAAGGGTCGGTCCTGGGGCCGGTTTTGTTCAATATCTTCATAAATGATCTGGAGGATGGTGTGGATTGCACTCTCAGCAAATTTGCGGATGATACTAAACTGGGAGGAGTGGTAGATACACTGGAGGGGAGGGATAGGATACAGAAGGACCTAGACAAATTGGAGGATTGGGCCAAAAGAAATCTGATGAGGTTCAATAAGGATAAGTGCAGGGTCCTGCACTTAGGATGGAAGAATCCAATGCACCACTACAGACTAGGGACCGAATGGCTAGGCAGCAGTTCTGCGGAAAAGGACCTAGGGGTGACAGTGGACGAGAAGCTGGATATGAGTCAGCAGTGTGCCCTTGTTGCCAAGAAGGCCAATGGCATTTTGGGATGTATAAGTAGGGGCATAGCGAGCAGATCGAGGGACGTGATCATTCCCCTCTATTCGACATTGGTGAGGCCTCATCTGGAGTACTGTGTCCAGTTTTGGGCCCCACACTACAAGAAGGATGTGGATAAATTGGAGAGAGTCCAGCGAAGGGCAACAAAAATGATTAGGGGTCTAGAACACATGACTTATGAGGAGAGGCTGAGGGAGCTGGGATTGTTTAGCCTGCAGAAGAGAAGAATGAGGGGGGATTTGATAGCTGCTTTCAACTACCTGAAAGGGGGTTCCAAAGAGGATGGCTCTAGACTGTTCTCAATGGTAGCAGATGACAGAACGAGGAGTAATGGTCTCAAGTTGCAGTGGGGGAGGTTTAGATTGGATATTAGGAAAAACTTTTTCACTAAGAGGGTGGTGAAACACTGGAATGCGTTACCTAGGGAGGTGGTAGAATCTCCTTCCTTAGAGGTTTTTAAGGTCAGGCTTGACAAAGCCCTGGCTGGGATGATTTAACTGGGAATTGGTCCTGCTTCGAGCAGGGGGTTGGACTAGATGACCTTCAGGGGTCCCTTCCAACCCTGATATTCTATGATTCTATGATTCTATGAATGCGCCAGGCCCCCATCTTCTCTTCTTTCAAATCCCTCCTGCAGACGCACTTCTGTGAGCACCATCATTGTGAACAAAAATACTACATTACAACATTATCTAACGTGAGTCCTTTCTCTCGGTCTCCCAATGCATCTTGTCTTTCTACTTCTGTCTTCTAGATTGTAAACTCTCTAAGGCCAGGTTTGCACTGAAAAATTTTGCTGGCATAGGTACATTGATTGGATATGTTATTTTTTATGACAAAGCTATGCTGATAAAAACCATAGTGTAGTCACAATTATACCAGCATAAAAGTGCTTTTGCCTCAATAGTTTATTCTGCTCACTAAATCAAAAGTGCTTTTGCCAGTATAACGGCCTCTGCACTAGCAGGGTTTTGCTGTATAGCTATACCAGTGAACCTTTTAAGTACAGACTAGGCCCAAGTCAGCAATTATCTTGATATCTGTGCCTTGTACATCATAATAATTTGTTGGTGCTTAACAGATAACACATTCCATTGTTCAGTGTCAGCTGGTGCCCAAGATAAGGAGAGGTGTTGGGCGGGGCTGATTCCCTGCTAAGCAGCAGACCACCTCGACCAGCTAAAAGTCACCAAATACCCAGGCCCCATTGCAGGCAAGAGGTCACTAAAGAGCCCCCGTCCCTACTGGGCAACAGAGACCCCTCATCTTCCAAGCCCACTTGCCACCTCTGCTCTTCAAACTCAAATCATGGTGCAAGCAAGCTCCTCAGGTTTGCTGCCTCCCATGCAGACTACTTGTACAGTTCCAGGCGGAAGAGGGTGGAGCTCTGCACTGAGACCACTTAGGCTATGTGTGAAGAGCTAGGTATTATTCTTATTGTCTAATTTAGTTCTTATTGGAAAATTGTCCACATCACAAAAGCCACCCACAGCTGGCATAAATGGCAACTCTTAATGTTAGTCTCAGTGACGAAGCTGAATCTTGAAAAAGTATGTGAACTGAACCACCCTCACATACAGCAGTAGCCACTACAGTCCAAGATGGAAGGAGGCATATTGGATAGGAAGGTGTAAGGATTGGTATACTCTTATCAATGCCAGTTCTGTGGATAAAGAGAGGGAATTCTGCCTCCGCTACTGTCAGCCTGGCACCTATCATAAGCAGTACATTCATTTACTAGAGGGAGAAAGAGAGGAGTGATTGAGAGCCTTGAGATAGTCCATTAATTTTATACCCACTTGTAGCAAATCATTCCATTTTATTTTGCAGACACTTACTCCAATTTTTAACCATTTCACTTCTCCATCATGCTGTCCCCACACAAAACATAGTACATCAAGCGAAAAAAAAAAAAACCTTCCTCCAACAACTTACCTCGAGATTTTAAAATGATACAAAACTATTGCTGTAGCCAAAAGGATGGAAGGCAAGTAGGGGCCTGATCTAGCTCTGTTGAAGTCAATGGGAGTCTTTCTACTGAATTCACTCAGGTTTGTATTGGCTTTCAGCAGTAAGAATGGTGGCAGGACAATTAAGGAGCAGGTGAGGTATTCAGAAAGATAAATTACAGAGGTTAAAATCTGGCTCCACTGAAGTCAACAGTAGAACTCCCCTTAACCTCAGTGGGGCCAGGATTTCACCCAGACTGTACATCCGCACACACATGCATGCATGTACACATGCACATAGACACTCATGTGGTTCTTTTATTGTGTTGGGTTTTTTTAAGAATGAGTATGTATGGTTGTGATTGGTTCATCCTTACAAAGGTTTTAATACTAAGGTTTATGGAATGAGCAATGGTGGAAAAAAAACGGTCAAACACAAGTGGGATGTACCCTGTCTGAAATCCTTGAAAACAGATGTTGGAATTTCTTGATGCTTAGTACTACTGCAATACAGAGCAACACCTCCTGGTTAATAAGAAGACTACACAACTCTCCAGTCTGAGTGGGCTCACAAGTAATTCCCCTGACTAGAGGATACACACCAAAAGCTTTGCCACTTTAATTTTCTCTTTTCTAAATTAGAAATACCCTTTCTTTTGAAAATGAGAACGAATCAGTGCCTCTTTTTTAACAGTTAGCTTCTCAGAAGAACAAAGTAAAGAGAGATATTTATAGTCCAAATCTAAAAGTAAACCATACCTGAGAAACCGGATTAGACAAAAGTCCTTTTTTATCTGTGGTTTTTGCTGCAGATTAGGCAGGATTAAGAAAACATTCTTCTCTCAGTGTACTGTGCACAACTGCAGCAAAGGAGACATTTTAGCAGGATCTCTATTCACATTAAATGCCAACAATGTGCAAAAATAGATATAAAGAAATTTTTCTTATAGCCAGTGCTGATTCTCTTCATTTGACAACTGTTATAGTTCAAAACAAGTAGTCTGGGTTAATAGTGCATTTTCATGTAAATACATAAAGCTTCAGTGCCATAAAGCTAATTTTAAAAGGGACATATATCTTCATAGTTCCCGTGAGTATTATAAACTCTGTGATATTCTTCCTGCCATAATATAAGTTTTATTAAAGAGCTGAAGCTATAATTGTCTACATCAGTATGTACCAGCAGACTGGATAAACTATCTATATAAATTGGCTGATACAACTCCAAGCCCTTGTTCCAGAGTACAATAACCTGACCCTAGGAATGGTATCAGTGAGTCCCAGCTAGGATTACTCCACTTAACTGACACTTGGGAAGAGTCAAAAGGAAATGATATGACCCAACAAGCCCATCAAACAACAAAGTTCTGAACTCCACAAACATTTATGCATTAAAAATGAAAATGTTTCACTACATCCTACAATGGGCAAAACTAATGTCAGTAATATTAAAGATTTATATGACAATTATGTATATGAAGTGATATGTAGACTATTATCATTCTTAATAAGTCAATAAAGTTGTATTAAAAATTAAACTGAACAAGTATGGACCATTTGACAGCAAATATATTTCAACCTCTTAAGTTTTGTCGTTTTCATTGCAATTTACCATCTTCACCACAACAGGGTTAAATCAGAGGCATGAATAAAGAAAAAGTGAAAGTACAAGAATAAGAACTATAGTATGTTAAATTGCAACTTCACAATAAAACAAGTAGGAGGAAGGACATTTTTGTGATAACACAGCCATAATTTTGTTTAAGTCAGTTTTGTCTTCAACTTGAAACCAACCATTTGTAAGGACAATTTTAGAGCTGTACTAAAATATACAGTATACTGCAAATATAGAGCTGTAATTTCATTGGTTTAAGGTTTCTGTGCATTATTACTCATAAAATATGAATGCTTTTATTGACCCGATAGGTAGGATGCAAAGCATCTCCTGTTTAGAACAGATGGTGGAGGGAAAGCTTTGAGATAACAGCCATCTTACTATAGTGATGCATAGGCTCAGTATTTTATAGACTAATTTTTTTTATCTTAATTACATGTTTACTATATTCAAAATATATTTGCATGAAATATTTACAGTGGCCAGTTTAGATTCCTGAAACAAAATATACAGTTGTTTAATTCACTATGAATTGTGTACACTGACATCCATACATGAATGTAATAATACATGGTATATACACATACATTTATTGTATTTTTATAAATCTATGGGCATCTGAGGGAGAGTTTGAAATTTTTAGATCACATTTTGGTAAGCTTGATAAAAATAACAGAGTACGCAACATATGCAATATATCCCGCACTTCCATGTGTACAAGAATATCAAACGCCTCTTCTTGAGTGCCTTTATGAGTCACTGTATTCCCTGCCTTCTTTTATGGAAGTTATCTCTGCATTAGATGTTGTTGAACATATTTGATATGAAAGCATTGTCTGTTTGCTACCAGTATCTAACGAGTATCTCCCCGAGAGTTGCCAGCAAGGTGCTGATTAATTAACTGAAGTAGTGAAGCTGAATCGTACAACAGCTGTTTAGAGAATTGTCATTAACTTGGTCTCCTTTCCTGTCTATTAGCTTTCTTCTAGCGATACCACTAAAATGCAAATTTGGGAAACTTTACATCAAACCTACCTTCATTTGTCCACACTCCATACGGAAGAAAGAGTAGCTAGTCAAGGTTTATTTTTAAAGGAGGAAAGGTAGGGAGGAGGGAGATAAAGAAAATAAACTTCCTGGAAGTCACCGTTCTGCTATCACTTGTCAACGGCAGCTGACAATAGATGGTCCTCCAGGCAGAATGTCAAAATGGGAATTGCATATATCCTGATCTGACTGAAAAGTTCAGCAATCTGACAGTCTTTCACTGGGACCTCTTTGTGTCTAAGGGAAATAGTTCTGCTTTTTCAGAGTGGCTGTGGAGATGCAATGTGTGTAAGCAGATGCAGCCAGCTCCTGCTGTATAATGACAGTTGGCGGAGGATCCCAACCTGTGGACCTCGGCTGCCCCGCAGAATAAAGATGATTTTTCAGAAGAGTATTATCTGTATTTAGTGGCAGACTGGAGGGAGGGAAGTGTTGATAGGACAGTAGCTTGTCATTAAAGCACTCTGTGGTTAGACTTTTTGCATTTTAGACAGAAAACATAGAATCTCCTTGGCAGGAGATTTCAAACACACAGTGCAGCAACAATTTATTTCATAATAATGTCAATGAAATTAATTCAAGATAAAGTCTGGCATATTCTCACCAGGAGGATCACCTGATAACCTGAGTAAACTCTACTTACTCCATCTGACATGTTCTGCCACGACATGTACTAGAGATCGAAAATGTTAACACCAGCTGCATTTGTAACTGCTACTCTGTGCCATTCAATTTAATATTATGCTTCTTCGCATAGGACTTGCTTTGTGATGCCTGAGAATTACAAAAACTGGGAATTGTACATGTGATTAAGCACCATCTAATCATTCCATGTACTAAAGAAGCCAAAATGCAACAGAAAATACATCAGGTACAATTTTTGTATGAAACAAATGAATGCAGGAATGTACTGCATTGATATAGATGGAGCATCTGCCTTATGATAAAATTAAGCCTTGTGACAGAAATAAATCACTGGTAGGGAAGAATGTGAACCATTATCCAATTGGATTTTCTCTTTTCTTCTTATGTGACAGGACTTATTGGATTCCCTGATGCTAGACAGCTAAGTGCATCCATGATATGATGATAAATCAGGAAGACTACATGATTTGAAATTTAACAGCTACTTATTTTTGAGATGTTGAGATAAAGGAAAAAATACTTTGATTTCTGTAACTATTAAATTGGGAATCTCCTTTCCTGATAATCTGATACTCTGTTACTGTGTCACATCATCAAACAATGCCAACAACCAGCAGTGGGTAAAATAGATTTTGGACTAAGATGAATAAGGGAACCTCTTATCTTTCTTTTTTCTCTTCCAATATTCACAGTTTTATCTAAAGAGCACCATATAAAGGTTACTGTTGACATAAAAACGTACTGTTCTTATTATATTTTCCTTTTTGTTTCAATATATTTTAAATGGAGATAAAAATTTGTTTTTGCAACTACTTTTTACATTTGAATGAAAAAATCCATATATTACGTTAAAATACAAAATAAATAATAGAACTTCAGCGTATACAGTGGTTGATAAATGTGACTCACAAAACACACCTTCAGATTTTAATGGCTTTCCATTGTTAGAAGTATGCTATTAATTAGTGGAAAAATGGATTCATCTATCCAGACATACTTGTATCTCTTGTTTTTAACCCTTTTCTCTGCATCAAGATTTCTTGGCCACTGCCTGAAAACACAACATGATGGGTAATGTAAGTATATATAAATTATATTCATGAAGGTAAATTCTTAAATCATAAAAGGGCACACCATTGACACTTAAAATATGAATAAAACAAATTAATCAAAATTAAAATGATAATAAAATAAGAACTAAAATAATGAAAATAAATAATAGAAGTTGTAGCTATTAGCAATTCCATGAGCAGCAGCCTAAAACTGACAATCTAGCAAATATCCAGAGATCTTGTATTTACGGGGTACAGTGTATTTCCAGAATCATTCCTAAATGTTTGCATTCTCAACTAACTAACTAGTGTTCACTATAAAGTCACTTTCACTGAATTTCCTTTCTACAGCCTGCCTTGAAATAAGCTGTGCAAAAGGGGAGAGGGACATGGGGGGAGAAAGCACTGTATGTTGATCACTTGTAATTATGGTAATCTCTTTCAAAAGCTTTAACTGCTCTAAACTCTGGCTGTCTTCAGACAGAGCTAACTCCATGTGACAACACCATAAAAGCTGTTGAAGAAACGTAAACTACTACAGCTGGATATCAGCCTTTAATTAGAGTATAGTGCACAAACACGGGGTTCTTTGTGTAACAAAAAGCGATATAATAACTCTGTCAGACTAAGAAGGAAGAGATCTAATCTGTAAAGTTGGACTCTGACACAAAGCAAAACCAGTTTGATGCCACAAAGTAGAAGCAGAATGCTTTCTCCCAGCCACGGGAAGGGCAGGAGAGTTCATTCAATATTGTTTACCTAGCACTGCTTTTTTCACAGAAATTGGCTGACAAAGGCAAGCTATAACCAGCAGTTGCCCATGTACCTTTATGAAATGTAACTCTTTAATTCTCACACTGTAATGAGACAAGATGTTCTGGGGCACCGACCTTGATGAATGGGGAGCTGGCTGCTACAAGGAGGTGGTGCTGTGAATGGGGAACATATATGCACAAAGAATAGAAGGCATCGGTCCAGCTATCATCCTCAGAAGACTTCCCCAGTCTGGATTTGGAATGCTGATGGCCTCAGCTGGAAGCCCCCAAAGAAGGAATTGGGTGGAATGAACAGATAATCCCTCTATCTGAAGCCTAGCAAGGGTCAGAGGTATGTGGACCCTACCAGGAGAAGTTAAAATGATAAGTAAGGGAGGAATGGCTCTACTAGAGAACCTGGCCAGGTTTAGCTACCAGGCACACAGGGCATGGAAGGAGAAATTGGCTTTTCCTTTCCAGCTTATTTAATATTCAGAAAAGGGAATCTAGCATTTGCCTTCCAGATTTGAACATCCTCAAAGTTCAGGAGCACTCAAGGTCAATTTGGGCTGCTCTCTGTTACTTCATTTGTCCCAAGTCAAATACTAATTCACTGTAATTCGCTGTAGAAAAAGTAGGATAAAATTGAGCAACAATTGCTGGCATCTTCCCAATGCTAATTAGGACCGGAATTGCTATTTTCAACAACCATTATCATTTTTTTTTTAGTTTTGTTTCCCATAAAAACATAGAAAGATGACAGTAATATTGCATTCGCAAGTTGGCAACAGAAACTAAGAGTGGAACAACAAAAGAACAGCAAAGGCATCTCAACTTTTCCTCATTATGTGGGACAGTCTTACGATATGGATCCAGATAGCCTCCAATCACAAAAATGGAAAATTGTTCCACTTTGCTGCACTTCTGTAACCATGCAGGAACCAGTCCTGCATTCTGTGCACATCCAAAATTCCTACTGAATTCAGAAGTGCCTTGCTTTTGTAACCATACCACTTTATATTTTCAGACCTTGTAAGCTAAGCAGGTTTACATTTAGTAATTGGGTCAGAGGCCTCTCAAAAAAAGTTAAGTGCTGCAGGAGGTGTTGATTATTCATTAGGTAACGTGAGGTCCTCCTGTTTATAACAGTAAACCAGTGCAGCATAGTTTTGGAATGTACTGTGCTTCTAGAAGCAAAGGACCTCATTTTAGACTCTATACACAGCCCATTAGAGACAATGAAAAGACCCCCCCTGACTTCAACAGGATTTGGATGGAAGTGGTTATACACTGGGGTAACTCCACTATCTTCATTTACACCAATGTGAGATCAAAACCAGGCCTGAAGTTTTTCAGATCAGACACAAAATGGAGTATAGTGAGTGCCATTAAAAACTCAACATTCAGTACCTAGGAACTCACAACTACCATGCTGTCCTCCTGTACTTAGCATAGGAAATACCAAAATGTAATGGCAAACCATGTTCTGGCTGTTCTATGCAGGCGTACCAGTCATTGGAGCAATAGCCAGCTGAGTCCACAGCTGCTCTAAACTATGCTTGAGACCAGGCTGACACAGAACCAACTCCAGAACAAGGACTGGTTCCTTGACTCTCCCCTCACTCAGATGGTCCAGCAGATGTAGGCACAGCTGAGAATCTGGACCAGCATCTTCAAACTGATCATGGCCTAGAGCAGGTGCATAAAAATACTTTTTAAAAAAAATCCAATTCAGTCACTAGGCCAGTGAATGGAAAAAAATATGAGGCAAGAGGGATATAACATACTAACATGTGGCATGGAAGTGAATGTATGCAAAGCATGTCTCATTTCTAATTGTACCCTCTGAAGCACCTGGCATTGGCCACTGTTGGAAGACAGGATACTGGGCTAGATGGACCATTGGTCTGACCCAGTATGGCCGTTCTTATGTTCTTACCCACAAATATTTTATTGCTAAATTTATTTTAAAACCCAACTACACATTTTACAATTGAATTGCTGTTACAAATGAAATATCAACATTCTGGAAGTCAACTCCTAAAGCAACCAATATCTTGTCACTGATGGCATTCAAGTTTTGTTTCCCTTAAGGACTACAGAAGATCTTGTTCCTAATAGCTTTATATATGAATACAGTATTTTGACTGAGAGAATCTAATCATTGGAAGGGCAGCAAACAAAAGCTAGAAAAGATGAATTTTCTGTTAAAATTTTTGTTTAAAACATCTGTTGGCATTTGATCATTCAGTTGTGCAATTATCTGCTAAGTGGAGATATTATTATTCTGTTACTGTAGTAAAAAAATAGTGACCTTTCTTAGCAATGATAAAAATATGTGGGTTCTTTTCCTGCAGTTTATATATCTTACAACTTAGGTCATTTATAGAGCAGCTTGCTTCTCTACTCTCCCACCATTTATCTTTTCATTCTGAGAAAAAGCTAGTTTATTTAACACAAAAAGACCTTCACATAACTTTCTAGTATCAATTATTACAGTGACGCACTAGCTCCCATGTGAAATGCTTCCTGCAATGTGTCTTGCAGACCAACAACAAAGAAGACAAAGTACACATAACCTTTTTGGTGTCCATTTCACAAGAATGTCTATAAGCAAATGGAATTAATTAAGATTTTGACTGTAAAACACGAGGCTTTTGACAGTCTGGCTTGCATTAGCAAGCCAATATTAACATTTTAAAACTGCCACTATAAGAAAATGAAGCAAGGAAGAAAAAAAAACGAAACAAGCAATTCAGAGAGTATTACTCTGTTTGAAAAGATTTTTTTTTGTGCTACATGATATGAGCAAGAAGAGTCTTCTGTTATATATGGATTATGAAAACATATGCAGGACACTAAAATAATACAATTCTAACTGAAAATTAATGAGTAGTTCTGAATAGCTAATCAGCCCATTACCAGGACAAACACTGGAACTCCTCATGTTATGGTACTCTCAGTTTATTATTTAGTTACTTGAATACACATCCATGTATATTTTTATACACCATTACAGTCGTAATATCTGAAATTTGTACAATAATTTTCACTTTAGAACATTTAACACTATGTACAAATAGAGATCATTTTGTCCGTCACTAAAACACAGCCACATCTGGGTTAGAGGACAGCAATTAGCCAAACAAGAATATTGGGCCAAACCCTTACTCTTTAGGGTAAGTGTAGTCAGATCTTTAATGAGTAGGCAGAGCAAACAGGACAGGGGTTTTTTTTTTCTTCTTGTCCAATCCTAAATTAGACTGCATGGAACACAATTTATCTATCTTGGAAGAATAAAAGACCAAGTTGACTCTGAATGGGATTTGAAAGCATGGTCTCAAGGAGTCTAGATATGCCAGATCTGCTACTTACCTCACAGCCTTCCCTCTAGGGAAAAACAAACCAAATAAGTCAAGGTACTCCAAGACTAGGGCATAGATAAGCCAACCAATGGTCCCACCATAGTCCTCCAAACCTGGTGAAATGTGGACAACTATAAAATGCAGTGCACATATTATAATTTGGTATTACTTCAGATTGGTAATGGCTTTGGTGGAAAGACTGCATGGAGCAATAAATGAAAACAGGGTGAAATACCATCACTTAATGCTTTGTCGGAGATCCTGAGGTAACATATAACAACTCATGAGCGTGAACAGAAATATCAGTGATCATTACTCAGTTTTTTCCCACTTTAACTGTTGTTGAGGACCTATCCCAATCAGACCAACCTAAACAACCCCCCTTTCATAGCGTATCATCATGAGTCTTGGACAGGAACCTGAATTGCAGCCTCAGAAAGCAGGCAGGTTACTCAGGCAGAGTGCCTAGAAGCTGAACCACAAGGCTAGCTTTGTTGCACATATTTCATGTGAAATATACTACAAATTGTACCTTTTAGAACAATGATCACCTTTTTAAGAACAGTTATGGATTATGTATGATATATAATTTATTCTGGAAGTCACTGGTTTATAAAAGAGTTGTGGGCACATTGCCAAGTTATCATCTAAACTGTAGTTATGAGTAATAATTTAGAGACAAAGTAGGTGAGATAATATTGTATTGGAATAACTTCTACCTCACCTACCTTATCTCTCTCATATTCTGGGAACAACATAGCTACAACATAGCTACAACATAGCTACAACAACATAGCTACAACAACATAGCTACAACAGCACTGCAAACAAAGGGTTATGGTTCACATTTATATTCAGTTTTTAAGTTAATGTGGTATCCAATAGGAAATCCAGAACGTGGATTTTTGTTTTTATGCTTCCTTAGATACTAGAATAGAATTTGGTTTTATAACTTGCCTTGCATACTGAAGGCATCCTAAAAATACTTTACAGTACTAAGTGAGTTAACTGTTAGGGCAGTGACTGTTTAGACAAACAGAGCAACCATTGCATGCTCAGCAACAGCTCACATACACAGCCTTGGACATTAATACCTCTGTACCTGCTCTGCTGAGAGAAGAAATGCTAGCTAGGACAACAGGGTTATCCCCTAATTTTTTTTAAAAAAACATTCTCTGGGTTATTTCCATTTCCACCTGGACACCAGTCACCAGCAAAAGGCAGAAGGGGCTTCAATGTAACATCTCATGCAAAGGACAACTCACAAAGGTTAGCACAACACCCAGTAGCGGCACTGTGGATGAGCCCAAGCCCTGGCATGGGACTAATGAACATGCGACCTTCTGGCCCAGAGGTGAGAGCCCTAGTAAATGAACTACACTGTCACTTGTGGTCTGGTTTCATCCATTCAACATATAGCTCATTTATATTAAAAACCGGGATAAAATTTAGAGCTGTGAGAGATTGGGATAACCCACCTGGGGAGCAGAGTCACAGTTTTTAAACAGAGCAAAAACAAATGCAGAACGAGTTTGATCAAAGTGGGGTGGGGGGATAGAAACAGGGTAGAACACCAAGAAGTAGATTTAAAATAGGGGAGTAATAGAGCTGATCAGACCAACGCAGGAGGAGCTACCAGGACTTCCTGGCACAAAAGTTCATTGAATGGAAAGACAGATTATGTCAGTGACAGACATGGTCATGTAGAATCTATAAAAAGGCTTGGGTCCACTACAGTTTATCATCAGAGCACAATATTTATATGTACTGAATCCAATTTTCATGGATATTATGCCGGCAGGATTACCAGACATAATCTATCCCTCCTCAAAGGGATACTTAAGGTAGCCCATTGGTATCTTATCCCAAGTCATAATCATCATTCCCACTCCCACTAGAAAAATAAAAGTAACAAATGATTAAGTCCTTGGCACATTGACAAAAAAGTAATAAATAGATGATGCCATGCCTGGACTTTTTGCCAGTCATCTCCCAGTCATGGTTGTTAAGTGCTACTCTGGTGCCAAGTATTAATTATCTAAAAATAAGGGCTTGGTGATTGACCAAGTCTTTTCTCATCATCATTCAGTACCACCAGTATTAAATGACAGAAGAAAAATGTCCAGATACTAATAAAGGAAAGAATATGGGAAGACTGAAAAGAAGGCATGGTAGATTGGAGTAGCTTCATTTACTTCAGTGCAGAACCTAGAGAGAAAGAGAGATCAGTCCAGATAGTGCTCGATCTGCAATGAGGTTACATCCCTTTGGAATTTGCCATGATGAAGACAATGATAGTACTGATTGACTTCAATGCTGATTTATGCAAAATGAGAAGCTCTTGGCCTCATATTTATATCCCATTGTGAACTGCCACGGAACTAGGTTGGTTCCTCTCCCAAACCAGGCTAAATAATGTGATAAACATGTGGCAAATTCTGTAGCTGTGCCAGCTAGTGGCTCACACACAGTGCTGCATAACTGGTAACAGATATTTAATTTAGTACCATTTAGCAGCTAACAAGCAATAGGAAAAAAATTTAGGTGGGTGGAGAGGGAGAGTTTGTGGGGAAGGGCAGTACTGCAGGATCACCTACAGGCAGAAGCCAATCGGCAGCAACAATCAGACTCCTTACTGCAGTCAGAGCACCAACTCTGCTCCTTTCATCCCCCCAACTCTGAGCCACTAATGTTCTACGTACGGAAGGAGACTGTTTTTACTTCAATTTCATAGGAACAGGGGCACCATAATTCTTTAGGCCGACGTGAAAAACCTGATGAAAGTTCTTTAGATCAGTATATTTGTCTGACACCTTGGTATTGAAGTACCATCAAAACAGCTACTTACCTTTTAACAAATATCGTCAGTGGAAGAGGGAGACGGACTCTTGGGGCTTGACCCAGCACTGCTGCATTGCTCTAGCGTATCGCCAAATCTATTAAATCAACACTGGCATAACACTGCAATTCTGCAGTGATGAATCAGACTCCTGATGTTGTTCTAAGACTGGCATTCCTGGATATAGTATACTGCAGTGGATACAATGGGGCAAATTTTGCCCTAAGGAACACATGCACAACTCTGATTGATGTTAGGGGAAGTCAAATGCTTACTTCTGAGGCCAGAATTTGGCCCATTGATGATTTGTTGTACATGGATTCCAGAGTACCCATGGCTCCACATTTCATTACAATTTTAGCAAAAATCCTTAGACATTACCCGTTTTTCATGGTGACAACATTTCTGTATGGCAAATTTTTGCCTTTTTTACCAGGTAGTCTTCTACGTGTAGAACAACTAGCATCTGTTTTACTTTTCTGCAGCAGAAGTCTCAGTAAGAGCTCAGTAACAAACCCATGAAGAGAAGAGGAGCTGTCCAGTCCCAATACAAAGAGTGAAAACAGTTTGAAAATTGAAAACTATAAAGGCTGAATTACCCATTGACCTGGTCAAGATGGGTATTTGAAAAGCCTGTCTCTAGTCTCCCTGCCTAGTATTAAATTAGAAAATAAAATATAATTTCCAAGAAAATAAAACAATAATTAAAAATACTCTAATTTATGATCATCCTAGTCTCATATTTGGAGCCCTTCTGTTCTTCTACCTTCCTGACTGGTCGTAGATCTGTTATCTGGAGGATGGTATGATGGCACTGCCTACAATTGCATATGGCTCAGCAGCAACTGCCAGTAGCAAAAATCCCCAGCTCCTAGAGACAGGACACCAGATGGGAAGGGCTCTGAGTTACTACAGAGAATTCTTTCCCAGGTATCTGCCTAGTGGGTCTTATCCATATGCTCAGAGTCTAACTGATCACCATATTTGGGGTCAGGAAGGAATTTTCCCCCTGGTCAGATTGGCTGAGACCCTGGGGAAAAGGGGGTAAGGGATTTGCCTTCCTCTGCTTCATGGGGCCTGGATCACTTGCAGGTTTAAACCAATGTAAATGATGGATTCTCTGTAACTTGAAGTCTTTAAATCATGATCTGAGGACTTCGGTAACTTAGCCAGAGGTTAGGGGTCTATTTCAGGAGTGGATGGGTGAGGTTCTGTGGTCTGCAATGTGCAGGAGGTCAGACTAGATTATCATAATGGTCCCTTCTGACCTTAAAGTCATGAGTATATATACAGACTGAACCTCCATGGAAAGAGAGTATTTGCACCTCTCTTCAGGCTTGTGCCTCTACACTCTCAGACCATCTGGTGGCTCTCTCATTCACACTTCAGATTATTATATTATTAATTATTATTAATCATGCCAACAATGTTCTAAGTACTTCACAGTGATAGAACACAACATAGAATCATAGAATATCAGGCTTGGAAGGGACCTCAGGAGGTCATCTAGTCCAACCCCCTGCTCAAAGCAGGACCAATCCCCAATTTTTGCCCCCGATCCCTAAATGGCCCCCTCAAGGATTGAACTCACAACCCTGGGTTTAGCAGGCCAATTCTCAAACCACTGAGCTATCCCTCCCCTACTTCCAAACATGCCCCTACTTTAAGGACACTACAGTCATTTCCATGAAAGACTACACTATAGTTACTTCCAAAAAAAAAAAAAAGTCACATCCCAAACTTAGTGGTGTCCAATGCTCGAGTTCTTTGGCTTTTAATAGAAATGTAGGATTGGGAAGGACCTTGATAGGTCATCTAGTCCCATCCCCTGCACTGAGACAGGACTAAGTATTATCTACTCCACTCCTGACAGATGCTTGTCTAACATGGTCTTAAAAACCTCCATTGAGGGAGATTTTACAACTTGCCTATGTAATTTGTTCCAGTGCTTAACCATCCTTACAGTTAGGAAGTTTTTCCTAATGTCTAACCTAAATCTCCCTTGCTGCATTACTTCTTGTCCTGTCCTCAGTGGTTAAGGAGAACAATTTATCACTCTTCTCTTTATAACATCTTTTAACACCCCTAACGACTGTTATCCTTAGTCTTCTCTTCTTCAGACTACACAAACCCATTTTTTTTCAATCTTTCTTTGTAGGTCATGTTTTCTAGACCTTTAATAATTTTTGTTGCTCTCCTCTGGACTTTCTCCAATTTGTCCAGCTCTTTCCTGAAATGTGGCACCTAGAACTGGACACAATATCCCAGTTCAGGCCTTATCAGTGCTGAGTAGAGTGGAAGAATTACTTCTTGTGCCTTGCTTGTAACACACCTGCTAAATACATCCCAGAGTGATATTCACTTTTTTGCAACAGTATTACAATTGTTGACTCATATTTAGTTTGTGATCCGCTATAACCCTCTGACCCTTTTTTGCAGTATTCCTTCCTAGGCAGCCATTTCCCATTTTGTATTTGTGCAATTGATTGTTCCTTCTTAAGTGTTATACTTTGCATTTGTCCTTACTGAATTTCATCCTATTTATTTCAGACTATTTCTCCAGCTTGTTAAAATCATTTTGAATTCTAATCTTCTCCTCCTAAATGCTTACAACACCTCCCAGCTTGGTATCATCTGAAAACTTCCAAAGTGTACTTTCTATGCCATTATCCAAGTAATTTAAAAAGACATTGAATAGAACCAGACCTAGGACAGACCCCTGAAGGACCACACTCAATATGCCCTTCCAGCTTGACCATGAACCACTGATAACTACTCTCTGATTATGTTGGGGTTTTTTTTGCTAGCTCTAACTCAGTGGTCCTATTTCAGGTTCATGCTCACCTTGGCAAAAATCTTACAATTACTTCATTACCAAAAGACATTGTTCTCATTGTGTTTATGTTATAAATGGGTCTCAGTTTCTATCTGGAAAGTGGTGGAAAGTCCAGAAAGTAGCAAAGGAGAAGCATCATACTGTTATTCTTCATAAGCACAAACCAGAACCTAACTTCTTTGATAGCTGAATGAAGATGATGCCAAGCCACTCAGAGGCCCAGATCATGTCAATGTTTACTACCAGGCAAAGTGCCTACTACTCTGAGCATTCTCATTGGATTCAGTGGATCTATTCATGGTAGCACACAATATGCCCAGTAAAAAGTATGCCCAGATATAGCCCACAGAACCAATGTTAGGCTAAACTG
Source organism: Eretmochelys imbricata (assembly GCF_965152235.1). Taxonomy (NCBI): domain Eukaryota; kingdom Metazoa; phylum Chordata; order Testudines; family Cheloniidae; genus Eretmochelys; species Eretmochelys imbricata. The sequence continues at coordinate 110,724,660 of NC_135575.1, read as the reverse complement.
TATCTCAAATGTAAAGGGGCAGATTTTCTTTCCTTTTCTAGCTCCTATCCCCCATATGAGTGGAACAAGGAGCTGGAATCTGGCCATAGCTACTCAACTGAGACTGGATTCTCAGATGGCATAAAGCTTCTGGAGGCAACTCCTACATCAACTGCGTAGGGGGTATGTGAGGGGAGGGGAAATGACAGGGATGCGGATGGGTATGGCTCCACTGTGCGGCCACCTATGGACCATAGCTTCCTGTTGTTAAGTTAGAGCAGCCTCTAAGCTGCTGTCATTTATCCCAGGCCCAGAGTAAGTGCTATTTAAGAATCAGAAAGTCATAACCATCTCTCTCACGGTCCTCCTAGTATCTCTAGTGCTGAAAGATATTGGTGAAGTAGAGAATCTGGCCCTAAATATCTAATGGTTATTTTTAAAAGTTACATGCAATAGAAATTACAAAATATTTACAATGGTTCAAACTATGGCTGCCAACCCACCAGGATTCTCCTGGAGTCTCTCGGAATTAAAGATTCATCTTTAACTAAAGATTATGTCATGTGATGAAACCTCCATGAATACATCCAAGCAAAACTGGCTACTCTAGTTCACATACATTTGCTACACTGTCCAACATGTGCTTTCCTATATAAGTTTGCAATGGTTTAAAGCTCCGAAAGAGATAAATGCACTGTTATCTATTAAAACAAACTGCATTGCTTAATTTTTGTTCCTCAGCTCACAGAAAGCCATTATATAGACACACAATGTATGATGCCTCACATAAAATACAAAAAGATTGCCTAATTCCCCACAATGCGGTTGTATAGTGGGGATATAGCAAAAGCAGCCTTATTTTCACTCTGTTTAGCTATAAAAGCAATGCAGTTTATTAGTCATTCTTTTGTGCTACTCAAATTCTAAAGGGGAATTTTATGTCACTTTATATCACTCCTCTTCAGATAGTTTTAGCATGAAAACACCTAAATATTAATGTCCTCAATTCATGTTGTTTATCACCCTTTATAAAACAATTGTTACATTGGCTTCAGTGCCTGACTTCAACATCTGGCACTAATCACTCACAAAAGTAAAGCTAGCTAAGCAGTATTAGCACTGTCAAAGGAACCCAGTTTTAAAAACCCACAAGACATTTTGGGCCAATCCCCCAGTCCTGCATAAGCCAAAGTCCCAGGAGATTCAACTGAGTTAGGGAGAACTTGTGGATCAGTCCCTTTATGGATTTTTACATTATTGACACTCATGTGTTCCTGTTTCCAGTGGCTCGGGAGTCAAAGAGAGCGTTGCTTTAACACCGGAAATAAGCTATCTCAGATTGTGGTTTAAAAAACACAAGCATGCAGTTCTCATTTCCACGGGCAAGAGGAGGTATAACCACCCAACGGAGTTACATGGAGAAAATATCTGAATCTTTATTTGTTTAGTAAGGTTGATGTTTTCCCACTTTATTCTATTACGCACTTGGAGCTTGTCTTAAATACTGAAATAGGAATTTACTGTGATGTCAACAGCAGCATGGGGTTTGCTGGGAGAGGAGAACACACTCCCACACTCCCACATGGGGTTTGCTGGGAGAGGAGAACACACTCTCTTAGCTTTTGCTGGGAGAGGAGAACACAGCTAAGTGGCAACGTTAACTTTGCGGGAAACTATTGCTTTAAATTTGGTGAAGTTTCCTATAATTGCAATTCAATTTCCCAAAAAATATTGGTGCAAAGAATATAATTGAATAAATTAGGTAGCACTGACACTTTACGGTCAAATGTTTCATGACTTGCTAGAGCAGAGAAACACTCTGCTAGAAATATTATGGATGCTTCCAGGAGTAGGAAAGTTTTCGAAGCCCTGGTACTGGATCAGTGATCAAAGAGAAATGTTTGCTCCTTGATTCTCAACACTGCCCACCCAACTAAACTCATCAGCCACAACACACAGCACTGTTACCTACCGCTTTTACCTACTTCAACTCAGAAGCACACACCAGCACTGAAGGTGGGTGTCTGAGTCTGCCTGTAGTGTTCAGGCAGGCTGCTTGCCTGCTTGAACTAGGGATGATGCATGTGTGCCGTAGCGTTGTAACATGTTATCTGAGCCAGCAATGCATCCTGTCTGCCCACAATTATTTCAGTTTTTATAAAATTCCTTAGAACTGTGTCCATGCTATTGGGATAAAGGCCTGAAATGAAATAATTTTCAATTCTTCTCTCTCCCTGCAAGGTTCTCTCTTGCTCTGTCTCTCTCTCTCTCTCTCTCTTTCTATATACACACACACACACACACACACACACACGAGTCAGCAAAGTGTTTAAAATGTCATCGGTTACTTTTTCATATTTCTATCCACATCTTCGCACTTCACAAGATGTAACCAGGTTTCTCCACTCACACTGATTTATGAAAACTTCAATTTAAAAAGAGGAGGAGGAAATCATGCCTTACGCTGCCCTTAAATGTCAGTCAACCTTAAGATTAAGGAACAGGTCCCTACTTTTCAAATGTCAGTCAGACTTCTCATAAAAAAAACATAGGCGAGACGTCTGTATAGTTCACACGCCGTATGATCTCATTTTCAAATGTTTCTGATCTTTCCTTTCTTTCTTGGTCTGGCTGGAGGAGTAAACCCATTCACAGTGCACTCCCGTCTGCATCTCTATCATAAAAACAGTTGTGTGCCACCCTGATATCTCGATCTCTTAACACTGGCCTTTCCTCCCCCCCTTCATTTTTAATAATACCTTCAAGTTAGCTTTAACACCTCAGAAAACACTGCTATAAAAATAAACAAAAGACCCAGGACTAAAATTGAACATAAAAGTTGTTGCAGATATTGTTTCTTGACAAACAGCTTCTCCAAACATCATAAATTGTCCAAAACCTCTTAAACCTTTGGTCTACATCACCCACATAGGACTGAAAAGGGAATACAGCCAAGGAAGTGCAGGCTAATTGAAAAATCATTCACTTGAGATACAGTAAGTATCATGCTCCAGTTCTATGAAAGTATACAGAAACTTGACACAAGTGGCATCCTCCATGAACTAAGCAATTGACTAATCAGCAAACTCAAAAGGAAAATAATCTGTTTTTTCCTCCCTTGCATTGCTGAATTCGCATTTAATAATTCATCTGAGATGCAAAAAAATTCTATAAGAAAGATTGGGTAGCACATATTCCTTCCCCATCTCCAAGTACTGCTTCCTCTTTGAAGGAAAGCTTCAGTATTGACTGGTAAAGCAAGTATAAGGACCGAATAGCTGATATTTCTAAAACCTATTATTCAAAGACTGTTATTGCAGTTTTCCATTAGCAGAAGTAAGTACATGTGTTTCTATATAACTGACAATGTTATTTTGGGAGAGAAAAAGGCTCAATCTTATATTGCAAAAGGAATCATATCAGCCCTCATTTTATAAGAATTTTTGCCCCTTTTCTTAGGGTTATTTAACATTGTCTTCACCTATTAATTTTACAGGTAGTAGGAATTGCTTGATTTTATAGGTACAATGCTAATTGAACCCTTCTTAGAAGCTTTTATTTACTCAATTCCATGCTCTCTGCCCCCCAAATTCCCGTTTAACATGTCCCTCTTTTGTAAGAAGGCATTTTAGACACTTACAAGATTTCTAGCTTTGTCCTTCTAGCAGGTTCATGATGCAGTGAAAAAGGCCATGATGTCACTATTCCCAAAAGCCTGCTCAATGGGCTAACAGCATTTACCTTCATCCTCTCATTTCACACCTCAGTAGCTAAATTTTTCACTGTCACCAGTTTCCTCACACTTCTACTCCCTTTGAAGCAGCAGGAGAGCACATATGAGTTAGGACATGTATGCCTCTCCCCTGCGTATGACAGAGTAATTTTATTCAATGAAATACATCACTCTGTCCATTTCAGAATCCCTATGAAAATACCATCAAAGATGTTGACAACATCTTCAAAAGATCTTTCTGTTATCTTCCTTAGAAGATCATGGTGTGGGTTATCATTCCTATCTACAGTAGCTAGCTACTAAAGTGATGAGACAGAATAGCACATTTCTGAAGCCATAGAAACAACTATCGAACAGGTAATCCCATTTAAAGCTCCACATGTTTTGTGCACTATGGTGCTTTTTAAAATATATATTGCAAGACTCTGTAACAAATGTAGAGGAAAAAAATAGCTTGGACAATATTCAAAGAAAGAGAATTCATTTAATATAGACATACTGTTCGTGAAAAACCAAGACAATAACATTTAAAAGCACAAATTTACACCAAAGAATGTCACATAATTTCTTATTGGCTTGTTAATACCATAATTTTTTTCTTATTGGGTGTTAACACCTCATATAATTGTGTGAATTGAGGTTTAGGAAAGAGGAAAAAGAAGAGCTGAAGACAGAATAATAAGGGAAGGAAGTAGCTAGAGGATATTTAATTCATAATCTTGTAATGTGAGCAGCTAGTCAGACTTTGGGTGTCTGCATGGAGTGCCACTGATAGTAATGAGAAACCATGAGGACACAGAGCTCCTCACAACCACAATGGTCTGTGCAAGTAGGTTTAGGGCACAAGTGGCTTGTGAAATATGATACTATTGAGTTTATTAAAATAAATAAATAACCCCTTTTTTTTTTAATTTCTGAAATTTTCTCCTCAGTCCAAGTCACTGCCAAAGGTGCTACAAAGGTAATTCAAATCAAATATCAATTACTGCACACTGTAAAAAAGCCAGTGAAACTTTTGCATATTGTACCCACAAAGATAATCTCACAGCTGCAGCCAGGAAAATCCTCAATCCAGATAATATTTAGTTCTCGTTTATTTAGATGATAATTTGACAGTGCTTCAGGTAAGTATTTCCTGCATTACAGTGTTCCCCTTCTCAATGCTAGCCTTTGATTGGCTATTATAAATCCTTCTATTTTGATCTCACCTTACCCGCACATATTTATTCATTTATTTTGATTTATAAAACTACAAACAGATGTATGTCCGTCCAAAGTTCCCACAACAAACATGGCTCCTCGCTATCCCGGAACCTCATTCTTCTTAATTTTCCTTGTTCCCCTTTGTCCCACAAGGGAAACTTCCCCTCCCTCCTTTCTAAAGTCACAGCTATGTGCAACAGACTCATGAGACCCCGGCTCCTACATGCAGAACTCTGGAAGTCAATGGGGTTCTACGTGAGCACCGCGGTCTGACAGTACAAAGTTAGTTGCAGAGTCAGGGCATAAGAATGGTATATGTGTTTTAGTTACATTGCATTTAATATCAAAATGGCAGCTGGGGTGGTCAGCACCCCTGAAAAATATACCAGAGATGTCTAAAAATGGGCATTCAAAATTAGAGACCACTTTTGAAATGTTCAGTCTTAACTTCTATACACCTCAGCTTCCCTAGCTGTTAAATTAACAATACATACCCACTTTTGTAAAGTGCTTTGAGAATTGTGGATGTAAAGCACTATGCAATTGTTAAGCATTATATCTTATTAGTAGTAACAGTATTAATAATCAAAATCTAAAAAAGAAAAGAGCTTGAAAAGCAAAGGATGGAAGTAGATGATTTATTAAATTTATTCAGGTTCAGGACTTGATTCTGCCACCCTTGCTCATGTTGAGCAAAAGTGGCATAATTTGACCCACAGAATTTCAAACAGAATTTAAATGGATTCTGCTCTCCTTAGCTCAAGATTGCCTCATGTACATTCCAAAACTATGTTCAAAGATTTTTTTTTCATGTTTGCAATTTTTTATTGATGTTAGTAAAAGAAAAGGAAAAAAAGCAAATACAAAAAAGTTATATAAGGCATTAACAGAAATGGAGATGGAATGCAATACAGATACAGTCCTCATCACTAAAAATCTTTACAGTTTTATCTAACTCATACTGCAGTAAGATTAATTACTTTCAAACGAGAATGGTAACAGCGTTAACAGCGACCACTGCAAGCAGATAAATACAAATGCATAAAAATATGTACACATTGTAACATAAGCTTACTAAACGTTCCTCCTGATTTGTCAGCTTCTTGTATAAAGTTGTTTCTAATAAAAATAGTCAGTTAAAAATAATAGTCACACATTAAAAATTATGTGTTATTGAATTACTTGCATGGGTATGATCCTGCATTGAGGGAGTTGAAGGTGGTAAACATGTCACGGTGTGCTACTTGCTTCACAAGTACAGTAATAAACTACAGTACAATGCAAGGACAGAGAACCACTGCCAAATATTTGTTATGCCTAACGTCCATGTACATTTATCTAATCTCTAATATAATACAGATTGACAGTTTAAACAGACCCATTGTATCTAATCTGTACATATCCTTAGTATATGTAAACAAGCTTTTTTTCCAGATTGTTTCCTTAAAGTATGTAGCATGCAATTATCGCTTACTGTTACAAAGGTAATGACAGGTTACTTAGTACTTCTAATAATGAGAAATTCAGTCATTGTGACAAGGGAGTTTAAAACTGTCAGACTATGAAGGTGCAGTGAAAATTTTTCCTATACATCACAATGGAGACCTTTCTTTCCAAAGGCTAAGTGATTTTTAGCCTTTACAGTTGTTCAGTCCTGGACTCTCAAATAAGGACACCTACTGTGGTGATCCTTCAGGTGCTAAATGAGATAAATTAATTCAACTGTAAGAAAGACCAAATGTGAAAACTGTGTCTTGGGGGAAAAAAACACACAAGGCATATCTATGCATTTCATTAACATTAAACTTCAAGTAAACATCTGTGAAACTGCTGATACAGTCTATTGCACATCATCATCTTTATGTCACGGTTAGATCATTGTATTGCAGGAGTACTACAGAAATCTAACTACAGTTAGAGCCCCCAGATTAAAAGCCCTCTCTCGCTACCCACTTCTTCCATTTAATTCTTATGTTTTGATGGATAAAATGTTTTTTCTTTCTTTCTTTCATCATCCAGATCTTCTTCGGACATTTTTGCCTAATCTTTGGTGTTTGACATGTCCTAATAATTCCTATTTAGAACTGTGTGTCACCTCTGACTAGTACCTCACCCTTTAGCAGATGGGTATTTTTCACTGTACATAGTTATAGGCAAGGCAGCTAAGAAAATCAAGTGCAGATGGCACGGAATGAGGTAACAGTTGAACCAATGGTTCAGCTATACCGGTGGGGAGGGTAAAACTATCTAATCACAAATCTCTTAAAAAAATGGGATCAGGGTGCTTACAGTGACACACACAGAATATACACAATATTAGCAATATTGTGGCTGTTCAAAGTGCAAATGCTGCATGTGTTATAGCACCATTTTGAGTGAAGTACTGAGGTGCTGAGCAACCGTCCCCACACAGCTCTAATAACACAAACCACCGGCAGAGCAGACTACCAGATCAGTGGTGAATTGGGCCAAAATGAGTGAGAATGTTGTGATGTGTGCAAATATCCACTAGGCTATCACCCTTCCAAAACCTTCTCGAGTGTGGAGAGTTGTCTAAAGGCCTGAAGAAAATGGAGACTGCAGTGTAACATTCTCCTGGGGTACTGACCTTCTAGTATTCTAATGGCAGCAAACTGAAATGGCAATGAAAATGTGAATGGGTAATCTGCTGTTTTCACTCATTAAATATCCCACTAGACACTGAAAATTCAGTAGTATCTTTCCCTGCAACCTGCAATCACCCTCAGTGGGCTTTTGTTGTTTTAAACTGAACTTTTAGCATTCAGGATAGCGGTTGGAAAGACAAGCCTAAAGACTGCACTCTGTATTTATCCACAGAACATACACAACCCAGGCAACAGAAGATCAAAACTTTCTTCCCCGCACTGCCTCCACCCTGACCTGGATTGACTTCCCATAGGACCAAGAAATGAGGCTCAACCTCCATGTCCATTTAATCCTAAATCTCTCTGCTGAGGATTCCCCAAAGAGTACCTATTATTAGGTGATGCAAATATAAGAGGAACCGAACTGAGACCATCAGCTCATTTTAACAGGCTACTGAACAGCGATCAGATGGTAATAACTGATTTAGCCTCGATTCATACTAGTCACCTAGAGCTGGAAGGTTCCACAGTATATTACTAATCCCCTAACCTTATCTCCAGCATTGGCTTTAAAGACTAACACTTCTGGTACAGCCACAGAGCATGTTATGTGCATTTGCTCCTTGTTAAATCAGTCTCTCTGTGTGTTTGGATAGTCACAACAGGAGCACTATTGCTATCAAACCTGAACCTCAAGTGGCAGGCAGTTACTTTACTGCTGTTTTAATATACATTATGCCAGTTGGAATTTCTGTAAAGTAAACTATTTTTCAAGTTAAATATCCCTTTTAAAAACACAACAAACTGGATGGCTCAGGATGTGAATGATCAAAAATGGAGTCATCCAACTCTATGTTAGTGATCTGAACTCAGCCCAGGTCAATGATAACAAGCCAGGTCAGTGGTCACCTTATGATGATCACTTGGTGGTCTATGGGAAGTAAGTAGTCCCAGTAGAGAAGTGAGCTGTAGCTCACGAAAGCTTATGCTCAAATAAATTGGTTAGTCTCTAAGGTGCCACAAGTACTCCTTTTCTTTTTGTCTCACGGAGTGACTCCTTTGCTGGACATATCAGCCGTGAGAAGGAGGAATAAATCCTCAGCATCACTCCTCTGAGGCACAGCTTCCAGATCACAGTTCATGCACTCTTATAAGAAGTTCACACTACTCCACCTATTCTATGGCTAAATGTATTCTTAATGTTTTATAGCTATGTCAGATAAAAGGCATATGAACGAAAGAGTGCAATATTTATCTACCTTAGAGTTTTCTATAGCCTCCATCGCCATGGTATCTCATTGCTTTGTTACCACATGTAAAGTCTGCCTGATTTCCTGAAGATCAATGCCATATACAATCCTGAAATGTGGTATTTGAATGCTATTTATAGATAAACACAAAATACTTCAATTTTTCAAAAATTCACAATACAAAAAGAACAGGAGGACTTGATGCCTCCGATGAAGTGGGCTGTAGCCCACGAAAGCTTATGCTCTAATAAATTTGTTAGTCTCTAAGGTGCCACAAGTCCTCCTGTTCTTTTTGTATACTCTAGGAAGACAATCAGAACCTAGCTTTTTCAGGTGCCTCCCATTTACATGTAAATGTGTCTGAATTATAAATTCTATAGTTAGCAACTTTGTTTGCAATAATTATTCCTTAGGAAAAACAGTTCTAGTATTAACATTTAATGCATATGTTGACTGAGATTTCAGTAGCAACAGCAGAGGAAAATCATTCTCTTTCTTTTTTTCTGTTTACACACACCTAATTATATCAAAAAGGGCTGTATTTCCCCATCCTTTTTTCTGGCTTTTGTTGTAAAACTTGGGCTGACACATGCAGACTGAACTAGGAAATCAGGGTGAAGCCACTCCATTTGGAGGTATTGCTTCAAGTTCTGGAATAGCGAAGAGTATTGTGAATTTTTGAAAAATTGAAGTATTTTGTGTTTATCTATAAATAGCATTCAAATACCACATTTCAGGATTGTTCTTTTTGCGGATACAGACTAACATGGCTGCTACTCTGAAACCTATAGTATACAAGTGATTCCTACTTACTTCAATGGAAACTGAAATTGAAATCAGTGAGATTCACTCATATCATACTAGGAGAAAATCAGTCCCCTGGAGTAGATTTATAGTTTGGTATTGAAAGGGAATTTTGTAAATTAAGGCCAATATTGCACAGCGATATAGTTAGATTTCAGCTTCTGTTATTAGATGATCAGATCACAGCAATGACCCAGACAGGTTTTTTTTTTCCCATTTGCTTTGATCCAAGAGATTTTTATTTCAAATGTGGTCCTTGCTACTGTCATCCCCATGAAGAATGTAGGAATTTCTGCTCACTTGAAGAATTGTTATATGCTAATTGTTCAAAGGAAAGATGTAGCAACCTGCCTGGAACTTGGAGGAAGGATCACAGGTTGCAGGAAAGAAGAACTTGGAGGAGGCACCAGGAAGCCAGACTGTAAACACATGGTTTGAATGCTAGTTTCACTTGTAGCACCTTTGTAAAAAGTTCTCTTAATCAAGAGCCAGGTTAGTTTTGTAAGCATGGAGTCCTCTCATGTTACTACCCAGCATGTGGTATATGAAACAAAAATCAAAGTTCACTACCATGCATAGTATTGTTTGGCTGGAAAACCATGCAGACCAGTTATCCTATTTTTAATAGGATTCAACTATGACCGGTGCTATAGCCTTTGTCACTTTGAGATTAGACGACTGCAGCATGCTTTCTACAGGGTAATATCTCAAAACCATTCAAAAACTGATACAGATGCAGAACACAGTGATACACTGGAGCTCCCAACTCTCAGAGCCTCTGCCTATATACCAAGTGCTCATATGGTCCACAATACAAGAGTATTTTAATGTCTTATCAGAAGATCATGTCAGAAGAACATGACCCTAGTTCATTGACATCTACACTGGTTCTGATAGTACTGGCCAAAACTATTTCACAGAAATATTTCACTATTTATACAAAAAAGGCTTTTTGTCTCAATGAAAGTACTCAGTAGAAAATTTTCATGTATATTGTATTTTTCAGTTTTCCCCTGAAAAACCCAAAACTGATTATTATGAATTTTTATTTGGTTTTGGCCCTCTACCCAATTTTCTTCTCTTCTTCATTTCCCCCCCTTTCTCTTCTTCTATTTTGCTACTGGCAATGAAAAAAGGGAAAGAGGAAAAAAGGAAAGATGTTTTAGCGACAAAAATCAAAGATGTGGATGTTTCAAAAAAACTCCTAAAATTTCTATGGAAATTTTTTAACAAAACCATTTTTTCATTTGTTTGGAAATTTTTGGCAGAAAATACTTACCATTTTCAACTAGCTCTAGTTTCTGGGTAGAATATATTGGTTTGGATCTATATAGGACTGGTCCATTAATGTCAGTGGAAAGGGTCCCTTTAACTTCAATAGTCTTTGGATCTGCCATTACCCCTAATTGGCCTGAATCTATCTGAAAGAATCTGTGAGATGCTATCATCACTATTGCAATCAGTGGAGGTCCTGCAGTTTACCACAGTCAGGGGATGCTGGCTGGGCTTTCTTTGTGAGGATCCCTCAACTCTAAAATTCACCTTAGTCTGGAATAGGCCAGATCTGTTGATCTTCAGGTCACTGTGCAAAGCCCACCTGTCCTCCAAGCTTTTGGGAAAGATGATGGAAGGGAGAGAATCAAACCTGTGTTTTAAATAGTATTCTTTTGGGGGCCAAATTCTCAAAACTGCTCTGCACCCAGGAGCACCTGTTGTCACACTTAGGGTCAAATTTTCAAAAATAAAAGATGAGCTCCCAATACATGCTCTTTGGAAAATCTGGCCATTTATTTTGGTGCCTGAATTCCACTTGGAAACTCAAAAGTAGGCAGTGCAACTCTTTGAGCCTGTGTGCTATGTGGTCAGGGGAAAAGCTCTCTTCTGAAGAGAGACAGAAAAGATTGGGATTGTTTACTTTAAAGTGAAGATGAATTAGAGGGGGACATGATGAAAAGAAAACAATTATTATGGGCCCATAAGACAATCAGGGTTCACGCAGCGCTGTTGTGACCATGTTGGTCCCAAGATATTAGAGAGACAAGGGGTGAGGGTGGGATGAGGTAATATCTTTTGTTGGACCAACTTCTGTTGGTGAGAGAGACAAGCTCTTCTTCAGCTCTGGGCCCAACTCTGTGTCAGCTCGAAAGCTTGCCTCTCTCACCAGCAGAAGTTGGTCCAATAAAAAGATATTATCTCACCAACCTTGTCTTTCTAATCAAAGACCACACACAAAAGGTTTAAACCCCAAAATGAACAGTTGAACCAACTGATTGCATACTGTATTATTATACTATAAAACTGTATCGAGTAAGGTCTTCTATGAAAGCTTGTAATGTTGTAAACTTGGTCATTATGAATATGCATAGACTTGGTTATGATTCTATGTATACATGTACGTAGAAAACTGTACTCATAATTTGTAATACACTTTCAACTATATGTCACAGTAGCAAGGGGCAACTCCCAAAACGGGTGTTTACATGAAACCGACTCCAAGTATGGACCCATTGTCTAGCAGGGAAGAGACAATGGTGGACCATTAAAGTTAATGAAAAGATATTGAAACATCCCTGCTCTCAAATCAAGAGGGGGTTTCCACACTGAGTAAACATGAGTCACCACGGACTAAGAGAAATAAAAGAAGAGAGCCTTTTTAAAGCAGGCTTGTGTCTGACATTTGGCATCCAGAAACTGAGGGGCAGTCATAGAATCATAGAATATCAGGGTTGGAAGGGACCTCAGGAGGTCATCTAGTCCAACCCCCTGCTCAAAGCAGGACCAATCCCCAACTAAATCATCCCAGCCAGGGCTTTGTCAAGCCTAATCTTAAAAAACTCTAAAGAAGGAGATTCTACCACCTCTGTAGGTAACCCATTCCAGTGCTTCATCACCCTCCTAGTGAAAAAGTTTTTCCTAATATCCAACCTAAACCTCCCCCACTGTAACTTGAGACCGTTACTCCTTGTTCTGTCATCAGCTACCATTGAGAACAGTCTAGATCCATCCTCTTTGGAACCCCCCTTCAGGTAGTTGAAAGCAGCTACCAAATCCCCCCTCATTCTTCTCTTCTGCAGACTAAACAACCCCAGTTCCCTCAGCCTCTCCTCATAAGTCATGTGCTCCAGCCCCCTAATCATTTTTGTTGCCCTCCGCTGGACTCTTTCCAATTTTTCCACATCCTTCTTCTAGCGTGGGGCCCAAAACTGGACACAGTACTCCAGATGAGGCCTCACCAATGTCAAATAGAGGGGAATGATCACATCCCTCGATCTGCTGGCAATGCTCTTACTTATACATCCCAAAATGCCATTGACCTTTTTGGCAACAACGGCACACTGTTGACTCATATCCAGTTTCTCATCCACCGTAACCCCTAGGTCCTTTTCTGCAGAACTGTTGCCTAGCCACTCAGTCCCTAGTCTGTAACAGTGCATGGGATTTTTCAGTCTTAAGTGCAGGACTTTGCACTTGTCCTTGTTGAACCTCATCAGATTTCTTTTGGCCCAATCCTCTAATTTGTCTAGGTCCCTCTGTATCCTATCCCTGCCCTCCAGCGTATCTACCACTCCTCCCAGTTTAGTGTCATCTGCAAACTTGTTGAGGGAGCAATCCACACCATCCTCCAGATCATTAATGAAGATATTGAACAAAACCGGCCCCAAGACCGACCCTTGGGGCAGTCCACTTGATACCGGCTGCCAACTAGACATGGAGCCACTGATCACTACCCGTTGAGCCCAACGATCTAGCCAGCTTTCTATCCACCTTATCGTCCATTCATCCAGCCCATACTTCTTTAACTTGCTGACAAGAATACTGTGGGAGACCGTAACAAAAGCTTTGCTGAAGTCAAGGAATAACACATCCACTGCTTTCCCCTCATCCACAGAGCCAGTTATCTTGTCATAGAAGGCAATTAGATTAGTCAGGCATGAGTTGCCCTTGGTGAATCCATGCTGACTGTTCCTGATCACTTTGCTCTCCTCTAAGTGCTTCAAAACTGATTCCTTGAGGACCTGCTCCATGATTTTTCCAGGGACTGAGGTGAAGCTGACTGGCCTGTAGTTCCCCGGATCCTCCTCCTTCCCTTTTTTAAAGATAGGCACTACATTAGCCTTTTTCTAGTCATCCGGGACCTCACCCAATCGCCATGGATTTTCAAAGATAATGGCCAATGGCTCCGCAATCACATCCGCCAACTCCTTTAGCACCCTCAGCCACAGTGCATCTGGCTCCATGGACTTGTGCTTGTCCAACTTTTCTAAACAGTCCTGAACCACTTCTTTCTCCACAGAGGGCTGGTCACCTCCTCCCCATACTGTGCTGCCCAGTGCAGTAGTCTGGGAGCTGACCTTGTTCGTGAAGACAGTACATTGAGTACATTAGCTTTTTCCACATTCTCTGTCACTAGGTTGCCTCCCCCATTCACTAAGGGGCCCACAATTTCCCTGACCTTCTTCTTGTCACTAACATACCTGTAGAAACCCTTCTAATTACTCTTAACATCCCTTGCTAGCTGCAACTCCAAGTGTGATTTGGCCTTCGTGAGTGCTGTCCATGCGAGTCCTTAGCGAGTGCTGTACATGAAACGGTAGGTCCCCCCTACGACTAAGGGGAATGCTGGGAAACTGTTCAAATGCAATGGGTAACTTGTATTAGAAAGGGGATTTCATCTAATATAGAAGTGTAAAGCCTAAGATTTCATGTTTGTTTATTTTCTGTGCTTTCCCATAATATTTCATCTTTGAATCTGTGGTTTTTTTTATTAAATAATCTTTTTGTTTATTTTTACCCCAAGCAGGTCTCTGTTGTGCAAACTGTGTGGCGCATCAGTGCCAAAGCAAGCTGTGTGTGGGGCACTCATTTCACACAGTCGGGGGTGACAAACCAGAGGGAAAAAGAACTCAAGGAGGATGGATCTGGGGAGAGTAAAGACTAGAACGGCTGTTGGTGTAACTTTGCAAGGAGTAACTAGGCTGGTGGAAGCCAGGGTGAGACTCTGTGCTTGCAGGCAGGCTACTGGTGTCATGGATATGAATCAAAACTGCCCAATGTAAAGGCACTCCAGATTACCAGGCAGGTTGTGACAGAACCTCTTACAGGTCTGGGTGATCCCCAAAAGGTCAGAGCCTAATTCTTCACTGCCTTGCAAGAACCTGTGATTTAATTAACTGAAGATTTTATTTTCTCCATTATTTTTATTTCCTTTGCTTTTTCTGATTTCTTTTGTTCCTTTAAAATCACTAGGAAATGAAATGTAAAATTTGCTGTTAATGTATATGACATAACTCTAAACAGAGGGGTGTAGGAGTTACTTGTTTCCTCATAGTTCCATGTCTTGGTTTAGTACTGGTGAGAGAGCCTCTTACTAAATTAATAACACCACTTCCTGAAGCACCATGTACTGACCAAGCCCATGCCTGCTTAGCTTGTGAAACCTGAGGAGATCACAGCCAAAGGTAATAACTGCATATAAAAACACACTGAAAAACTGCATTTCACTTGCTGAAAACAACATTGACAGCCTCTGATGAGGCCTATGTTGCTCTTAAGAAAACACAGACACTTTGAAAATCAAATTAATCATTTGTGATCAAATGCTAATTTAGCAACCATCAGAAAATTGACTTAAAATCATCTGTCACTGTAATCGATTAAAAATCACATGAAAATTGATAACATGATTTTTGTATGTGTGAATGTGTGTGGCACAAACTCTCAGGAGCTCTATTGGCTTCCTATATTGACTTTCTTCCAAATAAAGCTATTTAAGAGTACATTAATCAGTCCACTAATAAACTTAAAATGCAGTCGAATTACTTCAATACGATGTATTAATGCATGTTGTGACTGTAGAATTTCATCCCAATAATACATAAAACTCAAACCTAGATAAAACCATAACACAGGACAATTATTTTGTTGTTGCCGTTCATGTAAACTAGTGATTTTTTTCTCTTGCTTTATTTTTCACTTACCATTTTCTCTACATTTCTTTTATTTATTCCACTTCCGTTTTAAGGTCCCCACTAACTTATGCACACATTCTTCACTAGTCTGAAGTTCTATTTGAACTGTGGGTACAGATGTATGTACCTTTTTTCCCCCTCAGTGGATCATTTTCTGCATGAAAGAAATGCCATGGTGTACCCGCCTCTGAGGATCAGGGGGTAAGGCCAAGGGATTCTGAGTGTGGGAGGGAGCTCTGGGCTGGGGCAGAGGGCTGGAGTATGGGAGGAGGTGAGGGATCCACCTGGGATGGTGGGCTTTGGGGTAAGGCCAGAAATGAGGGATTCATGGTGTGGGAAGGGTCTCCAGGCTGGGGCAAGGGGTTGGGATATGGGAGCTCCATCTGGGAGTGCAGGCTCTGGGGATGAGGGGTTTGGGTGTGGGAGGGAGCTCAAGGCTGGGGGTTGGAGTGTGGGGGGTGAGGGCTGCGGCTGGGGGTGCACAGGGTGGGGTAGGGCCAGGGATGAGGGGTTTGGAGTGCAGGAGGGGGCTCCGGACTGGGGCTAACCAATTTATTTGAGCATAAGCTTTCGTGAGCTACAGCTCACTTCATCGGATGCATACTGTGGAAAGTATAGAAGATCTTTTTATACACACAAAGCATGAAAAAATGCGTGTTTACCACTACAAAAGGTTTTCTCTCCCCCCACCCCACTCTCCTGTTGGTAATAGCTTATCTAAAGTAATCACTCTCCTTACAACGTGTATGATAATCAAGGTGGGCCATTTCCAGCACAAATCCAGGGTTTAACAAGAACGTCTGAGGAGGGGCGGGGGTAGGAAAAAACAAGGGGAAATAGGTTACCTTGCATAATGACTTAGCCACTCCCAGTCTCTATTCAAGCCTAAGTTAATTGTATCCAATTTGCAAATGAATTCCAATTCAACAGTCTCTCGCTGGAGTCCTGGCCACTATGGATGTAGAAGCCCTCTACACCAACATTCCACACAAAGATGAACTACAAGCTGTCAAGAACACTATCCCCGATAATATCACAGCTAACCTGGTGGCTGAACTTTGTGACTTTGTCCTTACCCATAACTATTTTACATTTGTGGACAATGTATACCTTCAGATCAGCGGCACTACTATGGGTACCCGCATGGCCCCACAGTATGCCAACATTTTTATGGCTGACTTAGAACAACACTTCCTCAGCTCTCGTCCCCTAAGGCCCCTACTCTATTTGCGCTATATTGATGACATCTTCATCATCTGGACCCATGGAAAAGAAGCCCTTGAGGAATTCCACCATGATTTCAACAATTTCCATCCCACCATCAACCTCAGCCTGGTCCAGTCCACACAAGAGATCCACTTCCTGGACACTACAGTGCTAATAAACGATGGTCACATAAACACCACCCTATACCGGAAACCTACTAACCGCTGTTCCTACCTACATGCCTCCAGCTTTCACCCTGACCACACCACACGATCCATTGTCTACAGCCAAGCTCTGCGATACAACCGCATTTGCTCCAACCCCTCAGACAGAGACAAACACCTACAAGATCTCTATCAAGCATTCTTACAACTACCACCTGCGGAAGTGAAGAAACAGAGTGATAGAGCCAGAAGAGTTCCCAGAAGTCACCTACTACAGGACAGGCCTAACAAAGAAAATAACAGAACGCCACTAGCCGTCACCTTCAGCCCCCAACTAAAACCCCTCCAACGCATTATTAAGGATCTACAACCTATCCTGAAGGATGACCCAACACTCTCACAAATCTTGGGAGACAGGCCAGTCCTTGCCTACAGACGGCCCCCCAACCTGGAGCAAATACTCACCAGCAACCACATACCACACAACAGAACCACTAACCCAGGAACCTATCCTTGCAACAAAGCCCGTTGCCAACTGTGCCCACATATCTATTCAGGGGACACCATAACAGGGCCTAATAACATCAGCCACACTATCAGAGGCTCGTTCACCTGCACATCCACCAATGTGATATATGCCATCATGTGCCAGCAATGCCCCTCTGCCATGTACATTGGTCAAACTGGACAGTCTCTACGTAAAAGAATAAATGGACGCAAATCAGATGTCAAAAATTATAACATTCATAAACCAGTCGGAGAACACTTCAATCTCTCTGGTCACGCGATTACAGACATGAAAGTTGCGATATTACAACAAAAAAACTTCAAAACCAGACTCCAGCGAGAGACTGTTGAATTGGAATTCATTTGCAAATTGGATACAATTAACTTAGGCTTGAATAGAGACTGGGAGTGGCTAAGTCATTATGCAAGGTAACCTATTTCCCCTTGTTTTTTCCTACCCCTGCCCCTCCTCAGACGTTCTTGTTAAACCCTGGATTTGTGCTGGAAATGGCCCACCTTGATTATCATACACATTGTAAGGAGAGTGATCACTTTAGATAAGCTATTACCAGCAGGAGAGTGGGGTGGGGGGAGAGAAAACCTTTTGTAGTGGTAAACACCCATTTTTTCATGCTTTGTGTGTATAAAAAGATCTTCTATACTTTCCACAGTATGCATCCAATGAAGTGAACTGTAGCTCACGAAAGCTTATGCTCAAATACATTGGTTAGTCTCTAAGGTGCCACAAGTACTCCTTTTCTTTTTACTGATCATTCTTGTGAAAATAAGATCCTGGAAAAGCTGCCAAGATTGGTAAGACCTATGGCAATAGGTACAATGGGTGAATTCACTCTACTGAAGAGTGCAAACACTGTGCCTGCACAGCTCCTTCAAGTCCCTCCTGAAAACTCTCCTTTGCCATCATGCCTACAAAACACTTGACAATGGCTAGGCCACTGGTGTGCTGATAATACTGTCTGTTACATTGATTAATATTGTCTCGTTGTTTCCCCGTAAACCCCCATCTGTTGTTCTGTGTCCCTCTGTTGTCTCTTGTCTTATACTTAGGCCTGGTCTGCACTATAGTGTTAGGTCAACGTAAGGCAGCTTATGATAACCTAACTCTGTAAAATGTAGCTCCAACCAATATAACTTGCCCACAACACCGACTTAATAACTCCACCTCCTTAGGTCATTGTAGTTAGGTTGATGCAGTATCAGTGCAGACACTGTATTATTTGACTGTTGCTGCCTTTAAGAAGCTGTCCCACAATGCCCCACACTGACAGTTAAATCTATGCAAACGCTTTTCATGAGGATGTGCGCCGCAGACACCCAGGAGTGTAATGTGTACATGCAAACGTGATTTAATTATTGTGGTGGCTGTACATCAACATAACTTAGGTCAACTTAATTTTATAGTATAGACTTGTAAGCTCTTTGGGGCAGGGACCATCTTTTTGTTCTGAGATTATACAGCATTTAGTATAGTTGGGTCGTGGTCTATCACTACGGCTCCTATGTGCTATGGTAATACAAATAATAAATAATAACACTACTTTAGTTTCACTTAAGCCCTCAAAATAGTGCTTAAGTGAGACTGACATGGTGCACAGGCCACCTGCTGGCCCTCTCTGCACCAGGTTGCACTTTCACCCAATAGACAGAACTCTGTGTACACAGCAGCCCACTGGAGCAGCTGTGTTGAACTCACTGACATTTCTTCAGCAGCTTCGAGGAAATTCAGAAGCAGGAGTTTTATTGAATTAGATGTAAAAACAAACAATGCTATCAGTAGAGCATTCTTGTGCTATTTCATTAGATACTGAATTCAGTGCAGGTTGGGAATATTTTTCTCTTTATATTTTGCTGCCCCCAAAATTTCCAGTTACAACAAGAACTTGTATTTATTGACAATTTATGATTGCCTGGTAGAAGCTGTTGTGGGAAAGATGGAGATTTTCCACTGGGTAGGGGGCAGTTAAGGCTTTAGGCAACCAGGAAGTGGTTTGGGTTTTAGCATCCAAAAGACCATTGGGGCATTTGAGTTGTGGCTGGGAAGCACCTCATCTTTCGTTTCCACTTACAGGCAGGGGCACAGGCACCTCAAGATTTTTGGTAGATCTTGAACACCTAGGTCTCACCTCTATTCCCTTGACAGCAACCAGGTCCCCCAGCTGTCTATCCCCAATGATGAATAAGCACATTAGCTGGTCTTTTCAGCAGCGAAATGGGCTTTGCCCATACAAGTGATGCAACCTGGACAGAATATAATTCCTGTGTCCATGTTTAAATTTGCAATGTCGTTTACCTTGGCTCTTAACAATTATTATTCAGCATTTCAAGTACCATCTGTGTTGATAAGTAAATGCCTTCAAGTATATTGGAACCAGATTTTCTGAAGTTTTACCTTCTACCAGGCACAGCCAACATCAGAAATACATTCTCTGTGGATGTTAATGGGTATTCAGCTGGGTTTTTTCATAGACATTGGTGTATTCAAAATATTTAAAATGTGTATAGCTAAGTTACACAATAGAAAACACACACAAACTATGAGGAAAAAATAATTTCAATTCAAAGAATACATCCTCTTCTGGATCAAATTCAGATCTAGCATACATGGGTGCAACTCCGTTACACCAGGAATGAATGTGGTCCTATACCTCTAACTACGATGTGAGATAAACCTTGACAATGAGAAAAAATACCCATAAGCTCAATGCCTAAATGGTTCAGCATCTCCTGACATACACATCACTGGGTATTAAAATTAAATTGTGAAGTATAATGACTGATAGCTACAAGACACATGATGCTGACTGTTCTGAGGTTCTCACAGAGAGTTTAAACTAGTCCAAGTGACACATGGGAACAGATCCAGTGCAACACAAACAAGGTCTTCCCTGCCCACTGTTATAGTGTAAATGTCAGCATGGAACTACAGTGTGTGAAAAATATTTTAACAGAAGTTTTCTTCTTTTTTAAATCAATCATTAACAACTGTTTGTTAATATGTCATGCTTTCTTCTCAAATAATGTCATGGGTGTTGAAAGACCGGGGTCGGTGATTTATTTATTCCTAGAGGGAGTAAACTAGGCACAAATCTCAATAAATACTGTGAAATGATATATTTTAGGCAAAAAAAAAATGCAATCCACAGGAACGATATTTAGAGAAGCAGCAGACAGCAACCAATATTTTCTGGGAGACAAGTTACTGAGTATTTCAAATGAGGAAACAGACAGAGGTAGGGGAAAGAGAGAGTGGGAATTTCCTTTAGTTTCCCATCCCCCAAAATGCATTACTGACTGTAATATTAATGTTATTTATATTGCAATGGGGTCCAAAATATACTAGGCACCGACAGACATATACAAGGCAAAAAAATAATATATACAGAAGTAGAATGGGCATGTGAAAGGTTTAGGATGTACGGGAGCAGTGAGACAATGTGGACCAACAACCAGTGCCAAGAAAATAATGAGAAATTAGACTATAATTAGATCAAGTTTAAGAGTTGCGTGGATATGATGATGTCAGAGGCTGTGAAAGGCATGGTGTGGGGAGTAAAGTGAGGCTGGAAGGCCCTGACTTTCCCCTGCGCTCTCAGCTTTCCCTCAAAGAGAAAATAGTACAATGATCAAGATCCAGAATCTCACTGTTTAAACAAGTCCCAGAAGTTGCCAGTATTCACAGGTAGACCAGAGAGAGAGAGAGAGCATAACAAAGAGCCCACTAAGCAGCCATGATGTTGTCTCCATTGTCCTTTTTCTCCCCACTCATCTTGAGTTAGAGATCTACAAAGTTTAATTACAAACCACAGATGTGTGCAATTCTATTAGCAAGCCTAAAGCACTGGCATTATGTAAGCTTGTGCTCTGAATCCAGTTACTTAAGACACCACCAACAGACTCAGATTCTGAGCCTCTCTCCCAGGCAGGTCCGTTTGGCCTGAAAATATCATACATATACACTGGCTTGAGTTTAACAAAGAGCGTTAATTTGGGTCAGTGAACTACCACTAATTGAATTCTAATAGATGTCACCATAACTCAAGTGCTCTAGCTCTTTCAAGCAAAATGGCAGCAGACTACAGCAAGCACTTCTACTACAACCACGGAGGGAAATACAGTTTGTCCTTCAACAGGGTTGGTTTCTATCTTTTCCAGTTCCAACTACCATTCAGTCTGATTAAAAAGCAAATAAGATGCTGGCTTGGTGAGACCCTCAAAAGAGTGTTTAGGGCAGCTTTTACACTTAAAACTGCAGCACTTTGCATCTTAAAGAAAAAAAATCCACGGCAGCATAGCAGCAAGGATTTTGAAATACAACGCTGTCCCTTTAAAAGCATATCAGACTTCTGGGTCCCACACACATTTATGCCCACCATTTTGAATTCTCTCTGCTGTAGAGCGACTTCGCTGTGATTATCTGGAGCATTAAAAGCTTCAGTTTACTTGTTAAATTACCTTTTGAGCATAGGTTCTAGGACACTAATATTCCGTGGTGCTCATCACAATCAAATATCCAACCCCATAAAAAGAAATCAAAGAACTTCTCTGTTCAGAAGGAAAAGTGTAGTTTATTCTATCTGAAACAAGCCTAGCACAACTCACACTAGCTTAGCCAGAGGAAGGCTGCCTTTTAGCTCATCTACTGCTGCTAAATTTGCTATCAATGGACCATGAGGGTACCGGTTTGCGCTTAGGCTGAGCTGAAGTGCAGCGCACAAACATAATGGGCCTGCTTTTCCACTGCTTTGCACCCAGTGTACTGCTTCAGACCTGTGCCAAATGGATGTGAAATGCTGCCAAACCAGAATGATGGCCTTTTACACAGTTATATCAGTAACTACACAAAAATGCAAAATCTGGCCCAGTGAGTCCTACCCCTGCCTAGATAATTCTTCAGTAACAGACCACACAGGTGAGGCTCATAAAAGTATTTTAAAGTGACTTCTGAAATTTGAATCTAAGGCTACATCTGCAACTGGAACACGGGTGTGACTCCCAGCTCGAGTAGACATATTTCTAGCTCTCAGCGAGCTAGTGTACTAACAATAGTAGTGTAGTCATGGTAGCACAGGCAGGGGCGGCATGGGCTAGCCACCCCAGGTACGTACCCACATACACACACCACTCATGCTACCACGGCCGCAGGACTGGTGTTAGCTCTCTGACTTGATGAGAGTTAGTGTGAGTATGTCTGTTCAAGCTGAGAATCACATCCCCATCTCCAAGTGTAGACAGAGCCTATGTGAACTCTGAAACTGAGATGGCAATTATAAGCCACTGCTCAATAACAGGAGTCAGAATATTGGAAAAATCAGACCACTTATACACCAAAATGACAAAATGGATATAGGAGCACAATTTCCACTTCTGAAAAGCTTCACCATTCTTTTTAACTTGAGCATAGGTAACGTTCAAAGAAGACTATTTGGGGGGAGAGTGTGTGTGTGGGGGCAGGAGAGGGAACCTTCAAAATACGACAATGGTGAAGAGAAAATCTAGAACAGCAGCCTCAGTAGGATGGGTTCAAAAGGACACTGCAAAATCCAGCCAGAAAACCACACTTACAACCAGACATGCCAAACCTGCGGAAAAAATGCAGAAACTGGACTTGGTTTTGGCTTAATTGGCTTGTGAGTTGCTTGTTGGCTAGTTTTTGGTTTGTTGCTTGTTTGGCTTGTAGCTTGTTGCTTGTTTGGCTTGTAGCTTGTTGCTTCTTTTTTTGAGCAGTTTCTGGCAAGCAGGGGCAAGCAGGGGCAAAGGGCAAGCAGGGGCAAGGGGGGGAGAGAGTCAGGGGTGCACAGCGGGCCCACCACAGTCCCAGACTGCATGCCGGGGGGATCTAGTCACATAGAGTGTTGGGGTTCCTAGGGATTGGCTTGTTTTGGCCCTGTTTTGAAATGGGATTAGCTTGATTTTTGGCTTATTGTGAAAGTTGGGGTGAAAGTTGGCAACTGTGCTTACAACTGTTCTAGATCTAAACTATTGTACATACCACATAGTGGCTTCGCAGAGGATTACAACTTATTAGACAAATCTAACCAAATATCTGATTTTAGAATTTAGCCCTCCGTTTGGTCCAATATGTAAACCCCGGTGTACACTGCAGTATACTGAACCTAGATTCAGACACACATACACAAATGTTACTAGTAGAAAAGCCTTCCTGGTAACATGCTTTAAAGTGATCCCTGAAATGGCACTCTGAGTCATTCTCAATGTGAAACATTTCAGTTCAACATGCCCTGTCTTACTTGTTTATGCTTTGATACTGGCCTCAGGACTATGTTAATACTATATTGGACCTGAATTCAAACACAATTTTTGGGCCCCCTGGACAGCAGGCAGCTTGTGCTGCACATACCAGGCATGTCAAAGTCACACGATTCTTAGCATCTGCCTCTCTAAGGGTCATGTTGTCACATATCCTTAAGACTGGAAGGGGATATCCTGGACTCACCGTGGGTCCCTTCCATGCAAGAAGCACTTGGCCAACTGGCTACAATCAGTTGTGTGCTGTGATGCTGCTCACTGGCTCATTGCTACATAGAGGCCTCTTTGAAGCTTAAGGAATCATAGAATCATAGAATATCAGGGTTGGAAGGGACCTCAGGAGGTCATCTAGTCCAACCCCCTGCTCAAAGCAGGACCAATCCCCAATTAAATCATCCCAGCCAGGGCTTTGTCAAACCTGACCTTAAAAACTTCTAAGGAAGGAGATTCTACCACCTCCCTAGGTAACGCATTCCAGTATTTCACCACCCTCCTAGTGAAAAAGTTTTTCCTAATATCCAACCTAAATCTACCCCACTGCAACTTGAGACCATTACTCCTTGTCCTGTCATCTTCTACCACTGAGAATAGTCTAGAACCATCCTCTTTGGAACCACCTCTCAGGTAGTTGAAAGCAGCTATCAAATCCCCCCTCATTCTTCTCTTCTGCAGACTAAACAATCCCAGTTCCCTCAGTCTCTCCTCATAAGTCATGTGTTCCAGACCCCTAATCATTTTTGTTGCCCTTCGCTGGACTCTCTCCAATTTCTCCACATCCTTCTTGTAGCGTGGGGCCCAAAACTGGACACAGTACTCCAGATGATGAGTACTCCAGTACTCCAAGGAGCTAACCTTGATCCCCACTTTCCCAATAATTATTCTATTGCAAGGACTGGGGTGAGGAAATTGGAAACTTAGGAAGTCAGCTATTGCTTTGCTCAGTTTTTACTAGGAAATTTGTCTGAGCCACTTCAGTCAACATTTTATGGTCTAGGGCTAAGTGCTTTAACCACACAGTACCAAAGAATCATAGAAATGTAGGCCTAGAAGGGATCTCAAGAAGTCATCAAGTCCAGCCGCCTGTGCTGAGGCAGGACCAACTAAACCTAAACCATCCCTGACAGGTGTTTGTCCAACTTGCTCTTAAAAACCTCCAATGATGGGGATTCCTCAATCTCCCCTGGAAACCTACTATTCCAGTGCTTAGTTACCCTCATAGTTAGAAAGTTTTTCCCTAATATCTAACCTAACCTCCCTTGCTTCAGATTAAGCCATTTACATCTTGTCCTACCTTCAACGGACATGGAGAACAATTGATTGGTTTCCTCTTTCTAAAAAATCTTCGGGCCCCCATCTCAGTCTTCTTTTCTCAAGACTAAACAGGCCCAATTTTTTTAACCTTTCCTCATAGGTCAGGTTTTCTAAACCTTTGTCATTTTTGTTGCTCTCCTCTAGACTCTGTCCAATTTAGCCACCTCTTTCCTAAAGTGTGGTACCCAGATTTGGGCACAGTATTCCAACTGAGGCCTCACTAATGTTGAGTGAAGTAGAACAATTACCTCCCGTGTCTTACATATGACATATTCCTATTAGTGCACCCCAGAATATTAGCCTTTTTCGCAGCTACACCACATTGCTGACTCATATTCAATTTGTGATCCACTATAACACCCAGATCCAATACTACTGCTTAGCCAGTTATTTCCCATTTTGTAGCTGTCTGTTGATTTTTTCCTTCCTAAGTGTAGGAAAGAATTTTGTACTTGTCTTTATTGAATTACATTTTAATGAGTTCAGACCAAGTCTCTAATTTGCCACAGTCATTTTGAATTCTAATCCTATTGTCCATAGTGCTTTCAAACCCTCCCAGCTTGGTATCAGCTGCAAATTTTATAAGCATATTCTCCACTCCATCCCACCCATTAATGAAAATACTGAATAGTACTGGATCCAGGACTGACTCCTGCAGGGCCCCACTAGATATGGCTCCCCAGTTTGACAGTGAACCATTGAAAACTACTCTTTGAATATGGTCTTTCAATCAGTTGTGCACACACCTTATAGTAATTTCATCTAGATCATATTTTCCTAGTTTTCTTATGAGAATGTCTAGTGGGACTGCATCAAAAGCCATACTAAAATCAAGATATATCACATCTACAGCTTCCCCTCTATCCACTAGACCAGTAACCCTGTCAAAGAAAGAAATCAGGTTGGTTTGGCATGGTTTGTTCTTGCCAAATCTATGCTAGCTGTTACTTATAACCCTATTATCCTCTAGGTGCTTATAAATTGATTGTTTAATAATTTGTTTCAGTATTTTTCCAGGTATTGAAATTAGTCTGACTGGCCTATAATTCCTCTTTGTTCCCCTTTTCAAAGATGGATACTATGTTTACCCTTCTCCAGTCCTCTGGGGCCTTACCCATCCTCCATGAGTTCTCAAAGACAACTGCTAACAGTTCCATTCACTGCGTATTTCCACTTGTACATAATCACATAATGACAGATAATAGAGATTAAAAGAACCTTGTGGGTCATCTAATCTAAACTCTTCTCCACCTGCACTAACATATTCTACCGTAATCTCATAAGTGTTTTGTCTATTTTTCACCACCACTAGCACTGTTGCCACAAACACTTCCATTGGAACATTATTCCACTGCCTAAGTGACCTACGGTAACTGGAAATATGGTGCACTTCCTTTCGTATCTACTTAACTTAGCAAGTATTCTGGGAGAAACAAACCTGCCAGTGCTGCCCCATGTATCTTTTATGTCCTCTTTGAAATGCCAACATTCCAGCAGAAAAAAAATGTCACCACATTCTGCAGCAGCAGAGGTGTTAAATAAATTACTCACACCCCTTCCTCGGTCATTACTGCTCTTGTGTTAATAGTGTTATCTATTCTATCCCTAAATCCTGTAGTCTCCTCACTTGACTATGCATTCCATTCTCTTAATCTCTCTTCATATGTCACACCCTATAATCGATTCAGAATTGTATTCCCTTCTTCCCCATCGTCACTCTTTGTATTCCCTCTACTTAAACTTCCTTGTCCATTTTATAATGAATAGCTCTCAAACAACTGCATGTTTGGCCTTACCATTGATACACACAGAAGAATTTATGTTCCTCTTTTTCACATATGCGCGATATGTTTGCATCTCTCAGTAGAACATTCACTTATTGGAACTGCATCATACCCTGAGTGCACATAAAATTATTGTCCATTGTCATCCACTGTGGTCATCTCTGAATTACTGCAGTAAATGTAGAATGAGATGTAAAAACAAGGTCTTGACCATTTGTGGCCATTAAAGATCCCCTGGCACTTTTCAGAAGAACAGGAATATTAAATAGTATCCTGGACACATTCTAACTGTCCTAAATCTCACTGCAATTTGTTTCTTTTGCCCTAATTTGTATAATTGCTGTGTGCTGTTGAATAGCTGCCATGTTCTGCACCAGAGATAGCTGCATTATAATGGAGGATAAACTAATCCCTGCGTGCAGTTTGCAAATTAGTTTATTAAATTTGTAAGGCATTTTGGGATCCCTTGTAATGAAGGTGCTATATGTATGTAAAATATATCACTGTTGTTGTTGTTTTCTAACCAGCATTCTTCCATTTTGTAGTTGGTATTTTTCTCTCTTCCTGTATGACATTGTATTTTATCTAAATTAAATCTCATCCTGTTAATTTTTTCCACAGTTCTTTAAACTTTCAAGCGCCATGTGTTATTTCTCTCAGTCTTCTACTGTGTTTATGATCCCTCTTAATTTTGTATCATCTGCAAATTGTGTTACTGTGTGTACATTGTTTCAGAAAGTATTAAATAATAATAGGACCAGTACTGACCCACGTGAAACCCCTCTTGGTATTTTTCCTAAACTGATGTTTTAACGTTTATAATCATGGTACAAGAGGACATCAGTAGACATAACAGTCTGCAATTAAGCGAAGGAAAATATAAGCTATCAATAAAAAAACCTTTCTGACTATAAGACTGTGGAATAGTCTCCACAGGAAGAGGTTGAAGTACCGTTGCTTAATAATAAAATACATTAGCAGTAAGTAAAATACTAAATAAGAATTCAAAGCTATTCAAAAATATATCTAATCTTAGAGATATTTAAAACTTTGCTAGACAAAGCATTCAAGATTTTATTTTATCTTTAGATTTATGAAATGATCCCTTCAACATGGCTCAGGGTGCACATATTCCTGGAATAACCCCACACTGGCAGGGGGATGCACACGATGATTTATTATTAGGAAAAGAGGGCATGATGACCTAACATTCTCCAGTTTCTGTGTTTCTATGCCCCACACATACGCTTCATAAACACCATGCAAAGCAGGTGTTTAAAGTCGGAAATATAATGTTCCCACTAACCAAAACTGGTCTTTGTGATCCCCAAAGCTCCTGGATACAACTCCCACTGATTTTTGGACTCTATAAAAATCTCAGGGTTAATTTTGGCTTGCAAGCAAAACGAGGTAAGTTCCTAGCCCTTTTTCCTTGTGAAGACAGCCTTGAGAAGCCATGTTGCAATCCACCAGGATTTTTCTCAAAAGCCTTGGTTATTCCTTGTCTCCTCTATAGTACCATGGGGTCAACCTGTGGTGGGCAAAACATATAGCCTCAATTTTGAGCCAATCCCAGAACAATACAAATATGTAGCAGGGTCCTCCCAAGTTGCTGCTGACATTAGGGCCAATTCAAGAGCCTTCCCAGCCCTTGGCTGACTGCCAGCAGCTGAGACAGCATCTCTGCTGAGCAGTCAGATGGTAGGTCTACACTGCAATAAAACCCCCATGGTTGGTCCAGGTCAGCTGACTAGGCTCATGGGGAGGGTCCCAGAACCTGGGCTCCAGCCAAGCCTAAACATCTACACTTCAATTTTATAGCCCCACAGCCCAAGCCTGAGTCAGCTGACCCTGACCAGCCAGGATGTTTTATTGCAGCATGAACATGCCCAATGTGGCCACTGGCTACAGGGAACAGCAGCTCATTAGCATGAGGCTCAGTATGGTCCTTTGAACTAAGAGTGGCTCTTGAGCACTCTGGCCCTGATCCAGCAAAGTACACAAGCACATGCTGAACTTTAAACATGTGGGTATCCCACTGACTTCAACGCTTAAATGCTTTACTGGATCGGGGCCAATGTGCTCAGCACCTTGCAGGATCAAGCCCGGACAGTGACTCTGCCTGAACCTTTGGTCAAGTCATTTGGGACCTGATTTTCAGAGGCTCCTAGCACAAGAGGACAATTACATTTCACCACTACTCCTTACAACTTTGCTCTCCTTGAAAACATACCCTTCCACTCTCTCCAAAGTATGGAATGGATATGTGCCTCCAGTTTCTGTGGCTAGTATAAAGAAAAGGAGTCCTTGTGGCACCTTAGAGACTAACCAATTTATTTGAGCATAAGCTTTCGTGAGCTACAGCTCACTTCATCACGAAAGCTCATGCTCAAATAAATTGGTTAGTCTCTAAGGTCCCACAGGTACTCCTTTTCTTTTTGCGAATACAGACTAACACGGCTGTTACTCTGAAACCTGTGGCTAGTATGTATCAGATACTGAAGCAGCAGGTTGAAGGGGTGGGTGCAGAGCCTTTGGGCACCTTCAGTGCTGTTATCTGGAATTCCCTTGAATATCACAGAATTTAAATAATAGTGATTTCCTGCCCCTCAACAAACTGTGCTCTATTTAATTCTGAATGTCTCTCGAATCAGATCACAGTATAGGGGTTGCTGATATTTTAAAAGTCACCCACTGCGTGTGGCCTTTTGCAAAGAAGACATTCAAGTGCTTCTATTTATTAGAGGAAGTTCCCTAGAAGTGTGATAAATGCACCAAATTTAAGAATTAAAGCCACATTAGAAGGCATTGATTTTCTTACAATAAGATGAGCCTCTGAGGGAGCTGGAGAGAGGTAGTGAACTGAGCAGACACAGCATGGTTCTGGCGAGGTGGAGCATTTGGGGAATTACTCCTTCAATAGGAAGAAAATTGTTTTAATTAGGTTGGTTGGTGGTTCTGAAAGCAATGTGCTATGCATATGGGGGAGGAGGGGACTGTCAACAGCTTGTGCTCTGAGCTTGTGAGTCACAGCACAGAGAGAGAACTTGCACTCCTGGGTCAAATGCCGGAAGAGTCTTCACAGAATTCAATCTGGGGAGGGGAAATGGGAGTTGGCAATTATGCAATGGTCCTCTGACTATTCTGAACTGCTTGTAAAAATCAGATGAGCTTTTGTTCTCCTGGACTAGGGAAAAGATGCTAGGAAGAGGATAACAAGCAAGTATGGAAGGAAAAACATCCAACAACAAAACTGACTGAAAATAATAAAATTAAAAAGTGAGTTAGAGACGTTTTGTCATTTCTGTCTGAGATTATGTTGGGGAGGCTGAACTCAATTTTATTGAGAAATCAATTCTAATTTGGCACTCCATGCAGTATCTGGCAGAGGACACTGGTAACAGTCTCCATTGAAATCTGCCAGCTAATTTACTTCTGCTGACTTTACACTAACAAACAGAAGCAGGGAAAAGTCTTGTAGTAGAGATGACATTTCCCACTGAATATCTCATATTAATGTGGGTTCTGAATCCTCCTACTCTTGCTTTATAGATAAACACTCAGTTTGCAGGGGAAAAGATTGCCTAGGATAAAGTGGGATGGGCTAAAGGTCAGACGTGCAATATGTGTCCTAAGGACTGGGCCTGTGTGTTACAAGTTTAGCTAGAGGGAAAAGCTTGGAAGCAGATTCCTCTGTCAGCTTTTATAAAAGTTTAACACCATCTGTTCTCCAATTAAACTGATCATTGAAGTCCAGCTCCAGCAAGTTTTACAGACACCAAGTCCTGCTATTGATTGTCAAAAGAAAAAAAAAGCTTTTAAAGGCTTGTGAATTATTGAAGAAAATGTGTCTGTAGATGTTTCAGAAATGTACTGCATAAAATGTATCATGAGTTACGTGTCTGGGAGCACAAAATATGCCGTTTAATGCTATGCTTTACTGACCTTTAAGCAATGGCAGCTGTCCTAACTGTATTCTCAGCTGATGTGTATTCACTCAGAATTCATACAAAGTATCGTTTATTTTTGTGAGGTTTGTGCCACTAAAGATTTTACATGCACTGAAAAGCTATTGCTGGCTGCATTGTTCGTAACAAAAGGAAGGAACAATTTCCAAATGTCAATATAAACAAGTGAACAGGTTTCAGACTTTACATTTACCAATACATTTAACGGTCAAGGAGCCTGATTTTTCATGAAATAGTTCTATTTTGTACACAGCAGAGAAAAATATGTCTTTATTTCTTTGACTTACCCATTGTCTTTTTCTTAGCTCCTATAAAACCGCCAGGCCCCTATCTCCTCGGCACAGAGAAATGTTCTTTTTCAGGAAAGGTTTCCCTCTACAGTCAAGTAATAGCCATACAAAAGGCCCAAGTTTGTAAGTGCACAATGACTTACATTTCCACACTCCATTTATAAACCAGGTTCAATGCTCCATAAGGACCCAGTTTCTCCCTCTCAGCAGTATTCTTCAAGTCTTCACAAGGATCCATTTTCCCACCCTTATTCCCAGAAGTCAGTTAAATCTAGGGCAACGTGGCCTAAAATTACTATTTTCCTCAAAATCCCAGAAAACCTACAGCCAACTGCACTTCTGCCTTGTAGCACAGCTATCACTTGAACAATACCGTGAGTATGCCTATAAGCACTCAGCTAAGACTGTACACTCTTGCACCTTCTGGTTCCCTGTACTGTGTGCATCCAAAAATATGCTTTTACTTAGTCTTATGAATAGGTCCATCATAAAGCTATGGACTCCTGACCTAAGAAGGCACCTTGTGGCTTTAAACTCCAAGAACTTGAATTTGAAAAGACTGATCTTTATCTCTTAGCAAAGCAGTAGGGTAAAAAATGGATGTAACATTGTTTTAAATAATTGATGTTACACTCTAATACTGTTTTTCTTTGTATTACTGCAGATAGGCTTCTTAAAAAGATTTTCAAAAGCTGTTCATTATAGGAATAACTACATTTTTCTTTCTATTTTAGCAATAGTGTTTTACCCATAATGTTGTTTGCATATAATGTATTAGGGATACAGACAAAATAACTGTATGGATTGTATAGCAATGTATAGGTTGTTAAATAGAAAACCTATGATTTAGACTTGAATTCACTAGTGCTGATTATTTTGTTTGCTGCCTTTTGATTTTTGTTGTTGTCTGCTTTCTGTCTTGCTGCTGCCTGCATTCATTTTGACATTTGTACAATGCTGCAAATAAAACCTAAACACTTTCACATTCATCTTTAATTCAACTCGCTGTAGAAGAAACAGACTTGCATGAATAAAGCATAGAAATCCAGCCTTAAAACTTAAGCTTCCTATTGATTATGATTTTGTGTCGCAACTCCCAAGTTTTTCCAGCAGGCAGTGATTTTTGTAATGGAATTTCTTTTTTTTTTTTCTTGGACTAATATAATCGAAGGGCAGGAGTTCTGCCTTTTTTACTTCTAGATAGGGCCCAACCGAATATGATTTACACAGGAAAATCTTCAACTGAAAGTAGCACTTTAGAGGCCCATGCCAAGATTGGGCCCCATTGTGTTACTTGTACGTATATGTAGAAGAGACAGTCCCTGGCCCGAAGAGCTTGCCATCTAAATAAAGAAGACAGACAAAAGAAGCAGGCAGAAAAATGATAATGCCCATTTTACAGATGGGAAACTGAGATAATGAGCTACATTGAGCAACTCTTATGGTGGTGAGCATTTACTGATCAATGGAACTACTTGGGTGAGTCAGCTCGCCAGTGTGAGTAAGTGTTACACAATTCACTCCTAAATTATTTATTTGCTCAAGTTCAGACAGGAAATCTGGGACAAGGTCAGATCTTCTAAATCCCAGTTCAGTGTTTTAAACACAAGTTTATCCTTCTTCTCTCAGTGGGAGATTTTTTGGCATGGAATGTACAAAATTAGGCTCGATATAAGTGTAATTGGCTACTATGGTTCATTACCTTTGCCGTCCCAATAGCACTTTACCTTTTTTTAAAAATCTGTCCCAACCGTGGATATTTTGTATCCTATCAATCTGCAGTAACACTATCATGATGCTAATACCTAAGATGTGTACTAGAAATATTGTGGGGCTGTCCTGCTGGTTTAGAGATATCTCAACACACAACCAAGCAAGTTAATGTAGGATTTATAAAAAAATGCTAAGCACTGGCCTAATTCAGTTCTCACTAAAGCTAATGACTCCAATGAGAACGGAGATAGGCCAAGGCTGGCCATTTTGGAAAATCCCACTCTAGCTGTATCTGAGGCTCTACCTTGGTCTCTCTCTTCTGGAATAGCCAGCAGGAGACAAGAATGATGCAAAATCATCATGCTCAGCAGGGGTCAATTGAAGCAAATCTAGCAAAGCTATTCAAATGAACTTTGAGCCCCAGCTGCCAGGGTCAAACTTCAGCACGTAACTACCCCCTTGTGCCTGCCCCAAATTCCTATGCCAGTGTCATGAGCTCTGTTTCATACAGAAGGGTCACAGAATGGGTGTGTAACCAGAACTGCAGTGCACATCGATGGGAGGCTTTAGGAAAACAGTGGATGGAGGCTATCTGTTAAACAGGATGAGCCTGTGACGGCCCATCCTGGGCTCTGATACTCGGGGAGATATCCTGTCAGGAGCAGATGGTAGGTCTCCCTGAAGCCTCTAGGGGAATGAGAGTAAATAATACATACATCTGGCATACATCTGGCTTGAAATACTCTAAAACTGCACTATGTATTTCAAAGAAAAGCACTCCCTCTGCTCCCAAGAAACCCTTTTTTGTTCAGTTTTTACATCAATACAGAGTCCCATCCTGGCTAAAACTGGGATGGGCGGAGCACCAGTATTGTGCTGTGACTCAGCATTGCCAGTTGTATGTGCACGCATGCATGCATTCACAGAGTAAATTGCCTGGATATGGCTCTGCTTCGGGCATGAACTCCTCCATATCCCATTTCGTCTGTTGCCCCCACTGTCCTCTCCTTGTTGCATTCCATCCCCATAAAATGAGGAGATGCCATGTCACTATGTAACACTGACACCAGGGTTGACAATCATCAATTTGACAAGACCTTCCTCCTATCTCACTGTATTTTAATGGGTGCCAAGAAGTAAGCCAGGAGGTCCTTCCCCAGTTGCACTGTACTTCTTCCAGATGAAGGCTCCAATCCAGCAAATATTTATGCATATGCTTAATTTTAAGCATGTGAGTAGTTTCACTGACTAGAATCGGACTTACTTGCATGCCTCAAGTTAAGCACGTGCATAAGTGTTTACAGGATCAGAGCCTTAATTTGCAGCACCACCTGATATGCTAGAAACTGAGCTGGTCTTTCCAATAAAGCAACATGTTTGGCTTACCTATGTTTTTTGCCTGAAGACACTATACCCAATGAATTCTGCATCTGCAATACTGCAGCATATTCTAAGACAAATGCTATTTTAATTTGCTTTAGGCACTGAAGACCTACACACATTTCAGTGAAGGGAGTTGTGTGTTTTAATTGGTTTATGAAGACAAAGCATATGCCATGACACAGTTAAATGATTAACAGATTCCTACGAATGCCTTTGGCACAGAATATCTATACATTCATTAGCTGGAACAATTCATCTTCTTGATAAAACTAAAATTAGTTATATAACAGGTTTACTTTTTATGATTAATAAATGATAAAAATCTAAATTATCCATCTGAAATGACTGCTTTCTTAGCCATTAATCTCACATTTATCAGCTCCTATAAAATTCCTGTTATTAGTTTAAAAATCAATTTTACCAAATATTATTTTTAATTTGCTATCAAAAACAAGCAAAATACATGAACTGTGAAGTAGCATCTCAGTTACAGTGATATTCTGGAGTGATTTCTAAATCAAGATATAAAAAGTTTTAGCATTTGAAGTATTTTGCCATTATAAAATAAACAGACACAGCACATGATTGAGCCTGTATTGTAAATGCTAAAATTAATAAAGCTGCTTAGTAATAAGATATCTGTAAAAAAAGCCATTTCAGCTCATTTGGATTTTTCAGCCTTCTATATTCGTTTTGCAGAGAAGCAAAATCCAGCTCATGTTGCAGAAAAATAGCCTGGGACAAAGTGAAGTGGAGAATATGCCAAGAGTCAAAAGTACGGTACAGTCCGTGTCCTAGAGATTCGGCCTACAAAACAGGCTTAGCTAGAGGGAAAGGCTTGGGAATAGATCCTTCTGACAGCTGTTTTAAATGTTGAAGACCTTCTGTTCTCTCGTTAAACTAATCAAGGAAGTTCAGAATGGTAAGCTGGTGACTTTGCCCTATAGCATTCTTATTAATGGCCAAAGGCTTATTAAGGAATCTAGTTTAGTCACTTCATTCCTGTTGTCAAACACTGGTTATTCTGAACTCTTAGTGGTCCCGGAAAAAGTACTCTTTGGAGAATTGGAGAAACTATATTTGTAACATTTCTTGTTGTCTTGTCTCTGCTTTTTTTTTTTTTTTTTTTTTTTAATTCTAGCAACATCTGCTGGAGACCTAAGCAACTTGTTACTTAACAACTGGCTCAGCTGCAACATGCTGCGCTGCCTTCCAGGATTGGGAACGGACTAAAGGCTCTAACTCCCTGAATAGATGAGGGCTGGGGGGCATATCAGAAGGTGACACACAGAGCTGCTGAAGGAAGGAGTAGGCAGCAACAGTTACTTGCTAACTAACGGCTCTTCTTCCCAGCTTGAGATAAGTATTAGAGTTGGTTCAAGTCTCTTATCAGGGGTGCCAGAAGGCCATTTCCCCATCACTTTCTACCAGTTGTACAGGCGAGCGATGAGGGGGTGGAAGGGGGCAGCGAGGAGTGAGTGAGGGGCAGGGCCTTGGACGGAAGAGGTGACATGAGGGTGGGGGCTCAGGGGAAGGGGTGGTGTGGGGGCAGGGACTGGGAGAAGGGGTGGTGTGGAGGCAGGGGCTGGGAGAAGAGGTGGTAGGGAGGCAGGGGCTCAGGGAAAGGGGCGGTGCGGGGGCGGGGACTGGGAGAAGGGGTGGTGTGGGGGTAGGAGCTCAGGGGAAGGGTTGGCACAGGGGCAGGGCCTCAGGGGGAAGGAGCAGCATGAGAGCGGGGTCTTGGAGAGAACGGGGGAAAGGGTGGTGAGGGGGCAGAGCTGCAGTTGAAGCACCGATGGCTCCCGCACTTTTAGGGAGCTTCTGTCACCCCTGGTTCTTATACCGTACTCATCATAGTAGTATCTGAACTTATTCTTGTCATGCATTAAGCAACATAACTACACACCAGTCCTGTGTTATTTGTTCTTATCGTCTCCCGGGGAAGGCAGTGGGGAATCCTGCACACTGGAGTGTCTTGTTTTGGTAGTTTTACAGTTTGTTTTTTTAAATATACACATTGCTATGCTGCATTTATAGGCTATGAATAGCAAAACAATGATTAAAAATATTTGTGTGAATAGAAGTGCTGAATGTGGCTCACTGTAATTCCTGGGGTGACACTATTAATTAATCGGGGGTATTCAGAAATCCTCTGGGTATTCATGAAAATCTCAGCAAATCCCAAAAGGTTCATGAACTTCTAGATGACTGGTTTATGGCTGAACAGGCACCCTGAAAGTGCGCTGTTACTCATTACCCACGTTTTTTAAAAAATGAGGAACCAACTATGCACCACAAAAAATAGTTGAAGCAAACAGTTCCTGAAAACCCCAGGCCAGAAAAGGTATTTGTCCAAATTACTACAAATGGGAAACACATTCATGAGCAATTCATTACCCAAAAAACAAGGGGTTAAATTCATAAACAAACAAGGGCTAAGTTTTCCTGGATGGACTGAGCTTTGCTTGGCGGAATCTGGAGTGGTAGCTTTAAACAACCTCAGCAGCTATCAGATCCTCACGCTGGAGGATGCAGACCTGACTCTGGAGAAAAATAGAGTAGTCTGATGGTTGCGCTCTCTTACTCCAGTTGCCAAAAGCCCCATTGGGCATCCCCGTAACCAAGTACTACTGGGGTGCAGGGATGCCCGGCCATACCTTTTTTCCCTAGCCACCCCCCATTCACGAAGAGCCAGGAGGAGAAGTTGTGTAGGGGTGGTTTATAACAGCTCTACATCACTGGAATATTTTCCAAACTAGGATGAATCCTTCCTGGGCCATTTAACTGGGATTATTTCTGCTCTGGTGTGGTCCAAAGCAGTCGGAGAACACTGGAGAATTGGGCCCATTATCGGTAATTAGTGCTTCAACCTTTTCCCTCCTCAGGAAACTTTCTGAGGAACTGAAAGGAAGTGCGGGAGGAGGGGAATCTAATAAGACAAACAATTTATTTTTATGTGGCATATCCCTGTTGTGACGCCAAGGCCCAGCATCTGCACAAACATTAGATGTAGAGCTTGTCCAATAACAGTCAAATAATTTATTAGATGAATTCTGACAGCCTTCACCCCTTCAATTACTCAACAAATAATTTTTTCCATTATTCAGGCAGCTCAGTTAGAGACTCAAATGGCATATGTTAAATCAATGATTTGGTTATTTTTGTCAGTTGTCAAATCATTTGCAATTTTTTTTATATTAGTTGAGCAGGTATAGGGCCAGATCTCGACTCACTTACTACTGGATATAATAGTGCTTACCAGTGGGCTTACATCCCAAGTCAGTATCCATCAAGATACTTAAAATATGTGCTTAGCTTTAGGCACGTGCTTAAGTCCCATTGAATTAAGTGCTTTATTGAACAGAGATGGAATTCAGCATGTCCTTAAATGCTTTGCGGAAATGGGGCCTTAGTTCTCTTGATTTCATTGGAACAATGCGGGTGTTAAGCATTACTTCAGGTAAACAACGAGGGGTCCAGTGGCACCTTAAAGACTAACAGAAGTGGGGTTTTTACCCACGAAAGCTTATGCCCAAATAAATCTGTTAGTCTTTAAGGTGCTACCAGACTCCTCGTTGTTTTTGTGGATACAGACTAATATGGCTACCCCCTGATACTTCAGCTAGTGCTTTTGGGTTGGGCCCCCAGCATTTAGCCTCCACTCACACTACTAGCAAGGTGGAAAAATGGAGGACTTATTCAGAGTCACCTTAACAGCTAAATGAAGTTCCAAATGAGACAAGCTGCTAGTTAAATAATAACCATGCTCAAAAACAGACATCTGTATATCGGTACTCTCCAAATAAATAACTAAAGAGAGCCTGAGAATAATTTAAGTTAAAAAGAAGTTAACAGGCTACCTTGGGAAAACAAAAAGATAGGGTTTATTTACTTTATAAACATACACACATGCTTTATATATGAATATGTCACAGAGAAAGTTATCTTAAAATAAAATACCCATTTCACCATCAAATTTCTTTAATACAAAATAGCTCATAAATAAATTGCATAAACAGTTCTGTACTAGCAATAAATTGAGAATAATTGACCTTGTCCTATCAAAGGATGAGTGTATCTTTAGATCCTAAGTGCTGTGAATGGTTATGAACAGACAAAGTATTGAGCAGAAACTCAGCACAAACAAACAAAGTACAGCAAGCACTGTGCATTTCACAGAGTATTAAATAACTGACGTTCACCAAGCAGATCTCTTGATCTTTCTTACGGTGGTCTTAAGTTGTTTAATTGCTAAAAGCATCATCTTTATAATATCGGACTTTGCTCCTAATATCTTTACTTTCTCTTTTCCCTATTTATATATCTTATGATCCAAAACCCACCACATGTTATCCTTGAGGCATCTCTGATAAACCTCTTGGGACTACGAATGAACCTGATTTTTTGAAGGACTGGTGGAGTCTTGTTCTTTGGGGATGTTTCCCCTTCAGTGCAAGTAAAAAATGGTTACCTACCTTTCCATCACTGTTGTTCTTCAAGATGTGTTGCACACATCCATTCTACTGTACATGTGTGCACGCATTGTGCACAGTTGTTGGAGATTTTTCCTTCCATCGGGGCAGCGTGAGCACCCTTTGGTGCCTTGTGCCACTTCACGCAGGTATAATGGGTCCTGCTGCCCCAGAACCACCTCAGTTCCTTCCTACCGGAGAGAGCAGGGAAGGAGGGAGGGTCATGGAATGGACATGCAAAACACATCTTGAATAACTGTTACAGAAAGATAGGTAACCATTTTTTCTTCTTTGAGTGATTGCACACGTCTATTCCACTGTAGGTGACTCACAAGCAATTCAAGCTGGAGGCTGGTTCAGAATCTACTTGAACAGGGATTGTAGGACCACCTGTCCGAATGTGGCATCACCTCTAGACTGATGAGCAATAGCATAGTGGGAGGTAAATGTGTGTATCGAAGAGCAGGTTGATGCCTTACACATGTTCAAAATGGGCACCCAGGCCAGAAAGGCCTTGAAAGCTGCCTGTGATCCAGTTGCACGAGCCACCACTTTTGACGCAGGTTCCGCATTCACACTATAGACTGAAATCCAGGAGGAGATTCTCTGAGCGGACACTGGGTGGCCCTTTACACTGTCTGAAATTACCATGAATAGCTGCAGTGATGACCTAATAAAAGGCCAAAGACCTTCTAATTTCTAATGAATGTAGTTTCTCTTCGGATCTACTTGAATGAGGCTTTGGAAACTCCATTGTGGAACTGGGTGGTGAACATGTAGATATAATCTGTCTAAACCTGTTAGAAATCTAATGGACGTAGTGTTAGAAAAAACTAATCTGTTATCCACTGGAGGGTGGAAAGCAGAGATAGCCACCAGGTGAATGTTGATGGAACTACCAGCAAGCGCTCGTTTCAGGAACAGGAAATAATCTAGGATACGAGGATTCGAAGCTTGGGCTGGGAGGATGCCTCTTTGTACATACCATATGGAGAATCTCTTCTATTTTGCAAGGTAAATAGACCTGGCTGAAGGCTTTCTGCTGTTAAGGAGACTTTATTGTACTCCTTTAGAGCAAAGACTTTCCAAAGAAGTTAGCCATGTAGCATCCCGCTGTCAAGTAGAGGGTCTGTAGATTGTGATGGAGGAGGTGGTCATTGTCCTGGGAGATCACATCTGCATCTCTTGGGAACAGTGCAGGGATTCTGACAGATAGGGCTAGTAGAGGAAAAACCAATGCTGGAGAGGCCCTGCTGCGGTTATTAGTATGATGTGAGCACCACTTTGTTTGATTTTGGACAAGACCTTGGGCAGGAGCAGAACTGGCGGGAAGGCATGCAAGCTGGCCTTTTGGCCAAATCAGGAGGAAAGCATCTGACTGTAACTCCAGTCTGTGACCCTCCAGGGAACAAAAAAGCTGACCTTTCTTGTTTTCTTTAGTTGCAAATAGGTCCACCAGTGAGTACCCCACTGATAGAAAAGGGCATTGGACACATCCAGATGAAGGAACCACTCGGGGTGGCCTGCAAACTATCTGCTCAGGCATTCTGCCAGGGTGTACTGAACCCCTGAAAGGTAGGCTGCTTTGAGGCTGATGGACCTGGCTATGCAAAAGTTCCAAAGGGAGACTGTCTCT
Organism: Eretmochelys imbricata; assembly: GCF_965152235.1. NCBI lineage: Eukaryota > Metazoa > Chordata > Testudines > Cheloniidae > Eretmochelys > Eretmochelys imbricata. Next base: position 110,684,394 of record NC_135575.1, on the reverse strand, counting down.
CGACATAACTTCATTGACTGGATTCCCCCCGTCTGTTTACATAAAACATGGCTGTTGTGTTGTCTGTGAGTACTAACAATGTCTGCCCCCAATATGCAGGAGGAATGCCATATGAGCCAAATAGCCCAGAGCTCTTTGATATTTATATGAAGAGTGAGGTCTACAATGATCAATGCCCATGAGCTTCATGGGGGCCTAAGTGAGCTCCCCAACCTAGATTTGATACATCTGTGCCTAAAGAGATTGTCTGTCAAGGAGAAGCAAAGCGAACTTCTGTGCAAACATTCAATGGGGCTGTCCTCCCTGGACTGGTGGACAAGACTCGAGCTGGTACCTGAACTACCCAATCCACTTAGTGGCAGCATATACTGAGGCAAGCCAATCCTGCAGCTCCCTGAATTTCATTTTGGCATGCTGGCCCTTGTAGGTGCATGCCGCCATGTACTCTAGAAGTTTGAGGCATGTTTGAACTGTAGAGAGAGCATGTGCTTTTAGATCTAAAGTAACAAGCTGGAGTGCCTCAAACCTTTTTTGTGATAGGAATACCCTAGCTTGTGTGGAGTCAGGATAGATTTTTCTATATTAATTAGGAGCCCGAGAGTCTAAAAGGATGACTGGATAGCGGTTATGCTGGAGAGACCTTGAAATCTAGATCGGCCTCTCACTAGCCAGTCATCCAGATAAGGGAACACATGGATTCCCAACCAGTGCAGGAAAGTCACCACTGCCACGGTACACTTTGTAAACATGCAAGGGGCTGCTGCCAGGCCAAAGGGGAGAACTGTGAATCGGTAGTGTGAATTGTTGACCATGAATCTGAGGCACTTTCTGTGGCTGAGATAAATTGCCACATGAAAGTAAGCATCTTTTAAGTTGAGAGCAGTGTACCTGTCCCCGTGTCTAAGGAAGGGATAATAGAAGCAAGAATAACCATCTGGAATTTTGTTTTCTTCAGAAACTTGTTCAGTTAGCTTAGATCTAAAATAGGTCTGAGGCCCCCCTTGCCTTTCAGATTAGGAAGTATCAGTAATAGAAACCCTTTCCTCTGAAAGGCATGGGAACTTCCTTTATGGCCACTCAGGAAGATGAGAGACTGGACCTCCTGAACCATCACATTCTCATAAGAGTAGTCCCTGAAGAGGGATAGGGATGGAGGAGGGAGATAGAGGCAAACTGGAGGGTATAATCCAGTTCCACCATGCCTGGACCCACTTGTCCATGGTGATGGAGGCCCAAGCACTGAGGATAGGCAGTTGCAAAAATAGGGGAAGGGAATGATGGTTACCCTGGGAAGTGATAAGCTGCTCTCAACCAAATGAATGCTTTGAGGAACCAGTCTGGATGAAGTGGGCATCGTGGAGGTGGAGGCCATCTCTTATAACCTTTGCCCTTCTTTCTCAATAGGTCCTGGGTATGAAGCATCACTCTTGAGTCCTTGAGGCTATGAAGCCTTGTGTCCGTCTACTCAGAGAAGAGTAAAGAGTCTTCGAATGGGATGTCTTGTATGTTTTGTTGCAGTTCTGGGGGCAAACCTTACAATTGCAGCCAAGATGAATGATGCGTGAAAATGATGGAAGCCATAACACAAGCTGGTGAATCCACCACATCCAGACTCACCTGCAGGGCTGATGTGGCCACTAATTTACCCTCATCAACCAGGGTGGCAAACTCCTGCATTACCTCTTCAAGAAGCTTGTCCTTAAACTTTAGGATGCTTTCCCACAGGTTAGAATTGTACCAACCACACAAAGCCTACTAGTTCGTGATTCTCAGTTGTAACCCTCCTGTGGAATACATTTTCCTGCTGAAGAGTCAAGCTTCTTTGCATCCTTACACTTCGGGAATGAGGCCTGACATCTCTGGTGTCTCCTTTTCATTTGCAGCAAGTATGCCTCATCCCGCATCATAGAGGAAGAGGCCAGCGGTTGTTGATGGGAGGCCTTGTCCAACTCTTGTACAGGAGAGTCCCAAGATTCCTCTTTCATGGTACCAGTCCCAGTACCTGCAGCAGGGAAATGGCAACCGTGGTGTCCATGCCCCCCACCCCAGTGTCTACTGGGTGTTGATAAGTATGAGGGAATGTCCCGAGAGCTCAAGAAAGGCCACAAGTATAATCGTGGGATCCAGATGTGTGCTGGCCATTGGTCATTAGGTTGAGATCTGTACCAACCTGTCAATAGGGTAACTAGGGTTGCTTTGGCCTGGATGCATAAGATCTGACCTCAGAATCCGAGGAGGAGGAGGACGAGTACACTACCTCTGGACACAGGGGAATTGACCCCAATAGTACTGGGGAGACTAGTTGCAAATCCGGCAAGGGAGGCAACACCACAATCATTGCAGGCTTTCCCCTTGATGGAATCTGCCAAAATACTGCAATTGTAGCAGTCACTAGTATCGACTGGTGTCAGAGCAGGCACCGGCAGATCCAACATGCCCACTCCCAGTGCCAGATGGGAATCTTGTCCCACTGGTGAAACCGGTACCGACAAGTTCAGTAGTTCCCAAGCTGCCTTGAACACTTTGGGAGTAAACAGGACTGCCAAAGGCTCCTGACCCTGCAGTACTAGGAGTTGTGTCAGTCCTGAGAGTGGTCTCAAAAGACCCTTCCTAGGTTCTGGAGTCAGCAATCCTTCTTTGCAGGGCAGTTACGCCTGGGGGTGCCTCATTTTCGAGTGCTCCATAGTGTCCTTTGCTGCACCAAGTGCCTTGCCTGCAGATCTCGAAGCCCCTAGTACCAAGTCCTTTGAAGTCTTACACAGTCTTTTCTTCAGTATCAGTGAGGCTGGTATGCCTGAAGACTCAGATAAAGTGGGTGGAGCACTCCTGACTGACTCGGATGTGCTCGGTAGCCATTCAGAGCAGGAAGGTTCCGACGCAGGGTGAAGTTCAGACTCCATGAGCCCTGTTCTTTTTTTAACGGAACTTGAACCCTCTACAAACGAGACATTTGTCACCTACATGGGCTTCCCTCAGTCATTTCAAGCAACTGGGGTAGGAGGTTGCTGACGGGCATTGGCTTGCCACAGATGTGACAGGCCTTAAAGCAAGGAGAGCACAACATGAGTGCAGTACTGGACCCAGTACTCAAACAGTCACCGAAGAGTGGTCAACACTAAGAACTAGACTACAATTATTCTAATTGGTAACTATATACAAGAAACAGTATTCTATCGGACGGGAACTATACACACAAGAAGGTGAGGGATGATTTTTTTAAACGCAAAGAACACAGCTCCAACAACTGTCACTGGTGGTAGGAAAAAACTCAGGGGGAGCTAGGGGCAGGAGTGCCCTTTATACCTGCCTGGGAAGAATAGCCGACAACTGTGCACAAGATGCACATACAGCTACAGTGGAATGGACATGTGCAATCACTCAAAGAAGAACTCTCATTTAATGCTCATGAGGCGCATCAAAGAGAGAACATACTTCTATGAATAATGGAAATAAGGGGAATCATTTTGTATCTCTGGGGATGGGGTTTCATCCTCAAACATGCCCTGGTAGCCAGTAATGAACTATTCACAGCACTCTGAAGTGGGCATAACATGTTCTTCCCTTTAAAATATAATGTACCTAAATATGTGCTGTCTAATGTGATGGGTTGAGTAAAGGTCAAAAAGTACATGCTTAATCTCAGGTGACAGAACACCAGCTCTGAAGTCGAATAACCCTAAAATATAACTTCACTGACATTCATTAGCTGCCTTTTCTCTATAATAGGCCATCTTTTTCTCATGATATTTCATATTTATGTATAATGGAATTTCCTGTGTTAATATTATAGGAGTCAGTAAAGAAATAAAATATGGTAAGATCAGCAGCCATCGCTAAAATTAAGCATTTCCATTCTGACTACCTGTTTTCAGTTGCTTGTAATTCTCACCTTTCAGGCTGTGTCTGCACAGCCTCATGTGTTTGTGATACAGGATCCAGCGCAAGGCAGGGAACTAAGGCCCAATCCTACAAACTGGTCCATATGGACAGACCCATGTGCTCTTATGGAGCACCACTGATTTTAGTGGGGTTCAATTAGGGTATAAGAATCTGACAATGTGAAGCAGCTTGCATAACTGGGACCTAAAAAAGTAATAAAGTGCGGTAAATTTTCAAGGAGCTTGTGGATGGCCTGGATTCAGCAAGGTACTCAAACATGAAACATGAAAACTCTCTCATACTTGAAGTTAGGTGTGTGTAATTTAGTATCTTGTTGATTCAGGGTCTAGGTCTCCAAATGACCAAATAAATAAATAAATAAATAAAATAAAGCACCAAAACACATGTTTAGGTACATCCTGAGCAAAATACTTATGCATGTGCTTAACATTAAACCTCTGCTTAAGTGCCATTGTGTTCCATTGGATTTAAGCACACGTTTAAGTACTTTGCTGAATCAGGGCCTAAATGAGGGCAACTAATATGCTATCTCATAAATGGTACTTTCCCCGCAGAGTTGTCAACATGACTATTACAAAATATATTTTGCAACTGAAGACATTTGTATGACAAAAAATATACCAACAGTGACCCCTTTAAAAATATTTATTCAAAGAAATGTTCTGTAAAAAAAAAAAATCAGATGTGAAAAATTATTAGCTTGGAGCCAAACTCTGAACCCTTTATGCACAGTTACGCAGACAAGTAGCTCTATTGACTTCACTATTTGAAGGGGTTTGCAATATTGGTCAGTCAGAGCAAATGTCACATGATGGTGCACTCGTTATATAAATTAGGTCTCAGTTTTAGATGGTTTGGGTAATATAATCAGTTTTACTTGAAGGGGTTGGGAAATCCAGTGCTGGGGGGCAAAGAAGTTTCTTTTAGATTGTTGCACGCTTGTCTGTAGTGCATTGGTAGATCACTGGCTAGGTAATAGTCCTGCTGGACTATCACCAATGCAGAAAACTGTGCCTACAGTACAGTGATCAGCACTACCAAATATATATTAAATTATATTAAATATATATATTTAAGTGTGAGGTTTTTTCACTCAGTGCTTTCAGAAAAATGGCATTCATTTCCTTAAGGAAAAAAAAAAGTCAGTCACTTAAAATTTCTGATTCTCTTACTACACGTGACAGAAGGATTTCTTCAGGCTAAATGCTTATTAATTTAAGAATGGAAAATTTTACAAGCTTTAGGATAGATTACTCCAGACCACAGAACAGGAATTAATATGAGAATTTACACATTATTTCAGCCAAGTGATTTCTATACCTCCTTTTCCAAAACCACCCTCCTCCTTTTTTTCTTTGTATTGTAAGACACACACACACAATGATAGACTGCAAACTGTTTTTTCAAATAACATTTACTTAATGTCATGACATTGGGGAGGAACAGGAGTCTTTCACTCTTTGTATTTTATATTACGGTGTTTCCTTCTTTTCTGAACCTACACAAGATCTCATTTCAGCCAAACTCTTCCCATTCCCCACAAATATAGAATAGAATAAAAATGTAAATGGAAGTGGCAGGGAATGTCTGTTCATATTATCCTGTCAGAAAGTGATCATCAAACTGTTCAAGGCTCTGACAAAATGACTATTTTTAATCAACCGAGTGCCGATCTTGGTGAAGGATCTTAAATGATTCCAGAATGACTTCACTGGTTTTTTTCACTGTATCCTCCTTGCCTAATAAAGACATTGCTTTCAGGCTATATAATAAGTCAGCATGCCAAAGGCAAAGCTTAAAGTAGGCTTGAGACAGAGGACATAGTCTGATTGAGCCATGAATTAGGTAGAAAACTGTGGCTTTTGAGATCTCAAATGTCAGCAAAGGGATTCGCTGCTCTGACAAGTAGCTGTCACTGGAGTATTTCTCATTTCTCAGGACATTTTGGACTAAATTTTCCTCTTATTTATGCAGGCAAAACTCCCATTTAAATCAGTTGGAGTTACGCCAGCAGCCCTGAGGGCATAAATTGGCCCTGGATGTATAAATGTGAAGTAAAATCCATTTGTCTCTTTAAATATTCAGGGTCTAGCTTCTTTTTTTAGGTTTTTTAAAAAATGTTAGCACCCATACACTTTTGTATTCTTTTTACCTTCAGTCTCCCTGCATAGTAATGGTCACTCCAATGAGTGATTGGCATATGGTAAAATTGTGCCAGTTTCATGACAACTATCATCTGTAGGAAAGTTGTATCCCAAGGAACATCAGGAAAAGGGATTAGACACGGTTTTGGAAACCTGCTCTGAAGAACTGCTTAACATCAGCAAGAAGGCCCATCTTTCTTTATGGAATATCAACAAATAAACGGTGTTGCAAACACTATTACAGAGGACTCTACTGTGTATGGGAACAATGTGGGACAAACAGTTAAAAAGTTAAGTGATAGGGAATTATAATTTTATCGCATTTTACAGAAAAATGTGTCCATTTAGGAGCCTACACTGCAATGTAAGTCCAGGGTTAGTGGGATTTGAGTCAGATAACCCTGGGTTAGCAAGCCCAGTGCTTGAGCATCTACACTGATTGTCAACCCCAGGTTAAGAATTTTCTCATCCGGGCTTGAACCTGAGGCTCTGGTATCTACACCACAGCACACAGACCTGAGTCAGACCAATCACATTCCAGACTCCCTAGTACCCTCCCAAAATGTGGCTGCTCTAGCCCTTTGACCATGGTGCACTGTGGGAAAATCTGACTGTCCCTCCTGCACATTACAGTGAGTTTGAACAGCCTACCAACACATCCCACCGAGCAGTCATTTTGGTCTGTGCGCTCCCAGCAACTGGAGCCAGCAGTATGAAGGAGGCACCTTTTGAAGGACTTCTCTTGCTGGAGCTTTCACTTCTGTGTCAGGAAACAGACAGAGCTTCCATGAGACATTGGTAGACATTTCGGTGGCATTTTCTGACCCACTGAAGGCACCTGACAAGAGCTTACGATGGTGTAGGAAGAGGAGGACACAGACACAGTAGACTCAAACTGGCTGATGCTGCTCATGACACTCGGTATAGCCACTGATGCCCGCTACATAGACTGGCACTTCTGATGCAGTGCCACAAACAAAGAGTCATAGGATCATATTATCCAGACCTGGGATGACCAGCAGTGGGTCCAGAACTTCCCAGACTGCTACAGGTTCATTGCCAACCAGTTTGGTGTTGGAAAGTTGACGGGGGTAAAGTGGTGGCAGAGGTTTCTGAGGCAATCAGGTGTAATTACTGAAGTAAATGCTGGCTTTGACAGACTGGGGTTTCAAACTGTGCTTGGGACACTATGGGACTCATGCCCACACTGTCCCCTCCTCAAGGAGCACATGAGTACGTAAACTGCAAAGGGTAAGACTCTGTTGTTCTGCAGGCCCTCGTGGACCACAGAGGTCAATTTATGAATGTCAGCATGGGTTGCACTTGAAAAGTTCATGATGCCAAGGTTTTTTATTGATCAGACGTCTACAGGAGTTACTGTCCCCATTGTTATTCTGTGCAACCCTTTTGCCGTGACTGATGAAACCAAACCCTGATTTCAGAGGCCCTGGCCAAAGATGATTTCATTATGCTATCAGCAGGTTTAGAATGGTTGTTCAATGTGCTTTTGGCAGACTGAATTCCCATGGGAGATATTTGCAGACTCATTTGGATTTCAGTGTTATCAATGCAGTCCGCATCGCTGTGGATTGCTGTGCGCTTCACAATCTTTGTGAAGCCAGAGGTAAGCCATTTTCTCCTGAATGGGCATATGACACTGTTGAAAAGCTGAACCAGTTCACTCAGCCAAAAGATGCACCTATTACAGCTAGAGCTGGATATACCTGGGCGACAAAGTCAGGGCTGCGTTCTGCTCCCGCTTTATGGACTGAGATGGCCCAGTGGAAGAGGGGAAATAGTACGATTCTATGATTCTATATAGTATGATTCTATGATTCTACCTTTAAATATGTCCTTGGTGGGGGAGGAAGGAGCTGATTGCTTGTGGGGAGATTCAGTGCAGGGGTTGATTGCCATACAATGGACTTATGATTGATCAGACACCTTAACAAATGAGGGGAGGGGAGCTGATTCCCAGTAAGTTTGATGTAAGGAAGTGATTGATGTATGGATTGATGAAGCTATCTATATTGAGCAACAATCTCCACTTACTAATTCCCAATTTTCCCTGATCGTGTGTTTGCCTTTATTATTTTAAATACACATGGTATGATGTGATGCAGTGATAGCAATAAACTTTCTTGATAAAATAAATATCTTTATTTATAAACATGTATTAGAAAAGTACATTCACCTATTGCCAGGCAGACCAGCTGCCATTACAACACCAAAACACCAGTAACAACAAAACCTTTAAAAAAAAAACCAACAAAGTGTATGAACAAGTTCAAACAATGAAACAATGTACAAGATAGAAACCACCTACTGATGCATGTCCCCTGACCCTATGTTCTTCTTTCCCTTCTTTGCACATTGGCCACACATTTAGTGCCAGGGTATGGGAGTGGAGGCATTGCAGGGGGAGGGGATCAATATGGAGGACTGCATGGGGCAAAGTTGCCTTGCTCAGCCACTCATGGGATCCGATTATATGGGCCACCCAGCCATGGAGTTTCCCAAGCTGTTGCTGGAATACATCACAGGGTACCGCATAGAGGACTTAGTCTGTGGTGTAGGTGATGCAGCAGGAGCTGGTACTCTGGTGGCCATTGGTGATAGCAGCTGCTCAAAGAGTTTGTTCTGCTGAGCTCTGTCCTCCTTCCTTAGCTGCCACGAACTGCAAAGCAAATGCCTGCTCCCATGCTGAAACCCCATCCTCATGCTGTATAGCCAGCCTGAGCCTTGCCTCTGTCCTCTCGCCATGCCTTTCCTCTTTGGCACTGGACCTTCTTGTTGGCCCTCTCCAGAACTTCAACCATAAGTTGAAGGAAAGGCCTCCTCTTGGAATGGTACGTGAACATTCATTGACCCAGGCTTCTGCTGCAGTGTGGGTGAGCTGTGGAGGTGCTGCAGTCAGCAGAGGTTGAGGGGCTGGAATAAGACAAGACACAGCGGATTATTGTCTGAACTAGCTCAGTGCAGGAGCACAAAAAACTCCTTGTGGAATTCCAATGACATAAAATGATACTTTTCCAAACTGAACTTCAACATATTGTAAGAGGGATCTTCAGACCACAGAAGCTCCCTGGACACAGCCACATTAATTGCAGCATAAGAACTTGTGGGCAGGGGGCAGTTGGTGTCCATGCTTCAAAAAGGTGTTTCTCATTTTAAGACTTCCACATTTTGGAGGACATAACAATTCTTGTGGTGCTCATTTGGCCAAGGGAGATGTTATTCCAAGCCACTGGTGGGAAACCAGCAGTGTATGCAACCAATGTATTCAAAGGTATAGTGACTGAATAGCACATTTACGAGTGGCATGGACTGGTCAGCTACCAAGGTGTCCCTAGAAAATACACCCTTCCCAGAACTGGACTATCTATCTGGATTTCCTGCTACAGGAAGAGGTTGCAGCTATCAGCACTCGGGACTGGGTCAGAATTCAGGAGGAAATCAACAGGATGTTATATTAGCTTCCACATAGCTTAGCCTGTTTTGACTGCATACCAACACACAGAACTCCACAGCCATCCTAATCCCTCTCACCCCACATTCTGGCACCTTTCTGGACAAAATTTCAAACCCCAATCATATTTGGGACAAATGATTTTGTCACGTATGAACTACATTTAACTGAACGGGACTAGATTTGTAAATGGAGCATGTTTCCCCTTCCCCCCAGACAGTTTGCTGTTTCCATGAGGTTCATTGCACCACTGAGCAGTTACAAAGTGGCGTCTTGACAGACACAGTTATTATATTTAATACACAGGAATGCCCTAGCAAAAATCTGCACCTTTCCAGTAAAAATCCACTTTCAAGGCACTTTTACGGTTTGCATTCCCCAGTCGCCATTTTGAAATCCACATGATGGGAGTGGGCGGGGGTGGGGAGACACCACAGTGCTGACATACAGTCTACCATTAGCGGATACAAGCTGCTGGTTAGGGCTTCTAATTTTACATTAGCCTGTAGAGTGGAAATCCCACTCATTCCTATATTATTAAACATTAAAATGAAGCCAGAAACTTACCAGGCTCCGAAGTGGCTTCTGTCCCTTCCTGTCTCCTGCAGTCTCCACGACAGGCTGTTCCTTGGGCAGGCGGGGGGGGGGGAAGAATGTGACTTGGAAAAGCTCCTCCAAGTACAGTCCCAGGGTGTGCTGCTGCGGCAAAGCCTCCTCTGGGACCAGTTTCAGCAACAGTGTCACTTGTTGGCATCACTCACTGCATCAGTCCCCATGCTGGATTCTAGGGCCAGCAAGTTGCCATCCCAGCCGACCAAGTCATCATGCACCACTCCATGCTTGACACAGTACCTAGCAGCCGGTCAAATTCCTCATAAAATGGGAATGTTTTCGGCGAGTTGCCCGAGCTGCAGTTCTGAACCCCGGCTTTCCTGTACTCTGTCTTGAGCACTTAATCTGCTCCCTGCACTGGTCACCAGTCTGGTAAATTTCCAAAGCTGCCAGCTTCTTCGCTATTTGCTGGTGTGCGTGGTCATTCCTAGTGCTCTCACTAAAGTCCAGGTTTTGCACCACAGATTCACCACAATCCAGCTGTGCTCCTGCAACCATGAAGCAGTGCGCTTTGCAAAGGACTTCTGTCAATCTGCATTGCAAAGACAGACGGTTCTCTGAAGGTGTGTCTGCAGCTCACAGTCAGAAAACAACGGACGGGTTAAACACTGACTAGCCAAGCTGCAGCACTGCAAGAGGGGCTGCTTCCATTTCCCTGGATTTGACTGGCGATTCTTGGGATAGAGAGGAAAAAGGAAGTTGGCCCATGGGATTGTGGGATACTTTTGGCAGACTCCTAAAACCCAAGTTGGAGGGGCTGAGACTGCATTGCAAAACAATAAGGCTTGGACCCTGGGTCCAGGCTTGACTTGGGTTTGAATCCTCTACCCCACAGGGTCCTATGACCCTGGATCCAAGCCCAAGTCTCAGAGATTTTTATGTAGCTGGAAGAGGGTGGGGGGGGAAGGAGGGGATTGAGTTCAAGCCTGAGTCTGACCCTCGGCTTATATTGCAATGTAGAATATCCACAATATATATGCAATTTTCCAAACTATATTCCCTGGAAAGCAAGACTGTAAACCTCTGTTTCTTATATTTGATGTTTGTTAATGTGTATTCGATTATTGCACAGATCTTTCACAGTAGGATGTGTCCTAAAGAAATAGCCTGATTCTGAGAAGTGCTTAGTTCTAAGGATGCTCAGCCCACTTATTTAGGAACCTAAATATGGATTTAGGAGCCTAGCTTTAGGCTCCTGGTTTTAAAAGTCGAGGCCCATTTAAAAGAAAGAAACATACGCAGTATTCATTCTAGTTCTGTCCTTTTGTTCTATCCAGATGCCTTGCAAAGCAAAAAATACAGAATTATTTACAATTTCAATGAAATTTGGGCACTCCATTCCCTCAGGTGTCTTTGAAAATCCCTCAGTAATTTAATAGAGAGCCAATTCTATGGCAAAACAACTCAGACCATAAAAATGTGTGAATGGGTAAAAATTAATACAAAATGTCCACAACTGTGAAGCTGCAGAAGCGGTAATCAGATGCACAGAGAGGGAGCAGGGTATATAGTATCCTAAGGCTGTGGAGTTTAAGGATCTCTGGATCCCATCCCTGTGCATCTCGGTGGAGTGTCTCAGACATTCCCTGTCCTCCACCCTCACTTATTAGCAGCAAAGGTAGTTCAGTTGCTATGCTGGCAGTGGCCCGCATTCCGCAGTGGTGCAGTACCTCTTCACCCCAAAAGGAGGCAGATGTGACAGACCAAAAATTAATGCTCCTCTTAGCACCAGTAACTATTAAGCCATTTGTTATAGGAAAGCCAGTGGGTTCGGAGAGAATCATGTTGCCTAAAGAAGTAACTCCCTTGTTCTGGCTCCAAAACACACAGAAACCCATGTATATGGAAATACCACAAGCTAGAACATCACAGGGATAAAGGAAAGCATGCTTCAAATCCATCTAGCTGTGCACACAGACTAGCTGAAAATCCCCATGTCCCTATCACCATTACTCTCATCCTTGCTTCTCCCATGACTCCCGTGTACTAACTCACTCATTGCATTCTGTTCTAATTTAGACTGAAAACTCTTCAGGGCGGGGATTCTCTCCCAGCCTCTGTTTGTACAGCATGTAGCAAAACAGGATTGCGGCCTCTGGGTGCTACTGAAATAAAAATAAATAAATGATGCCCACATAGATGCCATGGTGCCGCCTTCTGCAAATTCTGGGCCTCGATCACGTTTTCTTCCCTTGGTGGTACAGATGGGAGGGGAACATTTGGCCTTTACGACAGAAGATCCTGATTTTGTATTAGACAGGAGAGTTGCATTTCACCACTTATGCAGCTAGTTCACATAAAAATCAGTATCAGGACTCCTCAGAAGAGGGAGTTCTACGCCCTTCTCTGAAGTGAAGTTTTAGAGAAGGTGTCAAATTAAACAGAATTTTCTTCTTACAGTGGAAAAAATGCTTTTTGGCATGAGGGCTACAGTAGACTGCACCAACCCTGGACTCTTGCACAACTTCACCTGATAAAAATAGATCAAATCAGCAACTTGTCCGAATTTCCCTTTATAATGCCATCGCAGAACAAACAAACCGCACCCACACATCCCTTGTAGGGAGCAGCAGAAGAAAGAAGAATCAACTTCAGGACACATCTCTTGATTATTGTTGATTAACTAATTAAAATGCAATAGAGCAGAAAAAGTGCATAGATGATGTGTAGAATGTAATGTAAAGAGCAATCAAAGCCACTCAGTGGGGCTGAGCAGGTATGAAATGGCAGTATCTAATTCTGCAAATCTGGAAGAGGTACGGCATAATGTCAACATTATTGCTTTGCACACTTTAATGAAAACTGGCTGCCTTTTGGCTGAATAGCATGCACACCTATTGTGAGTACAACATAATAAGGAAAAAATGCACTGTGCATTAAAAAAAATGGTCACCTCGTTAACAGAGGCTAAAAGAAGCCCCCTGTTACAAGTTACTATGACACCATGAAGTAATAGGATGACAAGTGTTGTATTACAATTTTATAATGGAATGAACTTGCATTTACACAGACAAAACCCACATATTTCCTTTGATATTACAGCAGACACCTGCAACTTGTTAATGTAAGGACCTTTATTAAGCAAGTGTAAATTTAGTAATGTCTGTAGATTTATAAAACCCTAGTTACTTGTTCTGTAATTTGGAATAAATGGATTTGGAATCCTATAAACTATTCTTTCCAAGAAAATGAAAACATAATGATCACATATCTCATATGAATATGCCTTCAGATACTGCTATGATACAAATCAACGTGCATGCTTCCCCTCTACTTAGGGCTAAAAAAGTTTAGAGATTTTTAGTACTTAGATTTAATGCACTTCCAAAGCATATGTCTTTGTATCACTAACCTGCCAGCTAGCTTCGCATCGCAGCCCTTTTATCCAGTCTTTCTCCAAGTCCTTATTCTGTCTCGTGGATGTTTCATCCATAGCTGCTGTAGCTTGCACAAACTTGATTGGCCACTGGCTGTTACACTATCTTTGTATGCCTTTACCAAGGCAGCAGCAAGTGCAGTTCAGAGGCAGACTGTCCTGAAGAAAATGTCACACCACGGGGGATGGGGGGTTTGGACATGAAGAGCCCATGTGTGAAAAGATTTGAAAAAGTGTGACTATGCTCTGACATGTTCCACCTGCTCCAGTGAATGCATAGCTACAGCCAGGGAGTTCACAATACAATATAATGAAAAAGCTTTGGTAAAATAGCCGTAATTAGATGTCAAGTATATTAGGATTGGTGACGATTATGAAAATATTTTCACACACACACACACACACAATATTATTTCATAGACTGTACTACTGCTTGTTTGTGTCATTGTAATTAAGATTGTATCAGTGGAGTGGATTCACGCACAGACTACGCAACCAGCTTCACAGTCTGGTTTTAGAAATACGTATATATTTCAATGTATCTTCATGAATTACTCAGTAGCCAATAAACATGAATAATAATATGGGCCATTTTGATAGAAATGGGCTCATTACCATAGTGGCTGCTGAGCCATTTCAGACACCAGATTCAGCAGTGCAGAAATAGGTACTGTCAGACGCATGCATTTCTACCCAACAGCAGAAAAAATTAGTCCCTATCTAAAACATATCAATAAAAGTCACTTGAGCCTTCTCTTTCCACATTGTGCCTGAAGATGCCCAGCACAAAGAGTCTACGTGTTCTCAAGACTTTCTTTATAATATTTTTCATCACTCCTTAACCTAGCTGGAGTATCCCTCAGCCTACATACTAACTCCCCAGAGCAGAGACTGACATTTGTGCCACACTGCAAAATATTAGGAGCACTGGTTTCCTACTGTATTGTTTTGTTCTATAGAGACTAGCAGAGATCACCAAACTCATTGCAATTAGAAAATCAAAGCAGATTTCAACTGATTGTAGGTGAAAATTAAACGACGGGTCCTCTGAACTATTCAACCTAAAACAAACCAAAGACTAACATATCAGCTTGTTATAATTAAAGGGACAGTCATGTTTAAAATTATATATACGTAAAGAAACAAACATCCAAGTGTTAACAAAATTTGATATTATTAAAACTGAAAGAATTTTTAAAATCCTATTTATTTTTATCATTCATAGCATTTGTTTGCTCTTTTTATTGCACTCTGCAGGGACAATGAAAATAGACAAGTTGGTTTCATTTTGTTTATCATCATTTTCACTTTGGGACTTTTAGACACTCCTGCAGTGCTGTAAAGTATGGAGTGTTAACTCTGCACAAAGGTGTTTAAATACAAACAAAAACCATTTCCCTTGATTTTTTTGTATTTTGTGGAAATATTTCTATTACTCTTAGGTTGTACAAATATTTGTTTTCACAAATCCTTACCTTTGGACCTTACACAACCTGACGATGGCCCTAATATAAATCTGAATCTGACATTTTACATTCCAGGCAGACCTACACATACATCATGCATCTAAAGTACAATTCTACTCTTCAGCTCAGAATTTTTTTAATGTTGCTAAAGTAATCAAAAGATTTTTGTGTGGACTATAAAGCAATATTCTTTGGAGAATTCAGTTTGACTTTAGAACTCGTGTTACATAACAAGAGCAAACGTGAACACCAGATTCTATTACACACACGGATATTTTATTTTTAGATCAAGAGCGCATGAGGTAAACCAATATGAACACAGGAAGTATTCAGATACTTTCACAGACAGAAAGAGACATATCAGGCAAGCAACAAAAGAGATGGAAAGGAACTTTTGTTTAAGAGAGTGTTGGAATTCCTTCTTTTTGGGGATGAGTAAATTTGCCATTAATAAAAACTGGAGGCACCAACTAATGGTGGTTTCAACACACTTGCAAGAATGCTGACCTCCCTGCCTTCTCCCCATATTCAGTGTTATGAGCCCAGCAATGTCCAGTGCAATATAGTATAGTAACCAATAACATATGAATGCTTTGAACTGAATTTGTGTGGTTACAATAGGCCACTTGCCAATGCAACTGACAAATCATATGATTCAGTGTCTGGTGAGAACAAAACATACCAAAAAAAAAATCAACACAAAACAAGCTCTGTTTTAAGAGTGCTGTAGTTTGCAAAGGACAGCAGATGGTCTGATTTTGGAGGGATAAGAAAAATAGAAGGAATTCTTGTCTCACTCTTAATATGGCAAAGACAGATGCAAACCAGCACGCTGACATATCTTTATTGGGCAAAGAGGGTAATTCTACATCAGACAGGATACCTGATAGAAAAGGCTTAGTTGTAATTGTAAATATTTGCAGTGCTTCAAACCAAAGCTATGCTGGACTTCAATTAATTATTTCATGACTTTAGCTTGTCTTTTTTATAATCATGAAACAGCACAAATTGTGTATGAACTGTAGGAATATGAAGACATTTATTGATGGAAATCAAGCTACTTTTTTCATCCATGATGTCTGAATAACTTTGATATGTTAGAGCCTGAGGCAAAGAAAACATAATAAAAAACAATATAGAGATGAAAACTTCAATTTTTCCCTACATAAGAATCTGTCACTTATTTGCTAAGAATCACATCTAACTCTACACAGTTAAAGAAGTGCCATATACTGTATCATTCTCTGTAAACCAGTATTCTACTCAGATATATCTTGCTAGCAGTTCATACAATATACTTGATTTTACACTGCTCTAGACAAAACATCTCTAGATATTACAGCTCAGAGTCTAAAAGGCTTTAGTAGCAATTCAACCGCCACCAGGGAGAAAAATACCTGTGTGAAAACAGATTTATCAATACACAGTAAATGGGATGCTTCCAAGGTCCATTCCAAAAACTGACTTAGGCCATAAACATGCAGTAAAAGTTTCGATTTTTTAAATATCTCCACAGTTTGTTATTGTGATACCACATACTGGCAGCAGTATAAAGAAAGGTTTCAGAGTAACAGCCGTGTTAGTCTGTATTCGCAAAAAGAAAAGGAGTACTTGTGGCACCTTAGAGACTAACCAATTTATTTGAGCATAAGCTTTCGTGAGCTACAGCTGTGATCACTCTCCTTACAATGTATGTGATAATCAAGAGTGATCACTTTAGATAAGCTATTACCAGCAGGAAAGTGGGGCGGGGGAGAGAAAACCTTTTGTAGTGATAAACACCCATTTTTTCATGGTTTGTGTGTATAAAAACATCTTCTGTATTTTCCACAGTACGCATCCGATGAAGTGAGCTGTAGCTCATGAAAGCTTAAGCTCAAATAAATTGGTTAGTCTCTAAGGTGCCAGAAGTACTCCTTTTCTTTTTTAGTATAAAGAAACAAAGTGAGAAATACACACGTTTAAGCATGGAATGTAATTTTAGCAGCTAAACACTGAATTTCCACAGTCAGATTTTCAAAACATTATAGAAACAGTGAAAGATACTGTTGCTGAATTCTCAGACTCTGCAACTTGTATATGCCTTTCCAGCTATGCATAGTGGCATTAAACATGTCAAATATGGCCAATGGAGGACTCACCTTGTCTAGGGGAACCCTCTGATAGTTTAGAGCTGCTGTATCAGCTACTATGCCATCCTCTCTCACCGCTCCCAATGTAGGGTTAGTGGTTAAGTGGGAGAGGGGATATTCCTGCATCCCAATGACATCAGCTGCTAAAAAGGCCCTTTGGGAATATTAGCAGCTGGTGTAAAGTACAGAAGCCCTGAAGCTACTCTACTCTATGCTGGGTATCATAGTAGACAAACTGTTCTTGGTATGGGACGTTGGGGGAATGCAAGGCTGGGTTAAAAAAAACAAAATATGTGTCCCTCCCCCTTTACCCGCACACAAGTTGTGACGAGGACATGTTGGACACAGCCCAGGATACAGCCCATAATCTCTTTACATGAGCCTTCCAACCCCCTTTGCTCTGCCAATAGTGTCAGTCACCCCTTCATTTCCTTCTCCCATTGCCCAACTTTGTATCTTGTTCCATGTTACCGCATTAGACATGGAATAACTGCTCAAGGCCAGCATGTCAAGCCAGCACCTGCTGCTCATTTAAATACCTCCTAAAGATTCCATTTTTCTGCCATGCCCACAAGCCACATCATACGCCTTCTGAATCTCAGCATCAGAAAAGAAGAGCATGAGATCCTGAAAAGCAAAGCTCTAAGCTTACATTTTCCCTGAGGTGTCTTCCCAATGCACCTTTTCTTGTGTATTTTGGTTTCCTAGATGGCAAGCTCCACAGGGCATGGCATAATTTCTATTTGTGTCCTGAACAATCCCAGACTAATTGTTGGTGCTTAATATAACAACAACAACAATAATAATCCTCCCTTCTTTTGTTCTTCACAAGGCACAGGATCACTACTCAAAAGTTCCCTGCAATGTAATGAACTTATAAAGGGATGGAGAAGTACAACTGACAGAGATCTACAATACGGAGCCAGATCAAGATGGTGAAACATGTAGGCTAAAATTTTCAAAAAGCATCTAAGTGACTTAGGAGCCTAAATGCCATTGACTTTCTAAAATCCTAAATCACTCTTAAATTGTGTCTTAGGCTCCTCAACCACGTAGGTACTTTTGAAAATTTTTACCCAAAGACTTTACAGGCCACTTCCTCACATTAGAGATGAGAATCAGTTGCAATCCTGAAGAAGTAACTGCAACCCTGGGTAAGTGGACAGTATGGCAGCTCAACGTTGTTTAGACATACTTGCCATCTTATTAGTATTGCTGCATGTGTAATACATATTGATTATATGTGGACAATCTGTAAATAAAGTTGCCATCAGAGTATCATGGTGTCTGAAATTCAAAAGGTTGAATCAGAGTTCCATTTCTTCGTTCCTTAACTTAAGTGTTCTTTGACTACATGATAGGCTTTTTCTTTCCTGCTAGTAAATAATCGGGCTGGGTTTCTTTCTCTATCTTGCCTCTTATGAACTTCTGACTGAGAGAATTCCTCATTTGTTAGTGCCAGATTGTCATTTCTTTGAGAGCAGCCACAAGATCTTAACAGATTGATATACATGGCTGTTACATTTATTAGTTCTAAAAAACCCAGCAAATGACAAGTGAATAAAGCACTCCTTTGGACATTTGACTACAGATTTTGTATAAATCAATACTGAGTGCTATAAAATGTCAAAATACCAAATGAGGAGAAAAGAATCAACAGATATCCTGTGAATTATATGAGTGATGAATATTGGTCACCAAGCAAAATAAATTAAGCCACAGAAAAACTATGTTAAAGTAACATCCACCATCTGACTTAAAACCATGAAAGAAGGTGATTTAGAATTAAGGCTGAGACTCCTGTATAGCTTATATCATGGGGGGGGGGGAGACGGGGGGGGGGGAGAGGAGCAGGAGAACCATTAAAACACCCCAAAATGGGTTAAGAATGAAGTACTGACCAAGTAATTTCAAATTTCACTCCAAATTCCCTTGATTTTCTTGACTGGAATCAAAAAGGTAGGGTTCATTTTTTTGTTGTGTTCGGACAGAGCCTATTGCAATGGGACCCTGATTTGTGCCTCTAAATATTACCACAATACAAACAGTAACACCATCATACATAATTCCCTGTTAGTTTAACTGAGGATTCATTAACATGAAGTTTGTATATTCAAAAGTTCTTATGACCTCGTTAGGAACCAGTATGAGGGAATGCATCAAGAGGTCAGATAAATATGCTAATATTTTGCCTTTAGCTACCAGGTAGTTTTGGATCTCTACCAACCACGGCCTGTAAAATCCGCTAACTAAGTTCTACCTCAACCACTTAGCCACCTGACCAGAAATTCTCAGTACAATCAGAATTCTCAGAGCTTAAAAAACAAACAAACAAACAAACAGCTTGTTTTGGGGGCTAGATTTGCAGCAGGTGTAAATCAGCAGAGCAGAGAAGCACATAGGTATTTTATTGTCTCAAAATGGTGCCAATATGGAAAGCACTTTTATGGATAACATACATACTCACACATAAAAAACGTTCACTTACCATTATGCTTCCTTTATCTGTTTTCCATTGAGTAACATGCACTCATAGCATGGTAAAAGCATTACACTATTAAGTTTATTTTATTTCTCCCAGTCTTTAGGACCAACATAGGACTTAGAGATAAGCCAAGGAGTTGATAATTGAGGCCAATGATTTAACCAAACATTATCTGTTCAGAAAAGACACATGGGCATCACTGTGGACAGGTCAATGAAGCCCTCTGCTTAATGTTCAGCTGTGATCAGACAAGATGTTAGGATGTATAAGGAATGGGATGAAGAGTAATACAAAAAATACGATAATGCCACCTTGTAAATCAATGATGTGGCCTGATCTGAATTCCATGTGCAGTACTGGTCACCCCATTTCTAAAAGGACATTGCAAAACTAAAAGAGGTTCAGAAAAGGGTGATGAGGATGACTAAGGATGATCTCCCCAACAGCTGGAATAAGTGATCTATTTTGCTCATACAGGTGCCTGTTTGGTTTTAAGAAACTTTTGATCCTTTATTGTAAGAAGCCTTCACAAAGTAAATTGAACTGAAAAATTGTGCCCGCTCACTGTTATCGTCTGCTATTTCAGACAATATCCTGAATATGTGGTCTGTGATGTGCTTGTGCTCCAGTTTCATTGTATGACTTCTATCCTCCAGGACTTTCATGAAAATAATAAATTCTTACATAACTCGCAAATTAATTTGTTTAAAAACAAGAATAGTGCCCCCAGATGATCATTAATTGGGTTTTTTTCCCCCAGAAATATCAGAGGCAGAGTGGATCAGTACAAAGTTCATAATTATGTTAAAATTCAGCCCTCCCACACAAAGCTTGAGTAACTGGACTTTGCACAGAGCACTACATTTCTACACAACATGGGCCAATGCGTCTCTTTTGCAGCTACTGCTAGTCTGCACCTCATTATGCAGATTTTGGGCTGCTACATTCACACTGAAATGGAGCTAGTGGCCCCTATCCTTAATATCCTTGAAGCCTCCCTTGTGCATTAGCCAATTCAGAGCCAGCACAAATAGGTGCTGTGATGCACAGGGACGGCAGACACACTTTGCACAGCTCTCTCCATGAGGCTTAAGTGGTGTAGAGGGCCAGGTACAAGGGACCTTTGTCATCCTGGTGAATTTCACTCTTTGATCCTATCCTACAAACACATACTTGCTTAACTCTAGGCATGTGAGTAGTTCCACTTCAGGACTGGGGCCTACTGTATGACTGTTAATATTCTGGCTATTTTCTTATCACTTGAGCCATTTAAAACTAAACTATGAGCAAGCCTGCACTGGTGCATGGTGTTTCTAGATGGGCCACCACAACCAGGCCTAAGAGGTCTCTTCCACCTCTAATTTTATGATTCTATAAAAATTTGAGCAACTGAAAGGTGGGATTTGCTTATAGTGTGGGAAAAGAAAAAAAATCCCTTTATTTTCTGCTTCCCATGATATAATTGTAGGTCACATCAATACAGAAAGTAGAGAAAATGTGTTGAAAGTCCAGTGAAAAACCACCACTTATGAAGTGACTTTCCCAATACAACTTTAAATAGCCATTGCTGTTCTATGGAGAGTTAACAAGTGTGGTGTCTGGAATAACAAGGAAATAACCAGTAGCTTTACTTAACCATGGGACAGGTTCGATACACAGGGCCCAATCCCAAGTTTGGCATGCAGTGGGTGCAAGGCCCAGCCACAGCCCGGCAGGTTGTCCAGGCTCTCCACCCACAGAATGCTAGTTTCCAAATGAGAAAGGTAGGACCTTACAACAGTAGCCACTAAGGCCCAGCCCTTCCTCTGAAAGAGGAGTTTCCCACACATGCTGGCAATAGCCATAAGGCTTGGTAGACTTGGCCAGGAAATTTCCATCAAATGCTTTTCCAACAGAAAATGTGGTTTCCATAAAAGTGAACTTTTCTATAGGAACATGTGCTTGTGTTAAGTATTAATTATTATAAGAACTTTCTGGTGGGAAAATGGAAACAAAATATTTCATTTTGGGCTGGGTCGACACAAATCAAAATGTTTCAGTCCATCATTTTGGAGCACCTTGTGAGTCTCTGTCTCCTGGAGCTGCCACAATGGCTTACAGGAATTGTATTTAGGTGCCTCATGCCCCCATTTTCCTCTCTGGGCCAGGCTCCCAGGCTGAATTGTAAATTATTGTTACTGATAAGACTCTTGCTACTCTTTGAAATAAAAAGAAAGAAGGAGAATAAATGTTGTTTGACCCCATCTCAGCTATCTTTTGTTTGACAAACAAGCCAATTCACACAGTTTAAGCAGCTGAACTTTGTAAGGTCCTGAATTGTTATTTTTAATTTCCCACTTATAAATGGAAGGTATCTCTTGCAGCATTTTAATGGGAACACCCTCTCTAACTCTCACACTTATTACCCTGCTTTTATTTAGGCATATGGTAAAAAGCAGGCATTCTTGCAAACTAATAATCATTAGTTTAGCCACATGATCAGTGCTGAAGTGGAGGAGAGATTCCAAATGTCTTTAGTTTAAATTCTCACAAATCATCACGGACACTTGAGCAACAAATCGTCCGCTCCATCTCCCATGTTAGAGGATTACTAACACTAACAATGCACAGTAGAGAAGATGGGGAAATGGTATAAATCTTTAAAGTAATATATTGCATAAAATCCTCAGACAAGTTTGCTAGTGACAGATGGAAGCTCTATTTGCTCCTTTTATATTGTGCTAGAAGTGAGCATCATTTAGGGAAAAAGAAAGAATGAAATAATCAAATTCGTTGTCATTTTTCTCTCCATTTCCCACTTTGAGACAAACTGGAATTAAATCTGCCTGCCTTTGAGAAGTAGATCTCCTCACAAGCACTGCCAGTCAATCTGCATTTGATACCAGCACTCAATACAACTATTCTGGTGGAAATGTCAAGGTGTGCCAGCAGATTGTCTACACTTGATTCTGGCTGTTTTTTAAGTTGGGTTATAAATGCCCTGAAAATACATAGAAAAAGAAATCATGATTTGCCCATCTTGACCAACAAAATTAGGACATACAAGCCAACACTGACTTCAGACAATCACTGCTCTGGTGTGTGGTTACATCACTCACCCTTACACAGCTATGCTCCCTGTGGCACACAGAAACTCTTTGCCATCACAGAGGTATTTGTCTTGATGGTTGAAAGCTCTCCTAAGTCTAGTTGTGTTATGGGCCAGGCTCATTTTTAATGACAGATTTATAAAAAAAGGTAAATCTTCATTATTACCTTTGACATTCACTCCAGTTACATGAACACTCTATTGTTACAACTATTATTATTTAAACGCCTTGAAACTGTATGTTGACAATTCTAGCATGTTACAAACATTAAACCATGTAGCTTAACATTCTCCTAACATGTGAGGCAAGTAAGTAGCATTATTCCCAATTGATGGATGGTGAAAGTGAGGCTCAGATATTTAGGGGAGGGGGTGATTCAACACCCATGACAGTCAATGGAAAAACTCCCACCGGCTTCAGTGAGATTGGAATGAGCCCTAAGTGATTTGTCCACAGTCAGAGAGGAGTTCTAGGCAGAACCGGAGATAAAACTCAAATCTTGCCACAGAATCCAGTGCCTTAACCACAAGACCTTCTTTCTCCATCTCTATGTTACAATGTTACATATATACAAATCCTGTTCCTGTTCCAAAGTCACAGAAGGCCCTGAACACGGAGCTGATATGTGGCAAGAGGTCTGCACAGAGGAGTTGCACCTATGCACAACATGAAGCTCTGTTCCACACACAGGCTTTGGAGGACTAGTGTGTACTGTGGTTTTAAGACTAGTGCTAGTTGCAGTGTATAGAAATAGGGCAGTATCCCTTCAAATAATTTGCAAGCCCTCTAATCACACTCACCATGTTCTATGTTTTAGAAGCTACCTGAAACCAGCAGAGTGTGTTTAACTAGGCTTTGCATGTTGTGTGTATGTTTAGTTGACAGGACTCAGGACTCAGCCATGCCCAAGTGGTTTTGTTGCATTGTTCTGTCATGTAAAGAACTTCTCCTGGGGGAATTCTGAGCCATTGCACAATGCAGAATTTTGCAGAAATTAATGTTGTGCGTGCAGAATATCCTTTTTCCCTCCACAGAAATGGGCTGCAGAGCTGCTGGCCAACACTAGGGGCCACTGGACCTGGCAGAGTCCAGCTCACAGATATAAGACAACCCCGGGGAGGGGGAGGGAACTGCAGGGTTCCCAGCAGCTGCAGTTCCCGGCACGCCCTAAAGGAAGGAGGCAGCAATGCAGAGGCAACTCTTTGCAAGCCTGGGACCCACCATTAGGCTGTTTCTCCCTCTGGATCCCTGTGCTCTGGTGGGTAGTGGGTGTGAATGTCTTGGCTGGGGGGAGGCGTGGCTGGGCTCCGGGGGATAGAGGGTGTGAGGGTCTGGGTCGGGGGGCATGGCTGGGCTCTGGGGGGTAGAGGGTGTGAGTGTCTGGGCTGGGGGGGGCAGCGGCTGGGCTATTGTGGGGAGGGGATGTGAGTATCTGGGCTGGGGGGGCACAGCTGGGCTCTGAGGGGATAGGGTTGTGAGTGTCTGGGCCAGAAAGGGCCCCACACCTGGGCTCTGGGGGGGACAGGGTCGTGAGTGTCTGGGCTGGGGGGGGCCATGGCTGGTCTCGGGGTGGGAGGAGGTGTGACTGTCTGAACCCCTGGCTGGGCTCTGGGGGGGAGGGGGCAGAGAAACAGGAACTGGGTTGTTGTAGGGGTTTTTTTAACTCTCTGCTCCTGGGGGAATTATTGTGTGTGTCTGTATCGTTACAGACATACTTGCTGACAGGTATTTTGAAATAAGTGAAAGTGGCCTGGTTATTTTGACAAAGTTTGCAGAATTTTAAAATACTGTGTGTAGAATTTCTAACTTTTTGGCGCAGAATTCCCCAGAAGTAAAAGAGGGAAAGGCATAACACTGGTGAATCTTCATGATGAGTTAAGGGCAGAAAAAACCTCCTGGCCCAGGCCAGCAGAAGCAGAAGCAAGCAGCTGCAGCAATTACAGCTACAACACAGGGAGGGAGCAGTGTGTGTGGAGGGGGAGAAGGGATGATGAGTCCCAGTCCCTCCCAGGTACAGCCACAGCACAAGGAGAAAAGGGGAAAGATGAGGCCCAGATGGGCTTCACCTCTCCTGTCCAAGCAACCTAGACCTTTGAAAAGGGAAATCTCCATAGGGCACATGGGGCCACATAGCCTTCCTCCTTCCCCACAGCAATGTGACTCTGGGGAAGAAAGAAACTGCTAGGAGCAGAGAGGAGCAGCTGCAGAGAAGGGCCCTTTGAACACTAGTAACATCACCACTGTCATGTCCGACTGCTTTCTACAGCAATGCCATGTGCTGACTGGCTGTTTGCACCAAACCCTTCCCGCCCTTACTAACCTCTTCTGCCCTCTCCTGTTCCTCCAAACCCCAAAGTGCAATATCCTCTCCCCGTTCTTTTGTCTTTGTCTGCAAACAAACATAACCCTACCCAAAAAATTATAAAACAAAAATAAACAAAGGGCGGCACTATAATGCTGTTTGCAGAACATCACACTGTGCGCTGGGCTTGCATGATGTCTCCCCTTCCTCCATCAATTAGCTCTCGGGGCAAGGACTGTCCATTACTCTACATTCGTACAGTGCCTGGCACAAAGGGGCCCTGACTTCAGGTGGGGCCGCTAAGTGCTACTCTAATACAAATAAATAACAGTAATAATAATAATTTTTTTATCCACTGGGAAATAAACTTGGGCCCCTGAGGACCAAGGGAAGTACAGCAGCAGACACTACCATAGGCACTGACTCTGGCAGCCCTCCTATCAGCTCCCTGCTAGCGCCTCCCGCCCACTGGTGGGCCCTGTGGATCAGCACTTCCCCCTCCCTCCTTGCACCTCCTGCCTGCCACAATCAGTTGTTTCGCAGCTTGCAGGAGGCTGGGGGAGGAGGGGGAAGGAATAAGGACGCAGTGCGCTTGGGGGCGGGGGCAGAACTGGGTGGGAAGAAGTGGGGTGGGGGTGGAGCAGGGGCGGAAAGAGGCATGGCTGGGTGGGGTCCTGGGGGAAGGGGTGGAGAGGGGTGAGTCCTGGGGTAGAGCTGGGGGTCGAGCACCCCCTGGCACTTTGGAAAGTTGGTGCCTGTGGACAGTACTACTGCAGCCCTGAGACCTTACTGGGTGAGATTCCTTTCTCATCCATCTGGTCTTTACACCTCTGCAGTGCAGAACCACTTATTTTCAAACTGCACTGGAGAAAGGATTTGGCCCATAGACGGGTCACTGTCACTAGGCATTCATTAAGTCATAAATCTGATGTTTTTATAACTATGACTACAGTAAAATACATTGCATTTTTATTGCACCTTTGATCTGAGAATCTCTAAGCACTTTAAAATAATTAAACAATCACTGTTTGGGAATAATGGATTAAGTATATAAACAGAGATGTACAACATTTTAGGGTTTGCTGAGGTGACCTAGCCTCGACCAGATGTTACCATACATTCTGAATCCCAGCATCCCATTACAAACCAAAGAGCACTCCATCTATAAATGTAACAGCTGCAGCCACAGAAGTCACATCTGGAACAGCTTTAAAAAAAGAACTATTTCTTTTAGAATAATTTTTTTTTTATTAAAGGGCCTTGCAGGTACTCAAATTTTAATGCAAGGTTTCATGTAGAAGTCTAATACTGTATATACATACACCATCAAAGTGGTTGTGTGTATGTTAGCATAAAGTGGGTATGACATAATAAGTCAAAACAATGTGCTTGGCTACGAGGTAATATTGCTGTCAAGAGGCAGCCTTGTGAAGCACCAGCATAAAAGAGTTTGTCAGCTAAGGAACAGGGCTGACAGTGACCAACTGCAGCAGGGAACAAAATGAAGAGGAGAACTAACTATTTGCACCAATGGCATCAGGGATCAAGGTCTGGAAGAAAACAGGGATTTCATTTCTAACATAAGGAGTGGTTGCTCAAGTCAGTGGTAAGTAATAGCAGTAATACACACCTGCTGAAGAATATTACCTGCACAAAATGACTTTCCTGTCTGAGATTGACAATTCAGGTACTCTCCTTTTGTTCTCATTTACTTGCAAATAATGGTTCCCTTGCATGCCTACCAAACAATATTTATGGTGGACTGGATATATAGCTCTCATTAGGAAGTAGTATTTGCTCTAAATTGGGCTATTTGTGACTCTACACCTCAAATTTCACTCATCCCAGATCGGAAATGCACTAAAAGCACATTATTACTGCTTAAGATGTAAACTACTATGCTGAAAAATATCGTTTTTTACTTCCGGCGAAAGAAGTTAAAAATTAATGGTTTGTTGAGACTAAGGTGAATAGTAAACAGAAATTCCTTGTGACCATGTGTGGGCTATTCTCAATCGATAATGAGGTTATACTTGCTAATAGATTAATTACTCTTTTTCCTCTATCTTAATTTATTTTACGCTTTAAGATACCAACATGTCCAGTGACCACTATGGATGTGATAAACAAGAAACACAATAAAAGCTATTTCTTTCTGACAAAAAAAAAAAAAGAAGCATTCCCAGTAATGCATTTTTGAATCCAGCATACCTTCTCCTAATGAGGTTTCAGCATGCTATAAATAACACTAATGAGACTTTGTCTTGCCCATGTAATATATTTCCTTAATATAGCTTTACATTTTCTCTTGTTACGTGGAAAACTAACAGTCAAAGAAAGAAATGTCCTCCGTAGGACATTAAAAGCAAAAGTACAATTAAATACAAATGAGTTCAGTAATTTAATTGCACCATTGTCATTTTAAGAAAATCAGGAGAAAAGTAATGTCTTTTTTTCTATCAGTAAATAATAAAAGCGCTGAGGAAACTAGTTAATATTTAAATAAACATTATTATGGTTATGGGTGATGGTAAAGATACCTTTTATTGCTATGTAAATCCTGTGTTTGTTAATGAACAGATAGTTTGCTGCTTCAGAATGTATATTGCTTTAAATATCAGTAGCATCATGTAGTCATTTAAATATAACTTTATAATGAAACTGTAGCTCAAGCTAACTACTAGGTAAACACTTACAGCAATCTTCATGTCCTAACATCCTATGAGCTAAACACAATTTTTCATGAAGAAATTTAATTTTTCTGCTGAAAAATATAGTTTTATCAAAAACGATGTTTGTTTGTATGGAAAAATGACAATTCTGAACAAAAAATTGATTTTCGTACAGGAAAAATTGAAATGAAAAATTTTGTTTTGAATTGAAGTGTGATTGAAATTGTCATTTTTTCTTTTGTTTTGTTTTTAACTTAAAATCTGAAATGAAACATTTGAAATCAAAATTAATTTAATGTGAATTCAAAATTTTCATTTCAAATTAGTTCAAAACTTCCCGTGGGAAACAATTTTTTCTATCAAAACATTTAAACAAAAAATTTTGATTCAAAGTTTCTGGTGAGAAAATTCTTGTTTTTCTGGGTTTTTTTATAAACTGCATTCTATGTCCTTGTAAAATATCAGGGTTAGAAGGGACCTCAGGAGGTCATCTAGTCCAACCCCCTGCTCAAAGCAGGACCAATCCCCAATTTTTGCCCTGGATCCCAAATGGCCCCTCAAGGATTGAACTCACAACCCTGGGTTTAGCAGGCCAATGCTCAAACCACTGAGCTATGCCTCCCCCCTGCAACTATAGGTCCTGCTACATCTCTCGTCATTAAAGAATTAACACACACACACACATATATATATTTATTTTCACTATGTATGTTTACACAATGCTGATCCATTTTATCTCAGGGCAGTTGCATGAATTTACCATCAAAATGCTGAAGATCCTGTGTGACATCAATGCTATACTAAAATGATTGTTTCCCCAAGAATGACTTTACTTTCTACAGTTTGTTAAACAGTGTTATCACATGGGGAGTTTTACCACTACATTAATGGGAGCAGAATTAGGCCATCATTTAGCACTTTTGAAAATCTCACCTCTAGTGGCTAAGTTTAATAAACATTTTAAGCTACATTGTGCCCTGATACTACTTAAAAACTGCACTTCTATGTCAGCCCAATGGTCCATCTAGACCCACATCCTGACTTCCCGCAGTGGCTGGTGCCAGATGCTTCACAGGGAATGAACAATTCAGGGCAATTATCGAGTGATCCATCCCAAAATCCAGTCTCAGCTTCTGACAGAGGGTTTAGGGACACCCACAGCATCGGGTTGCATCCCCTGGTCATCTTGGTTTATAGCCACTTATGGACCTATCCTCCATGAACTTACCTAATTCTTTTTTGATCACAGTTATACTTTTAGCCTTCACAACATTGCACAGCAGTGAGTTCCATAGGTTGATTGTGTGTTGTGTGAAGAAATACTTCCTTTTGTTTGTTTTAAACTTGCTGCCTATTAATTTCATTCAGTGACCCCTGCTTCTTGTGTTATGTGAAGGGGTAAACAACACTTCCTTATTCACTTTCTTCACACCATTCATGATTTTATAGACCTCTATCATATCCCCCCTTAATCGTGTCTTTTTTAAGATGAACAGTCCCAGTCTTCTTAATCTCTCCTCATATGGAAGCTGTCCAGTATCCCTAATCTTTTTTGTTGCCCGTCTCTGAACTTTTTCCAATTCTAATTTTGAGATGGAGCGACCTAAACTGCACGCAGCATTCAAGATGTGGGCATACCATAGATTTATATAATGGCATCATGATATTTTCTGTCTTATTATCTCTCTCTTTTCTAATGGTTCCTAACATTGTTACCTTTTTTGACTGCTACTGCACATTGAACAAATGTTTTCAGAGAACTTTCCACAATGACTCTAAAGTCTCTTTCTTGAATGGTAACAGCTAATTTTGTACATCTAGTCAGGATTATGCTTTCCAATGTGCCTTACTTTGCTTTTATCAACACTAAATTTCATCTGCCATTTTGTTACCCAGCCACGCACTTTTGTGAGATCTTTGTAATACTCTGCCGTCAGCTTTCGACTTAACTATCTTGAGTAAATGTGTATTGTCTGCAAACTTTGCTACCTCACTGTTTACACCTTTTTCCATATCATTTATGAATATATTGAACAGCACAGGTCCCTGTGCAGATCTTTCAGAGACCCTACTATTTACCTCTCTCCCACCACTTATTCCTATCTTTTAATCAGTTACTGATCCATGAGAGGGCCTTCCCTCTTATCCGATGACTGCTTAATCTTCTTAAGAGCCTCCAACATGGGACGTTGTCAAAGGCTTTCTAAAAGCCCAAGAACAAGATAGCCACTAGATCACCCTTGTGCACGTATTTGTTAACCCCCCTCAAAGAATTCAAATAGATTGATGAGGCAAAAGCTATGTTGACTTTTTCACAACATGTTGTGTTCATCTATGGGTCTGATAATTCTGTTCTTTACTACAGTTTCAACCAAATTCCCTGGTACTGAAGTTAGGGTTACTGGCCTGTAACTGCCAGGATCAACTCAGGAGCCTTTTTTTTTTAAATTTCCATTAGCTATCCTTCAGTCAAAGTGGTAGAAAGGCTGATTTTAAATGATGGTTACATACCACAGTTAGTAGTTCTGCAATTTCATATTTGAGTTCCTTCATCACTCTTGGGTGAATACCATCCGGTCCTGGTGATTTATTACTGTTTAAATTATCAATGCATGAAAATGCAGAGGAGAAAGAGAAATAAGGGCCCTCCCATATGGCTGTGTAGGACCTGCCTGATTAAGGCTGCGTAGGACCTGCCTGATTATGGCTGCAGGTGTGGATGGGGAAGTAGGGACTGTGCATCCAAAACTCCCCTTCTTGAAGAAGCGGATGGAGCCATAGCTCTCCACTTCCACACGCTGGCTAGAGGAACTGGATGGTCCCACTGGGATGAGAGGGACTATGTTATACCCCCAAAAAAGGTTTATAACTTACTGCCACCATGCATGCATGAATAACAGTCAAAGGGACATGGCACATCCCTGATGCCATCCAAATTCTGTAAGGTGCCCCAGATCCTCTCACACACCCCATCCCTCACCCCAATTAAACAGTGCCCCAAGTTTCCAACTCCATGAAAAACAAGCCTGAGCAGGATTTATCAAGCTCCAGTGCTACAGTGCTGCCTGAAATTCTATGGAGTGAGGGAATGGAAAGTTAGTAACACAAATCAACTTGAAAGCGGCAGGAGCTGAGAGAGCATGCCTGGAAATGCTATGCTAGCAGCAAGCAAAGTGATAGCATGGAACTATTGTGATATTAGTCCACTTCCATTCCAGACTTTCAAAAATTGTAGGTTTTCATCTGAAAATTGGACTATTTGTTCAAAAGCAGTTTGACCTTTTTTAAGCAAAAAGAAAAAGAAAAGAAGAACTTTGCACGTTTTTCTCAAAACACACCCCTGTAAAAAAAAATTGGAAAAAACATCAGATCCTGAGAGTTTTTTATGCAGCCACCATAGTGATTATCATCACAGATCATATAGATGCAACTGGACAGTTTTGCCAGATGTTTGTGCAGTTCCCAAGGGTTGTTTTGGAAGTGGGAGTGAAAGCTGGAAATGGTGCATCAAACAAAGCCCTGTTCTGCTTAATTTCATTGACTTTTTATTTAACTCCAACCAATGAGGGATCACAGTACAGGATCTAACTATTAGCAGACAGAATTATAGAGATGTTGATTTTCTGCGATTCCATGGTAACCTGCTTATGTGGGTGTTTCCTGAATGCTGTCGGGGACTCTGATAGTGAAAAGCACGTCATAATTTAATATACAAGATCAAACAAGGACCAGTGTAAACAATTATGCAGGAAGGAAAATCTATCGAGGTACATGAAGGGAATGGAGAACAGTCCAAGGTCTTCTGTCTCTGTGAGAGCAAGCACGATGGATGTTAATGGTGTCAAACATCATTTCATATCCACTCAATCGGCATTTCTATAGGACTGCCAGAAGGATCATTTTGGAAAGCCTTGTTTAGACACACATTGGTCAGTGATCTGGAGGTAGTACTGTACTACAATCTCATGAGGCCGATTAATACTTGTTTGGAGCAGCAACCACACTTTGTCAAACTACTTTGGCTCACCCCTAGTCTCACACTGACTCAGGAAAAAAATCCTGAAATTTCACTGACACTGTTTATTACACATCCTCTTTATTTCCACAAGACATGGCTACAGATGTCTTTATGGGAGCTACAGATGTCTTTATTTTTTATTCTGGCATACACTGCTGTCCTTTAAAGAATGTGTGATCACTAGGAAAAAAGTAAGGATGAAATCCTGGCCCCACTGTAGTCAAGAGGAGTTTTGCCATCAACTTCAGTGGAGACAGAATTTCACACTGCATCTATTCTGGTTATCTGTAGAACATTCAATAGTGTTGGCATCCTGGCTGTAATAAACAGGCCATGAGCTATATATGCCTTAAAAACTAGCACTTTACTCCTATAATTGACAATGCCAGATGGTTTGATTCTGCTTTCTCTTATACTCGCAGAAATCAGAAGTAACTCCACTGAAGTCAATGGAGTTACACTGGTGTAAAATGTGATGTAAGTGACATCAAAATCAGGCTGAAACTTTAGCACTTTGATTTGCCTGCACACTAAAGTCTGAAGATCACAATACAAGAAACAGCTACAGGTCACACAAAAAATAGGACTGCCGCATAGTTTCATCAATTTTAATGCTTGAACTGGTTAAAAGATTGCAAAACGGTAAACAGGCATAGTTCATCTTCAAGTATATAGGCTGTAGTGTTCTTTGCTTGTGCTGACATCCCTGCCTCTTTTTAATTTCAGATTGAGACAACACAAATATATCATTCTATTCCAATTGTTTTAGTCAAAGCCTGACAAAAGGCAAAAAACATACTAGTGGAACTTTTTTGTATATAACGCCATAGAATTTTACCTTTTCTAGGCCATGGAATTTTGATAAACTTAAT
Organism: Eretmochelys imbricata; assembly: GCF_965152235.1. Taxonomy (NCBI): domain Eukaryota; kingdom Metazoa; phylum Chordata; order Testudines; family Cheloniidae; genus Eretmochelys; species Eretmochelys imbricata. Next base: position 110,651,857 of record NC_135575.1, on the reverse strand, counting down.
ACCTTTCAGATGAAGTGCCTTATTTTCTGTTCTGACGTATATAATGATCCCTATATATATATACACACACACACACACTATATAAAAACCAATAAAAATCGCTTTTCAGTTCAGAGATTGATGCCACATCAGTATCCATCTATAAACATGACATACTGGTGTGATATTAAAAATTGAACACTGTGTAATCAGTAATACTCCCCCCATATATGTAGAATATTAAATAGAGGTAAATGCAATGTAATATTTTACAGTCAATTCTGCTTATTAACATGTTAGGAATAAAGGACCATAATCTGAAAAATGTCCATACAATCTAAAAATATCCAGGATGGACAACAAATTTGTCCTTATTCTGCTCTTAATAGAAGGTGTTTCTTGTGTAGCACCAGTGATGATCTATCAAGAGGATAATCTTGTATAGTCAATTAATTCCTTTATCAGGTATTTATTTGTGAAGAATTTCAATGCATGCTGTTTTAGCATAAATAGGTGTAGAACATATGTTTTCATTTAATACATTAATTCATACAGTTTTTAGTTTAATAACAGGATAATTAGTCACTAGCATGCAGGAAATACAGTAAGTTTATCCCTGTACCAATATTTGTTAACATGCCCTCTCTGTTTCTGGGCATCAGATAGGACTTTTCTTTCAGGACAGGGAATATGTAATTAGGTGTTTTTGGAAAATTTGAAGTTTGTTGCATTCCTTAGCTAGCTGACACAGTTTTTCATATTTTCATTACAAATAAGACTTGATGACATTGTCTATGGCACTAAAATCAATGCATAGTCAGTTTCATCTGACAAATGTGATAGCATACAAAGTTCATCGTATTACAGTTTTGTAAACTTAAGGGGAGTTCTGCAGATTCATTGAAAGGAGAACATACCTTACAGTGGATTCTAGCTTTTAACACTGAATTTCAGTCTAGTGCTTTTTCATTCAAGCTGCTGATAATTTAGAATATTTCAGATCTAAAATTAGTTCTATCCTTAAAACAAAAGGGTTTACAAGTTGGAGGAAAAACAAACATATTAAGGAAAATAAGATTTAGGAATAGAAGAATATCAAGGAGAGTTCAGCTTTGGTTTGATAATTGATCAACATGGAGCATGGATACTCATCTGAACAAAACATCTGAACAACTTATTGAGTTGGTAGGAATGTTCTGGAAAATCCATGAGAAAAGACTCTGATATTTCTTATATTTTCTGCTTTCAATTTGGCTCTTTCAGGATATTTCATTACTCCCAAATTCTATCAGAAACCTAGAACTATACAAAAATGAGGGTGAAAAAAAGATATGAAAAATTAACTGGATATTTTAGAACCTTACAAGAAGGCCCAGTTTTACATTATCCCTAAAAAGGAGCAAGCTGTGTGAGAGGATTCTTACCAGCCCCCTTATACACATGCACATATACAGTTTTGTTAAGAAGGAAAAAAGATTCCACATACAGTAAAAAGAAAAGGAGTACTTGTGGCACCTTAGAGACTAACCAATTTATTTGAGCGCTGTAGCTCACGAAAGCTTATGCTCAAATAAATTGGTTAGTCTCTAAGGTGCCACAAGTCCTCCTTTTCTTTTTGCAAATACAGACTAACACGGCTGTTACTCTGAAATCCACATACAGTATAGCACAAATAAAGGTGGCATATATATACTCTGAGGAATAAATTATATTTATGAAAATAAACCAATACATTCATATTAATTCTTTTATATGTGTCTGTATTTAATTGAGAACCCCATTTTGTTTCAGGTGCTGTACCTCGGATTGTAGTCTTCATTTTGGAGTGGGACTGTCATGTTGTATTGCAGCCTCCTTTATGGATCAGAGCATCCATTTTGGAACAGGAAATTGATACCTTGTGGAAAGACTAGTCTTGAGAAGCTATAACAGAGCAATCAAGGGCCATCAACAGTGAATGAGTCTTCCCTACTGGAAAAATGGATTTTCTACCAGTAGGGCCATTGACTTTGACTCTACACAGAAGTCCAGAAGGCCCCTTACTGGTGCACACAGGCAGTTTTAAAGAGTGGTTCTTCTCTAAACAAGGAGTCAGACCAATGCCACTTACTAGAAGACTAGGCAGAGGAGGCAGGAAAGGCTTTCTAGCCTGAGCATGCTGATCAAACCCAGGACTCACAGGAGGAGCAAGATCAGACTTTGCGGGATGTGTTCAACACTGTTGTTTTTCAAAGATGTGTCATGCTTGCATGTGCTGTGTTTGTAAAGTGTGTGTGGTTAAGGAATTCCGTTGCTATGCTTGAGTTCCTTGGTTTCCTTCCGCATTCTTCCTGAAAAGTTTAATCAAGGAAACAGAACTCCACATCCAAATGGACTCTGGGGGAACATATCTAAGCAGTTGGGGACATAGAAAGGCTGTGGCACTGGTTCCATGGTCTAAGGCAGCCAGACTGTGACGTCCCACGGCCGCTGAGGGGTGATTGACTTGGGGTCTGTGCAGGGAGTGTGCCAGAATTAGGAACAGTGACAAGTTACTACTCAGACCCAGAGGGCTTAGAAGCACATAGGATTCAGCAACCACTAAGCTCTACTCACAACACACTGGTGTCTGCCCAGAAATGGGGACTGGGCCAAGTTCTGATAATGTCATCAATACATAATTTCAAGATCACATTTCATCCACAGAAAGGTTGTTCTTGTTTTGGTTTATTTTTAATCAAAGGCTAACCCAGCAAATATTATGTTGAAAACTGTGGCTGTTACTGAATTCTAGAGAAACAGACTTCACCTACACGAGAAGTGACTTGCTCTCAAGAAAGGGGGGGGAAGCAGGAACAGTACTCAGTGACTCAGTGACATTGAGAACTTAGCACAAGGTGAGAAAAATATGAAAAGGGACATGCAGATGCTTAGTAGAGAGAATGACAACATCTTACTGCAAAATAAATTACTAATCAATATCTGATACCATGCTGACTGTCCAGTGTGACTGTAAGAGTTGTATTAAATCTGTGATTTTAGACATTTGAAAGGAAAACTACATCTTTTACATTTTACTCATGCTTTGTATTCGGGAGTAAATAAGCTTGCTGATCACCTCACAGCCTCAGATTTATGGTGAACACAAAAGAGCTGAGGAATTTTAGAAATCCCTCTTAGCTCCTGCAATTACTCAAAATAAATAGTTTATGTCCCTATCTAGAAGGTAAGAAATCTATACTCTGACTTTACTGAATCATTAAGTTCTGGTTTGTACTCAATAACACCAACTTGCCTGGCTCTTCCTTAAAGTCAGTGGATGCTATCCTAAAAAGGAAAATTACAGATCTTCCAATACCTGCATTTTCAGTGCAAAAAGAATCACTTAGCAGTCAGGAAGCTTTGGAACTAATTTTCCAAATTCAGTTATAGCATTTTACAAGTACTAAATCATTAATTCTTGCAATAATTTTGGGAGTTAAGCATGTATTACTGTTATCCTCATTTTGCAGCATAGGAAACTGAGGTAAATAGATTAACTGATTTGCCGATGGCCACAGAGGAAGTCAATGTAAATGCTGGGGGTGAAACTCAAGAGTTTCCATTTACCAGTCAGACGATTAGCCCAGTGCTCTCTAGTTTTAATGACAGAGTGTCTGATTCTCCACTGCCTTGCACCTTATGTCTTACATCCACCTTGTAAATCAACATATAAGGTACAAGGTAGCCAAGAATTGGCCCCGCAACATATAACTTCCGGGATTTGGGGACTGATTCTACTGTCAGTGACACTGGTGTAAATTGGATGCACCTCCATTGTTTTAACTGGTGTCAAAATCAGCATAAGTAAGATCAGAACAGGATACTCAGGTTCAAAGCAGAAGAAACATTAATATTTCAGCATTGGGCCAAGACTGCCCATACACATCTCTAGATGTCATCCAACTGATTGGATTGTTTCCTAGAATTTTTTTTTTTAATGGAGAAATTTGATCTTCATCTACCACTGCCAGAGTCAGCCCTTTACTTAATAAAAGATCTCAGGGTGTAGAAATATAATCAATTCACATTAAGTATTGATTTCTAAACAATGTAGAATTAAGTTAGACATTTACAAACTGTAAATCACTGTTGTTCAGTATGATTCATCATCAACTACAAGGCAATAGATGAGACCATTGATAGCCTGAGAATGAGGTAATAGATTCCCAGCAAGCTGGGTAGGGCACTCCCAAAAAAGCTTAAATATCTGAGGCAACCTGGTATGTGAAGAAAGCAAGCACTGAAACAAAACGGACCAAAACCTGCTTCTTACATTTTCTCCAGACTAAGATAGCCATCTATTTGCAGGCCAAATTCCGTAGTAAGTCCAGAGTAACTCTTCTGGAGTCAGTGAACTAATTTACACCATAAATAAGACTAGAATTTGGCCCTCTCTTTCTAGCATGTCACTTATATAGTGCTTTGCGCATACAGAATGCTTTACAAACAGAACTAATCTTCATAACTGTCCTACAAATCAGGTATGTAAGTACTGTATTATCTCAGTTACACAGATGGGGAAAGAGAGGCACAGAGAAGACCACAGAGCTTGCCTGTGGCAAGGTCAGTAGTAGAATCCATGTCTCCCGACACAGACAGTCATTTTAATCGCTAGATGATGATGCCTCATCTATCTGAGATATTTCTAAGGTGCCCATCACCATGTTCATTTTATCTTCCCCCATGCTTGATGCAGTGGGATTTCTGATATTGGCACTGTTAAATTTTTCATGTGCCTCACTCTGTGAATGTTTAGCTTCAAGGTTGGTGTTCATTTCATTTTTTAAAATAGTTTACTTGGTGAGATGCTGTCCATAGCCAGGGTCACTGTGAATGAAACTCAAGCCATTGGGGTGAGTCAAGAGCTCTTCTTGAAACCATCCCAGCAAAGTAACAAAGGACTGCAGGAGGAATCAGGACTGTGTTCAAGATCATGCCTCTTCAGCAAAGCAAGGAGAAAAAGTGTAATCTTGTAGTTAAAACAGATTACTGGGAATCAGGAAACCTGGGCTGTGTTAGTATCTATGCAACAGACTGAGTTCTGCAGAAATAATCTTAGATATACAGACTGACCTTGAGTAAGTCACTTAGGAGCCTAAATCCCACTGACTTTCAATCAGACTTAGGTTCCTAAGTGCATAAATCACTTTTGAAAACTGGGACTTTGGTTATAGGTAAAATGTTCAAAAGCACTGCTTTCTTCCTCAGTTTCCCCACTTATAGAGAGGGATAATATTACCTGCCTGGCATGGGTATTGAGACACTTAGTTCATTAATGCCTGAAGCACTTTCAAGATCCTTGGATAGAAAGTATAAAAATACAAAGTAGCATCATAAAGCAAATGGACAGGTAAAGAACACAGCTGTTTTTGCATTTGCTTCACTGCCTGATAACTGAATATTGAGGGATCCCAATCATATCAGAGATACATTGAGGTGGTGATGAGATGTCAAGAGACATTCACTATTGCAACCACATTTAAAACAGTAACAGATTTGGGGGTCTTAACATATACCTCCTTCCCCTCTCCCCTCCCCCCCCCCCCCAATTCTAGCCTGATGACCGTATTTTTAACAGCAGGATGGGTTAATGATTCTTTTCTCGCTCATATATAAAATATATAAACATTAGCGTCTCATCTTTTTTTGGAAACAGAGCGATGACCATCCCAAATTTCCAGATGAGACACCCAGGAAAATGTTTTTAAGAAACACAAACAGTTATCAGTACTTAAACATTCCAGACTTCCATTAATCTGCAAATACATTAATGCAAGAAAGAAAGAAGAGTGTGATGTTGGGAAGAAGGCTGCCTTCGATTTATCGCTGCTGTACAGACGTGTCCTGAAAAGAGAACTACACAGAAAACCCAAATTTAGGAACAGCCTTATTACATGTATATCAGTGGAAGTTATTTACTGAGTTGGTCCATGGGACTTTCCAGAATCTCCCGTGGTATAAGGATTGGCCAGCCAATCAAGAGGCAGCAGTGAAGTTGAAAGGACACATCAATTGTGATGGTATTGCAAATGGACTTTTGCTGCTTCATGGATGCGTTCCTTCAGAAGCAAGAAAAAACCCTATTTTCCACTCTGCTGATTGCTGAGCACGTTCCTTATATACATTGTACCATGGCAATAAGGGCTATTGTGTACCATACAGAGATACCTTCTCCATTTCAGAACAACAGACTGTTGTGAGTAACAAAAATAGGAAGGGTTTGACAAATTGCTTTCAAATAATCTGCCCAGTGTCAATAAAAAGCTACAGACATCATTTGCTTTTAAAAATATATATGTACAGGGCCAGCTTCTCAACTGGTGCAAATCAGTGCAGCTCCTTAAGAATGGAAACAAGGAAGGCTGGCTAGCTTATTTTACTGCAAGAAAAAAAGGGAGTAGTTGTGTTTTGGTTTTTTATAGGGATACATCAAAGTTACACAGTTCCCAAAAGGGTAAACAAAGTCCTCTCCTTTCCCAGCTGTACACTCTGAGGTGTGCTCAGAAAGGTGATATAATTTTGGTAGATAATACAACCAGTATTTTACAACGGACTATTTGATTTAACTTGTTTTATGCCTAAAAGATGATGTCCTGGAACTGACTACATAATGGAAATTTAAGAAGGAACGAGGAAGCCTGTTAATAGTACTACTTGCCAAGTAAGGTACAACTCAGCATGAGTAAGAGTGGCAGAATCTAGCCCTATGGAACTCTCATATGCATGCTGTGAGATTTTTGCTGTAGGCTGTTGTTATATTTGGGTTTTCCCATACAGTTCTCTTCCCAAGACATGCCTGTATACCAGTAATAAATCTAAGGTAGCTTTCCCCCACTCCCCCTCAATATTCTAACTTATACAGTCCTGCTTCTTAAATTTCTTATCAGTGGAGCAACTTAATGCCTTATAGTTATGCAGGGAAGGAAATCCCTTCTTCTCCAGATGTGTACTTAGCTCATCTCTCAAGGTAAGAGTGTTTCTCAAGATATGGCATTCAAAGATATCATTTTCTCCTGCGTGGTCAGCTTTGGTCCCTCATTCTGTTCTGTTTTACAGAACTTTTTTTTAGGAGTGTTTTCATTTTCTCCGGTCTGCTTTCAAAGTTTTTATTTTCCTGACCACAAAACTTCTCTCACCAATTGCTTCTGCCTGGATTCAGAAAGCGCTAGCCTAACGATCCTAAAGACAAATTATTCTAGTAAAAACATTTAAAGACACCCATTCAACTCCAGTCTCAATACCTTTACTTGTTTCCTATTCTGCAGTTTAATATACTGTTAGTTCAGCAAGGTGTTCCATGATGACTGTAATAATTATTTTCACAGGGCTCTAAATCAACTGCAGTTACCCACTCCGGAAGTTATAGAATTGGATCGCAGCTCTGCTATGATCCAACCAAACTACCCAACTGAAAAGCTGGCCAGAAGCCTTTTTCTTTAATTATCTGGATCAGGGCTTCTCAGACCCACAGGAGGACACTCCACTTATGCACTCTCCTGCCTCTGCACCTAAAATAATTTTCCAGTGAATCTGGATGGCCATTTTGCAATGAAGAATAAAATCTACTTATCTATATATTTTTAACATAACTTAAAGAGTTACATAAACAAAGAAACCTGTTTCAAACCCACAGCTAACCAGCTGAGTTCCGGGCTCACAGTTGGCCAAACGATCTAGATAAATAAAGAATAAAAAAACCTCTTTGTTGTTCAGGGATTTTAGTCTGATTAATCAAGAACATTATGTCCTTGATCTATCTTTATTCTTTTTGGCTTTTTAAAAACACTACTTGCTTTAAAGGCCACTATGGATGTATGGAAGCTGCCCATCAGCCATCACAGGCCTGACCTACATAAAAGAAATGTCAGGACAGCAGACTCTCTAAGGAATGCTTAGTGGAGTCTCCTTAACTCACTAAAGGCCAGATGCCATATACTGTACGTGGCATGTGTTTACAGGCCGTTCCAAAATGTTCACCAGGAGAGGGAGTGAGCAGCAAAGCAGAACGTGTACAACGAATTCTGATACACCAGGCATTCTGGCCCTGATCCAGGACAGCTCCTAAGGCACTTTGAAATCAACAGGGCAAGTCACACGTGTAAAGTTAAACATGTACTTTAGTCCTTTGCTGAATCAGGTCTGCAGCCCATGACATAGTGTCCCACTGCACTCATGCTTAAATGCAATGGACCCGGTCCTGCAATTAGATCAAATTAGGAAGATCCTGCTTGGAGGGAGTCCCCTGGAAGTCAGTGGGGCACTTGTGTGGGCACAGGGATCTGCCTATACAGAGCAGCTCGCAAGATAGGGTCTGTAGTGACCAGTAATGAACAAGACAATGGAATAAATGTAGGGACTCTTTTTAATGCATTTGGATTGTCATTTCTCTCTCATTTATCAGCCAACTCTCCCTTAAAGCTCAACACACTTTAACTAACTGATTAAATTTTACACAACTTCACATTAAAGTGGACAAAAAAGGGGCAGAAGCCAAGGTTACAAAAACGTTTGGAAATGTTTTTAAAATATTCTTTGCAGAACTAGCAGTCAACAGTTTATCCCCTTAGAAGCAAACAAGAAACAAAATGCACACATTTTTTTTAAAAAAAGATGTTTCTATTGCCTAGTAGAAGGGGGAAAATGATTTACGAATTTCAGCTCAAAAAGTGGCTTGTAGTACAATGACTTTGCCAGGACAACATACCCTGTTCCATACCTAAGTAGTAAAATAGTGCAGAATTGTCAAGTAATATAGCAGCTGCTAACAATGCTGTCACACAAACATTGTTTAGTCAGCAATTGCACCTATGACTCTCTATACTTGATGAATGCTCAGGGTGCCAAATGAAATCTGATACCTTGCTAATGCAAAATGTAGCCTAAATCATGTTGCTTTCTTTCCCCCCACACTGACCTTACATTTAGTGTCTTTCACAGTTAACCTTCTTGCAATTGCAATATTTACCACAATCCTACTTAGCTATTTTAAAGGTATTCAAACTCCATTCCTAGCACTACTGTTAACTGCAGTACACTGCACAATGTATTCTGGTTTTCACAAGACATACAATATGGTTTAAAAAGTACTCTGCTTGTATCTCTGTCACTTGACCTCCCTAATTTATACCAGCAGCCTCCAGTGTGGCATGGATGCTGTCTTTGTTGAGCAGTTGATCTGTGATAGCTAATACATGCATACATTACTGCTGACATTTAAAAACATTCCTAACAGTTTGTGTGAGAACATAGTAAACAGATGCTATGGGATTTTTTTACCCATTATCAGTCATCTCTGAAGACTGCAGTAAAGTGACAAGGTTGTTTGAGACTCTTCGGTCTAACAGTGAGAGATTTATTTTTAATAGAATATTGATATTATGGCACAAAATGCCATTTGGTGTTTACTTTTTTTTCCTAGAGAGGCAGTTTAGCTTTTTTAAGCTTTAGATACCCTCTGTTATATCTACTACTCTATTTTTTATGAAAAAAGTTAGAGACTTTTATGAACTCTCTGATTAAAGTACCTCCATCTGAATGCAGATTAAAAAGTTGCAACACCTGAGAGCACTAACCCAATGAATATTTATATAGAAAAACAGCAGATGAATGCACTTTAAATCTTCAATGCAAGTCTAGTCATGGGGTTTATCTTATTTTAGGGCTTACTTTTTATTAAAATGAATTCTTGCATATTTACACTACAGAAATAAATGTTATTTGCAAGCACAATACAGTAGAAATCTTTCAAATGCATAGCCTTGGTGAAAAGTAAATTCACTCCTCAGACAGATTTATTTCTTTATCAGATACCAGTTTAAGAAGGTTTTTATTGTATTCTATTGGCATAATTTGGTAAACAGCAGATGTATTCATTTTTATGGGCCTGATTCTGATTTCACCCTGAAGCAACTCCACTGACTTAAAAGAGATTACTTGTGATTTATATGGATGTAACGGAGGGAGAACCAGACCCTAAAAGATTTTACATTTCACAGGCAGGACAATTGTGTCCATCTCCTGAGATACACGCTTGCACTGATTTAATAATTTTATTTCTTTATCAGAGATTTGTTTTTAGTGTGCTTTGCCACACAGACAGGATTTGTGAAGATTGATGTGCACTAAAATCATTCTTGCAACAAGTTTATTATTGCAATATATGTGGAGGTTTCAGTGTTTGTATTATAGACTAGTTAACAGTCACTTGGTGCACCTGACTGCTAAAACTACAAGGGAATTCAAACTGTACCTTTAAATTATAATCTGTCCTTTCAGAACACAATCAAACTGAACAAACACTATCCCCTGAACCAATTAGTTCTAAGAATTGTACAGGACTGCCAGGTCACTCTAAATCCTGATACAACCCAGAACAGAGACTCCAAACTTACCTTGGTCAATAGCTGTAGTAAAAGTAAATATTGTCATTGACCCTGATCACATGGCAAGTAAACCACATCAATAGAAAGGGCATATTATTGCAAATGAAAGTAAATGCTAATTTATGTTCTCATAATGAAAGATTCCTGGGTCTTTATGTATATTTTCCTTTATTACTAGAGGTTAAGCCTCTATGTTCACAACAAAGATTTACTAGTTGTTTGAATCAGAAAAAAATACTGGTTAAAGTAGTTCCATCAAACTTTGAACGAATCCTTGATGTATCTTAAATGTTTTTTATAGTCAATGTGATCCTCTGCTCTCTCCAGCTCCTGTGTTATATAGAAAGATGTGTTACAATGTCTCAAAAGCTGTTCCTTTCTTCTTTTATTGTTTTTAAAAAAAGAGGGTAACCTTAGAAATAAAATGTTTACAAATCAGCTCATTGTTTTTTTGTTTTGAAGCTTAAAAACTCCCTTTGACTGCTGCCTTTTTGACATTTTGCACAGGAAATATGTTTGTATGTTCACAGTGTTATTGAAACAGCAATTAGATCACCATATTCCAGCTGTTACAAGGTTTTGTAATGTATTTTCCAATAAACATTTTCAAGAACACAGAACTATTTTACTATAAGTCAAGCAGATACTTTGGAATTTGTTTGTTTAAGCTTTTTTTCCCTTAAGAACCATATTTTCTTGTGTGACATCATATGAAAATTTTTTTTAACATTGCTTCAGTTTGCAGTATTTATATTTCATACAAATGACCAAAAAAGGCAAAATTCTCAGAAGAGGCAAGTGATTTTGGGAGCAATCAATTTTTGAGTGGTCATCCTGAGACATCTTGGGGCCTGATTTTCAAAGAAAGACTCAGACTGAACAACAAAAATTGAGACACTTTTTAAGTAAGTTTTTATCACTTTATCTTTTTAAGTAAGTTTTTAACACTTTCAGGAACTCTTCTTGGATTTTTTTTAGCTCTGCTGTTTTTCTATATTTCCTGTACACATTGTAACATCAATTCTTCTACCTCTAACAACTGCTGTTAAAATCTATCCATCTTCCCTATATTGCCCACCAAAGCATCTACAATCACGTTGGAACACAAAAATTGTAACTTCCACTGATGCAGTAGAACAAGGGCATTACATGCAAAAAGAAAAGGAGAACTTGTGGCACCTTAGAGACTAACCAATTTATTTGAGCATAAGCTTTCGTGAGCTACAGCTCACTTCATCGGATGCATACTGTGGAAAGTTTAGAAGATCTTTTTCTACACCAACATTCCACACAAAGATGGACTACAAGACATCAAGAACACTATCCCCGATAATGTCACGGCTAACCTGGTGGCTGAACTTTGTGACTTTGTCCTTACCCATAACTATTTCACATTTGGGGACAATGTATACCTTCAAATCAGCGGCACTGCTATGGGTACCCGCATGGCCCCACAGTATGCCAACATTTTTATGGCTGACTTAGAACAACGCTTCCTCAGCTCTCGTCCCCTAACGCCCCTACTCTACTTGCGCTATATTGATGACATCTTCATCATCTGGACCCATGGAAAAGAAGCCCTTGAGGAATTCCACCATGATTTCAACAATTTCCATCCCACCATCAACCTCAGCCTGGTCCAGTCCACACAAGAGATCCACTTCCTGGACACTACAGTGCCAGGTCACAAACGATGGTCACATAAACACCACCCTATTCCGGAAACCTACTGACCGCTATTCCTACCTACATGCCTCCAGCTTTCACCCTGACCACACCACACGATCCATTGTCTACAGCCAAGCTGTGCGATACAACCGCATTTGCTCCAACCCCTCAGACAGAGACAAACACCTACAAGATCTCTATCAAGCATTCTTACAACTACAATACCCACCTGCGGAAGTGAAGAAACAGAGTGATAGAGCCAGAAGAGTTCCCAGAAGTCACCTACTACAGGACAGGCCTAACAAAGAAAATAACAGAACGCCACTAGCCGTCACCTTCAGCCCCCAACTAAAACCCCTCCAATGCATTATTAAGGATCTACAACCTATCCTGAAGGATGACCCAACACTCTCACAAATCTTGGGAGACAGGCCAGCCCTTGCCTACAGACGGCCCCCCAACCTGAAGCAAATACTCACCAGCAAGCACATACCACACAACAGAACCACTAACCCAGGAACCTATCCTTGCAATAAAGTCCGTTGCCATCTGTGCCCACATATCTATTCAGGGGACACCATCACAGGGCCTAATAACATCAGCCACACTATCAGAGGCTCGTTCACTTGCACATCCACCAATGTGATATATGCCATCATGTGCCAGCAATGCCCCTCTGCCATGTACATTGGTCAAACTGGACAGTCTCTATGTAAAAGAATAAATGGATGCAAATCAGATGTCAAAAATTATAACATTCATAAACCAGTCGGAGAACACTTCAATCTCTCTGGTCATGCGATTACAGACATGAAAGTTGCGATATTACAACAAAAAAACTTCAAAACCAGACTCCAGCGAGAGACTGTTGAATTGGAATTCATTTGCAAATTGGATACAATTAACTTAGGCTTGAATAGAGACTGGGAGTGGCTAAGTCATTATGCAAGGTAACCTATTTCCCCTTGTTTTTTCCTACCCCCCCCCCAGACGTTCTTGTTAAACCCTGGATTTGTGCTGGAAATGGTCCACCTTGATTATCATACACATTGTAAGGAGAGTGGTCACTTTAGATAAGCTATTACCAGCAGGAGAGTGGGGTGGGAGGAGGTATTTTTTCATGCTTTGTGTGTATATAAAAAGATCTTCTACACTTTCCACGGTATGCATCTGATGAAGTGAGCTGTAGCTCACAAAAGCTCATGCTCAAATAAATTGGTTAGTCTCTAAGGTGCCACAAGTACTCCTTTTCTTTTTGCGAATACAGACTAACACGGCTGTTACTCTGAAACATTACATGCAAAGTTTATCAGATAAATGCTCAGATACAATGGAAGGCTCTCCTCTTCCCTGATCATCCTAGTAGACCTTCTCTGCATCTTTTTCAGTTTGAATTCATCTTTCTTGAACATAGGTGACCAGACTTGTACAAAGTATTCCAGATAAGGTCTCAGCAGTGTCTTGTACAATGGCACTAACACTTCCCCTTGTATATGAACCTGGATACAATGGAGAAAACTGTTACTATATGAACCTGGATGAACGGATGGATGGATAATTAGATCCTCAGATGGTGTCAACTAGAGTATCTCCCTGGAAATCAATGGAGTTATGTTTACACCAGTTGAGCATCTTACCCATAGCATGTACCAGACAGCTGAATTTTGTCCTAACTGAGGAACACGTAAGAGGGTTGGAATCACACTCTTACTTTATCTAAACTACTGTTTGTTCTGTCTTTTTGTCTTGGTTTAGGTAATTAAAAAAACAATACGTTCTTATTTGTACAAGACTTCATTGTGTGCTTACAGATTCATGCATCTGAACATTAAAATGCAACACAACATTAAAATGTTGTGTATGTTTTCTCACTACCTCAGTACTGTGTTATAAGATGCTGTGAAGATTTTTGCTACTCCTGCCTCATGCAAATGATAGAAAACCTACGACCCATCTTTTCGTAAAAGATTGCAAAATGTCTAGTTCTGTATAGAGCCCGTGAATTGCTACTGATCTAATAGATTTATCTTCTATGTTCTGATTGATCATTTTGAATTTAATATACACTGAGGGGATCAGAATATTGATTTTTTTTATCATTATTGGGAGTAACTGGATTCTATCTCCAAATGGCAAGAAAAGCCACTTTTTATCCGGGACTATTACAGGTAAAAAGGGTTAGATAATGAATTGTTCCAAGACACGAGAATATTGTGACAGGCACTAAACATCCTTCTCACTTTCTTACACTATTTCAAGCTTGGTTATCAACCATTTTTCTCTAGTGACAGTTCTAGACTGAAGGATTTTTAATTTGTTTAATATGTTTCCCCTAATCATTCTAATAAGAAAATTATATTTAAAAATCAGCATTTAATTTGTAAATATCTCTCTTTAGATGTACACAAAGTCAATGTATGTAACTATTTTAAAGTCAGGTAAATTAATTTAAATGCTCTTTAGAAACAATAAGTTGTTCTGATATTTGGTGAGGCCTGGAAAATGTGTTGAACAAAATGACTTTGATGGAGTTCTACCAGGGATGGATTTCTCCCAATGTGTCTTCTGCCCTAGGCCCAAGTTTCAAACATCGGGTCAAGATTTCTGAAAGTGACTGGTAATTTTCAGAAAGTGCTGAGCACCTGCCCTCTGGAAAACAAGGCCCTTCAAAGTGTCTTATACTGGGCACACACAAAAATTGATGTACCAAAAATCACTGGTCACTTTTGAAAATCTTGGCCTGGGTACTTAAAGTTAGGCACCAGATTTGAAAATTGTGACCATTTAAGTTTCAAGTGGTTCATATAAACATAACCACACAGTCATTGTGTTCAATGTTGTAAAATGTTACAAAAAATGAACGCAGGTGGGGACAGCAGACAGAGAGATATGAAGGGGAAATTCAGGCATGTGGAACCGGCAAAGCTAGCAGATGGCGATTTGGAATTGCATTCTAAAAAGGACTGGTTAGTCACTGAGGTGAGAGGGAAATGACTTCTCTTCCAGATAGCTGGTGCAGATACAGAAGAAAGAGGAAGCTGGAGATTAACCAGAGGCCAAAATTAGCAATGCAGAGGGAGCAAGTTCAGGTATAGGGAAATACTGTCTGAGATCACTGGGGTAAAGCGAGAATTAAACATTAAATACTTAATAAATACACACTAATGCCAATATTGAATCTAAGTCAAAGACATAGTTAAACAGGTTTATGACATTTAATTGAAAGAGCCACCAGCAAATAATAGTCCGAAAAGGAGTACTATTTTGGTGGGCTTGAAAAGTAGCTGGCAAACAAACAATATGAAGTTCCTGGTTTGCTTTCCATGTTCCAACTCCAGTCCACTGAAAGTCAGAGTTGTCACAAACAAAGGGTGAGACCAGATGTGGGATCACACAGCTGTTTGGAGAAACTTTCATCAAAAAGCAATGGCCCCTTCTTTGGTTGCACCTCCCACTGACAGTATTTAGTAGAACAAATGTTAACACAAGATTAAATAACTGGCACATAGAAATCATAGGCGAGAATTTACTTTCTTCGTTTAGAACAGACCCATGAGTCTAACATGGAGACTAGCGAAAGGGAGAGCAGCAAACACCACCTGAGGTGTAGGCACGACGAGCTGGAGCTGGCAAGTCATTTGTGCCCTTCTTATTCTCACTGAGTATCAGCACAGATCACCCACAGGATGAAAATGTTACAGGAAATGTTATGGTTTTCTGCCTGTTCTTGGAGGGAGCACCCACTCCAGCCTTTGAAGGAGTAGAAAGAAACACTTCTCACTGTGCTTTCTCCCCAGTGCCTCTAGCACCACTTCTCTGTTGGTGCTCCTCCTCCCCCTCACAGCTGGGTTATGCCCCTTAAGATGCATAAGTTATCCCACAGTCTGTAGATATTGTTAAACTGTTGGCATTTGGGGGAGGACCCAGCAGCAGTATGGGAAAATGTCCAACTGCAGTGAACACAGAGCTTGATTTTGTATTAACGGTGAATACAACTTACACACTCTTATCCAACAGCAAAGTTAAGATCTCTTACAAAAGCAGAGATTTCACATTACTAATTATGATTTCTATTCAAGTAACACCTATGAGCCTCAACATTTGTGCCTTGCATTGTAAACACACACAATGAGAAGCAGTCCCTCCCTACCCTGGAAGAGTTAAGACAGACAAAGGGTGGGAAGGAAAACAGATGCAGATAGAGGGGGAGTAACTTGCACAAGCTGATAGAGCTGGTTACTGGAAGAACCAGGATTAGGACGCTCATGTCCTGACTTCCAGTTCTTTGTCGTACCTACAGGACCACACTAATGACTGGGACCAAATTTACTGTTACTAGGAAGATAACTTTAAGGGATAATTCAACTGTTTTTTTTATGGATAGCCTAATAAAAGCAGAGATCATAAAAGGGTCTGTAGATGGTTATATAGCCCTGTGTGAACTGACAAGCTGCAGAGGACAAAAGGCAATGTTTAAAATCTACATGTAGAGATCAAATCTGGGTGTGCTTGAGCACGTGTCTTATGATATGAACTACTGCGTTTCCACGCATGTTCACAATAGGTGGTTTTACAAAACATGAGGTGATGTGCTACGACGCAACTCAGGCCAAGACTGAACCCATAATATGTAAAAGACAGACAGGGTGACTGCCTGGTTGCACTTCAGAAGTGATTTATTATAATTCAAAAGCCCTCAACCAGAAGTGCAAGCATATGAAATTTACAGTAGGCTAAGAGGTTATTTTAAGTCTTCTTCTCATCTTTTGGAAAAGATCTATTGTAAATTCTGTGGCTGACTTCCTGACAATTATGGGACATCACCAAGTTATGGCCATTTCTATCTCCATCAGGTTTTTAAATGATTATTCAGGCTTTTGCCACATCAAGGTTAGATTATTTGCAACTCCCTAGTGATTTACATGTCTAACATTGCATAGTACTTTAGCACAGATAACAAGACACTGTTCTTTGTGAAAAAGGGGTTGTTCTTAACACATTTCACCCACTCTGAAACTACTACCGTGGTTCTGAGTTAAACAAAAGTGTTGATTTTAAAATTACTCTTTTAACCTACAAGGTACTACCTGGCCTCAGTCCAGCATTTCTTAACTTTTTTTGTTCTTGGGTGTACATTCAGGGAAATTTCTCACTTGTCCTAAGATTCACTTGCAAGCCTTATGGAGTAACAGCTTTTACACAATGGTATTCTCTTCCTTTAAAAATGAAGACTGAGATGATAGTACATCTTTTGTTAAATATAGGTTAAAAGGCTTTATTTTTATTGCTCTATCCTACTGTTTAAAGAACTCTGTGACAATGTTCTACATTCCAGTATTGTTTTATTATCAAATAGTTATATTGTATAAAATACCCAATTACATACTGTATGAATGATAATATAACATAGCTGTGTATGGTGGTAAGGACATTTAAAAACGCCAAGTTTTGCATTATAATTCCATGTATGACAAAAGGACTTCTGGCTGTCCTTTCAATACCTACATGCTCAGATGGAACCTGCAAAGAGCTACATGCAAAACTCAAAGCCAAAGGAAACCTTATGCAGCTTTAACCTATCAAATGCTGACTTTTCCAGACTACCAACAAAATTAATGTTTAGAAGGACATTAATTACAAGGAGCCAAATTCTGACTTCATTTTCTCTGGACTTACACTAGTGTAACTTACTTTGGATTTACATCAGCGAAACGGAATTCAGAGTTTGGCCCAGTATTCTCCAGTCTTGACGCCAGGCAGCTTCCTTCGCAGTATTAGATACGGATACCAATAGACGCCATTTCAGCTAACCTGGCCTTCTCTGTTTTAACTCCTGCATTACACTCATGAACACATTCGTCTTCGCACTCAGTCACCTGAACAAAAAGTCCAATGATCTGAATGCCTGGAGCAAAACATAGAGTTCGCTCGTTTTAAAATAAAGGTAAAGCCCTGGACTTGGTAACGAATCCCAACTACAGGGGATCCACTGGAAATTAATGGGTCAATATAATTCCACTCCTCCCCTCTCCCACCCACCCTGGAACCTCTACTAGTCTAGATAAAGCAACATGGGAAATTAGGCAGAAGAATCTGACAGCCTAGTAGAAGGATATCCTTAGATCCTTAATCACTGATCATATTTATTGCAGTGGTGCCTACGGGCCGCCCAAGAATGGGGCCCCATTATGTTAGGCACCATATAACAAAGTATCAGACAGTCCGTGCCACAGAGAGCTTGCAATCTAAATAGAGAAGACACACACAGGGTTGGGAAAGGGGTATAACACGCAAGCAGAGCGATTGGTGTGATGGTGGCAAATGTCATGTTAGTTCCACAATTTTTGGGTGGGGCAGGTTTAGTGGGAGGGGATCAGCTAAATGGAAAGAAAAGTGAAGGGGGGGATGTTGGAAGTAAGAGGATTAGGGAGACAGAAGAGAAGATGAGGGGGCAGGTATGGAGTGAAGGCAAGATGAAGAAATTGTGAGGGAGAGGATTGGAGCTGTAGTAGAAAGAGAACGTGAAACATGAAGCCTGGTATAAGGGGCCTGATCTGAGGCCTAAGGCCTGAACTAAGGTAGTCAGGTCCTGCTAGTTAGCAAGAGTCAAGCTACGAGCAAAAGTCAGGCCCTGTTACAAAACATGCCTACTTCCAAGTTCAAAGAAGCTGGCAAGAATAGGGCTGATATTGCAAAAACCCTCCACAATTCTGGATTTGAGTGTGGGGGAGTTCTAACGGAGGGGTGGTCCCAACGGGCTTCATTTTACTTCCTCCCGAATGTGGCAGTCCCTGCTTAAAGAACCTTAATAATTCTAACAGGGGTCATTTGGCTGTTGAAGAGATCTCAGGAGCCATGTTCAAGCAGAAAGTGGCATTATATGCCAATAAACTAAAAACAGGTGTGCTCAATAATGGGGAAGTTCTAACGAAGGAAAACAGAAACTCTCTTCATATGCAACTGCAAACGATGAAAATGTGACCCTTGGAACGTGTATATTCCCATTCGCTGTCACACTTCTTGTTGGAACACCTGGGATAAGAGAGAATTGTCTGGTGACTAGCAGAATCTTCTTGAAGGAAAGAAGGCTTCTGCTGCTTAACGTGATTTTCTATAATCTGTCCCAAGCAAGATAGGCTGTTTTTTTGCAAGCCATATTGAATTAAATTTCAGATAACAGAAAGTCTGAAAGGAGTCTGGAGAGCTCATAGGCAAGCTAATCGTTAAGCACAGATTCTGGACAACCATTACAGGCAATAGAAGATGCTGAGCTAGGATGCTTTTATGAGATACAGAGAGAAGGGAAGTTAGAGAGCCAGAGAAAAGGAAGAAAGAAAAATCCCTTATTCCTGTGGGCTGCTATATCAATGATAATGTTGACAAAGTAGCTCTAACAAGTGAAAGTCTGAAAGGAAACTTTTAAAATGAATGTAAATGTCTTATAAAGGGAAGAGAAGTATAAATCAAGTCCAGAAAGCACAGGGAAATCCCAGGATGGAATGCTGGATCTAAATGATGAGCTTCTATTTCAAAAAAGCTAGTTACATAGAATCATAGAAGTACAGGTTTGGAAGGGTCATCTAGTCCAGTCCCCTGCACTCAAGGAAGAATTATATAATCACTAGACCATCCCTGACAAGCGTTTGTCTAACCTGTTCTTAAAAACCTCCAATGACGGAGATTCCACAGCCTCCCCATGGCAATTAATTCCAGTGTTTTAACTATCCAGACCATTAGGAAGTTTTTCCTAATGTCCAACCTAAACCTCACATGCTTCAATTTAAGCCCATTACTTCTTGTCCTATCCTCAGAGGTTAACAAGAACAATTTTTCACCCTCATCCCTGTAACAATCTCTTATGTACTTGAAAACTATCATCATGTCCCCCCTAAGTCTTCTCTTCTCCTGACTAAATAAACCTAATTTTTTCAATCTTTCCTCATAGTCATGTTTTCTAGACCTTTAATCATTTTTATTGCTCTTCTCTGGACCCTCTCCAATTTGTCCACATCTTTCCTGAAATGTGATGCCCAGAACTGGACACAATACTCCAGTTGAGGACTAATCATCACAGAGTAGAGTGGAAAAAATACTAGAGATCATACACAAACCTAAAGTATATGAACTTTTTGACTACCTTAAACTAGATGTAGTAAATGCCTTGGGTCTTTGACTTGCAGTAAGCAAGTTTTGTTGTCCCAAATCTAGGACACTATTTAGAACTCAAATACTCAAGATCATGAAAAGGGGGTAAGAGTAAAAGCCAATCTTAATATCAACACTCTGCTCCCTTACTGAGATCTCTTCACTTCTGACTTTTTCTTTCATGCTGTCCCTTATGACCAGAACTGCCTCCCTCATGTTGTGTGCCAAACAACCAACTCTTCTTATTCAAATCCTTCCTTAAAAATTCTGC
Source organism: Eretmochelys imbricata (assembly GCF_965152235.1). Taxonomy (NCBI): domain Eukaryota; kingdom Metazoa; phylum Chordata; order Testudines; family Cheloniidae; genus Eretmochelys; species Eretmochelys imbricata. Next base: position 110,631,391 of record NC_135575.1, on the reverse strand, counting down.
AAAGTCTTTCCATAATAAACCATCAAAGAAATGGAAAAAGCCAAAAACACACCTGAACCTTTATCTGAACTCACACTCTCTTTTGGGGCTGTAGCATATTTGGGGGCCTGACCTCCGGCGAGGGGTTCAGCTCAATGACTGTCAAGATCATATCCTTATACTGAAAGCCCTTGGAGTTTGAAACATGTCTTCTTATGTCAAATACACAGCCTCAAAAACACTTGGACTCAAAATTAACAAATAAATACACAATCCTCTAGAACAATATGCAAAACACAAAAGGACTGGCTGAGACTGAGCCATTCCAAAAAGAAAATGAATGGTCTGTCTCACTATTGGAAACTTTCTTCAAATGATCATTGTACAACAGCTAAAATTTAGAAAAGTGCCAGTGGAGAAAAGAGGGATTTTGATTGCATTTCTTACTCAGTTGGAAGGAATATCTGCTGTTGCATTTGAGCACCAAACAGACATTTGGAACCTAAAGATACAACCATCCAGAGAATGTAAACTGACATTAATTTTTGTTTGCTTGAGCAAAAATAAAGCACTTCAGGACTACGGGATCTTTCAAGCACCTACAAGAATGCTCCACTTTTCCTATTAAAGGAAAGTTACTTTAGCTTAGTAAACCCCTGCTCCCCCCCATTCACAGCCATAGGAGACGTCTCTGACTAAATTAAAAACTGTAGGCCTGTCAGATCACAAAAATCATTAACATGTTACAGATCCCCAACAAATAAACAATGGCATCTGTGCTGCAAATATAGTATCATCCGAAGATAAACTGAACTAGATGATCTCTGTTAAATACTTAACTGAACCCTGAACAGCATCACTAGCAAAGCAGACAACATTAGATTTTGCAAAGGCTTTGACTGTGACTGCTGACATTTCATAGCGTAGTTCTTCTAAAGAGACTGGACAAATTCTCCATTGCCCTAAAGGCACTCTTTTTGCAGCTACTGGGCCATACAGGAGCTTAAAAGTAGTAGACCTCAATCTCAGGGATAGTCCCTATATAAATGAGTTTCTTAAAAAGTGAAGAGCTGCCACAAAATTCATCTGCTGGCTCTCCTCACAGCATGGGAGGATGGGGAGTATACTCTTTTCTAGATACTACCTGCCCACTGTCCCTGGGGCCCATAAGCTGCTCAAGAAGATGTCCAAATAGCTGTAAGAATGCGCTGGCTTATGCCAGGGGTTGGGCAGCCCACCACCTACCTCTGGAATATGGGAAACAAAAAATGGCTTAAAGTCACTTTTGCCTCATTTCTTTCCATTCTCATGCTAAGCATGGAAATGGAAGAACTGAGACTCAAGGCTACAGTCGCAAACCTAAGCCTTTTCCCTTTTCTATGGGAGGAATATGACTGTTGGATATTACTTTGATCTTAGACAATTTTATCTTAATAAGGAACAGGAGCCAAGTAGGACCACCCAGACCACAGCAAACCTGTGACAGAGGATGAAAAGGTGCCCTCAGGGAAGTTACTTAAATCCTGCCCTCATCAACTGAAATGGGAAAAGACAATGCTATAAATACTACATTTTCCCCCAGGGTCAGATACTATGCTTTTCCATAAAACAGTTAAGTCACAAACCAGAAATAAAACATTGTTATGTACTCAACAGATTTTATCTGCATCTAAATCTAATTTTTTTTCAATGACTTACAGAAAATCTAATGGTACGGTACTAGTGCTTAGCTGTAATTCATTGATTCCTAGCAGAATGAATGAATATCCTTCAAAAAAAATCCTTCAGAAATGTTGAGGGACAGTGACTATTGGTATCAAACAGTTTTACAGATCATAGTAAATCAATAACTCACAGAAGGCATGACAGATACAGAATATCCTTACTTTAGATGGAAAACAAATTGTGCATTATGATCCTTAAATCGATAAATATCTAACAAATCAGCAACACAAACAAGATGAGAGAACTTTATTTCATCTTCAATCAGAGAGTAAGCAAATATACAGAGCTGGGTTGTTTTAAAGGTAAAATAGCTCCCATGCTAATTTTCTATCCATACAATTACAGCAACTCTTTGCATTTCAGCATACCCTTCCTCTCTCACTCTTATATTGATATCCACAAAGCTCTCAAGCCTAGGTTACAAGCTGTTAAATTTGTTAAGCTATTGCTATTTTTCTTTTTTATTAAAAGTGAAAAATGACAATAAAACACTTACAAAAATCAATACACTCTACAGTGACATATCCTTTTATTTTGTATTTATAATAACATAAAAAATATGTAAAAAATGTCAGCAAAAATGGATGGGATTCAAGTGTTAGACAGAAAACGTAAAGGGCATGTAAAGATTTTTGCATTGCACATACAAGGGAAATATCTCCCCACTTCCAAAGTGGAAGGAAGATGGACCTTGACATACATTATTATACAGGCATTTGTATGGAATTTATCATGGGAGTATCTGTGGGCACCACATTTTACATTAAGGCAGCAAACAATCAGGGAGAAACCAGATTCTCTTGTCTATATACATGAGTATAGGTTGAATGGATGCATTTTATTTCCAAGCACAAAGAATGTTTTTGTTGCTAATTTTTATGTGTCAGATCTCTGTGCATTTTGGTTGCCTTTGACATTGCCTGATGTTAGAAGTCATTATAATAATACCCTGCATTCGTATATCATAATTCAAGAAAGGATCTCAAAGATCTTATCAAGTAAGCCTCACAAACCTCCATGAAGGACAGCAGGTGCAAGCTGTGTTCCATCTACAGTAACTGTATTCTGTGTCTGTCAATCCTGTTTGGCATGTGGAGAAATGGAGGCAGAGAAACTAAACAATATGTCCATTTTCAGAATTTGCTTGATTTCCTGGCTCCCAGTACCATGCTGTAACCATTAGAGCATCCCTCCCTTTAAAAAAATGTAATGTTCAAAAACTGAAAACGTATGTAAATAGGTAATGCCATGGTCTGTCTATGCAAGAAATTCCCACTGACATTGTGGTAGTTGTATGAACAGATCAAGGACAGTGTATAGTTTCTGCTTTGGCGTATGGTCTCTTTGTGTCTTGGTGCCTTTGAAAACTATCATTTGTGAGCATAGGGTGCAGAATGACAGGTGAGATTCCTAAGAAAAAAAGAGAAATAACCTCAAGAAAAGCAGATGGTCTGATTTTTATGCCATGATTTAGGAACATGCATTATTACTGATTTATATTGCACTTTTGCAAGCATCAAGGTGCTTTACAGAATCACACATTGCAGCCTCTATTTTCTCTATACCATGAAAAAAATATGCAAAAGGGAAGAATTTATGTGAACAGATCAGCAGTAGTAAAGTCACAGAAGTTGTATCAGATCATCCTCCTCGCCATTGTATCCGCACAAAAGAATGTCAGAGGCAAAAGCCAGAAATTCACATATACATTGCAGGTATATGCGTATAGAAAGTCAGACATATTCATTTTCTGGGCCTCTACACAGCATTCTTTTATCACACGTGAGGATCCAAATTTCTTTCTGTTGTAAACTTAAAACCATCTTTCTGAAGTGTGCAACAAAATTAACATCATATGGCCTCATATACTAATAAGGGTCATTCCAACAAGCACAAAACAGCAGCCAAAATTGGGATGGAACAGTGCAGCCATCCCAACGCCAGCAGCAGCAATCTCATTAGTTTTTGTGGAAAATTTAGTAAAAAATCTGATGGTACATATGGCCCATAGTTTTGTAATTCTCTAAAGCATCTTGATGTTTGTGAGGTGCCAAATTATTTTAAAATCTGCGGGAATAGAAAATGATTGACATGCTTATATGAAACAAGTGAATTGAGATTTTATATTTTCTTTCCAGTTACCCAAATATTTTCTACTGGAAACTAGTTATGAACCAACACATGCCTTGAGAAAGAGTGGTTTTGAGTTGTTCAGGATTTTTTTCCCCCCTTCATGTTTGCTTGCTGCAATGGGTACTATGGTTTGTACTTCATTTAAAAAATCTGGGAGAAAGCGGAAATATTATTGTACTCTACATTACCCAATTACCCTTTTTCAACCAGACACATTTGTCATTGTTGGAAAAATAAGTGTCTGATACTTATCATATTCTCACATATTTCACCCGCTATTATTTCTTTTAAAATGTGTGGTGTTTAAAGGGTCCTTTTTATTATTTATTTGATTTGTCTGCAAGTGTCTGTGCGTGTGCTGTATGTCTTGCTGGGGGAATAAGATCATCGGCAATAAGGGCCAAATTCCAATCTAAAATATTTAGTGTTTGCTGTTGTGCAAGGCTGCACAAACTCAGCAGTAGTGGATTGTGGTTTTGGAGCTGCACAGACAGGAACAAAATTCTGCTCTCCGATTCACCTGCCAGACCTCACCTCCAATATTCTAATTTCTCTGTATTTACAGATCTTCCATCCTATACTGACACAGATGGCAATGGGTGTTATCTGGTCATGTAAGGAGAGCCTGATACTGGGACTGTAATCTGCCAAGGGCATCTCAGGGCAGGGTTCTACCCTACATACTGTATATTCAAGCAACATAAACAAACAATAGCTAATATGGGGCTGATTTAGAATATTTTTACACAGATTCTGATTCCGTTACAATTAGTAGTACCTTATTCTGCCAGTAGCCCCATTGAGGACGTAAGTAATGGTATCAGAAACTTTTATCATTAGTTGCATACGTAGTATCATACACAAATAGAAGGCATGAACTCTGCCCCAAGCATCTTACAGTCTATGTTATATAAAATTAAGCATGACATGGTGGGATATGAGAATGGGAGGAACGTTTTTGTATCTTATGCATCATGTTGGTTTGTTTTGACTGTGAATCTGATGGGAGAAATCATCATAAACTCTAGGTTACAAGGAGAGATCTGAAAGAGGTTGTATAGCCTGTGGGATAGAACGACTAAATCCAGATATAGTGGGAAGCAGGGGAGAAAGTCCAGAGTTACTCAGGAGAGTATTTGTATACCTGTGCTACTAAACATGGGGAAGAATTCTTCTCAGACCGTATGGCAGCTCTTGACCTTGGGATCCGACAAAGCTTTGGACTCTGCCTGTCTGGCCTGAGTGCTGCTCTGATCTCTAACTCCACACAATATGAAAGCTGACAAGCCAACCCAGCATTCCCCTGACCTGAATCAGGAAGGGAATGCAGTGGCTCAGAATTACAAATTACATCTAAAAATCGCCATATTTAATTTAAAAAAAAAAACAAAAACAATAAGGTATCTTGCTCTTATCTGAAATGTGTAGCTTGGGAACCATGCTTTAAAAAATGAAAACATTTTCTCCTTTGTTTAGTTTCCCGGGTCCCAACATTCCAGCCTGGCAGAAGTAAAGTATCCTTGATTTGTCTGTTCCCAGGTCTTTCAAATGAGCATTTTTCACAAAGTTTTGCAAAAATCACCGACGAAGTGGGTATTCACCCACGATAGCTTATGCTCCAATATGTCTGTTAGTCTATAAGGTGCCACAGGACTCTTTGCCGCTTGTGCAGCTAGTCTAAACCAAAAGTCTGTATTCCTTGTCCTCCAAAACTCCTTTCCATTTCCCATTCTTAGAATAGTCCTTATAGTGGTTACATAGTAAACATTTCCAGGTACAAAATTACAAATATCCGGAGGGCAAGGTATCAGCAGCCCTAGTGGAACCCATTTTAACCACAGGAACATTATACACAATGTTTCCGTTAGGTCCAGCACAGAAAATGCTGCCAAGCCTTCAGATAATGGAGACCCAACTGATATGTGATGTTGTCTGATCAAGCTCCCCTGCCTTATCAGATACAGAATGAGGTGTTTCATGGAGACAGAGATCTGTGCAGACAGTAACTTGAGCTCCCTAGGGATCTGGGTTGTCTTCCCCCATATCATAGGTTTCCCCCCATGCTTATGTTTTTAATAGCTAACCTCCCTCTATTACTTCCGTCACATATAGCCCAGTTATGGATACATTATCTCTTCCTCTATTCTTTTTCCATAGGCGTACCAAACCCACCCCCAGCTGGCATACCACAGGAGTTTCAGGAAAGGTAGGGTCACAGACTGAATACTGAATGCTTCAGTCTGAGTTCCTAACTGAATGGCTTTGCAGGGGACATTACTAATTGCTATCACCATTTTTATTGTTGCTGGCATTGAATCAGCTCAGCAGAAAGGACTAATGAAAAACAGCATCAATCACTTCTCCAAATGGGCTGGTGCATTATTATAGTATGATAACTTCAACTGCAGATTACATGCATTTTCTGTCTTTGACCAACTGGCACGAGTCAGTTCTCTATAAATTCACAATATATATTAGAACACAGAATTATATTTTAAGTGGATTTCACATACTGCTTCTCTTCATTCTAAATACTGACAAAGTTTACCACTTTGCTATTGCAGTCTTTTCCCCATATAATGAGATATGAATAGCCTTCACTGCCCTTTATTGCCCCTTAAGCAACCTGGATGGAAAAGCTAAAGACCAACTGTGCCTGAGCACTGAATTTGAGGGGAAAAGTATATCGGTGAGCATATTTTTAATTGCAGTGGTTTCAGCTAACAATTTCCTGAAAATGCTTCAGTAGAGAAAATGACTGACAGGGATAGCAGGGTGCTTGTTGCAAATTCTCAGGGAGTAGATAAGAAGCATCTTTTGTACTGCATGTGGCTTAAACAAATAAATTACAGTCTTGATAACCTTTTCTTTCAGTTTTGTGCCATTTGCACTGCTTTAGTTAGGTTGTGTCACTCCCAGTATAAATCTTCACTTGCAAGGCTTCATAACTAAACTATAAAAATGTGCTCTGGGCAGAAACTTAGAAAAATTTAACAAAATAAGAGCAAGGGAAAGCAGCCTAAAAATAGACCTCAGAGGTAATACAGTTTTTAAGCCCCTGTCCAACTTTTTGTCACATCCACTCTGGTAAGAAAACGGGAGAAGTGGGAGGCTGATTTTTTTGACAGATAATGATGATGGCTACTATGTAAAAGTGAAGACCTAATCTTATTGTCAAAGCTCGTAAAAGTGGTTCATGGAAATTGGATGGTCACCAGATCTTCCATAAGGGTGAAGGAGGTTTCAAATAAGAAAGGATGAGGTATACTGAAAGATGTGGAGTGAAAGTTTTAGAAGGCCATCCCAGCAGTTGAGTCATCCCTTACTATGTAAAGGTAAGATGGCATTATTATTATGATTATTAATCATTCATATTGAAATAGCTCCTGCTTAAAGTCTTATCAGAATTTCTTGAGTCTTGCAATCAGAACATTGCAAGCTGGGACTGGGAAGACAGACTGGTAGTCATTCAAAAGTCATCATTTACCATGTTGTGGTACCTATGATAATATCCTATTTACCTATGCTTACAAAATGAAATCATGTATGTAGGTACTGGCAAATGTTGGCTTTCAATGGTAACCACTGTGGCATTGAGCTGTGATCTGGATTACTTTATAACACGAGCCAAAAGAACCTGCATATCCATTACAGGAGCCTATTCCCATTGCATTGGTGATAGAACAGTCTCTTAAGTGTGACTACTCCTTGAATAACACAACACACCAATATCATAACATTTGCATCAAAACACAGTCATGACACAGTTAAGATTGATTTTACCCAACTTTCTGGCTTACAACCTATTAAACACCCATTGAACATGCTGGGCCAAATTCTGCTCTCACCTACACCAGAGTAAATGAGAGCAGAATCCAGTTTACGGTGTGTATTGACTTTCTTTAGAAATATGTATAAAATATGAAATAAACCTACAGCTTTTGTTTAAAATTATAAAACTAAAATGTACATGAAATTGAAGTATTTTAATGTGTCATTCCTTTGCGGTGCTGGAAACTCAGGTACGGGTACACTGCAGTAAAACACAGACAGCTGGTCCATGTCACCTGGCTCAGGCTAGTGGGGCTATAAAATTGCTGTGCAGACATTCAGGCTTGGGCTGCACCCCGGGCTCTGGAATCCTGTGAGGGGGGATGGTCCCAGTGCCCAGCTCTAGTCTGAGCCCGCATGTCCACACTGCAATTTTATAGCCCCGGAGCCCAAGCCCTAATACAGGCCAGCCATAGGCATTTTACTGCACTGTAGACATACCCTCAGGATCATTCAATTGCTATATGTGGGGGAAAGTAAAATTTATTTCAGTTCTGCTAATGTAAGTTGTCTTTATTTATTTAATGTGGTTTTTTGTACATGGGAGGAGCAGGAATTTTAGGTGGTGGCTGCCAAATGTAATGATGATAGGTGCTGATGAAATGTCTCAGCATACCCCAAAGTTATGCAACATAAAGAACTACTTATTTGAATTGCATCCAACTCTCTATCTTCAGGGCAATCCAAGAGAAGATTTGTTTGAATGTTTTTCATTAAATGCCGTCGTGCATTTCTAGATAAGAGATTCTATTTGAAATAGCAGCCACTTCCAATTTTACCCCCCAAAATAAAGGAGGGTTTATCAATTCCAATCATTCTTATCCAGAATTAGTTGTCAAGTTTCAATAGCTGGCATGGATCTGACAACATAAATTTAGCACCGGTGTTGAATGACTAATACAACCTTGTGGAACAGGCCTGAATATATAGGCCTGCTGGGGTTGACCAACTACATTTATAATATCAGCACTTTTGTGTTACAGTTCCTATTAACAACAGCTGGCTGACATTAGATGTATTCAGATTAAGCATCAATTTAAAAAAGTATTATCTGTTTGAAAAATCTGAAAAGTAGGTACTAGCTCTCGCTCTCTCTCTCTCACACCCCCCCACCATCACAGGGGTAAGAGAGAGAGAGAACATCACATCACTGCATTACTTTGACTAACAGAGGGTGCTATTTATTCTCTATTGTGTAAAACAAGAATTACACATATCTGTCTGTGTTCATACCCTGCTGTACTGTGTTTCTTTATTATTTTTCATTAGTGAAATGGTATCACCTTCAGGCCCTAACCAAAATCAGGTGTTCCTCGTGCTGGATACAGATCAAACCCAGAATAACTAGCTCTACCAGCATTAGTAGACAAGATAGACAAAGAAAGTGTTAATTTCATAATTTTACAAATGGAAAACTGAGGCCCAGAGTTATAAAGGCAGTTGCTGGCAGTGCTGTGAATTAAACCCAGATCTCCTGAGTCCCAGTCCAGTGCCTTAACCAAAAAACCAACCTAATAGTAATGCTGGTATTTAAAAAGGACTCTCAGAACCAGTTTAAGTAAGTGCGAACTAATTAAAATGCTGAACAGCTCACAGCTAACACTGAAAAAAGTTAAAACCATGTTTCAGCTAGTTAAAAAACAGCATGGAACCAAAACCATCCGGTACTACTGTGCTTCAGTGAGCCAGTCAACTTAGAAAAAGAGGGTCTCTGAGCCAATAAGAATAAGGTTACCCCAAAATAGGAGTCAAGCACTAGCCTCAGTTGCACCAGTGCCTCTGTGAATTTCTAGTTGTCTGGTCGGATCTTCCATTGTTCACTTCATTGTACGTATTTTTTCATTCATCAATATAACAAACTCCTGGTAATAGGATGTTGTTACTAGAAGCTGATTTCTCACTTTCAAAATAAACATAACAGCTTCACCTTCACTTTGTTTTTATAGTACAGTAGGAGATCTTCATCCTGTCAGGTTTTATTTTCCTCCCACTGACACTATCTCTTAATTAAAAGAAAAAATAAATAGACAGATTCAACCAGGTGCTATGGCTGATATGAAGCACAGTTTCATGAAAAAAATGTCAAGTCAGACAACTGAGTTTGCATGGCAGTTGATGTTTGCAGCAAACCACAATCAGCAGTAAGTGGGGTTGGCTGGCTTTTTCTTTTTCTTTTGTTTCTTGTTGTTTTTTTTTTAAATGAACCTAAGTTTTAAAATTCCAGTTAACAGCGCATCACAGTAATGGCTGCAAAGAACCATCTCCATTCTCCTTGCCCAGTGTGTGAGTAGAGATTTTGCATTTCATACATCATTTGCACCATTCACATCATTCATGCAGATCTAGTATTTCCATCGAGTCCTCCCAATCTGCAGCAACATCCCCCCCACCCCACCCCCGGCCACCTGCAGCACACTGTACAGAGTTGGAAATTTTACTTTACAACTTTATTGAAGAACTTGGGGAAGGGGTATGTAAAAAAAAAAAGCCACCACTTTGAAAGATCTTTGCTTTTAACTAAAACACTGCAAATTTCAAATCAGCTGCAAACAAAACTCTCTTAAATCTACTAAGTTCATTATCTACTAAGTTCATTATGAGTATTAAATATCCAGACATTTCAGAACCAAACTGTAAAATGCGCGGTGCTAAATCTTTTTGGACACATCACATAATTTTTGCTACATTGTTTGAGTTGTTCCTGAACCGCTATTTTACAAAACTCAACATGCAATTAAAAGAAATACACCTATTGATAGCCTGGAAAAAAGAATACTGTATTCGTTCACGAATACACCAATACCAGAAAAATGATGACAAGTTGAAGGAACAAAGAACAGCAACATGAACAATTAAGAGCTGGACATATGAGGAAAGATTTAAAAAGATCTAAATCTGTATGGTTTGGCCAAACAGTGACTAAAAGATAGGATATGAAAGCTACTTACAAATATTTAGAGTATAAATAATTACAAGAAGGGAGAGAAATCATTTACACATTTTTACAAACAGAAACAGATCATGTCAGGATACATGGATCTCGGGAATCCAAGCCCTGTGCTTAGTGGGAACTTGAATGCAGAAGTGAGTCAGACACATTGCTGGCGGCAGCAAAGCAGCTAATGGCGGCTGCAAGCTGTTTGTTGGGGTGAACTTGGCTGCTTCACTTGGGAAACAGATCAAGGACTCAGACATATGAGAAAGGCAAGCGTCCAACATGGAAGGGCTGAGAGGAAAAATCTGTTCAGGGATAGGTGGCTAAGAAAGAGTCTGTCCAGAACTGTGGACATATTATAATTTTTAAAGTAACCAAGTACAATTACATGAAAAAGGTGATGTTTAAGCAAAAATACAATGTATACTTTGGATTTTGAATACAAGAAAGAAAGCAACTCAAAAAGTATGCTCCTACAACAATCATAAATTGATTACATTGCATGTATATTAAGGCGTAAGAGCTAACAGACTTAGGTATGTGGCACTATGTACAAATCTAGGGGCGCAAGATCGGGACTGGGGTGGCAAGCTGTGTCTGAGTGAGAAGCAGAAAGCCAAGAAAGAAAGTAGACATCAAGAGAACCAGTGGTGAGCATGGCCCATGAGAAGGAACAGAGACACAGAGCTCCTGGGAACACAGTGCTGACTGGATGGGTAGACTTTGAAATTGTGAGCAAGGAAACTGCCAACTGTTTCTGCACAGACAATCCAAGAAGTTTTTGGAAAGTGTAGGGGACAATTTCCTGGTGCAAGTGCTGGAGGAACCAACTGAGGCAGAGCTCTTCTTGACCTGCTGCTCACAAACAGGGAAGAATTAATAGGGGAAGCAAAAGTGGATGGGAACCTGGGAGGCAGTGACCATGAGATGGTCGAGTTCAGGATCCTGACATAAGGAAGAAAGGAGAGCAGCAGACCCTGGACTTCAGAAAAGCAGACTTTGACTCCCTCAGGGAACTAATGGGCAGGATCCCCTGGGAGAATAACATGAGGGGGGAAGGAGTCCAGGAGAGCTGGCTGTATTTTAAAGAATCCTTATTGAGGTTGCAGGAACAAACCATCCCGATGGGTAGAAAGAATAGTAATAGTAAGTAGGCGACCAGCTTGGCTTAACAGTGAAATCCTTGCTGATCTTAAACACAAAAAAGAAGCTTACAAGAAGTGGAAGATTGGATAAATGACCAGGAGGAGTTTAAAAATATTGCTCAGGCATGAAGGAGTGAAATCAGGAAGGCCAAATCTCATTTGGAGTTGCAGCTAGCAAGAGATGCTAAGAGTAACAAGAAGGCTTTCTTCAGGTATGTTAGTAACAAGAAGAAAGTCAAGGAAAGTATGGGCCCTTTACTGAATGAGGGAGGCAACCTAGTGACAAAAAGAAAAGGAGTACTTGTGGCACCTTAGAGACTAACCAATTTATTTGAGCATAAGCTTTTGTGAGCTACAGCTCACTTCATCGGATGCATACTGTGGAAAGTATAGAAGATCTTTTTATAGACACACAGCATGAAAAAATGCGTGTTTACTACTACAAAAGGTTTTCTCTCCCCCCACCCCACTCTCCTGTTGGTAATAGCTTATCTAAAGTGATCACTCTCCTTACAATGTGTATGATAATCAAGGTGGGCCATTTCCAGCACAAATCCAGGTTTTCTCACGCTCCCTGAATAGGTTTTCTCACGCTCCCTGAATAGATATGTCCCCTGAATAGATATGTGGGCACAGTTGGCAACGGGCTTTGTAGCAAGGATAGGTTCCTGGGTTAGTGGTTCTGTTGTGTGGTATGTGGTTGCTGGTGAGTATTTGCTCTTGTTAAACCCTGGATTTGTGCTGGAAATGGCCCACCTTGATTATCATACACATTGTAAGGAGAGTGATCACTTTAGACAAGCTATTATCAACAGGAGAGTGGGTTTGTGCGGGGGGGGGAGGGCATAATCAATTTTTCTATTTAGAAAAGCTGGACGAGCACAGGTCCATGGGGCTGAATGCGCTGCATCCCAGAGTGCTAAAGGAGCTGGCGGATGTGATTGCAGAGCCATTAGCCATTGTCTTTGAAAACTCATGGTGATCGGGGGAGGTCCCGGACAACTGGAAAAAGGCTAACGTGGTGCCCATCTTTTAAAAAGGGAAGGAAGAGGATCCGGGGAACTACAGGCCAGTCAGCCTCAGCTCAGTCCCTGGAAAAAATCATGGAGCAGGTACTCAAAGAATCAATTCTGAAGCACTTAGAGGAGAGGAAAGTGATCAGGAACAGTCAGCATGGATTCACCAAGGGCAACTCATGCCTGACTAATCTAATTGCCTTCTATGACGAGATAACTGGCTCTGGGGATGAGGGGACAGCAGTGGACGTGTTATTCCTTGACTTTAGCAAAGCTTTTGATACAGTCTCTCACAGTATTCTTGCCAGCAAGTTAAAAAAGTATAGGATGGATGAATGGACTATAAAGTGGATAGAAAACTGGCTAGATCATCGGGCTCAACGGGTAGTGATCAGTGGCTCCATGTCTAGTTGGCAGCTGGTATCAAGCGGAGTGCCCCAAGGGTCGGTTTTGGAGCCAGTTGTGTTCAATATCTTCATTAATGATCTGGAGGACAGCGTGGACTGCACCCTCAGCAAGTTTGCAGATGACACTAAACTGGGAGGAGAGGTAGATACACTGGAGGGTAGGGACAGGATACAGAGGGACCTGGACAAATTAGAGGATTGGGCCAAAAGAAATCTGATGAGGTTCAACAAGGACAAGTGCAGAGTCCTGCACTGAGGATGGAAGAATCCCATGCACCACTACAGACTAGGGACCAAATGGCTAGGCAGCAGTTCTGCAGAAAAGGACCTAAGGGTTACAGTGGACGAGAAGCTGAATATGAGTCAACAGTGTGCCTTTGTTGCCAAGAAGGCTAACGGCATTTTGGGCTGTATAAGTATGGGCATTGCCAGCAGATCGAGGGACGCGATTGTTCCCCTCTATTCGACATTGATGAGGCCTCATCTGGAGTACTGTGTCCAGTTTTGGGCCCCACACTACAAGAAGGATGTGGAAAATTGGAAAGCTTCCAGCAGAGGGCAACAAAAATGATTACGGGACTGGACAGCATGACTTATGAGGAGAGGCTGAGGGAACTGGGATTGCTTAGTCTGTGGAAGAGAAGAATGAGGGGGGATTTGATAGCTGCTTTCAACTACCTGAAAGGGGGTTCCAAAGAGGATGGATCGAGACTGTTCTCAGTGGTAGCTGATGATAGAACAAGGAGTAACGGTCTCAAGTTTCAGTGGGGGAGGTTTAGGTTGGATATTAGGACAAACTTTTTCACTAGGAGGGTGGTGAAGCACTGGAATTGGAGTTACCTAGGGAGAAATGGAGTTACCTAGGGACGTGGTGGAATCTCCTTCCTTAGAAGTTTTTAAGGTCAGGCTTGACAAAGCCCTGGCTGGGATGATTTCGTTAGGGATTGTTCCTGCTTTGAGCAGGGGGTTGGACTAGATGACCTCCTGAGATCCCTTCCAACCCTGATAATCTATGATTCCTACTGTGTTCAGGAAACTAGGACTTTGTGTACATTTTTTGTAGATAAACAGTATTGCACAAAAACAAACAAAAAACCCACCTGACTTGTATCATCAATCTCTCCTCCTAATGGAAATAACCCAATAAGGTCCTGAATATTAGCTAAACACTTGGGCCAAAAGGGCAACAAAAATGTTCTTATGCAGTCAATATGAGCTCAGTCCACTCTGTACCTGGCAGGATCAGGCCCATATAGTGCTATCAGAAACCATGTTTGTGCAATGGGGATGAGTTAGAACTGTCCACGGGGGGAAGATAAGTTTGAATTTCCTGAATCCGGTGCATTGAAAATGTCACCTATAATGTATTAGCATGGAGCCCAACCCTGCAGTCCTGACTCTGGCAAAACTCCCACTGAAGCTAACAGGAGTTTTGCTAAAGCCAGGGCCATATGACAGGACCCACAGAGTTTTATAACATTAAATGCAAAAACTTAGATCCATGGTCTGTCTTCTCTCGCCACTAAACAAGCTCCTAAAAGACACAAACCAGCAGCTGCTAAAGAACAAAACGCAACTAAAAACAATGCAGCAGGTGGCACCACCTGCGTCTGTCTAATTCTAACCCGGACAATCTGCTATTCAGAGGGGCACGAGATGGGTGGAAAATCAGTGAGTGACTCAGAGTTGGGAAGTGGAGAAAAGTAATTTTGGCTTTATAATTACAGCTGGATATTGACAGAGGATTTCAGCTGATTGTTAAGTGGACATTGATACTACACTATACTGCACCAGTTCAGCCAAGCTGGCTAAATTATTCTCTCTTCTCACAACAAAGGCAAAAGTAAAGGGAGAAAAATCACTGAATTATTTCTTTGTTTTTATGTCACAAATAGAAGCATAGCAACTGATTAAATTTTTTACATAACTTTCCCTTCCAGTACATGAACCAATAAGTGCGTGAAATACATTATCATATACAGAAAATGAAGGGGAACTGCATCCTCAGATGGGTTAGTGGGTTGATTAATTTTATTTGGGAGACTGAGAATTATTTGGAGGGAGGTAAATTGGGGAAGAGCAGAAATAATTTTCAAAGTCACAGAACTAGACCCACTGAGGGTGCAAGGAGATGCAATTGATGGGATTGACTTTATACACATTTTGCCATCCTCCAGTATTACAGAAGATGGCACTATGCATATAGATGGCAGAACGTAGTGTGTAGAGAAATGCATACATATTTGTGTTGCTCTACCTTATCTGTAAAAAATGGTCAAATGCAACCTAAGCTTTATTTAGTAATTTCCATGCAGATCAGATCCTCCTGAGATACACAATGCTCTTTCTTTTATTTTGGTGTGATTCAAGCTAGGAAATATCTGGGGTATTTGTTTATATAATTTGTTCTGGTCATGAAGGACCTGGCCTGTCTCTCATGCCTAAGTTCTTGTCTTGCTGTCAGTCTCCTTTCTGTTATCCTGGCAGTTCATCCCATTGGAATCAATAGGTAGGAATCAATAAAATGCAAACACTGCACTTTACCCTGGCTCAGTTAAACTATGTACCTTTGGCACTGGAAATGTTGCAGTTCTCGTTTTAAAGCTTGGTCTGTGATGAGCTGGTAGCAACTTCTTTTTAGGCTAACATTGTCCTCCTTTGCTTCCAGGGACCCACAAACCATTATTAATGGAGCTGAGGGTCATTTAAGAGGTGCACATATAGCATCCTTTTACCAAAGTGTAAACTACATACATTATGTCTAAGTGCTTTAAATCCACAAAAGAAATGTCGTTTTGGTAGAAGTCCACCTCCAGTCTACCGTGTGAAGGCAAATATGTAAACAAGAACTGCAGCTGGTAGCTGCCCACAACAGGACTGTATTAAAGGTACACTACCTGCACTAAGGTTCAAATTTAACACATTTTTAATGCTTCATTTATTTTATGTTTCACTAGCAATAATATCATTTGTATGGACAACAATGCATCACATTTCACTACAGAGTTAGGGCCTCCAGAGGGCCTCACTAAAATCATCTTGACATAGTCAGTAACATAATTGCCATACGGTCTCTATGGACTTCTATTGAAATTGCTTTCCTATGATAATATCAAATAGTACCAGCATCCCAACAGGGTCTCGGAAGATTTGCAATGGAATCATGTTCCCATCATAAATGGTCTCGTAATGATCCTCCATTGACATTGTCAAGGGATTGCTGCAATACAGTGTTTATTTTCTGTGATGTCCTGAGAAGGACATAAATGTTCTCTCCCTTGAATCCTGGAGCTCAGATCCTATTAAAAAAACTTTATGAAAAGTAACTACTGCTTCACCGCAGTACCCCACAGAGCCTGCAGTATATATATTATTATTTCACAAGCTTCACTGTTGGGTAAAGATGCAATTAGAAAACATATTATTTACCCAATAGACTGGAATGGATCCCAAGGAGTTATTCTACTCTATCAGGTAATTACAGGGGGGGGAAAAAAACCCATGTATTATTTACCCGAGAAAATGGAGCATCTCCTTGGGAGCCATGTGGGTCCATCCATGCTGTCCATAATAAAGAGATTATCACACTTAGTGATAAAAGCCACTGCCTTTGCACAGCAGAGGGTTTCTAAAGATGATTTTCTTTGCTGTTTTCACTGGTTTTATATATATAGAAAGTGGGTTAAGTCCACATTAAGCAGTAACACCCTGTGAAAAGTAATTTAAATCCAATTTGTTTTTTAAGTTGTAGGATGGAGGCAAGAATCTAAAACTAGTACATTCCTTTATATCTTTGACATTTCTTAGACTCAGAAAATGCGCAATCTGAGTTTTCTGAATTTATGGAGAAACTTAGTCCCTAATAGGCCAGCAGAACATATGTCCAAGTTTCTACACAAAGCAAATTTTGCAAGCCAGCTTTAGAAATCCTTTGAACAACAGATTCTATTGTGGGAGTCTTCTGCCTGTCGATTTTGTCTTTAATTTACAGAGCTTCACATTACACCGAGAAAGAAACATTCACTACTGGTCTGAGCAAAGGACTCAGAGCCAGGAATTGTACTCCTAACTGGGATACTAACTCCATCTGTTGCCTGGGGAAAGTCACTTGACTGTTGTGTACCTCAGTTTTCCCCACCTGTAAAATGGAGGTAATAATTACTCACAGGTTATTTGGGACATACCTGTACTCAATGATGGAACTTCAAATATAAAAAGAGAAAATTAAGAAAATAAAAATGTAACTTATTCCATCTTTTATGAAGTTCCACTATTACTATGGTAGCACTCAATAGCAATGAGAGACCATTAATTGATTTATACTTTTTCAAACTACTTTACTTGGGCAATCATGTTGAAACAGATTCCCAGTAGCTCCTGCTTTTGGCTGTCTCTCTCACAGTATCTGTGTACTTCTAAACCCACCCAAAAGCAGGACATGCAGAAGCATACCAAATTGAACAAAAATTAACAATGTTTTTTTAATTAAAAAACTAAACCAAACCATAGTGGATTGGCTCAACTTTTTCACCCATGAAACCTTATACTGTGATTTCATAAGACCTTGCAATTTATAAAGGGTCAGGACTGGTCTGAACCTCCTACGACAAGCTAGCATACTGTGTCATGGCTCTCAAAACCTGTGGTCCCTGTATTACTAGTAAGGCACCAAGTGAAATAGTATAAGAAACAAGCTACAGAAGTGACTGATAAGAAGATTTTTCTCTGACAAAACAGCCTGCAAACCAAAAAAGATTAGTGTACCTGGCACTCATCCCTCAGAACCCCCACAGGGATAGGAGTCACTGTGCTTTTGGAGGTGTCATTTTTCAGAGGCAAAGTAAAAATCAAGTACCAGATTTTCCAAAATGGGTGCCTAAAGTCAGATTCTTAAGTCCTAAAGTGCAGAGCACTCAACATTTTCCTCTGAAGTCAACTGGGGTAAAAGATGCGAAGCACAAAGAGGTGTTCACCCCACAAGCGCTGTAAGATCAATCCTGGGTATGTTACTGAAATAAACAGTTCCATTGGAGTCAATGGAACTACTTAAAAGGGAAAGGTGAGCAGAATTTAGCCTTTTGTTTGTAATATTCTTTGGGATACTTTAGAATATGTAGCTGTGTGTGAATGTAAGATATTGTTATTATTTATTACTAATGCACTGGTAATGTTTCAGTGGGCCAAACTTGAAGTCGGTATTCATTGAGAGTTGTGCCTAAATAAAGCATATTGGTATTTGGTCTTATATGTTTGCATCATATTTAACATAACAGCCTACAATATGTTGAATTAGTTCTGTAAGCACTACATGTTACTGCTATTATTTTTATGTTAAAAAAATTGCAAGTCTAATAGGTTAAGTACAAGCATACTTAAAATGTGAGAGTACCTTTACCTATGGGAAGGAGTCACTTGATTTTATAATTAAGTGGTAGCAGGGTGGTAGTATGTCAGAATTGTCGTTTTCCTATCCTGTAACGAACACTTACTGAAACAGGCATTAACATGCAGATCATTTATCTGACGCTTAATGCTTTATATAAAAATTGTCTCTAAATGGTACTGCTAGCATTTTATTACAGATTTTTGGTGCAAGTAATCAAATCATCCTACAGCTAATGAACCACCCAACAAAGCAAGCTCGATAGTTAATAAAAATATATTATTTTTAAAACAGTCAGGAGATTAGAAAAATATGGCTTTCAGTAAAGAACTGAGTGTACATTTTAAATTAATGGGCATATTTTATTACTTGGGTTTTGTGTTTGTTTTTGTGATTCTAATAAAATTGTAATAAGTGTTCAAAAATATTGGATATCTAATTTTTTATTGAGGGAAAACATTTTGTCTTATCCTAGAAAGATAAATATATGAAAAATGGACAACAAAATAATTATTTCATGTAGAGGGACCTAGAGAATAGGCGTCTGGCTACTCAAATGATGGATAAACACCTAGTGACATTCATTTGTAGTAAACATTCTCCTATCAGTCTTTAATATTCAACCTTTAATCTTTAACCTTTGAATAACAACATTAAAAAGATACTGGGACAGATCAAAACAAGGCAATGTTTGTCCTCATACAGTGGGAGTTTAAGCTGATCATTTATATATGTAAACACACCCCACCTAAAACAATGCAGATGTGTTTACAGTTGTACAGCCACACTCTGTCCTTCTCCCACACTTTTCAGCTCTTTCAATATTGAAAGGCAATCCATAGATTTTTTTTTTTTTAAACATGAGGATCTTTGTGAGAATGACCTGTCTTACAAGTAACTCATTTGTGCTTCAAGGCCTTTGCGGTTGTGCACATATTTGATGATGGATAGATATATATAGAATTAGCTGGAGGTTTTTTGTATGGGAGCTGGTGGAAATCTTTTCATCAAAACATTTTTGACAAATAATAGCTTTTCAACTGAAACAATAAATTTAAGGGGTAATTTTAATTTTGGTCAGAAATTCCAATTTTTTTGACCAAAAAGGAAACTGAAAAATCACATTTTGGGTTGTTGTTTTTTTCAGGTTTTGGTAACATTTTTCATTTTTGGTCCATTTTCATAAAAATTATCAGGTTTTGGTTTTCAAAACCCAAAAAATTGTACCAACAGTTTTTTAAACAAAAAAAAAAACAGTTTTCAAACTAAAACCAAAAAGTATTTATTTAATCAAAAATGGGTTTCATAAAACAAAATTATTTCAATTTTTCATTTTTTGTTGAAAAACCCAAAACATTCTGAGGGATTTTGAAACAGGTTTTTTCAAAATTTCTCTTGGAAAAAAGCTCTACTTTCCAGATTATGTTTCGCCTTTTATCCTGCTGTAAGCATACTTGTTCTTCAGCTCTATTTGGAGAGCAACTGAACTTACAGGTCTTGTACTTATACAAATACCCTTTGAAGCTAATGGCAGTTTTGCATGGTCAAGGATTGCAGGATCAGACTTGCTTTAATTGAGATGGAAGTTGGCTAGTGGGCAGGGACTGTCAACTACTCTGTTTATCCAGTGCCTAGCACAACAGGGACCCATTCTTGGTTGGAACCTAAGATTTTCTGTAATCAACATTCTTAATAATAATAATACTCATTAGGTGAAACCCAGGACCTACAGAAGTCAATGGTGTAACTCCCAGATCAAGGGCCACACTCATTAGCTATCACAAGAAACTTTCAAGAGCCGGAATTTTAACCCGTGTCTTGGCCAAATTTCAACTCAGATAATTATATTCTGCCTTCTTAAAATTCCTTTGACATTTCAGCTGGTGAAGTTATTCTTTACTTCCCTCCTAAAAAATTTCCAAGTAGAGTGGCTGGCACAGCATACCCCAGAAGTAGCTACACTTCAGTGGTGAGCAAATGATTTCCACCTATGCAGCTTATGAAGCATTCTAGATTATAAGGAAGAAAGGGTTATGTACCAGATGGGGGAACCTGCAGTGCTGCCTTCAGGATATATTCCTATTCCATATTTCAAAACATCCATTCTCTGCTTTATTCCTGTCTTTGACATTTATTCTGTACTTATCTTCCTGTCTCTTCCTCATCTTCTAATGACTGTTTCTTATATCAGTGAAACTGCCTGAAACTTTAATAAAACATCACTCTAAAATATATAAAAGCAAAACATACGTCAGTCCTTGGAAATATATGATTATTAACAGGTTTTCTGTCCTAAAACAAAAGCCCACCCTCATTAATATTTACACAGTAACCTTCAGAATCTTCCAAAATAATGCGAGATTAGCACCAGCCATATATGCATTGCTGAATTGTAACTCAGCAGCACCTGATGTATTCCTCTCAGAAATTATAGTGTTCTGTATGTACACAATCAATACATAACTGCAGCTTTTTCAAGGGCAGTAAGATCTGATAGTTGCTTTTCTCACCTTACCAATCTTAAGACTAAACAAAACAGCCAGAAGCTTCCAGTTAAAAACATTACTTTTTTAAAACTTCTGATTTAATGTAGGCTTATTGCTACATAGAACTGTCTTTAAGAGACAAAATATTTTTTCAGTTCTGTGTGATTCTTTTAAAACACTCTTCTCAAGACAATCAAAATTAAAAGTACCGTGTATAGAAAGATGCTTTCCTATGCAAAATCCAATCACCTGATTTAATAAATAATCAAGGAATGTCTTTGTAAACAGTTATTAATTATAGAGAGTAGATTATATTTATTTAAATATTCTTAAATTGTTACTGTTCTACACTTTTTTCCAGACTGATGGTCAAATATTTAATGGGAAAAAGATTATTGTTAAGAAAAGAAAAGAAAATGTTGGCATATTTTCTTTGTTTTATTCTTACAGAATCCGGGACACATTCACCTAAAAGTTCAGTGCTACCTGCTGTCTGAATTTGTTACCTGAAGACTGCCCCGAAGCTGCATATTATAAGGTAGCTGGAGCTAACATCATAAATCTCAAAAAATCTTTTCACTGCCTTTGCGATATGTATGTTTTCTGAGGGAAGCTGAGTATGGCAAGAGGTATCAGAAATGAAAACATAAGGAATATTCATTAAAGGGAATACTTTGTCCCAAGCACAAAGCCAAACTGCAGAACCTGTGAAGAAAGAGGACATGAGCTAAAGCCCACTGAAGTCAATGAGAGTCTTTACCTTGACTTCCTTCAGTTTTGAATCAGGGACAGAAAGCAGGAGAAGTCCTTCTGCACAGGCCAGGGAGTTGTGGAAACACCTGCAACTGCGGTAGCCCATGTGTTTGTTGTGCCCCATCCCAACTCCCAGCTCCTCCCATACACTCTGCTTTAACACTGCCATCAAACCTTGCCTCTGTCACAGCACAAAAGACGACCTCACAGACCTAGACTCCAAGGTGCAGTGAACACATTCCCCCTACTGCAGGCTCTCAGCCTCCTGTCACCATCCCCCCTCCCACACAGAGGAACATCACTGGTTTTTAGGTGGATGAGAACATCTGTGGCCATGGACAGGTTGGTAGGATTTAACATGTAAATGACTTGACACTGTTGATGTGCAGCCATTCGGCAGGTATGAGGGGAGCATTATATGAAGAAATCCACCATGGCGTTGCTCTAAAAATATAAACAAAAAAAAATCACTGATATTTTCAGAGCCGTATGTTCCCAATGGGCCACGTAGGTGTTGTTACATGACCTAGTAGCACGTGCACACTTGTCAGGAGAATGGTCCATTTTCTATTTTGATCCATGGCCTTCTTCAGCCAGATATTTGGGCTATGGCTTGCTGCCAGCAAACTCAGTTCTAAATCAAACTATGCCCCTGGTTCATTCCACCCATGTATGATGCTGGGCTGCTGTTGTATCACCATTTTCACCCTATCTAGTCACATGAGGTTATCATTCTGAGAGGATGGGAAGCCTGGATTTTAATTTCAGAGTGAGAGAGAAAGAGAAAAAATGTACTTGTACACAATGAATCTTTGTTCTTAATTCACTCTTTTAGTCAAACACAAAATGCAGATTTATATGAAAGATATATTTCACTTTGGCATTATATAAACAATAATAATCATTATTATTATTAATAATAATAATAATAACAGACTGATCAGATACTGCACACATCCTGCAGCCACTTAGAATAATGCAGTTGACAGCATCACAGTCAATGAGCCACACATCTAACCAGGACCCTGAAAAGAAGGAATAAAATCCCTTCAGTCCTTTTCACATGACAGAGCCACTTCCTTAGCTTAGCAAAATAGCAAAGGCTTCAATTCTGCTGGGTGGAATACAGCTGAAAAAATAAACATATTGCCATGAGAGAAAATTACTGCCCATCATCAAAATAATGGAGCGTTAGCCACATTACTATTCTCTGTGATAGAGATAGTACTCCTAAATTTAAGAGAGCCCTTATTAAAATATTCATAGACACGCTGAACATTTAACAAGTTTATACCGATCAGTGTAAAAGAAAACAGAACAATTTGGTTTTCAAACCCACAGCACTGATACTATTGACATTTAGCTTTTTTCCCCCCTTACTCTTAACCTTATCTTCTTTGTCCTTGTCTCTCCCATTTTTCTTCCTTTCTTTGTTTACTTGCTCTTATTTTTCCTGTCCTGTCATTTACACAGCAACATTATTTTAATGAGTACATTTGAACGGGAACTATACCAATTACTACATCATCCACTTTTCCTTTGCCTTTAGAAAAGAGAGGTGACAAAAAGCATGGGAAAGAAGAGCTACACGCAATAGTTTGGAATTCTTTGCAAAATGTTACAGCATCTTAAGTTAAGCGTGTTCTTCAGAGAATGTGTGAAATATATTCAGCACCATATAAGTAATGACATATCAATTAACTGTGTCACAAGGTCTAAAAATATGCAAATTACTATACTTCAATTAGAAAAATCTACATCCTTAGAGAATATTGTAAATCAGGAAATTTGGGAGACATTAAGAGTAATCAGTGAGGGAAAGCATGCACTTTTTCCCGTATCCTATTTTTATACATACATAATGAAATAATTATAGCTACACTGTATTTATGCCTCTGCAAAAATATTAAAATCTTAAGATCTTTACAATGATAAACTTAATCCACATTACGTTTGCAGACAACATTAATTATACGAAAAAATCTATTATCATTCAATATAAGTATGTTGAAACTAATTTGGACACGTAAATTAGAAATATAACTTTCCATAGTATCAGTCTATTATAAAACAGAAAACTAGGAGAGATATTAGATTAATTACAGAGATTTTAAATGTGAAAACTAATGTGCATTTATGTATGAAAATCAAATACATTTAGTTAGTTTCTAAAACTAAAACCATGTTTTAAAAATAAAAAGCAGTTTTGTTCATATCTCAATAGAAAAGTCTATATGATTATTGTTATGCTAGGAATCCTGTACTGTATCCAAAAACTATTAGTGCAGGATGCATATCTGCACATTTGTATGGTAGTGTCAGTTTTCAAAGAGTAGGTCTTTCACTACTGTCGCAGCAGAAGTGGGCACCTTTTGTTTGAAATTCAATTTGCATCTGTTTCAGAGATGCCATAAGAATGCATATAAGGAGCAGGCACATGACTCAGATCTGCAGTGGCTCCACTCTTCATAAGCTACTATAGCCTTCAAAGGCTTGTACAGTCTGGTAAGAAAGGTGCCACAAGGATGCCCCTAATAGAGGAGGAAAGGACTGCTTTTTCCTATTCTAAGCTTCTACATACTGGAATATATTCAAAAGTTCTGTTTCTTTTTCTCAGGAAGTTTTCTAACAAAACTCCATTCACTGAAAATTGTGTTATTGGTCACTGCGAGCCTTATCCTGTGAGGTGTCAAGTGTTTCTTGTAAGGGTGCTGAACACCAGCAAGTCCCAGTGACCCTCAAAAGGATCTGAGAGTGCTCAGTACCTTAAAGGTTTGGGTCCTTTCAGAATGTATGTTAAGTCAGAAATGTGGAACCTGCAATTGTTATAGCCCATAGTTCCCTTACGTGTATGCATACACCCCCCCCAAACACACACACCAAACAAATATGCAGTCAATTCATATACACACAAAGGAGGCAGTCCAAAATGTCACCCGTGGAATACAACATTTTCAGTACCAAAATGAATGGGCTTGTAGCTGCATTTATGTGGGATATCAGGGGCATCCAGTGGCCAGTCAGATCAACCACAGGTGACTTATCTCTACTCAGTTATGAAGAAGTCATGTTCAGTGGTGTAAAAGTCACAAATCAGGGGCACAATCTTCTAAAAGGCTGAACACCCAGAACTTCCTTATGGAAGTAGAGGGTAGTCAGAACCTGCATGAGGTGCTTAGCATCTCACAGGAGCTAACTTTGGTGCCATCTGCTAAATTGCAGGGCACGTCTCAACTTCTACTAAAGTTAATGGCCTGTGAGGGTACTCGAAATCCATAAGGCGAAGATCAGTACGTTGTAGGATCAACCATGTAGTTCCTTACATGTAATTCAGGATCCAATCCTGCTCTCAATGAAATCAACATATGTTTTACCATTGGCTTCATGGGAGCAGGAGCAGGCCCTTAATGAAAAAATATTTTCATAAGAACTTTCTAAGATGTACACTGTCCCACTTTTAAATTTCTGTACTATACATGTATCAGTCTAACTGGATCTGACTTCTATGTTTAACAAAATCTGCTAGACACGCATTAAAAAAACAGTATATAGGCCAGTTTTACTTAAGCAGATGAGATTTCCGATAAACATGCAAATAGGAATTTAAACAGCAATTTAAAAAACCAGGAATTCAATTCTCATTACTTATGCAAACGATCATGGTCTTGTCATGCTTTATTTCTCTGCCTTATCATTTTATCTATGGTATTTCCCCTCTGTCACCGTATTTTCTTTTTTTCCTGTCATCTACATTTTCTGGATGCCTTTTTAATATCCTACTCTCCATATTTTAACCTTTCAGGTAATACAGGATTTACAGCAGCATCCAGAAAAAAGGCACTCACATTTAACTAAGGGCACACACTGTAATTCCTGGTATATAATTGCTGGAAACAGAAAGCTTCAAGATACTATCAAAATATAGCATGAACCTGAGGGCACTTAGATGCTACAAAGTGATAAGTTAGATAGTTTTTTTAAAAATTAGTTAAAACATTTTAAAACTCTTTTGAGTAGCTAGTACTGATTATTTTCAAGGGATTTCTTAATCTGTCTTTTCTAATTTCCCATTATTCAGCCAAATTCTACCTTAGGAACTATATTAACATTTATTCATCATTATTTTTGATTAACACAATAGCTTTGGAGAATGCCAGAATATTCATCCTGCCTCCTCTATAGGATAGGCATCAGATTAGGATCAGGTCAAATTCTAAAAACCATGAGTTCATCATAACTCTGTGTAAAAAGGGGACAAACAAAAAAAATCAATCATGATCTACCATTCCCGAGGAGGAGTGGGAAGGAAGATACACTGTTAATATAGGATTCATTTTATTAAAGCTTATATTCTGCTGTATCCTAAGACTTTGCAATTTAGTTGCCTATTATTTGCCTTTAAACATTAGCAAAAAGAGATCTACCATTTTTGAAAGGTAATTATACTGTAATGCAGATAGCAGTAATAACAATTACACAAGATAAGCCCTTGCAATGATCTTTACAAAAGCAAACCAAAAGTAGTACTGAATCATAAAATGTGGAGAAGGCTGCAATGCAGCAATGTCACTCTGCTACCACTTCCCCCTGCAAAAGTGGCAGAGCAGTATTGCAAACAGTGTAGGAAGCAGACATAGTGAAGGTTAAGCACTTCATAAGTTTAAAGGATTCTTAATCCTAGAGTAATCCTTTACCGCCTTCATTTGGTGAAGATTCCAAAATACTGTAAGTGCTAAAGAAACATTTGTTTGGGGGTTTTCCCTCCCTTACACAATCTAACTTTTACACTGTATTTCTAAACCACAAACTGAGCTGGTGCACTCTATTTAGTGACAGGATTTTTCCTACCTCATGCAAGCTGTTGAGACATGGTGAATGTAACTTCTTAAAAAAAGAAAAGGAGTACTTGTGGCACCTTAGAGACTAACCAATTTATTTGAGCATGAGCTTTCGTGAGCTACAGCTCACTTCATCGGATGCATACCGTGGAAACTGCAGTAGACATTATATACACACAGAGACCATGAAACAATACCCCCTCCCACCCCACTGTCATGCTGGTAATAGCTTATCTAAAGTGATCATCAAGTTGGGCCATTTCCAGCACAAATCCAGGTTTTCTCACCCTCCGCCCCAGATGAAGTGAGCTCACGAAAGCTCATGCTCAAATAAATTGGTTAGTCTCTAAGGTGCCACAAGTACTCCTTTTCTTTTTGCAAAGACAGACTAACACGGCTGTTACTCTGAAACCTGTCATTATGCAAGTAACTTCTTAGGAATCATTAATTACTATTAATAGAAAGCTTTCTAGATTAAATGAACTATAAGTAAAAGAAAGGGTGTACTGGATTGTCACATGCGTGCACTTAATATTTTTCATACTTGTTAGTGATTCAGTGGGGATCTCAAATGGCAAAAGGTGCTTAGTCAACCCATACTGATTGAGATTGCCAGTTTGAAATAGATTGGTTTGGTTTTAAACTCTGACACCCTTCCAGCAAATCAGGACGCACACTTGTGATACATTACAGAATGAAGCTAGTATCAGACATGCAAGAGAAAGAGGACACACAGGAGATAGTATCTGATCTTTGCTATTTTCCAGTGCATAAAATAGCAGCCTGTCATCTACCTTTTGCAGGTCATTTTTATCAAGTTGCAGGCCAAAATGAAATTTGACCTCCATTTTCTAGCTGCTCTGGTGATGATAAATTTAATGCAGACAGGGTAAACTAATGGACTTGCAGAAAGTCAGATTGGTGCAGGATTGTTAGCGGTGGAGTTTTTGCTTATACGTTTTTTATTACGTCTTCTGTCATCCTCTTCCCATTTTTCCCCTCTCAAGTCCTTAAACCATGATCTGACATCTTTTCCACTTGGCAAGGATAACAGTGCATTTACACACACCCTGACAAGCATCCACACATTCTTTGTGTAATGAAGGATATTAGTGCATCAGACCTTATGTCAACATAAATTATGGGGCTATGGGGTGTGAATTAGCCACCCCTTTGAGCAACATAACTTATGCAGACTTAAACGATAGTGTGGACAACACTAGGTCGGTGGGAGAGTTTCTCCCGCCGACATAGCTACTGCCGCTTGTGAGGGCTGGAGTAATTAAGTTGACGGGAGAGCTCTCCTGTCGGCTTAGAGCAACTACACTAGAGAGGTTTCAGAGTAACAGCCGTGTTAGTCTGTATTCGCAAAAAGAAAAGGAGTACTTGTGGCACCTTGCATCCGATGAAGTACACTAGAGAGTTTACAATGGCGCAGCTGCATTGGTGCATCTGTAAGCTCTCTAGTGTAGCCACAGCTTCAGTATTTGCCAACTGAGAACACAGGCTCCAGATTTATAGAACATTAGACCCCAATCCTGTGAACACTGTCGCAGGTGCTTACTCAGAGGAGTAAAGTGAAGTACATAGTTAAATGTTTGAAGGGTAAGGCTTGAGATTTCTGGGGCTAAGAATCATCTTTCCATTAAAAACACACACACACACACACACACACAAACAGCAATGGGCTTCAGCCCCTGACTGGAGCGGTACCACAGTACAAATCACAGAAAGGAAAAAAAAATCAGTAAAGTGGCATCTTTCTTTGACTGTAGAAAATGATCCTTTATATTGAAAATACTCTTCCATTAACACAAATGCTTCGATGGAGAATGGAAATGAAGACTAATGGTGGATTGTTCCACCTGGCTACAGTTTACATGCACAGTCAGCCATCCTAGAGAGCATTCTGGATATCCCTCCTGATGGTATTTGAAAACGGTGACTTACTGCTAATGTAAAATACGGTTTAAGAAAAAATGATTTTATTATTAAAGCAAGATGCCTCACTGGTGAAAATTTAGTATCACAGAAAACAACTGGATATATTTCTTAATTGTTATTGTATAAGTGGACACACTGGTTGTAAGGAGGCAAGGAACATATACTGTGTGTGTCTTAAAGGGGGACATGAATGTATACCAGAAAAATATCTCAACTTATAAAGGAGATGCTGTTGAAATTTTAGACAATTCAGACTACTACTGTGCATCCCACCATGGCAGCTACATTCAACAGGGACATATCAGCTGACGGAGACTATATTTGAACTCACAGGGCTAGGGGCATAATATTCTTAGTGGCCTTCCCTGTGGAATTCACTGTCAATGGAGATCATGTTGAACCCAAATCTCAAAACCTTCAGACTGCAATTTAAAACTGGCATTGGATCTGTATTCCATAACAACATAAGAATGGCCATACTGGGTCAGACCAATGGTCTATCTAGCCCAATATCCTGTCTTCCAACAGTGGCCAATGCCAGGTGCTTCAGATGGAAAGTACAGAACAGGCAATCATCGAGTGATCCATCCCATCATCCACTTTCAGCTTCTGGCAAACAGAGGCTAGGGACACTTAAAGCATTGTTTTGTATCCCTGCCCATCCTGGCTAATAGCCATTGATGGACCTATCCTCCATGAACTTATCTAGGTTTTTTTTTTTAAAACCCTGTTATAGTTTTGGCCTTCACAACATCCCCTAACAAAGAGTTCCCCAGGTTGACTGTGCATTGTGTGAAGAAATACTTCCTTTTGTTTGTTTTAAACCTGCTGCCTATTAATTTCTTTGGGTGACCCCTGGTGTGTTATGTGAAGAGGTAAAGAACACTTCCTTATTCACTTTCTCCACACCAGTCATTATTTTATAGATCTCTATCATATCGCCTCTTAGTCATCCCTTTTCCAAGCTGAAAAGTCTCAGTTTTTTTTAATCTCTCATCATATGGAAGCTGTTCCATACTCCGATCATTTTTGTTGCCCTTCTCTGTATCTTTTCTAACTGTAGTATACCTTTTTTGAGAATGGGTGACCAGATCTGCACGTAGCATTCAAGATGTAGGACTACTATGGATTTATATAGAGGGAATATGGTATTTTCTGTCTTATTATCTATCCCTTTCCTAATAGTTCCGAACATTCTGTTAGCTTTTTTGACTGTTGATATGCATTGTAGATAATTCTCTGAAGACATCCACTCAATGACTCCAAGATCTCTTTTTTGACTGGTAACAGCTAATTTAGACCCCATCATTTTGTATCTATAGTTCAGATTATGTTTTCCAATGTCCATTACTTTGCATTTATCAACATTGAATTTCATCTGCCATTTTGTTGTCCAATCACCTGTTTTGTGAGATCCCTTTGTAACTCTTCGTAGACTGCTTTGGTCTTAACTATCTTGAGTAGTTTTCTTTCGTCTGCAAATTTTACGACCTCACTGTTTACCCCTTTTCCAGATCATTTATAAATATGTTGTACAGCACTGGTCCCAGTACAGACCCCTGGGGGACACCATTATTTACCTCTCTCCATTTATTTCTACCCTTTGTTTCCTATTTTTTAACCAGTTACTGATTCCTGAAAGGATCTTCCCTCTTATCCCATGAATGCTTACTTTGCTTAAGAGCCTTTGGGGAGGGACCTTGTCAAAAGCTTTCTGAAAGTCTAAGTACACAATATCCACTGGATCCCCCATGTCCACATGCTTGTTGACCCCCCTCAAAGGATTCTAATAGATTGGTGAGGCATGATTTCCCTTTACAAAAGCCATATTGACTCTTTCCCAACAAATCATGTTCATCTATGTGTCCGATAATTCTGTTCTTTATGATAGTTTCAACCAATCTGCCTGGTACTGAAGTTAGGCTTACCAGCCTGTAATTGTCAGGATAACCCTTGAAGCCTTTTTTTAAAATGGGCATCACATTAGCTATCTTCCAGTCATCTGGTAACTTAAATGATAAGTTACATACCTCAGTTAGTAGGTCTGCAATTTCATATTTGAATTGCTTCAGAACTCTTGGGTGAATACCATCTGCTCTTGGTGACTTGTTACTGTTTAATTTATCAATTTGCTCCAAAACCTCCTCTAATGACACCTAAATCTGGAATGGTTCCTCTCAGATTTGTCACCTAAAAAGAATGGCTCATGTGTGGGAATCTCCCTCACATCATCTGCAGTGAAGACAGATGGAAAGAATTTATTTAGTTTCTCTGCAATGGCCTTCAGTGCTCCTTTATCATCTTGATCGTCCATTGTCCCCACTGATTGTTTAGGAGGCTTCCTGCGTTTGCTGTACTTAAACATTTTGCTGTTAGTTTTTGCGTTTTTGGATAGTTGCTCTTCAAATTCTTTTTTGGCCTGCCTAATTATACTTTTACACTGGACTTACCTCCAGAGTTTATGCTCCTTTCTATTTTCCTCAGTAGGATTTAACTTCCAATTTTTAAAGGGATGCCTTTTAACCATTTTCACTAAGAGCTGAACCATGGAATGACCTCAGCAATGTGATCTTGAATTAAACTGCCCAATTTCAAGTATCCATAAGCAAGAGATTTATAACTGAAGTGGAGGGAACTAGAACTGGGCCCTTCTCTTGAAGGAACTGAATGCTTTAAATGTATGTATTGGCACCTCAATAGCACAGTGATGGACTCCTTAGTGATGCATTGAACAGATGATGATAATGATAAAGTCATGCTATTTTTATCAAAAGGAACTGATCTAGCAAATATTATCTTTTGTCCTCAGGTCAGATAAACTACAGAAGACTGTGGATGCCAATTCTGTGACAAACTAACATATCAAGAGAAATAGTTGTGTTGACGTTCATGGAAAAACAAAAAAATTCCCTTCCTGTTATGGCAGAGAGATGAGGAGATATTCGGAGACGGCATTTCAAAATGGTACCATCAGTCAAAGAGATCTGACATTGGGCTGTGGTCCCAATATCATTCACTTAGCAGCAAGTGTCAGCTGAAGAGACTACGCAGCCAAGTGAAAGTGTAAACAGATGCACTAAACAGGTCATTACCATAAACTAACATCACCTAGAGAAAGGCAACAAAATTACTAGAGAGAAATGGGTTTCTGTGAACCACGAGGTGAGGATCCAAATGCCGCTGTCTATAACATTAGTGCATCTGTAATAATGAATGCCGTGTCAACTCCATTAAAATGAGAATTTGGTGCTAGGTGTAATTTGTTTGGAAAGAAAAATAAGAGGAGACAGATACCGGCAAAAGAAAGGAGAAAGTCATGAAATTAAGAGGCCACACATTTAAAATGGAAAGTGAATGTGTAACACGGTGGGGCAGATCAGCCCCTTTTCTGGAGAAACCCGCAACAGGGGAACAGCAGGCATCGAAACACCACAAGGTGAACCATGCAGGATTTAAAAACATTGTTCCACCTATTGGGATAAAGTGGGGACCATGATCTGGGCAGGAGGATCCAGGAGAAAGAGCAATATCAGATCCACTGAGTTAGGAGCCTTGGATCATGGCTGTCTTTCTGTGCTGTTTTGCTTGTCCATCTCCCCTGGGCATGCTGTGAAGCAACTATGAAGGACTTTAACCCTGTCTACACTACTACTTCTCCTGGCATAGCTCTGGTGGTGTGAAGAGAGTGATCCTGCAGTTTTGCTGCCATAAGCTGTGTCCACACTAGAAGCGCTTTGCTGGTACAGTATACCCATACCGGCATAGTCTTCCTGGTGTGGACATGGCCATAATGCTGGTTTCCACATAGAAACAGGCTGAACAGGATTGTCACTACAAAGACCAGCTGGTTTCCTGCTCTACCTCCTCTTGCTCAGACCCAACCTGGCTCAAAAACCCAGTGGAGCCAATTTCCAAAAGAATTTCCATGAAGTCCCTGGCAGGGAGGGATGGTGCCACAGAACCTTGGTTCTTCACAGACCACTGGATTTCAGGCCCCTCTGGTCACAGAATTAGGGAAGATAATCAGAATAAGAATAGTTAAACTGTGGATATTGCAGGATATTATTAAGGCAAAATATTCAGTAAGATTCAGGAAAGGATTTGTTTATGTGACTAAGAACTGCCTCTGCAATTACTTTTTAGGGGATTCACTCATGGCTTAGAATGTCAATTTCTGAGAATTATTTTGGGATCAAAGGGTGCAGGGGAAGAATCCCTCCTTGCTGCAAAGCAGCTGCTTTTGGCCACCGTTAGAGAGCTTATTCCTTCACTCTCCCACTTCCCTGATCCTTCTTGCATGAACAGAGAGCAACAATACCCAAAGTCCGAAGGTGCAAACAATTTGATGTTTATTGGGGTGAACTTCCAGCAAGCTTAAATCCAAGTTCCTTTTTCCTTATTTTCGAATCCCAACTTACTTCCTGTTTGCCCCTAATTTATATAGTCTATACCTTAACCAGTCATTCTACTGAAATTTACCAAAAAATTTACCAAACCAATCCTAACACATGATTAGCTAACCAATTATATCCCACCACCTTAATTAGTTTACACACAGCAAAATTAATTATACAACAGACAGAAACCATCACAGAACCAGACAGTAAAGTAAACAATAGTAAAAGGGGAACTATAATGATAAAACAATACAGAAGTGAGGATTTCACAACTACATCTATAAAGACATAAGGGTTTATTGCTGTGTCTATTGATAAGTGAGTTCTTACTAAACAGAAAACTATCAAACTAAATTTCCTTTTACATCTTTTAGGCTCTTCGCTGGCTCTGGAGGTAATAGATTGGATCACTTTTCTAACAGCCCCAGATTGCCTTATTTCAATGTGACTAGTTTGGAATGTGAGGATGTGACCGTTCGCTTCCCAGCTTATGGCTGCCTCTGCTGCTTGGCCAAAGACATTAGCCTAAGAACAGGGCCTCAGACTGTCACAGTGAGAGAAGGCTCTTACACAAATGCTCTCTTTTATACTTCTATAACTAGCTAAATGATAAACATATACCTACATTCTTAAAGTATAGGCCTTTACAGACAGGTCTGAATATCTATATCCTAACAGCCACCATTGGTGAAAGTATACTGGACTAGATGAACCAATTTTCTGTTCCAGTACAGCAGTTCCTATTTGTAAATATACTTTGAGATCATTTTTAAAAAGGTGTTCTATGTGCTTGGTGGTTTACCAACATCAACACCAACAACCTAAACAACTGGATTCAGAAGGTGGTATTACAATAGCTACAACATACTCTTTCATGCAGATCTACCTTTGTAATCTATATTGTACATCACAACAGTCCAACTGCAACAAACTACATGAAGATAAAATTAGCAGTGAGCTACATACTTGTATGATACAACAGAAGTCTGCTGTCATCACAAAAACAGCTGGAACAATTCGTGGCTAAGCACTTCAGCAGCAGGCACAGCCTTGCTTATATGAGGATTTTCCAAATACAGAGAGGATGAAAAACTCATGATCTGGGTATTAAAAAAGTTACTTCTGAACACAGAGGTTGCAAATTTTAGCTTCTTATGACCATGAAAAAAGTCAATAAATACTTTTGTTCAATATCCTGTCATTTCTGTAGTTCCCATGAAGAAATTTTCTGACCAAGCAAAACACGTTCATCAAAAGGGAAAATGAATAGATGTATTTGGGGTTTGTATTTTAATGAATGACAGTGCTACAACTATTTTTGAATTTTTATTAACTGTTCTAATGATAATTAAGGTTAAGATTTTGTCACAGATATTTTTAGTAAAAGTCACAGACAGGTCACAGGCAATAATGAAAAATTCATGGAAGCCTGTGACCTGTCCCTGACTTTTACTAAAAATATCCATGACAAAATGGGGAACCTGGGCAGCTGCAGGTGGGCTGGGAGCTCCAGGGGTCCCCTCCACTGATGGCTCCGACTGCAGGGGTCCCCCCTGCCTCCCACGGTGGCTGGGATCTGCAGGGGTCTCCCCTGCCACCCGTGAAGGTGAAGAGCTGTGGGGGTCCCCCCTGCTGCCCAGGAGGGCTGAGGGTCCCCCCACCACTTGCAGAGACGGAGAGCTCTGGGGGTCCCCCCTGCTACCTGCTGGCAGCTGGGAGCTGCAGGGAGCTCCCGCAAGCCTGGGGTGGCAGGGGTACCCCACAACTCCCTGCCTCTGCAGGGGACCCTGCAACTTCCAGCCGGCGCTGGTTGAAGTCACGGCGGTCTTTGGAAGTCACAGATTCCATGACTTCCGTGACCTAGGTGACTAAATCACAACTTAAATGATAATTACTGAATTTCCACAGAAAAAAAACAGAACATACGCAGATATTAATACTACAAATCTGAATTTATGAAGTAAAGACTTTTTGAGAAGCATAGACAAAAATAAGTATTCTTTTCCCACTATTTTGCATCACAAAAAGGAAAAACCTAAAACACTGCAAAATAAGGCACTGACAATGAGCTTTTCTACTTAGTTTTATTTGCACTACAATGGACCCATTGCAGCTGCAATATTTTCTCAAGCAATAGATACCACATTTCATCAGAGACAGAATGCACAGACATAATTCACTTTCTGGAGTCTGCTGACATCAAACCACAAGAATGGTACTCAACAGGTTCAAAACTCAGTAATTCCTTGGATTCATTCCTGTGATTCTATTAGTCCATATGTTTTTAAACTTGTAAAATTAAATGAGATGAAGGTTTAACTGGGCAAGGCAGGAAACTAAGAGAGTGATCCTGCAAGGTACTGAATACCTTCAACTTCTATCAACTTCAGTGAGGTCAGCAGCTTGCAAACAGGGCATCATGTTGGAAGATTAAGCTCTTAGAATTTGTGGGTGTTGTTATTCTTGGCTCTATCTCATATGTAATTTTCTGTAAGTATGTTTACTTTGTTGTGTCTCAGTTTGCCATCTGTAATATTAGTCTGTTTTGAAGGGCTATCAGCTCTTTGGATGAAAAGTCAATAAAGGTTGTGAGGTTTCTCTCTATAATATGTTCAAAATTGAGGGCATGATTTTGCAATTCTTACTCATGCCAGTAGTCCCTGAAGCTTCAATGTCATGAGTAAATGCTACTCAGCATGAGAAGCGGGTCCTCAGTGGAAAAAGAAGAAAATAAAAGTCAATGCTTGAAATTCCATGTCTTAAAATAAAACAAAAACTCTCTGTAAAATCAGACATAATGAAATAAAACAACTTACCAATAAAAAAAAAATCATCTAAGAGCCACTCTCAAAGCCCCACATCCTTATTAATACATTATACATATTTTCCACACACAAAAACAAAATTAAAAGAATATTATTCGGGTTGCATTCAAAAGGAATGCCAGAATTAAGGTAGGCCGTACAACACTATAATATCCAAGTGCTTCAAAAACATTCATTAACTTAGCCTCACAACACCCAAAAGATGAGGGGCTATGATAATCTCCATTTTACACAGATGAGGCACAGAAAGATTATGATCAAAAGTATCCACTAATTTTGGGTGCCCAATCTGAATGGTCTAGAACCTGATTTTTCAGATAATTTAGCATTATATAAGACTTTGAGCTCATCTCCCACTGACTTCATAGTTGCAGCTGTGAGTGGTCAGCACTTGTGCAAATCAGGCCCCAGCGTCCGAAACTGGGCACCCACAATATGAAGAACCCACAATTAGTGACCACCTGTGAAAAGTTTACTTTAAGTGACTTCCTGAGAATCACATAGGAACTCTGTTGCAAAGCAGGCATAGAATCCAATTCTCCAGGGTAGCATTCAACTGCCTTAACCATGCTCCTTTGTCTTCCCACAATCCCCTGCCACACTCACAACACACCTTTCAACATCTGTAACAAATGAGGCACACAATCCTGATTCATCCCCAGAGAAGGTCCATCCTGTCCATACTGAATGAGGCAGAGGTCCTGTGGAAAAAACAATATGTGGTCTCATGTAATTAAAGATCATCATAGTGTATGCACACAAGGAGGCCGAATTAAGGTTGCACAAGCAACTTTAATTCTGGAATTTCCTAACTTTGGAGTGCCTGCTTTTGCAACCTTAATAATGTT
The DNA here is from genome assembly GCF_965152235.1 of Eretmochelys imbricata. Taxonomy (NCBI): domain Eukaryota; kingdom Metazoa; phylum Chordata; order Testudines; family Cheloniidae; genus Eretmochelys; species Eretmochelys imbricata. Next base: position 110,594,746 of record NC_135575.1, on the reverse strand, counting down.
CTTTTAATGTAATTTTGTGTGTGTGTGTGTGTGTGTGTGTGTGTGTGTGTGTGTGTGTGTGTGTGTGTGTGTGTGTGTGTGAGAGAGAGAGAGAGCATGTAATTTCCTAAATTTTGAAACACCCACATGAGAAGTCAGCAAGGTTGAAACTTTTAGATCTACACAGACAAGAGAAGTAATTGTTCCGCTCTATTCAGTGCTGATAAGGCCTCAACTGGTGTATCGTGTCACATTCTGGCCAGCACACATCAGGAAAGACAGGTTTCAGAGTAGCAGCCGTGTTAGTCTGTATTCGCAAAGAGAAAAGGAGTACCTGTGGCACCCTAGTGCCACTAGTACTCCTTATCAGTAAAGATGTGGACAAATTGAAGAAAGTCCAGAGAAGGGCAACAAAAATGATTAAAGGTTTAGATAACATGACCTATGAGGAAAGACTGAAAAACTTGGGTATGTTCAATCTGGAAGACTGAAGGGGGACATGATAACAGTCTTCAATTATGTAAAAGGTTGTTATAAAAAAGGAGAATGATAAATTGTTCTCCTTATCCACTGAGGACAGGACAAGAAGTAATGGGCTTAAATTTCAGCAAGGGAGATATAAGTTAGATATTAGGAAAAACTTCCTGTCAGGATAGGTAAGCAGTGGAACAAATTATCTAGGGAGATTGTAAAATCTCTGTCATTTGACAGGTTTCAGAGTAACAGCTGTGTTAGTCTGTATTCGCAAAAAGAAAAGGAGTACTTGTGGCACCTTAGAGATTAACCAATTTATTTGAGCATAAGCTTTCGTGAGCTACAGCTCACTTCATCATACTAAGGTGCCACAAGTATTCCTTTTCTTTCTGTCATTTGAGGTTTTTAAGAACAGGTTATACAAACACCTGTCAAGGATGGTCTGGATAATACTTAATCCTGCCTCAGTGCAAGGGAGTGAACAAGGTGACCTCTCAAGGACCCCTCCAGTCCTACCCACATATATGTTGGAAAAGACAATGTCAAAAAATGCACCTTGCACTTGGAGCAGAAGGCAGTGAGGCCTGTGGTGGTCCTTAGTTCCTTTGGAAGTTTATTCCATAGTCCCTTTTGGTAGGCCAGGCCCCGTATTATTCCAGACTTTAAATCATCAGGAAAAAAAATTAAAATAAATTCTTAAGTGATTTTCAAATGCTGTTTTTAAGCTCTCCTTTTTTAATCTGACTACCTTTTTATTTAAAAGTGTAAAGCAAAATATGTTTTCAACACTCACTCCAGGCCATTTGGCAGTAGTGAACTCTTCTTGGTTGCTAGAGGCACTCAGCCAGCCTGGGGCATGAATATAAACTTTGCTATGACCTCACGCCCTATTGTGTATTATTGCTTACATAACTCCAGCCTACTTAAAATAAAAACTATTGATGGAAAGATGCACAGACGGAATCGCACTGACATTATGGCCTTTTACTAGATAGCTGGAAGCATAAAAATGATCCCACTTTATCAGACAGCACAATAAAATATGGATGTTAACTAAACAAGGATGTGTGCGTATGCACGTGCGAGAGACAGAAATAGGGCTGTTTTGTTTCAGAGAATTTTTAACTTACTAGCTTGCATAGAATTTGGGTTTGAGTAATTTTGTAAATTAAAAGTATATGCGTGTACAGAGGTAATCTGTGCTTTAGAATATCTGATAGCATCGTGGAGAAAACACAGATTGACGCTTAAAAATGTGTTTCTAGCAGGTTTAATAATGAGATAATACAAAAATACAGACTTGGAGAGTTATGTGACTGAACATAAAAAAGTACCAGCTCACTGAGCACTGTAGCTATCTAGAAAACACACATAAAAATTCAGATAAGAACTGAATGTGAAGCAATAGCACAATTTACTTACAATCTGGAATATCAGCAGGATTTTAGTTTGTTGTTTGTGGATTGCTGGGGTATATGGTACATTACAGTAGAGCATCAGCACTAATTCTACATGGCAGCTCCTCAGAATACCATCTGCTTCCCCGGTAACTCTTAATATAGTTGTAATTATCTACTTCTGAGCACTTTATTGGGAATATGATTTGCAAATTAATCAACTACCGACCGGTAAAACAAATGACATGCTTGTCTGAAAACAACAGCATTATTTCAAATTATTTTCCTAAGGATTAAGAAATATCAGCTACAGCTGAAGGAGGGAGGAGGCCACGGGAAGGGTTATATTCAACTTTAAAAATACACTAGATTTACAGGAATAACCACAAATCATTAGTGATGCCTTGTTCCCACAAAGCTCTGTCATGTACTATGGAATACCTGAATTTCTCCCTCTCTGCAAGTTCCTCTCTTATTTCCCCATTCAGCTCTATCTTCTCCCAGAATTCTCAACATGCCTATCATCTCCTGATCTTCTTTCTTTAATTCAGGTTCCTCAGTCTCTCTCTGCCCCCATGTCTCTCTCCTTTCAAAACTCTCTCCTTTCCCTGTACCAACTATACCCCTTGCCACCAACCTCACTGCTCGCTGCTCTGCACCAGAAAGACTTGGCCATGATCTCTTCACTAGTTACTGAAGTTTGCCATTAGCATGGAAGTGTGCCATTAGCAGGCCTTCTTAAATCTCACCCCAGCAAAGTTCCTAAACCTTCACAAATCCTATTTACTACCAGTTTTAATCCTACATCAGGATCTGCTACACTGAAAGTGCCAAAGCACAGTTCTTTTGGATCTCTTGTAGGACCGAGATCTTGGTTTGTTGGTTACACGGTAAAAATCTTGTAAAAATTCTGAAGACTGCATCGTGCCCATGCAAAATATTGTTGCGTTGAGTGGCACCTTCTGTTCAAATGAAGTGGCTTTAATTATTCAAAAGCCAATTGTATCAGGAGCTACAAGAAACCATATTAAATGTACTGTCCACATTGAAGTTTCCCATAAGCAATTAGGGAAATGATTTTGGAGGACCAAAATAAGCAACCAGGCTGCTATCCGTTTACCCATGTAGACATCATAAACAGCCCTTGCATGATAATACCATTGAACCAGAGATTTTTAAAATCACTCTACTTGTAATTCTTGAAATATCAGAACCTCACAAACTATATATACTAATCTACCTCATGGAACATGCATGATGTGAGCCATGTTTTCATGACGTCCTTTATCCAGCAGTAGTTGTAACTGAAGCACTGTGTAATGGCAGGCAGTGGGGTAAGCTGATCGATGATCACAGAGTGGTATTTCTACATTCATGGTTGGGAGCTCACAAATAGAAGCTAGTCCAATAAAAGATATTACCTCAACCATCTTGTCTCTCTCACTTCCAAGTCAGTCATTTTAATTTATGCTGAGCTAGCACTGGGTCACACAGTGTGCTAACTCCACCTGTAATTATCAGAAGATTTTATTTAAATTAATATCAAAAACATCAAAACTAACACAAAACTCAAGTTGTCAGATCATTTTAGATCCATGTGTCCAAAAAAAAAGCATTACAAACAAAACAAAAAACACTTTATAAGAACATTTTTTAACGGGCCGAACAAATAGCTTTCAGACAATTCTGCTCTCTGTTAACAAACATGCATCCCTACTACACCAATGGAGTTCCATGAGTGTTGGCTGAAAGCAAAATGTTACCCATAGAATTTTGAGCAAAACCTGTTCAAAAATTGCCAAAACATTTCTGTTTGAAAATTAGCTACAAAGCACATGCAGCAGCTATTTTTCTTGTTTAACAACACACCCTGTCTTAGAAATACTGAACGAGGTGCTTGATAACTGTATCATACAAAATTCCGTTGAGTCTCTTGGGAGCATATTACAATACAGTGTGACCACTGACAAAATATATGGTGCAGAGGAATAAAGGGGCCAGATCCTCAGCTGGTGTAAAGTGCCATATCGCCATTGAAATCAGTAGAGCTATGACAATTTACACCAGTTAAGGATCTGGCCTTTTAATGTGCCTCTGAAAACACACACATATGCATGAACTAGTTTGTATGCACAAAATCCACATTTGTGGATGAAATTCACCCCTGTGTGGAGGTCCAACATGAGGCCTATGCTCCTCTTAAGTCCCATTAAAATTATGGGTGAAATGCAGGCCATTGACTTCAGTGGGGTCAGAATTTCGCCGTATGGGTTTAAGTTGTGGTGAGGCCTAGTGCAGGTCCCTTGCATATTGAGTAAATTTAATCCTTGTGCGTGTTTGTTCACAGAAACCAGGTCCTTTCACATCCTAAACATGATTGGTCTCATGCTTCCAAAATTTATTGGCAGAATTTACAAAACCTGTTTAAAAATCCAGCCCTAAATGACAACAAGTGAAGCAGTGGGTGGTTTGTTTTCCTTAGTTAAAAAATGAATGGTTAGGAGAACATTAAGGATATCACTTAAATTGACAAAAGCAAAGAAAGGACAGAGCATTTGTCTGAATTAACTCACCTGTTCCACGCCTAAGTATCTCAGGGATCTCTGAACAGGGAGTATTTGTTCATGTCCTAGGAACTAAAATACCTCGAACAGGTGCAACCATGCAAGAGGGCAAGCTGAAGTTGAAATGGCAGCCTTTGCTTTGAAAGTTCTTGGTTTGTCCACTGCATTTTGCCCTTGAGATCACTTGTTTGCCTGTATTTAATTCTGTATGGGAATGCACACTATTGTGAACCAACTGTAATATAATATTTTCTGCATTAACTAAGGAATATCACATAGTACAGAGAAAGTCACCTTTAAAAATGTGAATTCTCACTGGTAAAGCATAACTAATGCATAGCTTATGAATACAAAGATCTTATCTGCCTTGGTTAACATTTTGGAAGTCTGTATCTACAAGTCTTACTTACACTGAGTAGTGCTTACTCATGTGAGTTGCTGCATTGAGCTTGCATGTATAAAGTTTGCAGAATCAGGCACTTAGATTTCAGTAGGCTTGCATTACTTCTAAAAAAAAATCCCCCTACCATTTTCCTCTAATACTTCTGTTAGGCAGCAGAGCTTTTCTGCTGCTTAGAAAAACATCTTCTCTGTTCTCTGGAGTTTTGCTCACCTTGTAGCAATTCCTTGATGGCCCCCTGAGGTTGCTTTTAGCGAAGCAAGACCATATCCTGAGTAGGCACGGACATCTTAGCTAGTTTCAGTGCTACAGCTTACTCATTTCCTTGTTCCATTGCGGTTCTAACCTTCTTTCAGATTAAGAGCAATTTACATCTCTTTAACTAGACATATTGGTGTTATTACCATTGCAGGCCTATTGATTGCAATGCTGCACTTAGAATCACTGTTCCAATTTTATCATCCTTAGTCATTCTTGCGTGACTACATATTTATGTATGGTCCTGTAATTTAAATTAGTATATAAAACATTAGAAAGGAAGCATGATACAATTAAAACAAATATAAAAGCATAAAAGACTGATGTCAAGCTGTTGAATAAATGCCTCCCTTTTTACCATGTATTAATGCCCAGTGGTTTGTTTCTTTAAATGGGGAATTTTGTTAGCTTTCTGAAACCACATAGCCATAAAACAACTTATTAAACCTTGAAAACAAGTGAAGTGATTGTTTAAAGGTTTCAGACACTGCTCTATGGTATAAAGTGCCCCAATACGTAAGAACGTGTAAACTCATATATGTATACCACTACAAAGAGACACAACACTGTATAAATGTTTACAAGGAATAATAAAATGACAAAAGCACAATTAAAAATCAAAAGACAGGTGATTATACTATAGTAATGATATTTAAAAATCAGGAAGGCCCAGAAACTTTGCGGTCATTATATTATTATTTCTACTGCGGTAGTGCCTGGACCACAATCAGGTTTCATAGTTCTGTTGTGCTAAGCTCAGTACAAATGAGTAGAAAAAAGAAAAAAGAATCCTTTGCAGAACAAAGCTCACAGAATCTTTGCCATCATCTGGACCAAACCAAAATCTTCTTTCTAGGCTTACTAAGGTACAGATAAAAGCCACCTTCGAAATTACTATAGCCCATTCCCACTTCATTCTCTGACTCTCATTTTTATAATGAAATTAACAGCAAATGCAACATATACAATACACACAAAAAACAGACTCGTGCTTTCCAGTGATTCCCAGTTCTCACATTATTACTGTCATCTTTTAATTGATTGGAAAGAGTCAAGGGGGAAAAAACAGAGAGAAACTTGGTATGTGGACAAGTTTTTAATGACCAACTAGAGTTATACTGTTTCTCCATAAACATTTAACATAACATTTCAGTATAACATTTCAGCTCAGCTTGTGATGGGCAGAACAGAGATTCCTGTCATTCCTCTGCCATAACTTTGCATACTTGCAATATGATGATCCCCAATAAAGATACAAACGTATCATCCCCCTCAGGCCCACAGAGAACGTCTTAGAATGGTTTCAGTCTAAAGAGATATAGAACTACTTTATCTTTTTAAAATATTGATAAACTTTTCCTTGAATATTTTATTATGTAAGTGTGAACATGCATGCATTGCATCTAAAACTTCAGCAGCTGCAGTAATCAATAAACAGGTCATTCATACTTTGATGAATTCACATAAAAAACCCTACTTGCTTGAGAAACACACTGTTTCATTTGCAAAGATTGATGCTGAATGCAGATTAAATTGAACAAGTGGAACTTTATTAAACCCTGTGCACTGCTCTGTCCATGTGGTTGAGTTGCTTCCAGCCTAACTCCATGTGTTTCCTGTTCCACTGTCCCATCAATAACAGACCCGCAAGGGAACATGGGGTCTTGGAGTCCAGGTCCACTGATCATGATAGATCTTCCCTATTTTACAAACACTTTAATATATAAGATTTAAAAACAAGTAATTGACACCCAGACCCCCACCCATGACTCTTCAGCTAGAGGATGCTAGCAGACAGCTGAGTTGGAGTCTTGTCTTTCCCCAGACTGAGCTGGTTACAGTTTTTGAGATTTTTTGGTCTCCCAACAGGCAACCACAGTGGAAGTGACCTTTCTCCGTTTCCCTGTCATGTCTCCAACTCCAGCAAACTCTCTCTGTGGAGTCTCCTCCCTCCCTGTGGGGTTGGCTTCATGATAGTTCTCTGTCTCTCCATTCCATGACTACCTCTGTAGGATCTCTCTGGGTGTTATGTCTGCTGGCTCTGCTCCTTCAGATCACTTGTCCCTCCTGTCTAGTCACCTCATATGTCCTGGGTGCCACTGCATCCCGCACAACTCCTTTAGTCCATTCTTTCTGGTGTCTCTCTAATGGCTGGATCCTCACAGGAGTGCCTGTCTTCCAGGCTGATGAGTCCTTGGCTGACCTGTCTTTCTCTAGTGCCAGCTTTAGCTGATTGTCGGCCATCTTCTCTCATCTTTATGGCTGCAACAGGTCTCCACCCATTGGTGGCAGGGTTTTGGTACTTCACCCCTTTAATGCGTGCACTGGACTGTTTCGGCACCCCTGTGATGGGCATTCCTCAGTGCCAGTCCAGAACACCATATATCTTACAAACTGGGCCTTCACGGTTTGCCACTGACTGACTTGCTTCTTGTATCAGGCAGCGCATCAAGCTAACCAAAATTTGAATAGCTCACCATAATCAAATACTGCTTTTCACTGAAGGTAAATAGGTCCATTCCCACCGTTTTCCATGATTGGGTGGGCAGCTCATGTGGTAACAAGGTCTCTTTCTGCTGGCAGTTTTCACAGAATATGCAGGTGTCACATCCTTTTATCAAGGAATGAAGGTGTTTAGTCATTCCTGGCCAGTAAACACACTCTCAAGCCCACCTAAAACAGCTGTTGATACCTAGGTGTGAGGCATGTATTTTCTGCCTGACATCCCTACGTAATGAGGCAGGACAACAGCTCTCTGCCCTCAAAATATGATTCCATCCTGCACACACAGCTCATCTCTAAATTGAAAATATGGTTCTGCTCCTACCACTACTTGGCTTTCACCTTCTGACCATCTTCCTAATATCACTGTCTTGGCCGCCCATAGTTGGATGCCACTTTTCATGTTGATTTCCACTGTTGAAACTGGGAAATAGAATCTATTTACACGCTACATTATATCTTGATCTGCATCCCCAATCTCACCAATACTAGGTATATATGCCCTTCTCAGGGTGTCAGCTAACACCAGTAATCATCCTGGACAATACCTGATCTCTACCTGGGAGCTCTGGTGTCACAGCAACATATACTGCAATCTCTTTGGAGCACAACTGTCTCTAGGGGTTTGTGACCATCTTTTTGCTCCGAGTAGCCATAGATGCACTGATGGAATCGCTTCATTCAAATACCACAACCAGAAGCTCTTCCTATTTGGGTGTTCTCCTGTTCAGTCTCTGGTGGGGCTCTGCTGCCATAAGTGAATGACTGCTCCTGCAAAAGAGCTACACCCAATCTTTTCTCCAGGGCATCTCACCAGAGGGTCAGAGGTTCTCCTGGCTGGTGGTACTTCAGGACAGGGACATCCATTATTATTTGTTTCAGCGTGTCAAATGCTTGCTGTTTGGGACCTGCCAGTCCCACTCAACATCCTGCTTGTGAGCAGATTTACAGGTTCCATGACTGCAGCCAGGTGTGTACAGAACTTGGGCAGAAAATTTATCATTCCTATGAAGCGCAGTACCCCTTTTACACACACTGGAGCTGGCATTTCTCTGTTGAGATCTGCTTTCAATCTTTCTGCTGTGAGCAGATGTCCAATGTATGTCACCTCACACTAAATCACATTTTTGTTTATTTGAGTTTTATGTTCTTGTTCCTGTACTGCTGTAGAAAAGCTTGCAATTTTTTGCCATGATCTTGTTCAGCTTCTGTATCATTGCTTCCGCCACCTACATTGAAATATCATCTGCACTTATTTTTACCCCATGAAGTCCTTTCAGAGCTTGAGTGAACCTTCTCTAGAACACCTCTGCTGCTGGGCTTATGCCCATTGGCATGCAGAGCCATCTGTAACAACCAAATGCTGTTGCAAAGGTTGTCAGCATGCTGGACTCTTTACCCAGGCTTATGTGCCAAAACCCATTTGTCACATCACAGATTGTAAAGATTCTGGCTTTGTAAAGTTCTGGCAAGATGTCATCAATTGTGGGGAATGGATAGCGGCACCTTTTCAATGCCTAGTTCAGTGACTTTGGGTCTATGCAGATGCTCAATTTGCCTGATGGCTTCTTTACCACCACTGTTGCCTCTATGATATCCCTGCTCTGCAGACTTTCAAGTTCCTTGAGGACTGGATTCTGCAGTGTCACTGAAATTTTCCTTCGTGGTAAGCACACAGATTCCACTTTAGGGTCTACTTCCAGTCACAGTTTTCTTTTGAAGCATCCATTAACCTTTGAAAACAGATATCTCCACATGCTTTTAAAACTGGCTCCATTGTCCATGGGACTCCCCTCTTAATTTTTATACTGCATGTATAAAATGCTGACACTGCACCCTGAGCAGATCCATGGTGTGGATGGCTCTGTTCCCCAGGAGGGGTCTGTAGTGCTCACCATCCACACTCTTCAGTTGGTAAGTTACTATGAAGTCACATTTTCCTTACAGCTGCATTATGCCCTCATTTGTCCATGATTAGAAGGCACCTGCTTTTTGTATTGAGTGTGTTAAGAGTCCAAATTACCCCAAGGAATCACACTGCAAGAGGCTCCACTACCCAGCTGAAATTACAAAGGGTGTTTCCGCATTACCATAGTTGCCTACATGGAGGTTGGTATTGTGCCTTGTTGCTTTTCTGCCCCGACAGCCTGAATCCGATATGCTCTCAGACTCAAGGAGAGTCTCAAGATGTCATCACTGTTGCCTAATGTACAAGAGGGGGAGGGCACAAGTTTGACTGAATCTTTCTGGGACCTTCTTTTGTTCTTGCACACACTGCTAAAATGGTTCAGCTTGCCATATTCCTTGCATGTTGTCCTGGTTGCCGTTACTTCTCCTTTAACCTCCCATGCTGTTTCCCACAGCAAATTCATCTCACTATCAGTATCCAACAGTGGCCACGTGCTCTCCTTTGCTGTTGTCTCACTGAATGTTTTTCTGAGGGTGTTGTGCCATCTAGGGTTTTCATCCTCTCTCTTGAGGCTCCTGCTGGACACCCTATGTCTAAGCATCTGTCTAATGCAAGATCTCCTTGAAGCAACCACTCCCTCAGGGGGTGACCCCAAGTGCCACAGACTATCCTATCCCAAATCAGGGAGACTGCCAAGTCTCCAGAATTACATGTGCAGCTATTTTTACTTTCCTGCTGCTGTCATCCTGCTGCTTGTGCACAGCTGGAATGTCTCCTTCCACCATATCCCTTGCTGGATTAGGTTTGTGTTTGCAAAATCCAGGGCTCCGGGGGTTTAAGACCAAGTTACGTGGCTCATACTGCCAGCTGCTGCACTTCAGAGAACCCACCACTCAGAGGCTGCCACCTTGTTTCATTCACAAAAGAATGAAGCTGAATGCAGGTTAAGCTGAACAAATGGAACTTTATTAAACCCTGTGCACTTCTCTGTCCACGTGGCTGCACAGCTTTCAGCCCAACTCCTCAATTTCCCTGTTCCCTTGATACCCCATCAATATCAGCTACTCCAGGAAATGTGGGCCCTCTGACTCCAGCTCCACTGATCATGATACACACTGCAGTACAGATATCCATATATCATTACTTCATGTTAACACCTTGCAGTCATCTGCCAAAACAGTGTAACATGATAGAAAAACTTAAATGGAGATTTTGGGGTCAAATGTGTCCCAAACTGGACTTTCAATGAAAATCTGCTTTTATAAAACCTAAGAAATCTCAAGTGAATGTTTACATATGTGTCTGCAGAACAGGCCAGAGAACGCTAGATCTCGTTCCTCACTGAACCCACCATTCCTTCCTACCCTCTCTTCTACGTCTCTCCTTAAAACGCATTTCTTCAGAGAAGCGTAAAGAACCGCAGTCTAAAAACATCACCACACTACTTAACTGTTAATAAGAAATGCTGATCCCTCACTTAGCAGAGGGTTATATGGCCATCACCTTGTCCTTCCCTTCCTCAATCTCCTGTGTTTGTCACCTCTTCCAAATGTTCTTGCCTTAAATTAGGGCCTAAACCTGTAAATACTCCTGTTAAAAAATAAAGTTGCTCATGCGCATACTTGCAAAATCAAGCCCTTGTATTGTAAACGCTTCTGAGATTACTGAGATTAGATCTGCGATTCTGAGATTAGATCTGTGGTCCAGATTCACAGCCACACTGCAGCTGCTCTACACCCATCTACTGGTATGAAACAACTATATACCTGGCAGATCCAAACACTGCAGGATTCCCCATGTGGTGGTGGTGTAGTACCTCTGTTTACCTGCCTCCAGGCCCTTAGCGCAGGGGCATGTCTGAAGAAAAGGGTGCCAGACAGAACACAGAAAAAGACCATACTCAGTCCCATTTTAACAATATCAATTTCAAAGTCATAGTGGCCTGCTTTGGAAATACAACAAAACGTTATGAAAAAAAAATGACCATCTGGAAGCTTTCCCCTTCCTCCACAAATCACAACTCCAAAATTTTATTTTATTTTTTTAATTTCAAAAGTGAGAAAGGATACAGTCAAGAGTGGATTTAAAATTGGTCGAGCCTATAAACTCATAATAGACTAGAATCTGGCCTGAGATAGAGATGATGGAGGTGAAGAGTTTAATGGATAAGTATTGAAAAGAGCTGATCCATATAATCCAATGAATGTCAGGATCACAATTTAAAACTCAGTCCGGCACAGATTTCAAAACCAATGTAATGGCAGCAAAAGCTGGGAAGTATATGCTGCACAAATTTAGTGCCAGCTAGAACCTTAACTGCATAATTCTCCTCTATGCCATTTGAACTCTAGAAGACCTATTAAAAATAAAGTACTGCAGAGTAAGAGGAAACATTCGTAAGTTATGACACAAACATAATAATCATCCGGAGCCAAAACTTAGGAAGAGCCTTCCAGAATGTTTGCTTGCAGTGGGTTGGTTTTAAACGAACATTCACGTCTGCACAATGGACAGCAGAGTACTTTCCTGTATGAGTTTATAAACAAGCATCTCAACGTACAGTAGATCAAAAATGAGTGATGTATGACAAAACAGATTTGATGAAGTGACTTAGTAATCTTCACACAGTTATTTGGCATTCATAATAACTCAATTTGTTTTCACACTATCTGATGGGGGGCAGCTCAGTTTATTATTAACAAAGTGCCAACCCCAGAGGCAGCCTCACAATCAACTCCATTATTTACAGATATTCACTCCATGATAACAAACCAGCACTGGGGAAGACAAAAGAGAAAGAATTTCCCTCTATAAAAATTCTGGTTTTGTGTGTGCATAAACACACTCTCACCCTCTCAGCAAGACAAGATGGTGTTACAAATTAAAGAAAGCCTAGGAACCCCAAATGGAAAATTGTGTGATTTTACATTAATTCAAACTAGTCATCAAAGCATACATTGTGGAAATAAACTGAGGATTCTAAAGCAAACAGGATCAGATCTATGCCTTTGCATTCTCTTGTATACCAATAAGGGGTCCCAAGAACGTCATTATCTATGGCAGGTGTCGGCAACCTTTCAGAAGCGGTGTGCCGAGTCTTCATTTATTCACTCTAATTTAAGGTTTCAAGTGCCGGTAATACATTTTAAAGTTTTTAGAAGGTCTCTCTCTATAAGTCTATATTATATAACTAAACTATTGTTGTACGTAAAGTAAACAAGGAATATAAACTGTTTAAGAAGCTTCATTTAAAATTAAATTAAAATGCAGATCTTATCACTTTAGTGCAGTGGTTCTTAACCTGGGGTGCACGCACCCCCTTTGGGTGCAAGATGCCCTCTCTGGGGGCGTGAGACATGCGAGATTTTTTCAGAAGGTAAATCATCAAAAACATAAATTAAGCACAGGCACATAAGTACAACTACTTTGTTTCATCAAACCTATGTATTTATTAACATTATACTTTTTTTAAACGATTACTGTAATTACTGGAATATACAAAGTTTTTAAGTTTTCAAGATTTTAAGCTAATTGTAGTGTAATTTTTGATAAGGGCTGCAGAGCAGTGGTCCCAGGCCAGGAACAGAGCCCTGGGCTGGCTGCCAGTACCCCAAGCTGGCAGGAGGGATGAGCATGGCCGGAGGCCTGGACCCCGGCTGGCAGGGGGCCGGGCAGCTGGAACCCCAGAGCAGCAGCAAGTCAGCGGGGCCGGCGGCTGGCATCCCAGGCTGGCAGCAGGCCGAGTGGGGCCGATGGCCGGGACCCCGGCTGGCAAGGAGCCAGCGGCCGGAACTCCAGACTGTCAGCGGGCTGGTAAGGAGCCGGCAGCCGGGACGGCAGCAGCATGCCAGTAAAAATCGGCTCACATGCCGCCTTTGGCATGCGTGCTGCAGGTTTCCGACCCCTGGTCTACGGCATCAAATACGACTGCACAGAAATCAAACAGGAGAGTAAGAAATAAAAGTATGTGTTTGCAAAGATGAGTCATCAGCTTTTCCATCACAAGCTTTTAACATTTTAATAAGAAAACGAATGTTGAAGTGGAACAACCTACAGCGGAGCCAATTCTGTAAATTCTTATTATCTAGGCATAGTACTTAGTATCATAAGCTTTGTCAGAAGTAAGATTACTTCCTGTTAGGCTAACACACTACGAAGAATCATATTAGTTGGGGAAATATGTTTCAAGCTGACAGCTACTGTTGACATACATCTCACCTCACTATCCAAGGCAGTGACCACAATGAAGTTGAAAGTGGCAATAATAAAAAATTCTGAAGACACTGTAGACTGATTTTTTACAAGAATCAAGAAAGGAAATGCTGTAATAAAAGTGAGGGGGAAAGGAGCACTTAAACCTGTGTGCGAGAAAACACACCCTTCCTTCTCACCCCCAACAATGGACACAGGTGCTGGTAGATGTCCTGAAGTAGTGAGCCTGCACCTATTCCTCTACAAGTCAGGAATTTGTCTCCTTTGCTTACACTGGTCCAGAAAATCATGACACAAAACCGAATTACACACAGAGGAGTTTTATAACCATTTTTATAAAAAAATATTAGGCAAGTGATTGGGTACAGACCAACAGGCCAGAATGGGAATGGGAAACTTAAGGGAATTCAACAACAGCAAAACAATAGCACAGTCCCTTCCCCTCCAACTCCAGTGGTGCCCAAAACCTCTACCCCTCTCCCACCTGAGATCTCTGATCCCACTGGTAGTGCACATGAAGGTAAGATGCACTAGCCTGGTGATGTACGCTGCTGAGTGGCTGGTCAGTCTGGACCTCTAGCCTGGTTGGCTATGTTACTCCTTGGCTAGTTGGCCTTCGCCTTCACCTTCCCTCGAGACATACGCAAGTTCAAAGTGCTCACAAGTCCCAGTCTAGCAGTGTCCATCACAGTCCTTTCCCAAGGCTCATACACAGCCACATCCAGGGCAACACAGTTCTTCCTTCCACAGAGCCCCCCACCATCCGCCCACACAATATACTACAGCCAAGATGATGCCCGCCTCCCCGTTCATCCAAAATGTCACAGAATCCTCTGGCTTCTTGCCCTTTTCAGCCATTGATCCTCCAGGACATGGTAGCTCACACTTAGGTGCCATCTACCGTCTTATTACATTACCCCCTGCTTTTAAGGGGATGCATCTCTACATCCTTCTGGAAGCTACTTCAGATTGTCCTTAAGCCGTATGGACAGCCTGGGCACTTCCTGTGCTCCGCCCTGGGGTTCTCAGACTGGAGTTGGGGTGGCAGTCTCAAGAATGTTTCCCTCCTGTGCCCTGCCCTGACGCCAACTCAAACGTTTGCTCATCCTGACTATCTTCATTGGGGCAGGGTACCCACTCTGCACTTTCTGACTCAGGAACATTTTTCTTTGGGGGTTGTGTGTTAGAACGTGGGTGGGGGCTATAATATGGGACCACTGAGAGTATCTCATTTTAAGTTGGGTGGTCACCCAGGGCTACTGTGTAGGATTAGTGTCCCCACACTATGATTTCACATACAGCTGCAGATGATTGGAGTGCACCACAAAAGATTGTCCATCTGGCTCAGCGGACAGCATCCTGGACATCCTAACTGTATAGGGACCATTAAACTTTCTGCATAATTTTTGACACAGCTCCTCCTTATAGTCTGGTCCCATATCTACATCAGTTCTCCTGGTTTGTACACCTTTCTAGTGACACTGAGGTCTTAGTATTCATTCTGTCTTTGTGTGGCCCTAACAGCCTGGCTCACAGTATTCAGGTAGTTCACTATGAATGTGACATACTCAGATGGATTGCTGAACGTTTCCAATACATCTGCCCCAGATATAAACTCAAAAAGTAGGCATATCCCATCCAAATAACATCACATATGGTGTATATCCTGTAGAAGACTGGTCACTGCTCCAACAGGCCACCATAACATAGTGGAGTAACACATCCCACACACTTTGATTGCCTTTAATCAAAGAGGATAGCCTACCAACAAGCATGCGGTTGAATTTCTTGACTAGTTCATCAGATAGGGGGTGAGAAGTTGTAGAGCAGATTTTGTGGCTCTCCAAAGGTCACAAACCTTTTGTAGCAATCAGAATTCAAAATTTCCTCCCAGAGCAGCAAGCAGTTAACAACATCCTCAAGAATGGCAAAGATGCCGGCCTAGACAACAGTTGTACTCAACAATTCAAACACTTTGGACCAGCAATAAAGAACTCATTACTCAAGTTGTTGAGCACATGCTCAGCCATACACGAAGCACCCAAGATCCAGTGACAAGCTCACCTTGTGGCACTCCTGAAGCAAGGGAAGGATGCAAGGAAATGAAGAACTTCAGACCTATACCACTACTATGTCACCTCTAAAAACCATAGCAGCATATCATCCTAATCTGCCTATTACCACTCAGTGAAAAGCACATAAACACAGAGCATGCTGGATTCTACCCAGGCAAGTCATGCACTAGTAATGTACTGAACATGATACAGTATATCAAAGATGGTTTTGAAAAGGGTATTGTAACAGGAGCCGTGTTTGTCGACCTTTCAGCAGCATGCAAGACAGTAAATCTCCAAAGGCTCCTTGCTGAAATATAAATGATGAAAGATCATCAGCTCATACAATTAATGTTATCTCAACTAGAGAATCGACATTTTTACGTGAAACTATGCAGGAAGGGAAGCCGATGGCAGCAACAGAAACCAGCCTACCACAATGGAGGGTAACCCCTCCAATATCATTCAACATATATACAAATGATCAACTGATCCATCATAGCACAAGAAGTTTGATCTATACCAACAAACTACGTCACTGCCCAAGGCAAGGATTTTACCCAGATCAAAGCTATGCTAACATTGGCACTATCTGGGCTCTTAGTCTATTACACCAAGAATCAATTGAGCACCATCGCAGCTGAAACACAAGTGAATCTTATTTAATCATTTTATTACTGACCTCAGCACAAAAAGTGGGAGTCTGCTAATAAACTTTACGGATGATACAAAGCTGGGAGGTATTGCCAATTTAGAGAAGGACCGGGATATCATACAGGAGGATCTGGAAGACCTTGTAAACTGGAGTAATAGTAATAGGATGAAATTTAATAGTGAAAAGTGTAGGGATTAATAACAAGAATTTTAGTTATAAACTGGGGATGCATCACTTGGAAGTAACAGAGGAGGAGAAGGACCTCGGAGTATTGGTTGATCACAGGGTGACTATGAGCCGCCAATGTGATATGGCCGTGAAAAAAGCTAATGCGGTCTTGGGATGCATCAGGCGAGGTATTTCCAGTAGAGATAAGGTGGTTATACAAGGCACTGGTGAGACTTCATCTGGAATACTGTGTGCAGTTCTGGTCTCCCATGTTTAAGAAGGATGAATTCAAACTGGAACAGGTACAGAGAAGGGCTAGTAGGATGATCCGATGAATGGAAAACCTGTCTTATGAAAAAAGAAAAGGAGTACTTGTGGCACCTTAGAGACTAACAAATTTATTTGCGCATAAGCGATGAAGTGAGCTGTAGCTCACAAAAGCTTATGCTCAAATAAATTTGTTAGTCTCTAAGGTGCCACAAGTACTCCTTTTCTTTTTGCGGATACAGACTAACACGGCTGCTACTCTGAAACCTGTCTTATGAAAGGAGACTCAAGCAGCTTGGCTTGTTTAGCTTAAGCAAAAGAAGGCTGAAGGGAGATATGATTGCTCTCTATAAATATATCAGAGGGATAAATACCAGGGAGGGAGAGGAACTATTTAAGCTCAGTACCAATGTGGACACAAGAACAAATGGATATAAACTGGCCATCGGGAAGTTTAGACTTGAAATTAGACGAAGGTTTCTAACCATCAGAGGAGTGAAGTTCTGGAACAGCCTTCCAAGGGAAGCAGTGGGGGCAAAAGACCTATCTGTCTTCAAGATTAAACTCAACAAGCTTATGGAGGAGATGGTATGATGGGAAACATGATTTTGGCAATTAATTGATCTTTAACTATTCATGGTAAACAGGCCCAATGTTAGATGGGGTGGGATCCGAGTTACTACAGAGAATTCTTTCCTGGGTATCTGGCTGGTGAATCTTGCCCACATACTCAGAGTTCAGCTGATCACCATATTTGGGGTCGGGAAGGAATTTTCCTCCAGGGCAGATTGGAAGAGGCCCTGGGGGGGTTTTGCCTTCCTCTATAGCATGGGGCACAGGTCACTTACTGGAGGATTCTCTGCACCTTGAAGTCTTTAAACCATGATTTGAGGACTTCAATAGCTCAGACATAGGTGAGAGGTTTATTGCAGGAGTGGGTGGGTGAAATTCTGTGGCCTGCATTGTGCAGGAGGTCAGACTAGATGATCATAATGGTCCCTTCTGACCTTAATATCTATGAATCTATGAATCTCTTGTATCTTCAGAATCATGAGGCCAATAGACAACTCAACATCATCTGCAATGAGGTATTGCTTGCCCACTGCTGGAATCCTGACTACGCTGGAGTGATGCTAGACCACACTCTATCTCCTTCAAGGTACACATGGAGAAGAAAAAGGGAAGGTTAGGGCCCAGAATAACATACTCAGGAAACTTGCAAATTCAAAATGGTGAACCAACCCACCAGCACTGAGAGCCACTGTACTTGCAGACGTTCAGTGCAGGAAAGACTGGCTCACGCAAAGAAGCTGGACCCTGTGCTGAAGGATAGCTCCTGTTACATCACAAAATGTCTAAAACCAACAAACATGAACAGCCTTTATGCGCTTGGTGGAATCACTCCACCAGATATCAGGAGCGTGGAGGCAAACCTGAACAGTTACAATGGGTTGAATATACTAGACATCTGCTACACGGCCACACCACAGCAGTTAGCCGCCTGAAATCACAGAAAAGCACCTTAGCAGCAACAGAACCACTTTAAAAAAAATCAGTAGTGGCTACGTGACTGGAAATGTGGCTTCCTTCGCTCAAAATACTTGACAAGGATGTCAAAATACACAGACATTGCCGAATGCATTCTTGCAGGTGCAGAGAAGGATTGTTTGACCTAGAGATGTTTAAATCACCTCCAAACCAGAGTTGGCAGGTAAAAAGTCAACGTACAGAAGTGGGGCTATTCCAAAGACCCAGTGGTGAAGCAAATCCTATGGAACATCTGTTGGTCTGCGCCTCCTGGAGAAACCATAGAAGATCTCATCAGGGCTACCAACCAGGATACATGTTCCCAACAGAAGAAAAACCTATGAGTGTGGTGGACAGACATGAGAAGCACTAGCAGTATGCAAGGACTGAGACACTCCATGGTAGTACACAAACCTCTTAACAAAAGCCCTTTCTACAGTCAGGAAGGGGGGTAATAAATAGTCAGCCATTATCAGCACATATTTGTTCCCTTTGGGCTTAACGGGCAGAGGTCCCCAAGATATCCAATGCCACCCTTTCAAGGGACCCCCAACCTGCGTGGAGACCTTTGGAGCCCTAGGTTTACTTCCTATTTCTTTCTGAACCCCACACATTTTGCATGACCTACACCAATCCCTCGCAGACTTTCTCCATACCAGTCAGAAATACTGGGACTGGACCTTATGAGCGACTTTTTCTATACTCAAACCTCCTTCTTTATTTACATCATGAAGGGCCATTAAAATCACCAGCATTTCCTTCTTTAGCACTACTACTGAACAAGTTCCAACCTTTCCTCAGATACTGGCAGTCTCTACACCAGTATCCGCTGTCTAACACTCAACTTGGGCCACAGAAGCAAGGATGATGCTGAACTTCCTCTGGGAACGCCCCATGATCAGTTCTGTCCCATCTTATCAATTTCTCTATATCAGTATCTTCCTATGGGCTCCCATGCCAACCTACTGACTCACTGACAGAAAATGGTTTTAGACATTTTCTGCATCTCTGAGTATTATGATCCTTGACCCTCAGCCCCAGCCCCAGCCCCAGCCCCTAGAGAATGGCAGTACCTCCACGACCTTGGTCTCTGCTTCAGCTTCTCCCAAATCAGGAGAAGGCATTGCCATTCTGGTGTTTCTTCCCCAGGCGGTACACAATCTGCTAGTCAACCTGAGCCTACCATTCCAACCATCTAGCTAATTCCCCTTCAGGTTGATGGAAATTGTGCAGCCACTGGACAGAACTGTGATCTGTCCTCAACATGAATTTCCTCCCTAGAAGAAAATGCCAAAAATATTTGGTAAAAGAGAGCAGCTCCTTCTTTGTCATCACATACTTGCACTCTGCTCTACTTAAAGCTCAGCTAGCATAAGCTATCACTTTCTCCTAGCCATCTTCCACTTGTGATAAAACTGCTCCAATGCCTACCTCATTTGCATCAGTGTCCAACAAGAAGGCAGTTGAGTGTCTGGATAAGATAAGATAGGAGCTGACATCAATCCCCACTTCAGGTCCATGAAGGCATCCTGTCACTCCTCTATCCCGAGGAACTTTGCCTTGTCCAAAATCCTATGAAAGGGGCTAACAACAATAGCAAAGATGCTCCAAATCATCTGTGGTAGTAGCCCCAACCCAAGAAACTGTGCAGCTCAGTTATATCCCAAGGTAACGACCACGCTCTGATGGCCTCCGCATTAGGGTGGATGTGGGCCTACTCCTTCTGTAGAAATCACACATTCCAAATATTTTCTGTCCCGGCAGGAAAGTTCACTCTTTGCTGGTTTAACTTTCAAATTGGCACCCTCTCACCTCTTGAGTATCAATTTCAGTTTCTGCAGGTGTTCTTCAAAGGGTTCACAGTTTCATAAATTCTAAGGCCAGAAGAGACTACTTTGATCTTCTAATCTGACCTGTATAGCATAGGCCATGGAACTGTCAAAATAATTCCTAGAGTATATGTCATAAATATAAAGGGACGGGTAAACCCCTTTGAAATCCCTCCTGGCCAGGGGAAAGCTCCTCTCACCTGTAAAGGGTTAAGAAGCTAAAGGTAACCTCGCTGGCACCTGACCAAAATGACCAATGAGGAGACAAGATACTTTCAAAAGCTGGGAGGAGGGAGAGAAACAAAAGGGTCTGTGTCTGTCTTATGCTGGTCTTGGCCGGGGATAGACCAGGAATGGAGTCTTAGAACTTTTAGTAAGTAATCTAGCTAGGTATGTGTTAGATTATGATTTCTTTAAATGGCTGAGAAAAGAATTGTGCTGAATAGAATAACTATTTCTGTCTGTGTATCTTTTTTGTAACTTAAGGTTTTGCCTAGAGGGGTTCTCTATGTTTCTGAATCTAATTACCCTGTAAGATATCTACCATCCTGATTTTACAGGGGGGATTTCTTTATTTCTATTTACTTCTATTTTTATTAAAAGTCTTCTTGTAAGAAAACTGAATGCTTTTTCATTGTTCTCAGATCCAAGGGTTTGGGTCTGTGGTCACCTATGCAAATTGGTGAGGCTTTTTATCCAACATTTCCCAGGAAAGGGGGGGTGCAAGTGTTGGGAGGATTGTTCATTGTTCTTAAGATCCAAGGGTCTGGGTCTGTAGTCACCTAGGCAAATTGGTGAGGCTTTTTACCAAACCTTGTCCAGGAAGTGGGGTGCAGGGTTTTGGGAAGTATTTTGGGGGGAAAGACGCGTCCAAACAGCTCTTCCCCAGTAACCAGTATTAGTTTGGTGGTGGTAGCGGCCAGTCCAAGGACAACGGGGGGAATATTTTGTACCTTGGGGAAGTTTTGACCTAAGCTGGTAAAGATAAGCTTAGGAGGTTTTTCATGCAGGTCCCCACATCTGTACCCTAGAGTTCAGAGTGGGGGAGGAACCTTGACAGTATATCTTTTAGTACAACATCCAATCTTGATTTAAACATTGTCAGTGATATAGAACTAACCACAACCCTTGGTAAGTTGTTCCAATGGTTAATTACTCTCCCTTTTAAAAAACAAATACCTTATTTCTGGTCTGAACTGTCTAGTTTCAACTCCCAGCCATTGGATCATGTTATACCTTTTCTGATAAACTGAAGAGCCTATTATTAAATATTTGTTCCCCATGTAGGCATTTATATGCTGCAATCAAGTCACCCACTAACCTTCTCTTTCTTAACCTAAATAGATTGCGCTTCTTGAATCTATCCACTGGAAGGCATATTTTCTAATCCTTTAATTATTCTCATGGTTTTTTTCTGAACCCTCTCCCAATTTATCAATATCTTCTTCAATTGTAGGTACTAGAACTGGACACAGTATTCCAGCAATAGTCACAGCAGTCTCAAATATAGTGGTAAAATAACCTCTCTTCTCCTACTCAAGATACCCCTGTTTATTCATCCCAAGATTGCATTAGCTCTTTTGGCCACACTGGGAGATTTTGTTCACCTGGTTATTCACCATGATCCCCATATCTTTTTCAGAGTAACTGTTCCCCAGGATAAAGTCCCCCGTCCTGTATGTAATGGCCTACATTATGTGTACATTCACATTTAGCGGTCTTAAAATGCATATTGTTTACACCCAGTTTACCAAGCAACTTAGACTACTCTGAATCAGTGACCTGTCCTTTTCATTATTTACCACTCATCCAATTTTTGGGTCATCTGCAAACTTTATGAGCAATGATTTTATATTTTCTTCCAGGTCATTGATAAAGATGTTAAATGGCATAGGGCCAAGAACTGATCCCTGCAGGAACCCACTGGAAACAGACCCACTCAAAGACTACTCCAAATTTACAGTTACATTTTGAGACCTATCAGTTTTAATCCATTTAATGTGTGCTATACTAATTTTATATCATTCTAATTTTTACCCAAAATGTCATATGGTACCAACTCAAATGCCTTCCAAAACTACTACCTTTATCAACAAAACTTGTAATCTCATCAAAAAAATCAAGTTAGTTTGACAAGACCTATTTTCCATAAAACTATGTTGATTTGCATTAACTACATTACCTTCCTTTAGTTCTTTATTAATTGAATCCTATATTAGCCACCCCATTATCTTTGCTTGGGATCACTGTCAGCCTGACAAGCCTATAATTACCCGGGTCATCTCATTTACCTTTTAGAAACATTGTCACACTAGCTTTCTTCCAGTTTTCCGGAACTTCCCTAGTGCTCCAAGAGTTAGTGAAAGTCAACATAAATGGTCCAGCAAGCTCCTCAGCCAGCTCTTTTAAAATTCTCACACAAATTATTTGGACATGCTGATTTTAAAATGTTTAGTTTTGGTAGCTACAGTTTAACATCCTTCTGAGATACTAGTGGAATGGAAAGAATGTTATCACCCTATGATGAGACTTCATCTTCTGTTTTTCCCCAGATATAGAACAGAAATATTTATTGAAAATTTCTGCATTTTCTGCAATATTATTGATAATTCTACCATTTTCATCTAGTAATCTAACAATATACTATTGTCAGGATTCTTTTTGTTCTTAATATATTTAAAAACGCCTTCTTATTCTCCTTAACTCTGCTCGCCATAGATTTCCTCTTTGTGTCCCTTTGCTTCCCTTAGGAATTCTACAATTCCTAACTGATGTATATTCATTACTATCAACTTCCCCTCTCTTCCATTTGTTGTTGGGTTTGTTTGGTTTTTTTAACTTTTTATAGCAACCTTCATTTCCCCTCTAAACCAGGTTAGGTTTCTTAACCAGCACAGCCTTCTTCCTCAATTGTGGAATGGGGCTTTCTGGATATCTAGTAAGGTATTCTTAAATGATTGCCAATTATTATTCACATTTTTCTGATTAAAATTCTTCCTCACACCTCATTTGGCTCATAATTGTTTTCAACTTTGTGAAACAGGTCCTATTAAAATACCATATTACATATATTTATTACAAGTTTGGACTTTATTCTTCTTGGACGTTATAAATATTATCAAGTCATGATCACTTATTCCTAAGTTACCATTAACTATTAATTCTGTGATTAGTTCCTCTTTATCTGTTAGGACAAGGTGTAATATAGAATTACCCTATGTTGGCTGGAACACTTTTTGAGTTAGCAAATTGTCATGTATAATGTTTAGAAATTCCAAGGATGTTTTAGTACTGGCAGCATAAGACCTCCAGCATATGTCACTCAAGTTGAAGTCCTCGGTGATCACACAGGTTTTTTTCCCTACATATTATAGATAGCTCCATAAGGAGCTAGTTTTCTCATGCAATTTGGTGATCTGTAGCAGACATCAACTAGTACCCCATCTTGCGCTTTATCTATTAGGACACTGATCCACAATCATTCAAGATCATTTTCATTTGAGTTATCAGTGACTCAGACAGGTAATACCATTTTTGGCATAGAGTGCCACTCCCACACTTGATTCTTCCTAAATAGGTTATAATAATTGATTTTAACATTCCACTTGTGCAAATCATCCCACCAGGTTTCAGCAATACCAACTAGATTGAATTTATGCTCATTGATGAGCAATTCCCATTCCTCATTTGTTATCCTGGCATCTAGCATTAGTCTATAGGCAATTCAAGAATTTCTTTTCTTTGTGTCCTTTGGTTCCTTGATTTTGCTCTCAACATCTTGATTTTATGTGGAGTGCTCATATCATCCCTCTTTTTACCCTTCCTATATGCTATTAGTTCAGCCTATCATGATGATATCATCCAGGTACACCAGGCAGGATATTCCCTGCAAGACTGCTAACATGATGTCCATGAGCCTTAGGAATGTACCAGGTGCATTACATGTACCACGTGGCATTACATAGAACTTAAAAAGTCCCTGCTTGGGGCTGAATGCTATTTGCATTTTATCTTCTGGATGGACATCCCCTGGCCAATACCTACGAGCCAGGTGAAGGGTGGATACTCATTGGGCTTAAACCAGGAAATCCAATGCATCATCAGTCTGCGACAAGGGATAAACATCTTTAACAGTATCATTACTCAGTCTACAATAATCCACACAGCCACAAACCTCCACATTTGTTCTTCCCAACACCACTGAAACAGCCCATAGGCTCACAAGGGGCTTAATGATCCCTCTTTCCTCCATCTCTCTCAGTTGTTGCTGAAACTGCTGAAAATTTATGGGGACTCTTCAAGGTCATTGTTCAATAGGTCTGGCATTCCCAGTATTAGTCTGGTGTTTCATTACCCCAGTGTCTCCTAGATCATGGTCACTATAACAAGTATGTTTGTGTGCTCTAAAAAAACCTCCTGCACTGCTCATACCTGTTCAGGATCCAGACAGTATTGATTTAACTTACTCTCAAGGCCCAACTTCTCTACATCTCCATTGGGCCTTTCCTTCCTTTCCAATGTGCCCATCTTGAATATGCCAATCACAATCCCCTGGTAAGCAGCCAAAGGCTCTGTTTATATGGCTTCTTGCACAAGGACTTTGCCCCATCAGCTCCTCCCAACTGAGTTTCCACCAGGAGCTCTAGCCTGCTTGAAGGCTTGGGCTCAAACAGGTCCACCTCACCTTCCCAACACCAGCCCTTCCATATGTCTCAGATAATCATCTCTCTTCCACTGAATGCATCCGATGAAGTGAGCTGTAGCTCACGGAAGTTTATGCTCAAATAAATTTGTTAGTCTCTAAGGTGCCACAAGTACTCCTTTTCTTTTTGCGGATACAGACTAACACGGCTGCTACTCTAAACCTCTCTTCTAGGGAGCACCATTAGATTCTTTTCCACCACTTCATGCACTTCCACATGGCTATCCAGAGCAGACAGTGGGAAATGCCTTCCCAGCAGAGAACAGGAAGAGTCAGTGAAACTCACAGTGGCTTGGTATTTCTTCAAGAAGTTGGTCCCAATCAGGGCGTCTTGAGTGGCATCTTTTGCAACAAGAAATTCCCAGGTCAATCTTAAACCCTGGAGGTTGATGACTGTGTACCACATTCCCAGAGTTTTAAGCATGCTCTGTTAGCCACCCCGACAGCCAACTTATAGGGTTGAAGACTCCTCTCAATTTCACATGCTGTTTGCTCCCACAAATGGCTATACTCAATAGACACTAGGGCACTCAAGTCTTGGAGAAACTGGCAGTGGACTTCTCCAATCTTGCCTCTAGCTAGTATCCCAACCTTACTGCATAAGCAATCACCCTCTCCTTCTTTGGGCGTCACAATACTGCAGCAGTGGATGGGCTCTTATCCATTCCTCTCTTCAATTTCCCTGCCCCGAGAACCCCTTCAGGCATTTCCTCCGAAAGTGGTCAGTGCTATCACATCAGCATCAGTCATCTTCCTCTCTTCAATGTCATCTCCACTGTGACCCGACTTGATCTTTCCATGGGAGCTTGCCCTGGGCCTAGATCTTCACAGCCTCCTTAAGATGATCCAGTTCACCCCCATTGTTCTTCTAACACTCCCAGCTCTGTCTGCATAGCTGGTGACTCATCTGATGGTGTCTTTACCCTTCTTTTCTTCTGTAGAATGGGCATGTACCCTTGAGCATCTGAAGCTTCCAATCTCCTTGCCAGTTCCATCTCTGTAGTTAGCTGACGGCTTCATCTAATCCTTGGGGCTTCCCCATCCTGAATTGTCTTCTTGTCTCCTCACTAGAAGTGTGATTGATGAACTGATCTCATGCTAGCACAT
The DNA here is from genome assembly GCF_965152235.1 of Eretmochelys imbricata. NCBI lineage: Eukaryota > Metazoa > Chordata > Testudines > Cheloniidae > Eretmochelys > Eretmochelys imbricata. The sequence goes on along the minus strand of NC_135575.1, from coordinate 110,568,742 downwards.
CTTGTGTCCTAGAGACTGCTTGTGGGAAAGCCTTCAAGACCAATCTCCTCAGGGTGTTACTAAATTCCAAAACTGATTCCTCTGGCTTCTTCCTATAGTTGGAAAAAACCACCCAGTCCCAGTCAGTGCATGCTGCAGGCTCCAAAGAATGTTTGAGGGCATCTGTTAGGCACTTATGGTCCTGCCAAACCTCACTGCTAAATCTTTGACAGGGTCCCTGGCTTTCCCTATGAGCAACAGACTCAAACTCCAACTTAGTGTACTCAGCCTACCCATTCAACTCTGCTGCCATTTTGAACTGCTCTACTCCTTTTGCTTCCCACTATAAGGTGCTGGATTAAACATGGGCCATGGTACCCTTCTCGGAGGTGGCATATTTGAAAGGGGCCCCCCTCCTCCCTGTCACTCATTTTCTTCCCTTCAAATGTCTAATAACTAGCAACAACAAAAACTGACGCAGCAGTTTCATCTTATGACCTGGACCACAGACTTTCACTTGCCTCAGTTGTGGGATAATCCCCACAATTACATCCTTAACAACAATTTGTGCCTACCTCACTCCACCATCATGCTGGACACATGTGCTGGTAGATATCCCAAGACAGTGAGCATCTATTCCTCTCTGGGTTGGGCATGTGCCCCCTTTGCTTATGTGGATCTAGAGACTGCTGACATAAAACTGAATTATATACAAAGGAGTTCTGAGACCTTTTATATAAAAGAATATTAATCAAAGGAATGGGTACAAACACAAGGGCTGGAATGGGGATGGGAAACTTAAGGGAATTCAACAATAAAAACACTGAAACAATAGCACAGACTGCTCCCCCACCTCTGGAGGTGCCCAGCCCCCCCCCCCCACTCCTTCTGCCTCCACCCCTTCCCCTCTGACCTCTAACCTCACCAGCGGGGCACACAAAGCTGAGATGTGCTAGTCTGGTGAGGAGCCTTGCTCCTCTGGTAGATGCATAGTCTGGACCTCCAGCCTGGTGGGATGCATTGCTCCTCGGCCACCCTGCCTCCACCTTCCCTCAGAACATGCATGACCCTAAGTTCAAAGTGCTCACCACCAGCCCCTGTCTACCAGTGTCCATCACATCCTTTCCCTGGGCTCACACACACCCATGTCCAGAGCAACACAGTCCTCCTTCCTTCCACCAATGCCCCCTCACAAACTCCCAACATACTACAGCCAAGATGGTGCCCACCCCCAGTTCCTACCAACTGTCATGGAAACCTCCACCTTCTTTCCCCTATAAGTCATTGATCCTCCAGGACTTGGCTACTTGCACTCAGGTACCATCTACTAGGTTATTACTATGGTAATATCATTAATCTTCCGCATAATCCTACCTTGAAATCTCTGCATCTCTCCTTTATGAGGGAATAATTTTTTTGAACGTGTGATGTGACAGAAAGAGCCCACAGAAGAATATCCTCGGACACCATCAGAAGAGCATGATGCCCTTGGAAATCTCTGCAATTAACAATAAACTGCTCTCGCTATTGAAAATTGACCTTCAAACCTTGGTGACACTACTGATACTTCAATTTCTGATCCTCACTCTTCATTTTACACAATGTCTTTGTAAGCCAAGGGCAACAACAACCTGGAAAATATTTTTCAACATTTGGACTGTTGCCATCAAATCAATAATGGTGGAACAAAATGAATTACAAGACTCAACAGCTTCAATCTCAGGAGAAGTAGAGAGTTAGCCAAAAGAGAAACCACAACTTGTCTTGAAAAACCAGCTGGACTGAACTGTACATGGACTTATAGCTAATTAAATGACACTGGGGCAAAGGCAAGGTATAACCATCTCAAAGCTTGCAAGGAACTGGTCAATATTGTGAAACTCAGCTGCATGAAATACATAAATAGTCTCTCATAATTGGTCCCAGGGAATACCGATATTTTGTTTTCAGGCCAGAAAGAAAAGGGTAAGGTTTCATTCTTATTATTACAAGTTGTCTCTTGTCACCAGTAGTCCGGATTTTTCAACACTTCAACAGGTCCATAAGGTTTTAAATAATTCATTGCATTTTAATCAGATGAGGCTGAGAACTATAGGTATTTGAGATACAAGTGGCTTGTACTGAAAACGGATGTGTGCAGATGTTTTTGTACATCTGCACCAACACTCCCACCTCTCTAGGACTAAATTCAGTCAACAGCCCCTACCACTGATCGAAGACCCTTTAGCAATAAGCAGAAGTGGAGCAAGAGGCAGCATTACTCTGACAAAGAGAATGAACTGCTCAGGTCAGAGGGGCAGCAGGTATGTTCTGAGAGATCCTCTGGGGAACTGGCTGCTTGTTCTCTTGCAGATGGCACTGGCATATATATGAGAAGCGGATGCTACCTAACACCATGACCATAGGTTTATCAGAGTAACAACACAGAGGCATGAATTTCAACAATGCCGACACTTACTCCCGTGCATATCCTAGTGCTGTTCCCAGAACCACTTACACTGGTTTTCACTGTAAATTTAGCTTTACCGCCACACAGTGAAATACTGCATTTTCAGTGATCTATAAAATTCTTTGGTGGGGGGGGGTGAAATGTTGCCTATTTTACCAACTACGCTGCTTCTGAAAACCAAACCTGAGAGTAGAATAATATGGACCTGCACTGATGTCACACAGGTCACTGTGAGAATACTGTCTTGTGCTTACACCTGTATGACTGCTGGGTGCACTAGAGTAGATTACATTAAACTTTCATGGCTGATGCTTAGGTCAAAGAAACTGCAGTGAGCTACAATATAATCTACAGCTTTCCTCACAGATGCACAGTGAGCCATGCAAGCATTTACATTAACACTTACAAATACAGGCTTCTCTAAATGCATATAAGTAACACATTGTACATTTAAAATACACTTAAATAACAGGCTGACTTACTGGTTTTAACCTTGCATTCTGAAATGCCAAATATAAGCTAACTACCCTGCTGAATAAGTAAATAAATACAAATCCCAAAATAAGTTTGATGGCTTTAAAAACAAATGCAATAAGTAAAATGGTATACCTGGCAGACCAAAGACTAAATTACATGAATCCTGAGACACCATGTCACCCCTCTTTTAAACTGCATTCATTAAAGGATAAGCTATCTCTTGCACAGGAAATTACAGACCTTCTTTGGGAAATGTGTGTCAGATGCCAAAAGCATTTAAATTCTATCTTTTTCCAATTCACGAAGCTCATTGTAGCATTGTATTGTAGCATTGTTAGATTTATGCATTTAGCAACCAAGTGTATTGTAATAGTAGCTGTAAGTAATTATTCCTTTCTAACAGCAGAAATCATATTATTGTCCATGGTACGTTGTTTTCCCTAAGAAAAACAGGCATTTTTTTTAAAAAGACTTAAATGTTTAAATAAAGATCCAAGTATCTTATTTAATAATAATCCACAGTCCTATCTTGTAAAAAGAGTAAAGTTGTTAAAAATATAAAGCGACAAATTTTATTCATTATGGTTTATTTGTATCCTGTTCAAAAAAACGTATTTATACATTTAGAGCACATTCATGCCAGGACTGGTTTTGTAATGCACTTTTTTCAGGTGAGATTTTGGCAAGTATGAAATCAAACAGGCAACCTCCTGAATCACACATACCACAGCTGGACTGATCAAATGTTCAGACAACTCTAATTTACATTAAAGAATGCTCATTAACTGTAGCGACCATTTTAATTTCTTGATAGCAAAGAATTGGGGCAAAATTATCCTCTCAGAACCTCACAGTAAACATTCTGAAATCCAAGATCTTGTTCTCCAGATAGGTATAGAGCAGTCCCTGATGGGAATATAACTTCTTCACAAACAGAATACCAAGATTTGCTATGCAGATCTGAACTAAGAATTTTGTATACAGGCCTAAATCGTGAAGTCTTTGCTCACATTTTACCCAGTTCTCACTCAGGCAAAAGTTTCGGTGAGGTTAGTGGGCATTTTGGTTGAGCCAGATCTTCAAGATTTGACACTTAATTTGCTATATAACACCAGAAACGGCTTCATCTGTCTCTAGCACCCACAATCTGTCACAAAACCTTGAATTCTCTCAGAATATGCTGTTAATACATTTTTTTTAAAAAAAATGCTGTTCATTGGTGAATAAAAGGAAACCAAATACAATTTATAAAAAATATGTTTACAGAATTTAAGTTTTCCAGGAGTCAACCTGCAATGCTTTCCTTGCCCAAGTAGCCACATTGATTTCCAGGAAGCGACTCATGTGAGTAAGGATTATTTGTATAAATCAGGCTTGCAGGATCAACACCTCAGGTACTAATGCTTCCACCCAATAACGCAGTTTAGGGCATCAAGCAAATCTTGTACTAGCACAGGACCTATGTTATAAATGAGTTTATTCTGGATCTCAATGGAATTTTATGCCAAAATGCCACAAGTGAAGAACAAATTTGGCTTGATGCTGAGGTATTGATAATGGAATCTCACAAAGGTAGGACTGGAAGGGACCTCAAGAAATGTATAAGGATACAAGGATATTAAAACAGTTGCAGCATTTCAGTGGTATACAATCTCTATATAGTTGCATGACAATCTACATAGCCTGCAAACCTATGTCCACGTAGTTAATCACTGAAATCCAATGGGACTGCTCTTGTGAATAAGGGTTTGAAGTACTCAACTTATTTTGGACTTGATACTGAAAAATATCAAGCACCATCAGGTCCCACGGAATGTTCAGCATCATGCAAAAGGCACTCACTATCTTGCTGTCTCAGGTTCTGCTGCACTCAATCCTACACCTAGAGAAGCAAGGAGGAGATTTGCCATTACTTCAATGAGTGCAGGATTGGACCTTAAGTTTGTAAAGTTCCATGTGATCCTTCAGAATGAAAGTCACCATAAAAGTATACGGCATTATTATTACTATATTATATGGAAGGAATATCTCAGGGGAGGAGATTAATTAAATGTTTATTTTCTCATTTAATTATCTGATCTTCACATTGTTCTTCTTTTGCTGCCTTTGGCTAAAAGCAATAAGGAAAAAAGAGACCCCAGTAAATATCATGTTGGTCTGGATAAAGAAGAGTGAAAAGCAATGTTTCACAGGACACCCTGCTTTTACAGCTGCTGTTGAAATATTATTGTTAATTACCTGGGCAGTTTATAAATAAGCCCTTCCAAAGGAGTATTTTTATACAATCATAAAACAAATTAAACTATCCAAAACTCATGCTGTTAATTAAAATAGTCGTGTAGGAGGGCAAAATACCTACAAGGCTGAGGTAAACATGATGCTTTTTTATTGAACAGCAGCTGATTGATTTTATTTTCTATTTACATTTATTTGCTAATATCATTAAAACTGGCAAATAAAGCAATTTTGTATTGATCGATTAAAGACTATAAATTGACAGTGGTTCAATTGTTTTAAGCTGCCAGCAAAGAGTTCTTTAGTACTTTATTATATATATAAATAAAAAAATCAACGTGACCGCTACACCCTAAAAAACTGCCAGCATAGAAAACTGGGAGTAAGAAATATGCTGTATTTGTGTATGTAGATCTGGGCATTTTACACACAAGTGATAATACTGCAAATGTGTTTTAAAATGTGATGTCTTGTGAAACACCTGTATGGAGTTAATATATATTACAGCTCACAGTTTTCAAATAAAAAGCAGTATTTATTAGGGAATAAAATTGATCACAGAGGATTGTGCAGGAGCAAAATTAAAAGAGTCACTTTTATTTAGCAATTATCTTTATAATTCTAATGGACAATACAGTCTCATTTCACCCAGCAGGTTCAAGCTAAACTTTTATAAAAATAAAAATAAAAAAGCTGAATACTTAATAGAGTCACTTAAAAAATTAATATGAACATACCTCTAGTGAAGTGATGATCTGGTCATAGATTATTACAGTTTACACCACAATTTTGTAATTTTATGGAAACCTATAGCCAATGTGATGCAGCTCAATCTACCAGAAAAAGCCACTTTTAAGAGTGTATAGCCCACCCTTTTAGTATACCTTCATAACAATAGAGGAAGTTAGAGGAATTATCAAAGGGGGAATGAAACCTCACATACATATGATATAACATGGAAAATGTTGCCCTCTGTGAATTGTACTGGCAGCCAGTGAGCCAACCACCAGTGCATTTCAAGGTCTCATTGTTGAAATACAATGCCCTTAACCTAGGACTGATCTACTCACATGATTGTCTTTCACCTTATATCCTGCCAAGGCAACTGAGATTGGTTAAACTGTCATTGGCTTGCCACCAGAGATTCAAACTGGATTAGAGTTAGGGCAAGGTTTCTGAGAGCAGGGGCCTTCTCTGTGTGTCTGAGACAGTTCTTAGGGCTCCCAGGACATGAGCCACCTTGCTAACCCCCTGCTTCCAGCATGGATTCAGTCTTCTCTGTGCATGGCTGGATGTCCTCGCCCTATCATCACCAGCCTTCACTCAAGTACTCCCCTCTGGGCTATGCCAGCCCTAACTTCACCTTGCACATTAACAATAGGTGCACCCCAGTCACCGAGTCCTTTTGAAGCATTCCTGTGTGATATCCATGCCGTTGGCTACTCGCAGAAATTCCAGATCCTCTGTACCCTCAAAGGAGCAGTGTACCCCTGTTTACCAGTGTTTACCTTAAACCAAGTAAACAGTTTCTCTTCCCCTCAAAGTAAGTTTTCCCCTCAAAATTTAGTCTGTTGCAGAGGTGGCTAGTTTCACAAGAACCAGGATCCAAACATTTATGAAAATGCCCGTTCCACAAGGGGTTTCCTCAGTGAATGGATCCAGAGGACCTCTCCCTCCGTGTGCTACTGAAACAGTCTTCTGTTTCTTTTCATAGGCGGGGGGCCCCAGTCTTGTTTTAATGTTGGGGAGCTATTTACCTTCAAGTGGTTTTGAGTGTTCGCAGTTGCCTCTGATTGCTGTCCACTGAAAGTCTTAAGCATTGTATAAGGATTGAACTTTGCATTGCATCACATGCTAAACAGGATGGGGTGACAACTCCCTCCTGCTTGAATGGGCCATCACTGAGATACATTATCCCTTGGCGACCAATTTCTACTCCAAGTCCATAAAGTAGACTTTCAAAATATATACATTATTCCTTAAATATTACCCTACGCACATCTCACAATGATTATGAATCTTGACAAGTTCTGAGCTTTCTGTAGATACCTTACTTGTTGCCCTTTATGGATAAATATTCTGCAAAACATGTGTTTGGTGTAGTGAGTTTGTCAGGTCTCAGGTTAGAGTTGTTTGTAAAGAACAGGGGAGCCTTTGCTAAGGAGCCTCTGTTTCCAAGATTCCTTCTCTGAAGATGTCCATTGGAGTCTCTCTGTGGCCATGTAACTTTTCCATAATTACTTCTCATTTTCAGTTCCTTTTCTGCTCTGCATGGAAGTGGGGGTCTCACTGTTGAACTGAGACTCAGGGGCAAGGACAGGTCGCCATCTGTCCACTGTACCCAATATCTCTTTAACAGACTACATGCAGTGCCCCAACTCTTTTACTGGTTATGGATGCTTAATGAGCTACAGAAATACTGTGCAGCAGAAACTCCATAATCACCACACTTTATATCCACACCACAAACTGACAGGCTCATCCCAGCTCCCAGAAAAGATTTAATAGCAGAATGTTGTAGTAATATCTCATGTTATTGAGAAGCCATTACTTTTACAAGATCTACTACAGTATGTTTATTAATAATTATAAGTAGTATATAAATAATTAAAAATAAACTAATTGTTAAAATAAATGAAAAAAGGCCTTCCTGTAATGCATTGTCTTTAGTCTTTATTGTTTGCTTACTGGCTAATTTTCAAAAGTCACGAATGTGCAATTGTGCTCTCAGGGACCAGCTGTTCCCCCAGATCCATTGGCAGAAGGAACCCCACACATTTCCCTGGCCAACACAGCAGGAGTCAACTTTTCCTCTCCTTTTATTACTAATGATTTATTATTTATGTTACTGTTCCACCTAGGAGTCCTAGTCATGGACAAGGACCCCTTTCTGCTAGGCACTGTAAAAACACAGAACAAAAAGACAGTCCCTCCCCCAAGGAGATTATAACCTAAGTAGAAGACAAAAGACAGATGCAGACAGACAGGCGAGTACCAGGAATCAGCATGATATGTAATGGTCTCAGCAGACCATCAATTGCCAAGTTTTTTGTAGCCAGTGGCAAAAGAGAATTTTGAGGAGGGATTTGAAGGTAGATAATGAGGTAGCTTTGCAGATGCATCCAAGGAGCGCCTCCTACATGAGAGGGGCAGTATGGGAGAAAGCATGCAAGTATTTGTCTGAAAACAAGTGGGTGATGGAGGTTGGCATTATGGGCCAATCAGAGGTGAGCATTGGTAACTTGACAATGAATGGTTTCAGAGTAACAGCCGTGTTAGTCTGTATTCGCAAAAAGAAAAGGAGTACTTGTGGCACCTTAGAGACTAACAAATTTATTTGAGCATAAGCTTTCATGAGCTACAGCTCACTTCATCGGATGCATACTGTGGAAAATACAGAAGATATTTTTATACACACAAACCATGAAAAAAATGGGTGTTTATTACTACAAAAGGTTTTCTCCCCCGCCCCGACCCTACTCTCCTGCTGGTAATAGCTTATCTAAAGTGATCACTCTCCTTACAGTGTGTATGATAATCAAGGTGGGGGGGGAGAAAACCTGGATTTGTGCTGGAAATGGCCCGACTTGATTATCATACACACTGTAAGGAGAGTGATCACTTTAGATAAGCTATTACCAGCAGGAGAGTAGGGTGGTGGGGGGAGAGAATACCTTTTGTAGTGATAAACACCCATTTTTTTCATGGTTTGTGTGTATAAAAACATCATCTGTATTTTCCACTGTGTGCATCCGATGAAGTGAGCTTATGCTCAAATGAATTGGTTAGTCTCTAAGGTGCCACAAGTACTCCTTTTCTTTTTGACAATGAATGAGAGATGATAGGTGAAGTGGGAATTGATCATGAGGGGCTTTAAAAATGAAGACAAGCAGCTTATGTTTGATGCAATAGAGAAGGGAGGGCAAGCAGAGTTATACTAAGAGAGTGGTCAAAGTGACAGGAAAGGAAAATGATCTTTGCAGCACCTGAGTGGGTTTGAGTATGGGTCTGAGTGAGACAAGAGTCCATTTGTCAAGGCCAGAAAGAAGGATGTTGCAGTAACTGAGATATGAAATGATGAGCTGTATGGATGGATAGAAAATGTCTTATCTTAGAGGTGTTATGTAGAAAGAATCAGCAAGACTTAGACATAGCCAGTATGTTAGTATCTAGAGAGAGATCCGAGTCAAAGATGACGCTCAGATTATGGGACAGAATAATAGGAAGGATTGTTTTCCACGCTGATCGAGAAACAAGGTATCAGGGAGGGATTGATGTTGGGGAGAGATTAAGAACTCTTTTTTTTAGACATCTTGTGCTTGAGCAGATTGCCAGACATTCACAAGTAGATGTCAGAGAGGCGAGATGGAATCTTAGTTTGGACAGATGAAGACAGATTTGGAGCAGAGAGGTAGTTTTGTCAGTCATCACCATAGACATGGTATTCGAATTTGTGTTTATTGATGAGATGACCCAGAGATAAGATATGGAGAGAGAGAGAGAGAGAGAGAGAGAGAGAGAGAGAGACCGACCAGGGACAGAGCTTTATGGAACAACCATAGAAAGATGGAGGGTGGATGAGGAGGATCCCTTGAAGGATACACTGAAGGAGTAACTGGAGAGGTAGGAGGAGAACCAGGCCCCAAGGACAGAATCATGGAAGCCAAGAAAGGACAAGATTTCAAGAAGAACAGCATGGTTCAACAATGTCATAGGCAGCTGACAGGTCAAGGAGGATGAGGATGGAGTACTGATTCTGGGCTTGGAACTTGGAATCCACATACGCAGGGGAGGATGAACATGGCGTCATCATTCTCTCCCAAATGCCTCAGTGCAAAGTTCCAGAAGCAATCACTTAGATGGGATTTGCTGGCTGCAAGACCCCATTTGGAGCTGTGCCACCAGGAAACTGGAAAGTCCCAGAGCAGGTTTAGCGGTTCCATGGAATTTGGGAGCAAGCTCCTCTGCTTCCATGGGGTGCTAGCGCACAATGAAAATCAGGAGGCTATTGTGTTACTCTCCCTACCTAATCCATTTCCTCTGTGGGTCTATTGGAAACTCAGATCATTGTTTGTTGTCTTTCCTCATCAATTATACCTGCCTCTTCCCCTGTAATATCAACAGGCAGGTATTTGGATAACAATGTTTCTGAACCTATAACAAAAATAAATTAGGCTACATCAAATATTTATGTCAAAGATTAGGCTATTTTTGAGTGCACCAACTAGGATAATTTCACGGAGAGGTACACCACTTAATGCCCATCCTGACAATTAAAGGTGGGCCCAAGCCACAAGCACTCCATCTAGAGCTAAACTTTCTTCAAATTCAAGGATATTTATATCTCAGATGTTGGTTCGGGTCCATTTCTACCCACAATTTTGGTGAGGGTGCAGAGTAAGAAAAAATTAGGAGTCTTATAAGCCAGATTTCACATCTACTTCAAGGAAAGCAGGATTGGGCTCACTGTGAAGAGGAGACAGAATTTTAAGAGGCTCCCAGAATCCTGTGGTGTTTAGCTCATTTGAATTCTTTGCGTACTCTTGGCTGAATTCCTGTAACATGCAGAAATTCCTGTGGCTATATCGTGAACATGAAAGGGCTGCCTGGTGACAAGTCAGGTGATGGGATTCATACATTAAGATACAGTACACTGGAATGCTAAATGCTCTTGTAATGCAAAATGACATCTCAGCTAGCCAACACCACGTCTCTAACTTTCCCTGGGAAAACACAGGACTGTGTCTCACTTCCTGATATAACGTTACTTTTCAGTGTGCTGGAATGATGCCAAAGTTCTTTTTAAGAAACAAAAACAGCTAATGTTAGAAATAGAAAACCTACAAAGCTCAACAACTGGATAGCATTACATGTTAAGCAGCCCCAATGACAGTACAACAGGCATCTTTGTGTCTTCTCATGAATAACACAATATGCCAGTTAATTTTTTCTCCATTTAGAAACAGGTAGTTAATGTGAATTGAAGTGATCAAATGATATGTGCCCCAAGGTTACGTTCATCATGGTGATGGCAGCGCAGTGCTCATAAATAAAGCATAAGGCCTTCTTATTTTAGGTCAGGTCAAATAAACAGGACTTGCATCATGTGAACTGAGCCTGTAGTGTGATGTGACACCGCAACTATTAATTCCGGGACCTTTTGGAATGTGACATTTCACTCACAGTACACTGAGTTCATACCCAGTGGAAGCCTCATGATCCAACATCTTTTAGTTTTCCATCTCCTTGACTCAGCTGTTGAAATGGAAGCATGTAGCAGTATTGGATTTCAAATTATGCAAAGCAGACTCCCATCCATGTAAAAGTTTTAGGGTTTATTGCAAAGTCTCTTTTATAGCTAAGCTTTTAACTGTGATCTTACTATTGTAACAGTGTTACAAGTGACAGGTAACTTAAGGAGGATGCATTGCTGACCACACTGTTTATACAGCACCCCTGCTGACCAATGCAATTGTACTAATAAGATATACAGAGAAAACTGTTTAGCAACATAACTGACTAAATAATAAGTGAAAAGGAATTTATCACAGAAAAATTCTGGAGAAGAATAAAAATGTATATATTTTTGCAAAAATCATCATATCAAGTCCCTAATTCAGATATTTACATCAGTGGTTTAGCTTTGACAGTTATTAGCTCAATATTTGCTAAATAAGAACTATATATATATATGGCAAAATGGCAGATATGCACCTGAAAGTAATGTCCTCTTATGAACGTGTAGCATGTTTAAAATGTATATGTCACAGTTCTTCACTGATTTGATCAGATAGGCAAACATATTACACTTTAAATATTTTCAATATTTCACAGTATTTATTGGCCACATTTCTTGCTAAAAATTGTATCCATAACACCACATGAAACTATGCTCTGTTCCAGATTTATTTTTCTTGACTAGAAACTGAACTTTTAAGAAGTCATTCGGCAGCACATCTTTCAGCTTCAATTTTCATTTTAAATGGGTAGGTATCCAGATATAAAATCTACTGGACGATAGGTGACTAGAGGCCCAATGAATCTCCCTGATTCTATGATCTATGTAAGTGTAAGCTGTTTTCAATATCTGCAATTATATCTAGCCAATTAGACACCAGCCCAACAATGCATTTCTGGGCAATTTAATTACAGCACAAGGCCAAATCCTTAAGAACAAGAACAATAATCCCTTTCCTGCTATATATTATTGCTACTATAAAACAGAATTTACAAATATGAATAAGACAGTCAATCAAGCCCATACACTGACCAGACTTTGGGTCTCATCTGGAACTTCTTACTCAGGCAAAACTCCCACCGTATTGGCGTGCATATGAATATTATTGTTAATGCTAATATTGCTCCATGTCAGTTTTGCCTGAAAAAGGACCACAACATCAGGACTATTATTGACAGGCATATGAGATCATTGACAGCCAAAAGAAAAGCTGCAAAAATGCTGTAAATCCATTTACTAAAAAGATCAAAAATGCCTATCACAGAACAACGTGTTTCCATATATCTAAAATCCATATAGCTTTACCTATAGCCTGTCAGAGCAGCACAGCTGTATTTCTAAACCCTGCTGTAGAGTCTGCTTCCCAAAATAAATCCCAGCAGTGACCTGTGGGATTAAAATAACCTTTTGGGAATATACAGGAGAGAATAATAGCAGATTTTCACTCTTCACTTTTGACAAGCAGCAATCATACAATCACTCACTCACCAGTCTCGAAGAAAACATACTAACAGAAGCAAACCAAGGTACCACAGATTTTATAATCAATCTTTAGAGTTTGGTAGCTTTGAGACTAGACTTTGGAAAGCTATAGCTAGGAAAACATTTTTGGAATTTGGGGTAATTTTAATTAGAATGTGCAAAGAAACAAAAGATATAGTGATGACAGCTTGATTATCCTCTGTGGATCTTTTTGCAACTGGCATGAGAAACTGAACAGGGCCCTCCAGCAGTCTGATTATCATTCCACAAAATCCACAGCTCCTCTTCCCTTAATATTACATATTCATATACAAAATAATGTTGTGCGTTTAGCCTTGTATATTTTTAGTGGATGAGAAATACATGATCTGTGAACAATGCATATATTCAACAGCATGGTCAAATAAATTATTATTAGGGGATGTGTACTTTGTTTTTCTTTTACTGATTTATAATGGGTTTTTACACTGTTAGAACTGCAGTTAGTTTGCTCTACAATCGCATACATCTTCTTCCAGCCAAATGAAATTACAGTCTTGCAATTTTTCAACCAAATTACTGCTAAAATGTATAAAAACTAGAATTTTAATCAGATCATCACAAACATCTTCCCTTGGAAATATTTGAAGCCAGTCTTGCAAATGGTCAGCTTTTCCATTTTTCTTTTAATTTTACATATAAATGCCATATAGAATCTGTAGTTACAATAAATCTTTAACTACATAAAACTGAGTCTATGAGAGAGTGAAGGGTATCACACACACACACACACACACACACACAGAGTAAAATGTATTATTTACCGATGTTGGTCAGTGAGTTGGGCTTTGCACACTACATACAGGATGTGCCTGCCCCGAAGAATTTACAATCTAAGGATGCAATCCTTTAATCTCTTAATCATGTAAGAAGTCCTTATTCACAGAGTTGTTCCACTGAAGCCAGTGGGATTACCTCTGGCAGCAAGGACTTCTCCCATGACATATGAAGGATAAAATAGCTAGATGGTCACATCTTGAAGTTACTCTTTTTACTCTAAGTGAGTTACATGTCTTTAAAGAACATTTTTATTTTAAATTACATTAAATTAACACAAGATGGTCATCTGGCTGAAGTATTTAAGCAGAATTTTCCTAAGGAGGGGGCCCAGACCTTCCTCCTGCTGCCCTACACCCAGCCCCACACACTCATGCCTCCACCCCCAGCCTTGCTGCTCCTCTCCCCCCCACCTCATAACCGGTTCTAAGCTGTCTCACATTGCCTCTGCACCTGGATCCATGCTCTGCCTCCTGCACCCAGCTCCACAAATACTCCCCTCCTTCTGCCCCACATCCAGCCCTGAGCTCTTCCTCCCACATTGCCCCATACCCAGCTCTGAGCTGTTACCCTACAAATATATGTTAGGTGTAGTCT